>NC_090443.1:970080277-970680277 GCF_031143425.1 Pleurodeles waltl | reverse complement strand
CCTACCCACACAAGTGAGGTATCATTTTTATCGGGAGACTTGGGGGAACGCTGGGTGGAAGGAAATTTGTGGCTCCTCTCAGATTCTAGAACTTTCTCTCACCAAAATGTGAGGAAAACTTGTTTTTTTAGCCAAATTTTGAGGTTTCCAAGGATTCTGGGTAACAGAACCTAGTCATAGCCCCATAAGTGACCCCATCTTGGATTCCCCTAGGTCTCTAATTTTCAAAAATGCACAGGTTTGGAAGGTTTCCCTAGGTGCCGGCTGAGCTAGCGGCCACAATCTACAGGTAGGCACTTTGCAAAAAACACCTCTGTTTTCTGTAGAAAAATGGGATGTGTCCACGTTGTGTTTTGGGCAGTTCCTGTCGCGGGCGCTAGGCCTACCCACACAAGTGAGGTTTCATTTTTATCGGGAGACTTGGGGGAACGCTGGGTGGAAGGAAATTTGTGGCTCCTCTCAGAATCCAGAACTTTCTGTCACCGAAATGTGAGCAAAACGTGTTTTTTTAGCCAAATTTTGAGGTTTGCAAAGGATTCTGGGTAACAGAACCTGGTCAGAGCCCCACTAGTCACCCCATCTTGGATTCCCCTAGGTCTCTAGTTTTAAAAAATGCACAGGTTTGGTAGGCTTCCCTAGGTGCCGGCTGAGCTAGGGGCCAAAATCTACAGGTAGGCACTTTGCAAAAAACACCTCTGTTTTCTGTTGAAAAATGGGATGTGTCCACATTGTGTTTTGGGCCATTTCCTGTCGCAGGCGCTAGGCCTACCCACACAAGTGAGGTATCATTTTTATCGGGAGACTTGGGGGAACGCTGGGTGGAAGGAAATTTGTGGCTCCTCTCAGATTCTAGAACTTTCTCTCACCAAAATGTGAGGAAAACTTGTTTTTTTAGCCAAATTTTGAGGTTTCCAAGGATTCTGGGTAACAGAACCTAGTCATAGCCCCATAAGTGACCCCATCTTGGATTCCCCTAGGTCTCTAATTTTCAAAAATGCACAGGTTTGGAAGGTTTCCCTAGGTGCCGGCTGAGCTAGCGGCCACAATCTACAGGTAGGCACTTTGCAAAAAACACCTCTGTTTTCTGTAGAAAAATGGGATGTGTCCACGTTGTGTTTTGGGCAGTTCCTGTCGCGGGCGCTAGGCCTACCCACACAAGTGAGGTTTCATTTTTATCGGGAGACTTGGGGGAACGCTGGGTGGAAGGAAATTTGTGGCTCCTCTCAGAATCCAGAACTTTCTGTCACCGAAATGTGAGCAAAACGTGTTTTTTTAGCCAAATTTTGAGGTTTGCAAAGGATTCTGGGTAACAGAACCTGGTCAGAGCCCCACTAGTCACCCCATCTTGGATTCCCCTAGGTCTCTAGTTTTAAAAAATGCACAGGTTTGGTAGGCTTCCCTAGGTGCCGGCTGAGCTAGAGGCCAAAATCTACAGGTAGGCACTTTGCAAAAAACACCTCTGTTTTCTGTTGAAAAATGGGATGTGTCCACATTGTGTTTTGGGCCATTTCCTGTCGCAGGCGCTAGGCCTACCCACACAAGTGAGGTATCATTTTTATCGGGAGACTTGGGGGAACGCTGGGTGGAAGGAAATTTGTGGCTCCTCTCAGATTCCAGAACTTTCTGTCACGGAAATGTGAGGAAAACTTGTTTTTTTAGCCAAATTTTTAGGTTTGCAAAGGTCTCTGGGTAACAGAACCTGGTCAGAGCCCCACAAGTCACCCCATCTTGGATTCCCCTAGCTCTCTAATTTAAAAAAATGCACAGGTTTGGTAGGTTTCCATAGGTGCCGGCTGAGCTAGCGGCCATAATCTACAGGTAGGGACTTTGCAAAAAACACCTCTGTTTTCTGTAGAAAAATGGGATGTGTCCACGTTGTGTTTTGGGGCAGTTCCTGTCGCGGGCGCTAGGCCTACCCACACAAGTGAGGTATCATTTATATCATGAGACTTGGGGGAACGCTGGGTGGAAGGAAATTTGTTGCTCCTCTCAGAATCCAGAACTTTCTGTCACCGAAATGTGAGGAAAACGTGTTTTTTTAGCCAAATTTTGAGGTTTGCAAAGGATTCTGGGTAACAGAACCTGGTCAGAGCCCCACAAGTCACCCCATCTTGGATTCCCCTAGGTCTCTAATTTTAAAAAATGCACAGGTTTGGTAGGTTTCCCTAGGTGCCGGCTGAGTTAGGGGCCAAAATCTACAGGTAGGCACTTTGCAAAAAACACCTCTGTTTTCTGTAGAAAAATGGGATGTGTCCATGTTGTGTTTTGGGGCAGTTCCTGTCGCGGGCGCTAGGCCTACCCACTCAAGTGAGGTATCAGTTTTATCGGGAGACTTGGGGGAACGCTGGGTGGAAGGACATTTGTGGCTCCTCTCAGAATCCAGAACTTTCTGTCACCGAAATGTGCGGAAAACATGTTTTTTTAGCCAAATTTTGAGGTTTGCAAAGGATTCTGGGTAACAGAACCTGGTCAGAGCCCCATTAGTCACCCCATCTTGGATTCCCCTAGGTCTCTAGTTTTTAAAAATGCACAGGTTTGGTAGGTTTCGCTAGGTGCCGGCTGAGCTAGAGGCCAAAATCTACAGGTAGGCACTTTGCAAAAAACACCTCTGTTTTCTGTTGAAAAATGGGATGTGTCCATGTTGTGTTTAGGGCCATTTCCTGTCGCGGGCGCTAGGCCTACCCACACAAGTGAGGTATCATTTTTATCGAGAGACTTGGAGGAACGCTGGGTGGAAGGAAATTTGTGGCTCCTCTCAGATTCCAGAACCTTCTGTCACTAAAATGTGAGGAAAACGTGTTTTTTTAGCCAAATTTTGAGGGTTGCAAAGGATACTGGGTAACAGAACCTGCTCAGAGCCCCACAATTCACCCCATCTTGGATTCCCCTAGGTCTCTAGTTTTAAAAAATGCACAGGTTTGGTAGGTTTCCCTAGGTGCCGGCTGAGCTAGAGGCCACAATCTACAGGTAGGCACTTTGCAAAAAACACCTCTGTTTTCTGTTGAAAAATGGGATGTGTCCACGTTGTGTTTTGGGGCATTTCCTGTCGCGGGCGCTAGGCCTACCCACACAAGTGAGGTATCATTTTTATCGGGAGACTTGAGGGAGCACTGGGTGGAAGGAAATTTGTGGCTCCTCTCAGATTCCAGAACTTTCTGTCACCGAAATGTGCGGAAAACGTGTTTTTTTAGCCAAATTTTGAGGTTTGCAAAGGATTCTGGGTAACAGAACCTGGTCAGAGCCCCACAAGTCACCCCATCTGGGATTCCCCTATGTCTCTAATTTTCAAAAATGCACAGGTTTGGTAGGTTTTCCTAGGTGCCGGCTGAGCTAGCGGCCAAAACCTACAAGTAGGCGCTTTGCAAAAAACACCTCTGTTTTCTGTAGAAAAATGGGATGTGTCCACGTTGTGTTTTGGGGCAATTCCTGTCGCAGGCGCTAGGCCTACCCACACAACTGAGGTTTCATTTTTATCGGGAGACTTGGGGGAATGCTGGGTGGAAGGAAATTTGTGGCTCCTAGGCTTTATCGCAGGCATATCCACATCCCATAATCTGCACACCCTTTTGCGTTACTGGATAAATCAGACCTGGCGCAGGAGACGATTGCGGTCTTTCTGGATGTAACCAAGCGTTTGACTCGTTGGAGTGGCCGTATCTATTCACGGTGCAGGAAAAATGGGCATTCTGCAGCAAATTATTAACTGGGCGAGGTTGCTGTATACCTCCCCGATGACCCGCATAAGTATGGGAGGGCTCCTCCCCGAGCCCTTTCCATTGGTCGGGGCACCAGACAGGGTCGTCCGCTCTCTCGCCTCGGAACACGTGCCAGAAAACAGCTGCATGACCAGAGGGGACTGGCATGCTCTCCTCGGAACGTGATAGTGTCTGTATGTGCTGATGACATCACCCTATATTTAGCAGACCCCACCTTCAATTTGAGTCTGGTCATTCGGTCACATGGGCAATACTTAAGTATCTGGCTCCACTGGGATAAGGACATTGTGATTTGGAAAAATTATGCGACCACCATGATCCTCATCGAGGAGCAGATTGCCCAATGTAGGAGGACACTTTGACTTTCTATGATGGGATGTTTGAACTTATTTAAAAAAATCACACCTGTTCTCCCTGGCCTGGGCTGGACGCTAACCTGCATACACTGGGAGACACTGACTGTACCATACGCCAAAGAAGGGCTGAACGTGCCAAACTTTGAACTCTATTATTTATGCTCACATGTCCATTTTGCATATTTCTGGCATAGATAATCACCATACATAGCACACTCCCTGCTATTGAGCACAACAATGCCCACCCCCTAGCACTTACAGCATTGTTGGGTCAGGCCCCTTGATGCTCCTGCTTCAAAAATTGACATGAGCTCCAGCATACAATAAGCTTGGGCCAGAATTCGGCAGAGACTGCACTTTCCTGTCCTTTATTCTCCCAAGTAGGCTCTCACCCAGTTCCTGCTGTCTTCCCTTAACAGCAACACCAAACTATTGCAATGCCTGCACGTGTGGGGGCTGGCTACATTGGATACTTATTAACTGATAACCGTTTCCTTAACGCCCAACAATGGTAGCCAATGCTAATCCCACCCAATTGGATACTTGCTTCTATTAATCTGTTCAGGATGTATGCAAGGCACAGCACCCTACCTCCCCCAATGACCTCCCCTGCATCACCCACTCTGCCAATGTTCCTGACAACTCCCACCACATGGCACATGATGGGCAGTCTTTACTACTCAATCCAAGAAGAAACCCCATCGCCTCATTTTAAAGCCAGAGAGCATTGGGAAGTGGACTTGGGGCAGGAGATATCAGGTGATGATTGGATATCCTGCTGTAGCCTTACAGACAAACTCTTACCTAATGGACGGCTACGTCTCCTTCATTTCAAAGACATCCACCGTATTTATCACACTTCCCTACAGATGTTTGGCCTTCATCTCAGAGCACACTTGTACTGCGCAAGCTGCTGGTCGCCTTAGTCTGGATTACTGGATCTTGCATGGCAGTGCCAGGCAGTGGCAGACTACTTGGAGTGTGTGGACGAGGCGCTGTCTGAAATGATGGGAATGAATATTGATCTGTCCCCTAAGTTGGTACTTCTGGGCTACACTAAGGGGAGCCCAGAAGAGGTAAAGCACTTAGCAACTTTAGCCCTCCTGCTGGTGAAGAGGCAGGTGTCGTGCATGCGGGGGGTGGCTGCGGCAGATCCGAGATTGGTTGAAGGACATGGCTTTGGGGAACAGGGGAGTAGCACAGACCACTGGCACCTTATTTGTGTGAAAAAGGCTGCTTTTATTGAAGCATAAGAATAAACCCTAGGGCTTAAGCCTTACAAAATTAAGCTTCACTATACAAACAAGTTACCTACGTTAAACTACTCCTCAACCCTACAAGCCCCCCCCCCCTACTTAAACCTGCAATGCTCTACCCCCTCCTAGGCTAAACGTCCTACCTGGAGGCATTTAACCTCCCATACAGTTTCACTGCAATTATTAACCTGCAACTAATTTAACTTGTTAATGATCCTTAAACTTTCTGTCTAGTCCAGGAGTGTGTTTTTCTACCCGTTACCTGTCCACCTGGATTGCCGCTGCCAACAACAATAAACTTGGATAACCCATGCCCACCTCTTTGCCAACCACCTATTCACCTTCTTCAAAGCAATTACTATGCATCTTTCTAAATGCCCTGTACACTTGTTCCATAAAAATGAGTCCAACTAAGTCTTGCATCTAATAGCCACCAAAGCGGCCATAAATTAGAGGAGGATTATTAAAAAGCTTCTGATGCTACTGCCAGCAACCATGTTAATATTAGCAAAATGGTGGCTGCCACCGTAAAATGGCCAGATAAATATTCTCTGTAGCCAAAAGCAGCCCAAAACCAACCCAGTAAAACATAGCAGTCACTGGACTGCTCCAGTCCCCAAATTAACCCAGCACGCAGACTTCCTGGAGGTCTGCTGCTCCCCAAGACCCCACTGGAGAATAGAGGAGCAGCACAGACCACTGGCACTTTATTTATGTGAAAAGGGTTGCTTTTACTGAATCATGTTGTTCCCTGGGCAAGATCTCTTTCCCAAAACTGTCGTCATGCATTGACACAATTGGCAAAACCTTTAGCAGACACATAGTAAATGGCACTTAAGTACCTAGGTCATAGGGTACTAAGGGTAGGCCCCTGAGTGCAGCAGCACAGATTGTGCCGCCCTCACTGGCCATGCATCCAGATGAACCCTGCACTGTCATTGCAGTATGAGGGTCTGTAGGAGGCTGCCCTGGTTTGTAGTGGGTACCTAAGGTACTTACATCTTATCCCAGGTCCACTTATTCCTTATTAGTGAAATGTAGGCAGTGTCTAGAAGCCAGGCTCTCTAGAGGTAGTTGTAGCTGAGCAGCAAAGGCTTATCTAAGAGATATGCACAGCTCATGCAGTACCACTGTTGTCACACAGTACTCACACACATTACAGAAAATACTCAGTGTTACAAAAATAAAGGTACTTTATTTTGGTGACACAAATGCCAAAAATACCAGAGAGACTATACTCCCTTAGGAGGTAAATAATACACAAACTATATACACTAGTATGCAGAAATATGCATGAAACTAGTTAGAAAACAGTGCAAATAGTGAAAATCACAATAGTTAGTAATGGGCCTGGAGGAACACAAACCATATACTAAGAAAGTGGAATGCGAATGTCGGTTTCCCACCTAGGCAAGTGTAGTGTGCAGGGGGGCGCTGGGAGTATTAGAAAACACCAAAAGTAATAGAACCAACCCCCAGAGCCAAGGAAAGCAGGAGTAAAACACAGTAACTTTCCTAGAACACACAAGAAAACGAGAAAGAAGATTATGCAAGAGCCAGAAGAGACTGCAAGACACCAAAAGTGGATTCCTGGACCTGAAGATCTGTGGACGAAGGGGACCAAGTCCAAGAAGCACAGAAGAGTATAGGGAGAAAAGGAGCCCCTGTGAACCCGGATGAACGTGCAAAAGAGGAACCACCGGGGAAGAACAACAGTCAGTACTGCACCAAGGAAGATGGATGTGGGCTCCTGGTTGGTGCACATGATGTCCCATGCCGGATGGAAGACTGCAGTCTGATTTGCGTCGCTGGATTCCGCCACCAAGCCTTGGCACATGCAACGCTTGAGGTTAGCAGAAAATGGTGCTGCTCAGAATCAGGAGGGAGCTGGTGGGCTCTACCAAGGATGGTGAATCAGAGGGGGCTCTCAGCAACTCAGAGAGCCCACAGGAGACCAGGCAGCATGCACAGGAGTCCCACAGCATGGTACAAAGGTACAAAAGGAGGCCCACACACCACTACAACAAAGGATCTCACGCCGTCGGAGATGAGCGTTGCAGGATAGAGTGCTGTGGACCGGAGCTGCACGGTGCATGAAAAACTTTTTGGAAGGATGCCAGCAAGCCTTTGCAACTGCAAAACGCATGGTGCACGGTGGTACTGTCTTGCGTGGGGAGGCAAGCGCTTACCTCCACCCAAATTGGACAGTAGGATATCGGGACCGTCAGGACCACTTCAGTCCACCACCCATTATGCAGGATCCACACAGATCATCAGGAGAGGGGATCCACATAGCTGGTTGTCGATGCAGAGAGGTGCCTGCTGAAGCAGGGGAGTGACTCCTTCACTCCAAGGGAGATTCCTTCGTTCTTCTGGTGGAAGCTGAAGACAGGCTGTCCTCTGAGGATGCACAACCGGGAAACAGTTGCAGTTGCTGGCAGGAGCTGAAATACAATGTTCCAGAAGTTGTCTTTGCTTCTTTGTTGCAGTTTGGAGAGTTCCCGGAGGGTCCAGATGCAGTTTCTTCGGTTAGAAGGGGAAGTAAAGGATGCAGAGGATTCCTGCTGTAGTCTTGCAATCCAACTCTGAAGAAGCACCCAAAAGAGAGACCCTAAATAGCCCTGAAAGGGAGATTGATCACCTAAGCTGGTATGGACCTATCAGGGAAGGGCCCTGACGTCACCTGCTGGCACTGACCACTCAGATGCTCCCAGAGTTTCCTGCCAACTTGGAATCCAAGATGGCAAAACCCAAGGACCCCTCTGGGGAAGCTCTGAGCATCACCCCTGGGGTGGTGATGGACAGGGGAGTGGTCACTCTCCTTTCCTTTGTCCAGTTTCGTGCCAGAGCAGGAACTGGGGGTCCCTGAACCGGTGTAGAATGGACTATGCAAGAAGAACACCAAATGTGCCATTCAAAGCATTTCCAGTGGCCTGGGGAGGCTACCCCTCCCAATCCTGAAACACCTATTTCCAAAGGGAGAGGGTGTAACACCCCTCTCCCAAAGGAAATCCCTTGTTCTGCCTTTCTGGGCTTGAGCTGCTAAAGCAACGGGAGGGCAGAAACCTGTCTGAGAGGTGGCAGAAGCTGGGGCTGCCTGGAAAACCTCAGAAGGCTGGAATGGCAATACTGGGCTCTAAGGAGCCCCCAGGGTGCAGGGAATCATACAATCAATGCTTGCAAAAGCCTTGGGGTATGATTCCAACATGTTTGATACCAAACATGCCTATGTTCAGAGTTGCCAGTATGTAGCTGGACATAGGTAGTGACCTATGTTCAGTACATGGGTAAAATGGCATCCCTGCACCCACGAAGTCTGGGAAAATGGTCCTGGAGGACGTGGGGGCACCTCTGCTAGTGCATGGGTGCCCTCACACACAGGTACTCTGCACCCTGCCTTCAGGTCTGGAAGGCCTGCTTTAGGGATGACTTAGGCGGTCATTCTGACCCTGGCGGTCAAAGACCGCCAGGGCGGAGGACCGCGGGAGCACCGCCGACAGGCCGGCGGTGCTCCAATGGGGATTCCGACCGCGGCGGTAAAGCCGCGGTCGGACCGGCACCACTGGCGGGCTCCCGCCAGTGTACCGCCGCCCCATTGAATCCTCCACGGCGGCGCAGCTTGCTGCGCCGCCGAGGGGATTCCGACCCCCCCTACCGCCATCCAGATCCCGGCGGTCCGACCGCCGGGATCCGGATGGCGGTAGGGGGGGTCGCGGGGCCCCTGGGGGCCCCTGAAGTGCCCATGCCACTGGCATGGGCATTGCAGGGGCCCCCGTAAGAGGGCCCCTAAATGTATTTCACTGTCTGCTGCGCAGACAGTGAAATACGCGACGGGTGCAACTGCACCCGTCGCACAGCTTCCACTCCGCCGGCTCGATTCCGAGCCGGCTTCATCGTGGAAGCCTCTTTCCCGCTGGGCTGGCGGGCGGCCTGAAGGCGACCGCCCGCCAGCCCAGCGGGAAAGTCAGAATTACCGCCGCGGTCTTTCGACCGCGGAACGGTAAGCTGACGGCGGGACTTTGGCGGTCAGAATGAGGGCCTTAGTGACCTGGTGCAGTGTAAATGGGAGTGAAAGGGTGCATACACCTTTTCACACAGGCTACACTGGCAGTCATGTAGAAGCCTTTGCATGGGCTCCCTATCGATGGCAAAAGATGTGCTACCGCCCATAGGGATCCCATGGAACCCCAATGCCCTGGGTACTTAGTTACCATATATAAGGGACTTATAAGGAGGCACAGTATGCCAATTGTGGGTGAAATACTGAGTTAACAGTATGCAAAAACCATAATTTAAGGGAGAGAGCATAACTACTGGGGTCCTGATTACCAGGATCCCAGTAGACACAGCCAACCACACTGACAAACAGACCAAAAGTGGGGGTAACCAAGCTAGAAAGAGGCTACTTTCCTACAGGGTCTTGGTACAATCCTAAAATGTAAACTCGACATGGCACACAGCCTTTGTGCCCTGTCCACTATACACTGCATGCAATATAGGTAAGTCACCCCTCTGGCAGGCCTTCCAGCACTAAGGCAGGGTGCACTATACTGTATGTGAGAGCAAGGATGCATGCACAATATGCACCCACTGTGTCCTTGCCAAACCTGGGACATAGTAAGTGAACAGAGCAGACATTTTAAATGAATGTGCTGGACACTGGTCAGTAGGAGTATCACAGCTACATGATGGCTGGTCTGAACCCTGGGTTGTTTGGTATCAAACAACTCAGAATGATAAATCCAAACTGGCACCAGTATTGGATTTACTGCAGAATATGACAATGGGCCACATTAAAGGTGACCCCTGCAAATCTAACTAACCCTGACATGGTTGCTGGCCGGTCACAACCAGCCTGCCACCACCAGACAAGATTCTGGAACCCTGAGGTGAGAGCCCCTGCTCTCTGGGTCCAGGAACAGAGTCCTTCCTGGGTGGAGGTGTTGCACCTCCTCCCCCAGGAATGTGCACTGCCCTACTAGTGAGCTTCAAAGGGCTTATCGCCTTCAAAACCCAACCCTCAGGCCTGCTGCAGAAATCAGATGGCCACCCTCAGTGCAAACCCCCACTTTTGGCCAGAGCAATGGAGGAAAAATGCACAAAGGGCAAGAGGAGTGGCCACCCCCAGCTTGCACCACCCCTAAGGTGTTGCATGCGAGGTGACCCCTCTATTTCATTTTCCACCATCTTGCTTGGTAGGACAATAGCCAATCACGGATATGAAGGTGATCTCTGCACACAGGAACTGGTAACTTAGTGGGTGTAGCAACCCTAAGGTAGATGACCCATTGATCACTACTATGTATTCCTCTAAATGCCCACTAAATACAGAATTTAGTGGGCACCCGAGACCTGCTGATCAGATTCCAAGGACACAAGAAGGCCAGCAACAAAGAAGACGCAAAGCTCAAGAACTAAAGTCCTGCTGCGCCAAGAAAAAGGCACTAAACTCTGCCCTCTGCACCCAGGACTCGACAATTGCCGCTAAGGGGTTGCTCAGACATCGGACAGACTCTACAAACCCTGAGAGGACCTCCACTCTTCTAAAAATTACTGAAGATCTCCCTCCAGAGTGAAAGCATCACTTTTTTGCAACAAAGACGCAAAAGCCAGTGAAGTCCAGTTCACTGACCGGCTGCTGACCAAAAAAATCGGACGCTGCAGCCAGAACAAATTTCACCCAACAGATGCAGAGGACATACCCTGCAAGTGTGCCAAATTTAGTGGCACTGCAACCTCCAGTGGCTGAACCATGTAAAAGCCAGGGGTACGGAACCTCCGACGTTGGACACCCAGAAGGTCAGTTCGCTCCAGGCTCCAAAAGGACTAGGAGGAAGCCTCAATCAAGAGACTTTAGAAATCACCAGAACAACCCACCAGAGCAGACCTGCTGTCCTGTAAGTGACCCTCAAAGTGACCTATCTCCTGCTTCCAAGGGCACCTGTGTGCAGATCTCACCAAGGTGCTTTGCACCCGGCCTCCCTGGCCCCTGCACCAGAGATCCAGCTGTGTTCTAAGGGTCCCCCACCCCTTGCGACCTCAATACTCTAAGGAGACCCACCGGACCCACCTCGAAGTCCACCTGTGCAGTGCTTTTCCTAGTGGTCCCCGCAGTGGTCCTGTGCCAGCTCCAAAGACTTCTCTGCAGCTGCTCCTGTGGTAATTATTTGCCAAATTAACTAATTTCAATCCCCCCTGTACATAGCACTGGAAACAATCTTAGGTACACCTACCCAGGCTCATGATATGTTCCTTACTCCACCCTCTCTTCCCTGCTTCAGTCACCATTCCTATGCAGAACGAATGGGTGAAATACCAGATAGCCTCAACACCCATGTGTGTTAGTGCTTTGGGTAGAACAGCAAACAGCCCAACAACCCTGTCCTCCCCTCTATCCTCAGTAAGGCAGTCCTACTCACTGAACAAAATTGTGCTACTGGATACCTCCACAGCAGTACCACCCTGCCCTGCCCTCTTTGATCCGTCTTAGACCTATGAATGAAGCCAGACTTGCAGCCCAGCCTTGCAAAGTCTCAGCTCCATCCAGACCAACCTTCTTGCACCCTACCCCCTAGAATCTCAGACACTTGCAATACCCTAAAAACATCTGTCATCAAAGTCACAAATAAAACCTTTTCATCCTCCCCCGTACACACAACAGACAAGCACTGAATCACCTCACAAATTAACTCCCAAGTCAATGACTTACTTTTTGGCCCAGCTCATCGCCTCCCTTTAGTCCACCCTTCTAAAATCTGCACCCCCAGTTTACCAGGGGTTGGGGTGTAGCCCCATAGCAGCTTAACCATAGAGGCAATGCCCACCAGTTTACCTGCCATCATACCTCTGGACAGGCCCTTCTCAGTTAAGGACACATAAACTGCACTATGCCCTCAGTCCATTCATGTGCCTCCCCCCTCCAATGTACCCTACTATTTAATAACTCAGCCCAAGCCTGACTATAAGCCTGTCTTGTCGACACAGCCAGTGATTCTACAAAACAGCTGTATCATCCTCTGTCACCTGCGACCCATAGTTCGGGCAGTATCCTACTTGTGACTGTGTCTGCTTCCGTGGCCAGCCCATGGAATCTCTCCCACTGTGAACGAGACAAAGCATCCACAGTGTCATTGTCCACACCTGGCACATGTCGTGCTCTAAACATAATGTCAAACTTCAGACACTGCAAGATAAAAAACCCTTAGCAACTTCAGTATTTGAGTGCCCCTCACAGCCTGCCTGTACACCACTTGGGACACTGCCATGTTATCAATGCAGAATAACATCTTGAGTGCCAACTCTTCCTACAATGACACCACTGCTGCCAATGGGAAAAACTCAGGATGGACATTTTTCCACGCATTGACCCTCCCAGTACAGCCCAAATCCAATTCCCCTTGCAGCGTCAGAGTACACTTGTGCATCCCACTCAAAATCAGACATTGCCACCAAGGGCACACCTTTAAAGGTTTCCAAAAAGAATTGGCACATTCGCAGATCTTCATTTGTCCCAGCCAACAATAGTATATGTTGATGTGGTAATGGCAAACCAAACAATGACATCCTCAACCTCTGACATAATATCCTGCCAGCCCTCACCAGCCTACAAGCAAAATTGAGGTGCCCCAAAAGCACCTGCATCTCCTTTACCATGACCTTGCTCTTTGCCAGGATTGAATCCAATGGCAATTGCATTGTCAGTTTCTTGTCCACTGGTAAACCAGCTTCCATTGCCCCTGAGTCAATTTCCATGCCCAGGAAGGACAGCACCAATCTGGGTCCAACTGTCTTCGCAGGTGCTCGATGGACCCCCATGTCCTCCATAATCTCCTGGAAACTAATCAGCATCTGCTGGCAGTCATGTGTCCCAGTCGGTCCAACAAAAAAGAAATAGTCAAGGTAATGGGTCGCATGAATGTAACCTGTATACCACATTAAAAACCCATTGGAGGAATGTGGTAAAATGCTCAAACAATGCACATGAGATGGAGAACCCCATCGGAAGTACCTTACCATGTACCATTGTCCCTCAAATTGAATAGCTAACAGCTGGAAGTCATCTGGATGCACAGGGAGTGAGCCGAAAGCTTTTCACCCTTAATGTGCCTCCATGCATATCCTCAACAATAGCCAATACTACATCAACTGAGGAATATGTAACGGAAGACTGCTCCTCTAGGATAAAATCGTTAATAGATGTGCCCTTCGGCCACAAGAGATGTTGCATGAGCCTAAACTGTTCTTTGTCTTTTTTTCAGCCCCACCCCAATAGGCAAAACCATCAAATCTGCCATTGATGAGTCATCAAAAGTCCCTGCCATTCTCCCCTCCCTAACCTCTTTCAACAGTTTTTCTCTTACTACATGTTTTAGGGGAGCCACTGACTTTAGATTGTAAACCCACGTTCATGTTCTTGACCCCAGGTATCTCCAACGGAAACCTAAAGTAAAACCCTCCTCCAACAGTTTGGTGTCATTTATCTTGTCATAGGGAGTCACCCAAAATTGAGTCTATCTAGTTTAATTGGATTATGAGCTCTTTCCCTCAACCCCTTGTGCATCCCGTCCTCCCCTGAACCCTGTGAACTGTCCCTGTTGTTGATGAGCAGGCTGCCTCTGTGACAGTGCCCACTGTTTCATTGACAAGGTCTGCCTGCACATTTGGAGCATTCTTTCTAAATTTTCAATACTCCCTTGAGCATAACCCCTTATGAAAATCCAAGCACGCTCTTGTCTGTCCCGTTTGCCCTTTGTTTGCTGCCCTCACCCGACCCGGGGAGGTGTGCTGTTGAAAGGGCTGATACACAATAGGAAGGCTACTGGCTGTGAAAATCGTCTGCCAAACTTGGTGGGGGCCCATAGTATGGTGCCAAAGGTCAGAATTCCCCCCCCCCCCCATCATCATATTGAGCCCAGGCATGGTTACCATAGTTAATCTGAGACTTCCATTTTGTGTCCATATACATAAAGAGAGCCACACAGCTCTCAGAGTGTTTTTCCTGTTCTTCAAAATACACACTGCCACCTTCCAATTTTCAGTTGTCAAGGGCACTTCAATGCCTTAGCCAGCTCATATTTCTCCTCCTATGAGCCTTCCTTTGCTCTCAATTCCCTGTGTAATAGCTTCAACATATACACATATTCCCCATTTTATATTTTCTCTCTAGTTGCCTGCCTAGGATGTGCCCCAAGTGGCTTCAAAACCCCCATATATGGCAACTTCTTGTCTTTTAATTTCTTGCTCCAATGAGGTTCCTTTTTGTCCTTTGCCTTACTCGCTTCTGCTACCCCTTCTCTGGTCTTCTTCACTATGTTGTCCTGCAACGTAGGCGTCCTCCCTGTGGTCCCCGTCCCTCCTTCCTGTGTTTCACCCACACCTAGTTTCTCTTCTGTCTGCCCCAACTTCCCTGCGTCCCTACTGATTAGAGTACCACCATGTCAGTCACACAAAATCCTTTTTGCAACTGCATATTGTCCTCCTGCCACTCCACCGCATCTACACCAGTTGACACCATTGCAGCCACTTTGCGCAATCCTTACCTGGCACCAAAGTCGGTGCCCATGCTGGAGCCCACCTCCTTGCCAACTAGTCCCTCCTGACCATAACAGCCCGGTCACCTGGATGTTGCTGCCCCGCACTCGATGTCTGCAAAACACAAGCCACAGGTTGATGAGTATGCTCCAACCTTCTCCTTGACTACCTTCCCCTGGTGCCACCAGCTTCTTTCTTCCCATGATGAACCTCATCCTCCACCAATTCACCTTCCTCCAGGCTTTCGTCCCCGCAATCCAGCACAGTATCTTCATCCGTCTAACCACATTCACCACTTGTGGCAGCATTTCCCACCTGGCACTGTGGCATTCCCACAGAACCAAATTCCACACTCCTTACTCTACTGTACTGGGGGGCCTTCACCAACTGTGGTCGCCAGGGGTAGTACTGTACCCTCTGGCTGGTTGCACCACCAAGGCCATACTGTGCCTTCTTGGGGTGGTGATCTTGGTGTCCACCATCCGTGCCTCTTCACTTTGCTCCCTGTAAAAGAAAAGAAGAGTCCACTGTGCTGTCCACTACCTCACGCCATACTGGGTGTAGTACCCCCAACACACCATCCTTGCCAGTCCTCACTCTACTCCCACCTGACTGCGATGGCGCGCCTTTCGCCGCTACCAGGTCAGACCCCTGTGTAGCGTGATATGAGCTACCTTCATTGTATCTTACCATGGCGTACACCCTCTAAGGTGGCTCTCTTACCTCCCTGTCCAGGCTTCCTAGCCCAAAGCTGGCTGTCTCACAGTGGCATCCTCCTCTTCCTCATCCCATCACTCCATTCAAGGCTGCCATCAGAATGAGCGCTTTAATGGCGCTATGCACCGCCGGGACCCCCCAAAGCCTTCCTTACCAGCTGCTGCCTTGTTTCTACTGATGCCCGCTCTAGGAGAGCCAGTCTCTCTAGTGATACCTCATCCCAGGAAGTAACCTCCTCTGCAAATCCGCCCACATCCTCCTCAAGCAACCCCTGCTGCATGTCACTGTCCTGCTGCTTCTCAGCACCCCAACCCAAACCCTCCTCAATTGTGGCCGTAAATTAGGCCTCTTCTCCCAACTCTTGCTGTCCCAGCTGTAACCTGTCGCCTCCTGCACCACTACCCCCTCCCAGTTCCAAATTGCTGACCTCTTACACTCCACACAAACCCCCAACTCCTGGTTGCCCCCCACTCCCTTCCTTTCTTTGCTGCCGCTCTTGCATTATGCATGGCTCCACCCTCTCTCCACTCCTTGTCAAGTATTGCCTGTGGCCCAGAGAAATCAAACTCCTCCAGCTGTTCTCCTGCTTCAAGCTGCTCATTGCTCTCTTGCTGCTCCATGTCACTTTTTCCAAGCCAGGTAGCTGTCCCAACCCCAGTGCCATCCCCAAGGCCTCCCTCTCCCCCTGTGTTAACATGTCTGTGTGCACAGCCAGGGGCTCAAGCTCACGCTCCTCCCCCTGGCACACCATACGCACACCCAAGCCTGCTTTCCTTACTCAGGAGCGGCCCCTTGCTCCTACCTCATGTTTCGCTGCAGTAAGGGAGTGTTGTGGCGGCGAACACTCCAAAAATGCTGCTATGACACCTGCAGAGGCCTGCTGCATAGGGTGGCCTCAAAGCTCACTGCCGTCCACCAGCAGATCAAGTCACCCAGCCTGCTTAAGGAATTGCTGGACTTTGGTCACTTTCTCATTGTGGGACATGTGTTATAAACACTCCTGGCACCTTTGCCTATTATAGCCACAAAACATGCAGATAAAGCTCAACAATAGTCTAACTGCAAAAAAAGCTCCTGTCGCAACTGCCAGCCACAGTGTTAATATTAACAAAATGGTGGCTGGTGTCCTAAGATGGCCAGATATATATCCCCTGGAGCCCAAAGTAGCTGAAAACCAGCCAAAATTAACTCAGGGGGCAGACCTCCTGCTGGTTGGCTGCCCCAGAAGTCCCCATTTGGCAATCACCAATTGGATCTTTCCCAAACTATGCTGCGTCAGGCACATCATCCTAACGACATTTGGGAATATCTACAGGCGTATTTATTAAGTATGATCTTGCACAGCTATCGCCCACCATGCTGCAGGACCCACATGAGGGAATGAAGACATTTATAATCTTCTGCTGGCTATGCCATATGGGCATCATGGGTGACTCAAAGATGACTTGCACTGCATTAAGAGGGTGCTATTGAAATTTCTCCAGTATAACTTTGTCTGCCCCTCCTGTGACTGATACCCCCGCATCCTGTCAGTAATATGACGGTCGTGCACCCTTTGTACTGAACAATATTGACCGTGTTGTGTGTGACATCATTGCCCAGGCTGTGTCTACTTTTTGCTTTTATATGTTGTGCTTTTTAGGTCGAGCATAGCAGCGCACAAGAGCTGCTTGTTCGACCTGTTGTAATCTATTTGTGGGCTTTAACCATGCCCACCTCCGCACATCACTTTCATTCATTCCTGGTCTTGCCTTTCGAAAATCCCTTGATGTCATTGTTAAATGCTTTACGTTTGTCCCGCCCTGATGCTGGTTTGTTGCACCTTGTAGACTGACCCTGTTACATGGATAATTTCACAACTGTCGATATACTTCAGCGTGGGCAAACTACTTTTTACTTTTGTCTCTCCCCTTCGCACTCCATGGCAGTTATGGCACTCACAGCGCAAACTCGATCTGTGCTATTGGAGCACTCGTCACATTGTTCACATTGGACCCTAATCTGAGTAATTTCTTTTGTCTCTCCCCTTCGCGCTCCATGGTGGACATGACACTCACAGCGCAACTCGATCAGCAGTATTGGAACGCTCGTCACATTGTTTTCTTTTCATTTAATTTCCTTTCATTGCTTATATATGCTGAATCAGCACTTTTATCACTGTTCCACTTTGTCATTGAGGCCACTATGACCTGGTGGCAGACACAAAAAGCACAAATATGTGGTGTTTCATACAAAGCTTTTTGCAATTTATTGCTTCAGTGACTACCAATGTAGTCTGGGAACCTCACAAAAGGAGAACTTTTCATGTCAGCCATCGCCCTATCTGTGTCTTCTAGTGGTTCATGCCAAGGAGGTGTGGCTGCATAAACCTAAATGGGCCAGCTCGCCATTTTATGTACTCCTCTCATGGTCACAGGTGTTTATAATGTGCCCACTCCATTGTGCAGTGCTCCCAGCTGACACGCGTGCGTTCTTTTCTCCATATTCTGCCCATAATTATAACTAATGAAGCCTGGAACACAGCTTGTTCACTTGATGATTTATTCTGTCCATCTCATCTTCCCGAAGGCTCGCGTAACTGTTGTCCGATGTGGTTTCAGTGGTACAGTTTCCTTTTCAGGCCATGTTTAGATTTACAAAGAGAGCAACCTTCAGAAATCTTCTAAAATAAACAAAAAACTGCCAATGTCCAGACACAGGCCTTCATTTCAACCTCGGCGGTCTTTTTCCAAAAGACCGCCAAGGTTCCTCCGGGCCGAAGACCGCCAGTGGTGGGGGTCTTCCGCCAACAATATCATGACTGCTGGCAGCCCTCCGCCCTTTTTCGGATGGAGAGCTGCCACCAGCCATACTGGAGGTCGGCGGTGAAGTGGAGGCTGCTCCACCGTCACCACCACACGATCAGAACACCGCCCACCGAATTACATCCCAGTATTCAGCGTGGCGATGTTCTGGTGACGGGGTGCTGGCGGCGGAGTAGCCCCCATGGATCCCGTTCCCTCCCGGAGGATCACCGTAACAGGTAAGGTGATCGTCCGTTGGGGGGGGTGTTGTGTAGTGTGTGCGTGCATGGGGGTGTGAGTGTGTAGAGGGGTTGTGTGAGTGCGTGTATGCATGCGGGGGTGTAATGTGTGTATGAGAAATGTGACGTGTATGTATGTGTGCATGTGTGCATGTATGTGTGCGTGTATGTGTGTGAGTGGTGTGAGCGTGTGTGTAGGGGGTGTGGGAGGTGTGTGAGGCGGTTTCTGTGGGTGTGAGGGGGTGGGGAGGGGGTCCTACCACCTTTGGGAGGTGGTAGGGGTGTTGTGGGTGTTGGGGGAGGACTCAGGGGAGGGGGGAGGGGGCAGGGGGAGACCCCAATCAGTGCCAGGGAACGAATTCCCTGGCACTGATAGTGCCTTCGCCATGGTTTTCATGGTGGTACAAAACCCCACGAAATCCATGGCGGTATGCGGGGTCCTGATGCTGCCGGCGGTCTAGTGACGGCCACTGAAGTCTCCAGCCCAACGGTCGTTACCACCCTGGCGGTCGGTTTGTTAAAGTGGCGGTTTTGCATGGAGGTAACTGCCATGGTCAAAATCCCATTTTTTTTACCGCCGGCCTGTTGGCAGTATTACCGCCGCTTTAACACCGACCGCCAGGGTTGTAATGAGGGCCACAGTCCCACAAACAAGGCTTGAATTTGCAGAGCAGGTTCACTTTGTCAATTTTTAGCTATTCTGTTGTGATCTATTCTATGTTTTTGTTTTAAGGGCCTTGTTTGAAAAAATATTCCAGTAGGCGTGCTAGCCCGTTAGTTATGGAGTTATGGAGGGCCATCGGAATTATGTGGTAAGAAAAGTCCAGTTATACATTTACAACAGCAATAGCTCTAACGCAAGCAAATGTGAGACCAATTGCATTGTAACTGCTTGTCTTATTTACAGCCCTGTTTTAGGCTGGTGATTATGTTGTACGATTCACGAAAGAAAAACAATTAAAAAAAAACTTCACTCAGGTATTGTACTGCTGGTGTAGGTAAGTGCCTCTTTTGACATGGTCACCTCCTCACTTGTTGCCTGGTTTCTGGTATAATTTTGACTGAAAGTGCACTGGGTGCACGCTGACTAAGGCAGTCATTATGAACATGGCAGTGTGGGGCGCCATGCCGGCGGTGGCGGGAGATCCCGCCAGCCGGCATGGTGGCCCACACCGCCACATAATGAACCAATTGAGGGCTGCCATAGACGGCCCTCACTCACTGCCAGGCTGCCTCCAGTGCTGCCCCTCGGATAATGATCCCTCAGCCGCCAGCTTTTCCCTGGCGGGTTTCCCTGACAGGGAAAGGCTGGCAGAAGGGGTGTACTGGGGCACCCCTGGTGGCCCCTGCACTGCCCATGCACCTGGCATGGGCAGTGCAGGGGCCCCTGTGCAGTGCCCCATCGCGCAGGTCACTGCCCGTCAATGTCCCGGCCAGGCATTCCTCTGGGCCAGCGGGCGGAAACAATGTTTCTGCCCACCGGCCCAGAGGAATGTTCTTTACACAGGCGGCGGGGTTCTGGGGGCGCTTGCGGTCACGGAAAGACCGCCAGCATGAACACAGCAGTTTTCACCGCCGTGTTCATAATGAGGGCCTAAGTCTCTAATGCCAGATCTCTTCCCCCAAAACTGCACAGTCATTTTCCATAGTTGGCAAAGCCTTTAGCACCCTCTGTAAGTCCCAAGTAAATGGTATCCATGGTACATAGGGCCTGGGATACTAAAGAGGGCCCCTAAGGACTGCAGCATAAATTGTGCCACCCTAAGGGACTCCTCACCAAGCACATGATAGGCTGCCATTGCAGGCTGTGTGTCTTGGTGTAGACAAAAGTAAAAAAACAACATGGCACACAGCCTGTGTGCCGTGTGCCCTAACACTGCATGTAATATATGTAAGTCACCCCTCCAGCAGCCCTCACAGCCCTACGGTAGGGTGCATTATATTACAGGTGAGGGCATATCTGCACTATGTCTCTGTCGATTCTTGGACATGGTAAGTGTCCAGGGAAGCCATTTGAAATACATAAACTGGACACTGGTCAAAATGAGTTCCCCAGCTATGTGATAGCTTCACTGAAGATAGGGATGTTTGGTGTCAAACATCTCATATTGATGAGCCCACACCGATGCCAGTGTTAGATTTGCCAATACATGCACCCAGAAAGCACCTTGGAGGAGCCCCCTGAAAACCTACAAGCTACAAGTGTGCTAATTGACTGGTCCCGACCAGTTCAGCCACCCTATCCACATTTCTGATCCCCAAGGTGAGAGCCAGCGCTATTGCAGTCCAGAGACAAAAGCCCGCACTGGGTGGGGGTGTTAGCACCTCCACCAGGCAGGATATACATCCCAGGGTTGGAAACTTTAAAGGCCTAGCCACCTTTGTAGTGCGACCCAGGTCTCTCTAAATGGCAGAGATGGTCCTGATGCCACTTTTGGTGGCAAGACAGGCAGGAAATGTAGGCAGATTAGGATGTGAGCCAGTCCCACCCCTAACATGGAAGTGTTGAAGTGGAACCCACTTTTCAAATTCGCCCACCTTGGTTTGGAAGGTATTAGGCCACTAGTGTCAGGGTTATACCCTCTTCCCATGGGGACCCCTTCCAATTTGCGAGTGGGTTACCATCCACTTGAAGTGGATGGTAACTGCGACACCATTTGCGACCGCATATGCGGTCGCAAATGGTATTGCATGCCACTCCGAATCGCAAATAGGAAGGGAACACCCCTTCCTATTTGCGATTCTGAAATGCATATTGCGAGTCGGTCCCGACTCGCAATATGCATTTCTGCATAGGAAAATGCGATTTGCGAGTCGCAAACGGCAATTTGTGCCGTTTGCGACTCGCAAATCGTTTCCTGCATCTGGCCCACAGATCAGTAATGTTTGACCTTATTGTATCTGAACCATCAATGGCAGAATACTAAGGGAACAACACATCATTTCACTAGGAGAGTAAAAATAAGAACTGACTTACATCATCTAAACATTGCTGTATTAAAACCCTAGAAAGCAAACAGCTACAATTCTATTGGACAGATATGGGTGGTTTAAGTCGTAGCCAATAAACTTTACTCCACATTTCAGAAGTAGCTTTCTTCATTTTCTGCATTCATGATTGGACCATCTTCTCTCAATCCCAGTTACCAGTTTCCGCAGTAGAATACAGTTGTTGCTGGTTATACATGAGCACTTAAGACTATTGTTCGCGAATACACAATATCTCATCCCAGGAAGGACAAATGTTACAAGCAGAGGAACATAACTTTTCCACACTATGCAAATTACACTGAATATTGAAAATCTATCTTTCTAAACATTTGAGAGGTTTTGAAAGGTCAGCAAACAAATGAACAATGAACTCTGAATTTTTTTTAACTGCTAAGACAAAAACATTGCACAGGCCTTTTAAACATAGAATTAACTTTAGGCATGTTCATGTAGGCCTATATGAATATTTAATAAAACATATAATTGACATTTAAATCTAATAATCATTTAATTCAATTGCATTAGTGTTCATATTAATGAATAACAAACTATTTCTACATTAGTCATTATGATTTTCCATTTACACATATTCTTTATGGTGTCCGCCACTTTCACCACTTTACATGATGCACTTTTCTATCAAGTTTGCTTCTAAGACGGACTTTGAAAAACACATTTTACCTATTAATTAGTACTTTAATACTTCAAAATGTTATTAATTAACTTGCTCTCTAACAGCACTGCCCTCTAAGTGCTCGCCTACACTATTATAAAATAGAGCATTAGTGCTATCTACTTTTTGCCTCTGCAAACCAACTGGGGACACAGGCAAAAACAAACTGACACACAAGTAAAAATGTGGGTAACATGCCAGGCAAGATGGTACTTTCCTACACAACCCACCACCCCAAACGAGGGACAATAAGGCTAACCTTGCTCAGATGAGTCTTCATTGTCTAAGTGGAAATATCTGGAGAGTCCTTCTGCATTGGAGTGGGTACTCCCATGTCTATGTTCCACTGTATAGTCCATTCCCTGTAGGGATATGGACCACCTCAACAATTTAGGGTTTTCACCTTTCATTTGTTTAAGCCATAATAGAGGTTTGTGGTCTGTCTGAACAATAAAGTGAGTACCAAACAAGTATGGTTTCAACTTTTTCAGTGCCCAGACCACAGCAAAGGCCTCCCTCTCCATGGCAGACCAACACTTTTCTCTAGGGTTCAACCTCCTGCTGATAAAAGCAACAGGTTGAACCTGGCCCTCAGTGTTAAGCTGTGATAGCACTTCCGCAACCCCCAATTCAGAAGCATCAGTCTGGACTATGAACGTTTTGGAGTAGCAAGGGCTTTTTAGGACAGGTGCAGAGCACATGGCCTGTTTGAGCTCATCAAAAGCTTTTGACAGCTAGCTGTCCACAATACCATTTTAGGCATCTTCATACTAGTGAGGTCATTAAGAGGAGCTGCAATGGAGCCATAATTCTTAATGAACCTCCTATGGTACCCTGTGAGGCCTAGGAAGGCTCTCACCTGGGTTTGAGTTGTAGAGGGAGCCCATTCCATAATGGTCTGGATCTTCCCCTGCAGTGGTGCAATCTGTTCCCCACCTACCAGGTGGCCCACATAAACCACTTTCCCCTGCCCTATCTGGCACTTTGAAGCCTTGATAGTGAAGCCTGCCTTTCGCAGGGCCTCCAAAACTTTCCACAGGTGGACCAGGTGCTCATCCCAGGTGGAGTTAAAGACAGCAATATCATCTAGATATGCTGCACTAAAGGCTTCCGAACCTTGCAGGACTGTGTTCACCAACCTCTGAAAAGTGGCAGGTGCATTCTACAAACCAAAGGGCATCACAGTAAACTAATAGTGCCCTCCAATGGTGGAAATGCTGTTTTAGGTTTAGCATCTTCTGTTAATTTAATCTGCCAATACCCTGCAGTTAAATCAAAAGTGCTTAGATACTTGGCAGAAACCAGTGTATCTATTAGCTCATCTGCCCTGGGTATAGGGTGAGCATCTGTGTTGGTTACTTGATTGAGACGTCTATAGTCAACACAAAACCTCATTTCTCTTTTACCATCCTTACTGTGAGGTTTTGGGACAAGCACCACTGGGCTAGCCCATGGGCTTTCTGAAGGCTCAATCACTCCTAAATCCAACATCTTCTGTACCTCTTGTTTAATGCAATCCCTGACATGGTCAGGCTGCCTATTAATCTTACTTTTGACAGGTAAACTGTCTCCAGTAATGACTGTATGCTCACACCTAGTAGTTGTTCCATGGTATTAGTGACAAGAGTTCAGAAAATTGACTTAGTAGATTTACACAGTTATCCTTCTGCTCAGCAGTAGGGCAATCTGCAAGTACTACTCCCTCCACAAAGCCATCAGCTTCAGTGGTGGAGAAGAGATCAGGGAGAGGGTCACTCTCTTCTTCCTGTCCCTCATCAGTTGCCATGAGCAGGGTTAAATCAGCCCTGTCATAGTAGGGTTTTAGGCGGTTGACATGGAGCAGTGCCCAGGTCTACCAAGTAGGTGACCTTACCCTTTCTCTCAACAATGAGATGGGGTCCACTCCATTTGTCCTGGAGTGCTCTTTGGGCCACAGGCTCCAATACCCACACCTCCTGTCCCGGGTGGTACTGGGTCAGGACAGCCTTCTGGTCATGCCATTGCTTTTGGAGCTCTTGGCTGTCCTGGAGGTTTTTACTGGCATTTTTCATGTACTCAGCCATTCTTGATCTTAGGCCACGTACATAGTCCACAATGGCCTGTTTAGGAGGTTTAAAAGGTTGTTTCCAACCCTCCTTAACAAGTGCAAGGGGACCTCTCACAGGGTGCCCAAAGAGGAGTACAAAGGGGCTAAAGCCCACTGCTTTTTGGGGTGCCTCCCAGTAAGCAAAAAGAAGGCTAGGTAACAGGACATCCCATTTCCTTCTGAGTTTTTCAGGGAGTCCCATTATCATACCTTTGAGAGTTTTATTAAACCTCGCAACCAGACCAATTGTTTGTGGATGATAGGGAGTTGTGAACTTGTATGTTATACCACACTCCTTCCACATAGCTTTTAGGTATGCAGACATGAAGTTACTACCTCTGTCTGACACCACTTCCTTAGGGAAGCCCACTCTGGAAAAGATTCCCAGGAGGGCCTTTGTCACTGCAGGAGCTATAGTGGTCCTTAAGGGAATTGCTTCAGAATACCTAGTGGCATGGTCCACTACCACAAAGATAAACCTATTGCCTGAAGCTGTTGGAGGGCCAAGGGGGCCAACTATGTCAACCCCTACCCTTTCAAGGGGCATCCCGACCACAGGAAGTGGAATTAAGGGGGTCTTTGGTGTGCCACCAGTCTTGCCACTGGCTTGGCAGGTCACACAAGAGCGACAAAACTCTTTAGTGTCCTCTGACATATAAGGCCAGTGAAACAATGGAACAAGTCTGTCCCAAGTTTTACTTTGGCCCAAATGCCCAGCCAAAGGAATGTCATGTGCCAAGGTTAGAAGAAACTCCCTATATTGCAAACGGATGACCAATCTCCTGGCAGCTCCAGTTTTAGGGTCCCTTGACTCAGTTGTCTTCCCAATACACCTTATGGCTATCACTGACATCCCCATTCTGCTGTTTGACAGCTTGCTGTCTCAAACCCTCTAGTGTTGGACAGGTCTGCTGTGCCACATTCAGCTCATCCCTAGCAGGCCCCCCTGCACCCAAAAGCTCAGCAGTGTCTGCTGCCAGCTCCTCTGGTGTAGGTTCTGCACAGGGAGAGGATTCCTCTTCCTCAAAAGGGGAATCTTCTGGAGAGGGAGGGATGGTGGGCAAGGATTTACCCTTACTACCCCTAGCTTTTGGGAGCACTTGCTCCATTGTTCCAGGATCCAAGTTTCCCTGTCCTTTTTGCTTTTTGGCCTGAGCCCTTGTCAAAGCAAAAATATGCCCAGGAATGCCCAAATCATTGCCTAGTAAGCAATCTACAGGTAATTCAGTGGCTACCACAACTTTCTTTGGACCAGTAACTCCCCCCCCCCCCCTTAGTTGAGATTCACAACAGCCATGGGGATGCTAAGTGTGTTATTGTGAGCATCAGTCACTTGGTACTGCTGACCAAGTAGGTGTTGATCGGGGTGAACCAGTTTCTCTATCCCCATAGTTACACTGGCTCCTGTGTCCCTGTAGGCCTCAACCTCAACACTATTTATTAGGGGAAGTTGCTTGTAGTTACCCATATTAAGGGGACAAGCAACCAAAGTGGCAAAGTCAATACCACCATCAGAGACTAAAACAGCTTCTGTGATCTCCCTAACAAGAACAACCCCAACTACACTACCAATGGTGAGCCCAGCTACACCCTTAGATTGGCTATTTTTTAGTAGACTTCCCACCACCACTGCTATTACGAGGGGCACTAGAGGTTGGGGTTGTGGTAGTGGGAGCCTTGGTGTTTTTCTTTGGACAAGTAGAATCACTTGCCCAATGGCCTTTTACTTTACATAAATAACACCATGGCTTTTTCCGATTGTGGGAAGAGGATTTGGACCCACCACCCCCAGAGGATTTTTGTGGGCCTGATGAAGACTCAGAATGTTTTTTATCTTTGTCCCCACCATTGTCAGAAGACATGCCATCCTTCTTCGTGCCATCCTTGTCACCCCCTGTATGAACCTTTCTGTTCGCTCTTGTTGTGACCTATTTGTCTGCCTTCTTTCCCAATTCTTGGGGAGAGGTCAGATCTGAGTCTACCAAATACTGGTGGGACAAATCAGACACACAATTGTTCAAAATATGCCTGCCAAAAGAAATGCTGCAGCCCATATGGATCTCCTGGAACCCCAATACCCTGGGTACCTAGGTACCATATACTAGGGAATTATAAGGGTGTTCCAGTGTGCCAATCAGAATTGGTAAAAATGGTCACTAGCATGCAGTGACAATTTTAAAAGCAGGGAGAGCAATAAACACTGAGATTCTGGTTAGCAGAGTCTCAGTGATACAGTTAGGCACCACACAGGGAACACATATAGGCCACAAACTATGAGCACTGGGGTCCTGGCTAGCAGGATCCCAGTGACACAGGCAAAAACAAACTGACACATAAGTAAAAATGGGGGTAACATGGCAGGCAAGATGGTACTTTCCTACAATGGAGTGTTGAAACTTTTCAAACACTCTCCCCCCAGTCATAGATCTGGGTTTAATCCATTGTTAATTTGGTCGCCATCTCACCCGTTTGGACCCAGCCACATGCAAATAAGTCTTGACCCTGTTCCAAAAAGGGAACAGTCCAGGGTGGCATGGTGAGCAAACGAACGATGGATTAAACCCAGATCTGTGACGGGGGTGAGAGTTTGAAAAGTTTCAACACTCTGTCCATCATCCTTTTGTG
Source organism: Pleurodeles waltl (assembly GCF_031143425.1). NCBI lineage: Eukaryota > Metazoa > Chordata > Amphibia > Caudata > Salamandridae > Pleurodeles > Pleurodeles waltl. The sequence continues at coordinate 970,653,304 of NC_090443.1, read as the reverse complement.
TTGCTAATCACCATTTGGGCCCTGGTCCAGCACTCACTCCCACACACTGAAGACAACCAGATCATATAATGACTCAGGGGACACTGCACAACCTACATTAGTTACAATATGCAATTTCCCAATATGCCTACCTGCTTTTGAGAGTTATGACTCACGATGAACCTCACAAAGAGAAGTGATGATAATCTATAACATTTACCTACCCTGGTATCCCACATAACTAGGCGCAGACACCTCACCCTCAAACAATCCCCAAAACCTGCCCATTATCCTGTACACCTGGCTCATCCTGTCACTTAACATTCCCTGTTTAACATCCTCCTGCTTTGACATGTGTAGCATAATCCGACTTTTCTGCTTACACCTCCCTCCTGACATCTGCCAGGCCCACATCACATGTGAAGTATAATGCACTAATGCCCTCTTCTCTGTCATTCTTTCACAGCTACTACACAAGTGTGGCACTATCAAAAAGCAGCAGTGCATGACTCTTCCTCCTCTGATGTGTGTGGTACTTCCCTTGAGGGGGGCTTTGTAGGTGCTGGTGGCGACAGAGGCACACACACATCAGGGGCTGAAGATGTGGAGCCCAAGTCTGTAGCAGCACTTCTTTGTGCCAAAACATGAGGCAGCACATCACTGAGAAGGCCCTGCATGTTTGCCGGCACAGCACCAAAAACGCGGTTGTAAGTACCCATTGTGGCGATGTATGTGTCATACTTTTGCTCCATGGACTCACGGATATTGCGGATTGCCCCCCAGCTGTTGAGCAACCTCACTGGTGCAACTTTGGCAAGGTAGTTGTTCGTACCTGTGCCTCATGACACCAGAGATGTCAGGCACTGTTGGAGTCTAGAGAGCGGAGGGTAGGTGCCTCGTATTGCAGCTGAGGTATCCTTATTGGGGCTGAGGCACCTGCAGAATCCCTCTAGGATGCCCACCACAAACTCCATCCCCACCCGCACCACATCTAACATCTCCTGCTGGGGTCCTACCATCTGATGTTGGAATTCTAATTGGGGGTCCTCGGAGTTCAGGGCTAGGACTGTGCTGTGAGTTGGTGTTTGTTGGGTGCTAGGTGGCTCCTCTGGAGACCCTGCAACGCTGTTGGCCCTTCCAACAAACAGAGATGGTGTGTCAAAGGGGGCCTGGATCTGCCAAAAGGTATGTTGGTCAAGGGTTGGCAGACTGTCATCCTCAGCCAGATTGTTATTCCGGACAGGCAGCTGCTCAGGAGGTGTAGGTACATCTTTTGCAATGAGATAGAGAAATGTTAATGGTGTCCTATGTTAGATGTTGACATGAGTAATCTGATTAACATCTGACTTGGTAATATTTTCCTTTTGATTCAGCATTGATGTGTAGGATGTCGGTTACATGGAGGTATAGAGTCCAAGTTGTACTGTAGTTGTCTTTCATATAGCATTATCTCTGCATTCTTCATACAACCAGTGTGTGACAAGGCTGACTTTTTGTCCCATGATACATATTGCAACACAGTTACACAGGTCACTGGGCCTACCGTTCCTGGATGTATCGGAAGAAATCAGGTCCACATATGCCAAGCTGACTTTCAGTGGCATATTTATGGATCAAATCTGTTTATTGGCTTTTCAATTATAAAACATCACAGATGTTGTGAGAAAGTAGCCTCTTTCTAGCCTTGTTACCCCCACTTTTGGCCTATTTGTGAGTATATGTCAGGGTGTTTTTACTGTCTCACTGGGATCCTGCTAGCCAGGGCCCAGTGCTCATAGTGAAAACCCTATGTTTTCAGTATGTTTGTTATGTGTCACTGGGACCCTGCTAGCCAGGACCCCAGTGCTCATATGTTTGTGGCCTATATGTATGTGTTCCCTGTGTGATGCCTAACTGTCTCACTGAGGCTCTGCTAACCAGAACCTCAGTGCTCATGCTCTCCCTGCCTTTAAATTTGTCACTATAGGCTAGTTACCACTTTTACCAATTTCAACTGGCATACTGGAACACCCTTATAATTCCCTAGTATATGGTACTGAGGTACCCAGGGTAGTGGGGTTCCAGGAGATCCCTATGGGCTGCAGCATTTCTTTTGCCACTCATAGGGAGCTCTGACAATTCTTACACAGGCCTGCCACTGCAGCCTAAGTGAAATAACGTCCACGTTATTTCACAGCCACTTACCACTGCACTTAAGTAACTTATAAGTCACCTATATGTCTAACCTTTACCTGGTAAAGGTTGGGTGCTAAGTTACTTAGTGTGTGGGCACCCTGGCACTAGCCAAGGTGCCCCCACATCGTTCAGGGCAAATTCCCCAGACTTTGTGAGTGCGGGGACACCATTACACGCGTGCACTGGACATAGGTCACTACCTATGTACAGCGTCACAATGGTAACTCCGAACATGGCCATGTAACATGTCTAGGATCATGGAATTGCCACCCCAATGCCATCCTGGCATTGGGGAGACAATTCCATTATCCCCCGAGTCTCTAGCACAGACCCGGGTACTGCCAAACTGCCTTTCCCGGGGTTTCACTGCAGCTGCTGCTGCTGCCAACCACTCAGAGAGGTTTCCGCCCTCCTGGGGTCCAGCCAGGCTTGGCCCAGGAAGGCAGAACAAAGGACTTCCTCAAAGAGAGGGTGTTACACCCTCTCCCTTTGGAAAAAGGTGTCAGGGCTGGGGAGGAGTAGCCTCCCCCAGCCTCTGGAAATGCTTTGATGGGCACAGATGGTGCCCATCTCTGCATAAGCCAGTCTACACCGGTTCAGGGATCCCCCAGCCCTGCTCTGGTGCGAAACTGGACAAAGGAAAGGGGAGTGACCACTCCCCTGACCTGCATCTCCCAGGGGAGGTGCCCAGAGCTCCTCCAGTGTGCTCCAGACCTCTGCCATCTTGGAAACAGAGGTGCTGCTGGCACACTGGACTGCTCTGAGTGGCCAGTGCCAGCAGGTGACGTCAGAGACTCCTTCTGATAGGCTCTTACCTGTGTTGCTAGCCTATCCTCCTTCCTAGGTAGCCAAACCTCCTTTTCTGGCTATTTAGGGTCTCTGCTTTGGGGAATTCTTTAGATAACGAATGCAAGAGCTCATCAGAGTTCCTCTGCATCTCTCTCTTCACCTTCTGCCAAAGGATCAACCGCTGACTGCTCAGGACACCTGCAAAACCGCAACAAAGTAGCAAAGATGACTACTGCAACCTTGTATCGCTGATCCTGCCGCCTTTTCAACTGTTTTCCTGGTGGTGCATACTGTGGGGGTAGTCTGCCTCCTCTCTGCACTAGGAGCTCTGAAGAAATCTCCTGTGGGACGACGGAATCCTCCCCCTGCAACCGCAGGCAACAAAAGACTGCATCACTGGTCCTCTGGGTCCCCTCTCAGCACGACGAGCGTGGTCCCTGGAACTCAGCAACTCTGTCCAAGTGACTCCCACAGTCCAGTGACTCTTCAGTCCAAGTTTGGTAGAGGTAAGTCCTTGCCTCCCCACGCTAGACTGCATTGCTGGGTACCGCGTGATTTGCAGCTGCTCCGGCTCCTGTGCACTCTTCCAGGATTTCCTTTGTGCACAGCCAAGCCTGGGTCCCCGACACTCTAACCTGCAGTGCACAACCTCCTGAGTTGTCCTCCGGCGTTGTGGGATCTCCTTTTGTGACTTTGGGTGAACTCCGGTTCACTCTTCTTTGTAGTGCCTGTTCTGGCACTTCTGCGGGTGCTGCCTGCTTCTGTGAGGGCTCCCTGACTTGCTGGGTGCCCCCTCTGTCTCCTCATCCAAGTGGCGACATCCTGGTCCCTCCTGGGCCACAGCAGCATTCAAAAATCCTAACCGTGACCCTTGCAGCTAGCAAGGCTTGTTTGTGGTCTTTATGCATGGGAACACCTCTGCAAGCTTCTTCGCAATGTGGGACATCCATCCTCCAAAGGGAAAGTTTCTAGCCCTCTTCGTTCTTGCAGAATCCACAGCTTCTATCATCCAGTGGCAGCTTCATTGCACCCTCAGCTGGCATTTCCTGGGCATCTGCCCAATCTCGACTTTGTCGCAACTCTTGGACTTGGTCCCCTTGTTCCACAGGTACTCTCGTCCGGAAATCCACTTTGGTTGCATCGCTGGTGTTGGTCTTCCTTGCAGAATTCCCCTATCACGACTTCTGTGCTCTCTGGGGAATATAGGTGCACTTTACACCTACTTTTTAGGGTCTTGGGGTGGGCTATTTTTCTAACCCTCACTGTTTTCTTACAGCCCCAGCGACCCTCTACAAGCTTACCTAGGTTTGGGGTCCATTCGTGATTCGCATTCCACTTTTGGAGTATATGGTTTGTGTTGCCCCTATACCTATGTGCTCCTATTGCAATCTACTGTAACTTTACATTGCTTGCATTACTTCCTTTTGCTATTACTGCATATTTTTGGTATTGTGTACATATATCTTGTGTATATTTGGCATCCTCATACTGAGGGTACTCACTGAGATACTTTTGGCATATTGTCATAAAAATAAAGTACCTTTATTTTTAGTATATCTGTGTATTGTGTTTTCTTATGATATTGTGCATATGACACCAGTGGTATAGCAGGAGCTTTGCATGTCTCCTAGTTCAGCCTAAGCTGCTCTGCTATAGCTACCTTCTATCAGCCTAAGCTGCTAGAAACACCTCTTCTACACTAATAAGGGATAACTGGACCTGGTACAGAGTGTAAGTACCCCTTGGTACCCACTACAAGCCAGGCCAGCCTCCTACAGATGTATCATCATTGACAAGCTTACTCCATGTACAGTGACAGAAAAACTTAATACAAAATACAACTTTGTTTCCCCGCAGCTAGCGACCAATATAAAAATCAGTAGGTCCCATGCCCTGTAGCAATACAATCGTGGTTCCATATATATTTCTAATGCACATTCGCCCCCGATCTCTCAGTTCAAGTTCAGAACCCTCAAGTAGGTCGGACATGTCAACTCTGTAAACTCCCCCGACAGTATTTGTAAGAATGGTTGCCATAGTTCCTTAAAGTCCGCACCTCGCTGCTGAGAGGTCAGAGTAAGCTTTTCCATAGCGAGGATAAACCAGAGCCTGTGTAGCCATGAAATTACTGTTGGGATCTGGTCAGTCCCCCACATGGATAGCAACAGCTGTAATGCCGCATTTAGAGCTAAGGCCATCTGCCGTCCCTTCAATGATCTCAGGGGGAAAGTGAGAGGGTTGGGGAGGCCGAGAAGAATGTACGCAGGGAGTCTAGGGATCTGAGTGTCAAACGCATTATCAATTATGTCTATTATGTTCTCCCAGTACCGGTGGAGCTTAGGGCAGTGCCATAGTAGGTGGACGAGCGAGCCTCCACCCCCACACCCCCTCCAACAAAGGCTAGATTTAGCGGGATCCCAAGCGTGAATCCTTGCTGGGGTGTAGTACCAAGAGGAGGCCACTTTATAAGCTATTGTTCGTGGCGGGGTTCTACCAGGAGTGCCTGGAATACATACATTATACGTGGCAGGATGGTCATCCTCACTGCAGCCACCCTGCCCAGCCAAGACAGTGTAAGTCTCCCCCCAGGTGTCTAAGTCGCGCTGCACATCCTTGATCAATTTAGTGTAGTTCACGTGGTACGCGCGACCGTAGAGCCAAGCTTGATCCCCAAGTAAGGAAGGCCCGAGGAAGGCCATATAAAATGGAATCGGGACTTCAGCTCCCTTTTTATGCTCAGCACTAATAAACTTGCCCATAGCTTGCGATTTTTGCATATTTATCTGGAACCCCGAGACCCGCCCGAATTCCTCTAGGACACCCATTAGTACTGGTTGCGAGGTCGCAGGTTCCGCCACAGTAAGAATGACGTCATCCGCATATAACGATATAATATGCTCATCACCCCAAACTTCACCCCCGTAATCCTAGGGTTGTCCCGGAGCCTCTGCGCCATCGGCTCCATATACAGAGCGAACAAGAGGGGCGAAAGCGGGCACCCCTGCCGGGTCCCTCTCTGAACAGAGAATGGTAAAGAGAGCGTTCCATTAACTCTAACCGCCGCCCGAGGCGCCTGATAAATGCAGCGGATCCATGCCATGAAACCCGTACCTAACCCAAAGCGCTCTAACACCCTAAAGAAGACTGGCCAATGGACCCTATCAAACGCCTTCTCGGCATCAATAGATAGGAAGAGCGCCTCCCTACGCGAGCGTTCAGTTTTATCCAGTAGGTGAAGCAATCACTACACTGTGTATGCGGTATAAATCCCGCTTGGACGGGATCCACAAGCCCCGGCATATAATAGTTGAGCCGGTGTGCCAGGATGTCAGTGAATAATTTGGCGTCTATATTCAAGAGGGAAATCGGCCTGTACGAGGCACATTCCTCGGGGTTCTTCCCAGGCTTCGGACTAACCATGATAGTGGCATCTAACATGCTCTCGTAAGAGCGCCCGTTTCCCGAAAGGAATTAAAAAGTCCCACTAAAACAGGTACTAGTTCCATACAGAAGGACTTATAAAAAAGCGCGGAGAAGCCGTCAGGGCCAGGCGACTTCCCGGATTGTAGACGCGCAATTGCTGATATAACTTCCTCTGCCCTTATAGGTTGATCTAGCAGAGTAGCCTCCTTCTCGGTCAAGTGAGTAATTGCTATGCCCTCTAAGAAGGACTCCGGAGTTGAGTCGCCAGGCTCCTCAGCCCCATACAAACCCTGATAGTATCCCACAAAGGCCTCCGCAATCTGGTCGCTCCTGCGCGCTTCCAGACCTGAGGGTGAGCGAATCAGTTTTATCATTGAGGCTGCGCGCTGCGCTCTCAACCTGTGTGCTAATAGCTTCCCTCATTTATTACTTCGACATAATACTTGTGTTTAAGGCGGACTACTGCATACTCTGCCCTGTCCCAATCCAGCCTCCTCAACTGCTTCCTAATTTTCTCAAGCTCTCGCCATGTTCTTGGTGCACCTGTGTGTTTATGGAACGCTCCAGCACCCTTACTCGCTGTTCCAGATCCTCCCTGAGTTGTCTCCTCGCCTTATTGCCCCTAGCCGAGAGCGACATCACCTCACCCTTCACAACCGGTTTCAATGCCTCCAATAACGTCGCAGTGCTTGTTGTCCCATCATCATTAAAGCTGAGATAGTCTGTTATTGCCTTTTGAATCGCCTCTACCGTTGCCCCGTTCTGAAGCATTGAATCCCTAAATCGCCAGGCCGATGCGCCTACGCGCTCCATATGCATATGAATCTCAACTGTAACCGGGGCATGATCGGACAGGGCTCGAGCCTCTATTACTGAATCCCTAACCCAGGGAAGGAACTCCTGCGAGGCCAGGAAAAGGTCCAGCCTAGCATATGTTTTAGTCACTGCGGAGTAAAAGGAGTAATCTCTTAGCGTGGGGTGCGCACTCCTCCACACGTCCACCAAGCCACACTCACTCAACCACTGACGACCAGCCAACGTCATAGACCCCATCTGTCCATACCGGTGACCCGAACGGTCCAGATCCCCATCCATCACCAGATTAAAATAGCCCCCCACCAGGATTGCGCTGTCAGGGGATTGCAGCAGCGGAGTCAAGGCGTGTTTTAAGAAGATCTCCTGCTGGGAGTTAGGCGCATACAGGGAAGCGACCGTAAAGGAAAAAAAAACACTCTCAATCTCATGGCTATAAGCCTCCCGAGGACCTCATACAATTGTGATATCACTTCACCAGGGAATGAGCGCGCTAGGAGTATTGCCACCCCTGCATGCTTTGATGGTAATGACGACCAGTACTGCCTGGGAAACCACTTAGAGCGCATACGATAAGTATCTTTTGAAAGAAGGTGTGTCTCCTGCAGAAGGCATATATGACTCCCCGTTCTCTCTAAGGGTGACAGGATGGCTAACCTCTTGGTAGGGTTATTGAGCCAACGGACATTCAAGCTCGTGCATTTAATAATCATGTCTTAAAGTTAGGGAACATGCAAAGAGAAGGGAGCCCGCAAAAGGACCACCCCCGTGTCAAAATCTAGGCCACCTATAACCCCAGGGCCTGGGACTATCTCCACCAGAAGCCAATATTTCAGGGAAACCCAACAACAGTCAACTGATATGCACAACAGGTGCGTAGAACACAGAAGTCCTCGAACATCCATTTTCACGAGGTAGAATCTCCACGGGGCATTATATCTTACCATGTTCAGTAACCAGGTCCATCGCCCCCGCCGCCCCGGCCCAATTCAAAAATCAGCATGCCAATAGGAGCAGGGTCCAAGGTCATCAATGGCACCCCCCACCCCGTCTCTAAGCAGAAGTTCCGACGGCCACGCTGTTCAAAACTGATTCCCTCTCCGACCTCAGCTCAGAGGCCGTTGGGCGTCGCAGCTTCCCTCTCTTCTCCTTCCGTCGCCAGCGCGAAGGCCCCCCCCCCCGGGCAGGGCCACCTTGTCACTCGCCTCTTGGTCTGTGTCCTCCAGACCCAGTATACGGCTTGCTTCCAAAACGGATTTCACCTGCCGAAGTTGATCGCCCCAGCGGAAGACCAGGCGGAACGGTGGCCCCAAGAATATGACACATTGTGCGATCGCAGGTGATCCGTAATCGGTCTAAATTCTCTCCGCCTCTGCAGAGTCCGCACATAGAGGTTGTGAAATAGCTGGAGTTCATGCCCTCGAAAAAGTACCTGTTGAACAGTACGAGCCCGCTGAAGAATCTTTTCTTTAAGAGTAAAATTATGAAGACAGGCTAGAATGTCCGGAGGGTGATCCCCAGGGCCACTGGCGCAGCCGGCACGATGAACTTTATCCAGGACTACATCTTGTGTCTTGTCCGGGCCAAGCAAAGAGCGAAACAGGCCCTTCACATAGTCTCCAATGCCCTCCTTTTCAGCAACTACCAGAGCCCCTCTGATGCGAATATTTTGTCTCCTCAAGCGGTTTTCCAAATCCTCGACCACTATCTGGAGGGCATTCTGCTGCTCTCGTAGGCGAACCACCTCTTGCTGCAGGCCAGCCACTTCGTCACCACAGGAGATCTCACCATCTTCCAGCTGCGAGACTCGCTCTCCCAAGGAGGAAACCTCTCCTCGCAATTCCTTCACCTCTTGGGATATATCCCTACGCAGCTCTTGGATGTCGCTCCGAAACGAATCAAACAGGGAGGTCAAAAAGCCCTTTGTAACAGGTGCGCCCTCATCTGAGTCCGTCTCCACTGAGCCTCCACGGTCCTCGTGGCAAGTGGGTCCTCAGCCATGCCCCCGGTTGTCAGGTGGGTCCCCGTCAGCATGTCCCTCACTGAGCGCTCCGGCTTGGATTTAGATGTTGCCATGTCGCACCAACCTGATCTCGATTTGCCAGGGCTATCCTTCAAGTCTCTCCAAAATCTCCCTCTGAGGCAAGTCCCCGGTTGCTGCCGTGCCGAAGACCGCGCCTGGGCCTAAGACCCAGAGGTCACCACCTGCGCAACGCAGCCCCTGCTGCCTCTGCCTCCGTATGCATGGACCCACAAATGCTCAGACTCCCAGCAGGTAAGTATTGCAGTATTGAGGTAGAGCGATGGGGCTCACAGCCGATAATCGGGCCACTAGGGTTTCAATCCGCCCCTCCAAGGGGTGCCAGAATGGGAGGCACCGGTCTCCAGCCCCCTCTCCGGTCCCGTGTGCAGAGGCGCCCTCCGCGCCCAAAGCGACTGTACAGCCTGGGGTCGCAACCCCCACCACGATCCCGCAGCTCTCAGGGTCCAAACGAAGCCCTCCAGGGCCCTGGTCCTCCCGGCGCCAAGCTCAGAAGGCCGCCGGAGAGGAACCCGCCTTGCGGCCCAAGCCGCCGCCCACGCCGCTCCGCGGCCCCGATCGAGTCTCGGGGCCACCCGCCTCACACCGCGGGAACAGCGCGACTCTCCCCAGGGCCCTCGTCTGGCCGCAGAAAGCCCTCGGGGGCGCTCCACACCTCGGGGGGAGCCTCCTGGTGTCCCCCTCTGGGCCAAACAGAAAATTTCAGGCCGGGGCGGCGGAGCTCGGACTGGAGCGTCCTAGCGTGCCGCCATCTTGGCCACTCCCCCTTTCAAGGGCATATTTAAGAGCCACTAGTGCTATTCTAATACCACATTAGCTTAATTTAGTTTTTTATGCTAATTTGGCGTTAGGAGGCCAAAAACACTGCATCATGGGGCATATTTATAAGCACCTAGTGCCACCTTGCGCCACAGTAGCCTCATTTTTTTACGCTGATGTGGCCCAATGAGGCCAAAATCCTCATGCCATATTTACAAAGTGTCACAATGCATGCATTGCACCACTTTGTAACCCTTTGCGCTACATTACGCCTGCGCCAGGCATAATGTATGCAAATGGGGTGTTCCCCCATTGGGGGGGCCAACAAATGACGCAAGGAAATCTAACAGATTTCCTTGCGTAATTTTTTTCAGCACTTTTAACACCTGCTCAGAGTTAGGATCACTAGGCTTCTAGCTTGGGTAAGTTGGAGGTCTGGCATAGCCCTTTCTCTGAACTTTTATAAAGTCTAGTTTCTTAGAGTAGGAAGGTGCACCCACACTACTCTAGGGAAAATGCCTTCAGCAGAAAACATACCTCAGTATGAAGGCCTTGCCTTTCAGGAACTGAGGGAGCTCAGTGCTTCTAGGAAGCTGAACACAGGAAGAAATCCCAGCAAGAGTCTGCTTTTAGGGTTGTTACTCCAGGCTGATCAGGACAATTCAGGGAGCCAGGAGGAACCAGACGTAGAGATTGACCGTCCAGAGCTAATTAGGATGGACCTAGGTGTAGGAGGCTGGCCCTCTATGTAGTGTGCAAAACTAGTTACACTATGCAGGGAGTCCATGAAACCACACGTTGGTTTCCAGAGGTAAAAATGAGACCACCTAATGCTCCAATTTTTAAAGTAGCTGGTCGAGCAGTTAGGCTAATCCAGGAGATGTACTAAGTATTTGTTGTACTCACAAATCCAATCAAGTACCACATACACTCAATGAATAACTCAAGAGCAGAATTTATAAAAAAACTACTTCAGACTTTTATATAAAATTTAAGTACTTTTTGAGATATGACTTTTCAAAGTTTTAATAAAGTTAGTCTTTCTGTGCGTAATTACACACCATTGAAATCAATGCACAGTCACTTTTACAAATGCATTAAAAATTGTACAGTTGAGTTACCAGTCTCTTCTTTTGCAGGATGGTCACAGCAGTCGGTGAGCACCTTGTGCCAGCTAGAGTGCCTCGGGCGGCTCACAGTTCCGGCGGGAGCAGCGTTGGAAAGTCTCTTGGCACAGGGCCACCTGGACGGCCACTTGGAAAAAGAGCTGGTTTGCAGATTTAAAGATGGTGCCTAGGGGTTCCCTTGGGCTGTTGAGGTCGCAAGGGGTTGGGGACCTTGGCACACAGCAGATCCCATGATGCAAGGCTCAGGGTGGCCGGGTGCAGGGCGTTTTGGAGGTCTTGGATGCTGTGCGCAAAGGGACCCTTTGGAGCTGGAGGTAAGTCTTTCTCCTTGGGGCCTTGCAGGAAGTGATCTGGCAGAAGGTCCAGGGTATCACTGAAGTCCCTTGACTGGGTATTCTGCCTGGTCCAGTTGCAGCTCTGGGAGAGCTGTTTTGAGTGGTGTCTGATGTGCACTGACCAGTACCTGGGGTATTCACACAACTTGGCCACAGGAGGGCACTGTTCCACCAAGATGGCACGCTTGCAGGTCTCATTCTGGCTGTTGTTGGTGTATCGTCGGGTCTGACTGCAACTTCTGGTTGCGGAGATATCATCCGGTTTGCGAAGTGTCCCTCACCGGTTTGCAGGTTCCTTGCAGGTTCCTTTGGTTTCTTGAGTGGTGCCTCCACTCAGGATGAAGATCTTGGGCTATTTGTAAAGCCTGGAGGTCCTTGGGGTCTTTTGAGGTCGGTACAGTGGTCAGCTCCTCCGCAGCGGCGATTGTCGGGACTCTGGTGCAGCAGGCAGGGGTCTTGGAGCCTCTTCTGGTGCAGCAGGTTCTCTGTTCTTGTCCTGTCTGGTTATTTGGTGCTGTCTTCTTTTCTTCCAGATGAATCTAATTTCTTGGTCTAGGGGAGTCCACTAAATACTGAATTTAGTGGGCGTTTTAGGGGGGAGCCTGGTAGTGTCCAATGGGTGGCTACACCCACTACAGTGACCACTTCCTGTGGGAAGGGTCACTTCCCTAAACCTCGTTGGCTATTTTCCCGCCATATAACATGGAGGAAAATGAAATGGAGGGTCCGCTTTGCCTGGAAGCCCCTAGAGGTGGTGCATGCTCAGTGAGGCCACTCCTCCTACCCTTTGTCTGGTTTCCCACCTTTGCTCCTGCCAAAAGTGGGGGTTTGCAAAGGGGGAATCCATCTGCTGCTAGTAGCAGACCTGGGGGCCCGAGTTTCAGGGTCAGTAGCACTTTGAAGCTCACCGCCAGGGTGTTAGATTCTCCAACCAGGAAGGGCATTGTTTTACAAACCAGAGAGCCACGGCTCTCCCCCAGGTTTGTATATTGGCTGTCTAGAAGTGGCCGGCTGGATGGAACCAGTCAGCAACTATACAGTTAGGATAGCTTTTGCAGGGGGTACCTCTAAGGTGACGTGACCCATGGGTACATTTAGGGTTAAATCCAATACTGGTACCGGTTTGGATTTATCATTCTGAGTTGTTTGATACCAAACAATCCAGAGTGGCTATTATGTAACTGGGGAACTCATGTTTGACCAGTGTCCAGTACATGTACTTAAAATGGCTGCTCTGTTCACTCACTATGACCCAGGTTTGGCAAGGACACAGTGGGGGCATATTGCTCATGCAATTATGCTCTCACATATAGTATGGTGCACCCTGCCTTAGGGCTGTAAGGCCTACGAGAGGGGTGACTTACCCACATCATATGAAGTGTAGAGTGGACAGGGCTCACAGAGAGTGTGACATGTCGAGTTTGCCTTTTTAGGTTTGCTCCAGTACACTCAGTCTGCACTGGCAGTGCTGGGTGCATCTGGTTTCAGGGCCCTAGAGGGTGGCACAATCAGTGCTGCTGCCCTCAGGGGCTTACTCATGATATCCCATGCCCTGGGTTCTGGGGTGCCCATTTACTAGGGTCTTACAGTGACATGTAAGAGGGTATCCTATTGTGTCAAGCATCACAACAAATTTAGGAAAAGAGCTCTGGCCCAGGGAACCTGGTTAGCAGGAGCCCTGGGCACTACCAACTTGTAGGACACATCAACATTAGGCACAGTGTGGGGGCTAACCATGCAAAAAGAGGCCTCCTCTCACACTAGGTCCCACTGGGAAGGGCCAAGAAGAATCTAGGGACCACCATAGCCCTGTTGGGAGCACTACAACAGTGAGAGGGGGGTCTCACTAGTAGGCCCACTTTTACCCCCAGAGGGTTGTGTAGGAGCTATATTTCCACCAGGTGTCTTCCAGTAGGAGAGACCACCAAGATTCACTTAATAGACGAGTCGGCATTGGTCTTCAATTGCATCAATTTATTCACTGGAGTGGGTTACAAGCACAGGAGCACGTGTGTCTCCTCATGCAAAGCAGAAGCAACCCCTAACCCTTCTCCCTGGTCATCTTTATACTGTAATTTCCACCCCCCGCAATATGTGTGTGCTTAGTTATTTCCATATATGTGCAGGACCCATCCCCAAACTCGTTTAAGCAAGATAACAGGATGCAGATTAGATCTTAACAGAAATGGTTTCAACTGACAGGATACAGATAGCGTCTTATTAGAAAACATTTGCAAACTGATAGGATATAGGCAATATCTCCCCTGAAGCGCCTTGAGCTAATGAGATACGGATAACATCTTTAAGGCAAAATATCTCAGAATAGGGGAAGCAGCAGCCTAGACCATCTGCGAAGCATGAGCAAACAAATTCAGAGTAAAGCATGTCCTAAGGTCAAACAGAGCAACTGCTGTCGCACGCAAGGTGCAGCTCTACACGTAGTCCATACATAGAGAAATCAATAGCATACAAAATGGAGCCCTCATGTCAAGTTAAGAAACTTTCTGTTTCCACAGTTGTTACAAAGAGTCTCCAGGAGGAGGGATAGGTCCTCCTCATCTGTCCACACCCATGTCTCAGGAAACCCCTATGAGACAGACCACTCTAGCACAAGGGGAAGTCCCTAGTTAGAGAATTTCACAAGCTAAACCTAGAAAAGGCCAAACTGAAACTGCAGCAGCACCTAGCCCTAGATAGAGAAGCCTTAGCAGTGGCCAGGGAGAGACAGAATTTGGGGTTGGCACCCCATGCTGGTAACAATAGGTTTAGGGACTCTAGGGTCAGGGAGGACTCCTATGAGTCCAGAAACCTAAGTAAGATAGTCCCACCTTAAAGGCTAAATTCACAAGTGCTTCAATGCCTTGGAGATGGCATGTAAGGTACATCGGGACCCTCAAAGACAGTGGGCAGCCATCCTGTGGCTTTCCTTTTCTGACAAAGACAGGGACAAACTCCTCACTGTCAGGAAGGAAAATGCAGAGAATTATCAAGCACTTAAGAATGCACTTCTTGATGGGCTTGGGCTAACCACTGAAGAATACAGAATCCAATTTAGGGAGACTAGGAAGAAGTCCTCCCTAGATTGGGTAGATTTTGTGGATAGCTCTGTCAAGTACCTTGAAGGCTGGCAGCATTGCAGCAATTTGTATGATTATCAGGGTTTGTACAATCTTCTTGTGACAGAACACATTCTTAATAATTGCATATCTGATAAGCTGCATCAGTATCTAGTGGACTCAGATCTGACCTCTCCCTATGAATTACGAAAGATGGAAGACAAATGGGTTCGCACCAGTGTGGGTAGGAAAAATCCCACAGTGGGTGACCAAAAGAGGAAGGATTCTCCCAAGAATCAGGACAAAGGTGGGGACAAACCTAAAGATAAAAACGTCTTCATCAGGCCCACAAAACTCTTTTGGGGGTGGGTCTAAGTCATCTTCCTACAAGAAACCTTGGTGCTACATCTGTAGGCAAAAAGGCCATGGGGCAGGTGGCAGCACCTGCCCTAAAAATAGCACCAAGCCTGCTACTACCACTATCACTTCTACTCCTAGTGACCCTAGCAATAGTAATAGCAATAGTAGTGGTAATCACTCCGAGGGTGTAACTGGGTTCACCTTGGGAAATGCACTGGGCTCTGGGCTAGTCAGGGAGACCACTGAGGCAGGTTTGGTCTCTGAGGGTGGCATTGACCTTGCCTGCCCTGCTGCTTTTCCCCTTAATATGGGTAAGGGCAGGCAGGACCTACTTATTAATGGTGTTGAGGCTGAGGCATACAGGGACAAAAGTGCCAGTGTCACAATGGTGACTGAAAAACTGATGTCACCTGAACAACACCTACTTGGTCACACTTACTAAGTTACTGATGCTCCCAACAACACTAAGAGGCAGATTTAAGAAAAATGGCGCTGCACCCAGTGCAGGGCCACTTTTCTTGCACCCTTAGCGTCCCCCTACCGCCACCATGTGTGTGCCATATTTTAAATACGGCGCACCATGACTCAGGGGAGCGGGCAGTAGCATCACAATTTTTTACGCTATTGATGTACTGTTCAGGGTTAGCTCCATAATTTTGGTGCTAATCCTGAACAGTACATAGCGGCCCATTATAAATAATGGCGTGGCCCCTTTTAATGCCTGCTCTGAGCAGGTGCTAAAAATGCCGCAATAAATGGTGCAAAGAAATCTTTTAGATTTCTTTGCACCATTTCTTCAGCCTCTATCGAGGGAATGCTCCCTGACACACATTATGCCTAGTGCAGGCATAATGTGGCATAAGTGGTTACAAAGTGGCGTAATACATGCATTGTGCCACTTTCTAAATTTGGCACCAGGTTTTTGGCCTCGTTGGGCCACATTAGCGTAAATAAATTGACGCTAATATGTGTAACGCTGCACTCAGACGCAGCATCTCTTTCTGTCCTCGGGGATGGAATGAGCTATCGATACTCGGAGCGCCGTTCCCCGTGTTTTTTGACTACACATTCTGCGAAGCATATATTTCGCTCCCGGTCGCGCTACACTTACCTGTCGCCCTTTTTTCTTCTTTTTTGTTGTTAGTGGGTTTGTCTGGTCTTTTTACCTGTCTCTGTTCATGTTATGTCCATCTTGTCTTCTTCGTGTTTTTGTCCCAGCATGCTCTGTTTTTCTTTTATACTACTTCCTTTTTCCTATACTGGTCTATGGGCTCTTCCCAATTCAAGATGGTGTTCTTTCCTTTTCCTGTGATGTCACTTCCCTTTTCTCAGTATATAACTCAGTCAGTCTTGTTCCACCTTGCGTTGCAAACACTTCCTTCTGATTGTGCTGTTCGCTTCTGTTCTTTGTTCCTGCTTTTTGCCTTTGGAGATTTTTGCCTGTTCTTTGTTCCTGCTTTTTGCCTTGGGAGATTTTTGCCTATTTTTGTTTCCTATTGTTTAGTCCTGTTTTTTCTTGTTTTTTCTTCAGGAGTTCCTGTTTGAGATTTTTCCCCTGTATTGTTTTTTTTTCCCTCTGGGACTCCTTCTGGAGGGTACAGTCTGCTTTGGCGTAGCCTGTCAAGCGGCACCGTGGCTACTAGAAGGGGTCACACTTATCTGGGAGTATCCAGAACCTGTAAAAGACTTGGGGGGTCATTCTGACCCCGGCCGGCGGCAGAAGCCGCCGGCCTGGCTGGAACCTCCAGAATACCGCTGCGCGGTCAAAAGACAGCCGCGGGAATTCTGAGTTTCCCGCTGGGCGGGCGGGCGACCGCCAGAAGGCCGCCCGCCTGCCCAGCGGGAAACCCCCTTCCATGAGGATGCCGGCTCCGAATGGAGCCGGCGGAGTGGAAGGGGTGCGACGGGTGCAGTTGCACCCGTTGCGATTTTCAGTGTCTGCCACGCAGACACTGAAAATCTATGTGGGGCCCTGTTAGGGGGCCCCTGCAGTGCCCATGCCAGTGGCATGGGCACTGCAGGGGCCCCCAGGGGCCCCACGACACCTGTTCCCGCCAGCAGAACCAGGCTGGCGGGAAGGGGGTCGGAATCCCCATGGTGGCGCTGCAAGCAGCGCCGCCATGGAGGATTCCCTTGGGCAGGGGTAAACCGGCGGGAAACCGCCGGTTGCCCTTTTCTGACCGCGGCTTTACCGCCGCGGTCAGAATTGCCCATGTAGCACCGCCAGCCTGTTGGCGGTGCTACCCCCGGCCTCCACCCTGGCGGTCATAGACCGCCAGGGTCAGAATGAGGCCCTTGGTGTATTCGCCAACCCAGTATCCAGAGGTGAGAAGTCCAGCGCAGTACGTAACAGATTGCAACGCCAAAAGATTCCACATTGCAAGATCGCCATGGAAGATCCACAGGGAGAGGCGTCAGAAAATGCTCAAGCCATGTTGCAGACTGTCCAACAACAAGCCCAAGAGTTACAACAGTTACGGGCAGAGAACACTGCGCTACGACAGGTCTTGTCTTCCCGATCAATGGACATACCACCGGTATCTGCCACTACTCCTCGATATTCTGGAGATCCTCTAAAGATGAAGGAATTTTTGGATGCCCTGACAGTTTTCTTTGCCTTTCGTCCACTCCAGTTTTCTTCGGATAAAGCTAAGGTGGGCTATCTGATCAGCGCCTTGTCTGGTCCGGCGCTTGCTTGGGCGACTCCTCTGGTTTCTGCAGAAGACTCAGTCCTGGCTAACTATTCCGCTTTCCTGACTCTTTTCAAACAAATGTTTGAGAGACCTGGGGTAGAAGCAGCAGCTGAAGAAGCCTTATGTGACATTCAGTAGGGTAATCAGGATGTTCTGCAGTACATAACCCGCTTCAAACAGCTGGCAGCTGAAACCTCCTGGGTGGAACGCACCTTCATAACCCTTTTCCGCGAGGCCTGCGTGAAGAAATTAAAGATGAGCTTGTACATTCTTCTCCAGCTTGTTCTTTGAAGGAATTAATAGATCAATCTATGAACATCGAATATAGACTTCGAGAGTGCAAGATGGAGAGACGTAGAACGCAAACTCCATACCAGTCTGGTACCTTTCGTGCTAGCAGTCGGCGAACGGAAGATATTCCATCCGAAGCCCCTCCAACTCCCCCTGAAGAACCCATGCAGATAGATCTGGTTTGTGGGCCATTGACGGAGTCAGAAAGGGAGGAATGACGTCGAAAGGGACTTTGTCTGTACTGTGGTAAGGCTGGCCACCTGATCCGTAGTTGTCCGGTACGTCCCTCAAGACCTGCGGGAAACGCCAACTACTGTCCCCTGTAAGGAGGAAGGAGACGGGAGGAGCTGAAGTACCATCAATATGTTCCTCCAAAGAAAGCATGTCCACCCTGTTTATCCTCTCCGTCAAGTTACAAAGTTCACAAGATCAAGAAGAGCACCTTCTGGCTCTCCTTGATTGTGGAGCCAGTGGACTCTATCTGGATGAGACCTGGGCTACGAGTAAAGGAATTCCCAGCATTCTTAAAGAGACTCCTGAGCAGGTTCACACGGTGGATGGCTCTCCGTTAACCTCAGGACCTGTGGTGGCCTCAACTCCTACTCTTTGTTTGACATTTGTGGGGCATCAAGAACATGTTGCCTTTGATCTCATAGCCTCACCAAATCACATCATGATTTTGGGAATACCCTGGTTAGCCCGACACAACCCCTATATCAATTGGGAAACAAGAACTATATCCCTAACGTCTTCATTTTGTCAACAGAATTGTTATTCCACTACTTCTTATTGGACTCCCAAAAGGTCCTGTCAGTCAACTAAGGATAACACTAACTCTATCAATATGATCCAGGGAGTTCCAGATTGTTATCAGGAATATATCAGGATTTTTCAGAAACCTAGTAATCCTATTTTGCCGCCTCATCACAGTTATGACTGTGCTATTCCTTTAATTCCTGATGAAGTCGTCCCCTTTGGTCGAATGTATTCTCTGACAGACCAAGAAAAGAAGGTGCTAAAGGAATATTTAGACGAGAACTTGCACAACGGTTTGATTGCTCCTTCCACGTCCCCAGCTGGGGCTCCTCTCTTCTTCGTCCCAAAGAAGACCAAGGATCTGTGTCCTTGTTTTGAATTTCGTGAACTCAACAGAATAACAATTAAGGATCAATATCCGCTGCCTTTAATCAGAGATATAGTGGATGCCATTCAAGGAGCCAAGATGTTTACCAAATTAGACTTACGGGGTGCCTATCATCTCCTTCGGATCAAGGAAGGAGATGAATGGAAGACAGCTTTCCGTACCCCTTTTGGGTACTATGAGTACTGTGTTATGCCTTTTGGACTGACCAACGCCCCTTCTGTTTTTCAACGATTTATGGATTCGGTGTTCTCTGATGTACTCAACCAATATGTAGTCATTTATTTGGATGATATCTTGATATATTCCCGTGATCCTGAGCAACATATAGATCATGTCCTGCAAGTCCTGGAAAGACTCAAGAAAAACCAATTGTTTTGTAAACCTGAGAAGTGTGAGTTCCATAAATCTGAAGTAAAGTATTTGGGATTCTGTATTAATCAACACGGAATATCCATGGATCCTGACAAGGTCAGTGCCATATTAGATTGGCCTTCTCCAACGTCCATTAAGGAAACGCAATGTTTCCTTGGTTTATCAAACGTTTATCGTCAGTTTATTCAGAACTTTGCCCACCTACAAAGTTTCATAACACAAACAATTAAGAAAGAAAACCTGAAGAAGGGTTTCATTTGAACCAAGGATGCTGAACACGCGTTTCAAGAATTGAAGACAGCCTTTACCCAAGCACCCGTGTTGCATCATCCTGACAATACCAAGAAATTTATCGTTGAGACTGATGCCTCAGACAGAGCTATTGGGGCAGTTCTGCTACAAAAACAAGGCAACGATGGACTGGAACATCCTATCTTTTATCTGTCTCATATCCTATCAGAGGCTGAACGCAATTATTCTGTACTAGAACGAGAACTACTAGCGCTCAAAGTAGCTTGTAAAGAATGGAGGCATTTCTTGATGGGTTCCAGAGAGCCTTTTGAAGCCAGGACTGATCATCGTAATCTCCAATGTCTTCGGAGTTTTCAGTGTCGCAATAGTCTTCAGGCTTGATGGGCTTTCTTCTTTAGCCAGTATGATTTCGTGATCACGTACATACCTGGTTCCCAGAATTCAGTGGCAGATGCCTTATCCAGCAGATATCCTGACATAGCCCAGAACTCCTCTCCACCTCTTATTGAGTCCTAGCAGAATCATCGGAGCTACTCAATCTTTTCAAGCACGCGTTCAATCCAAGTACCAGTTTCTGTCTGCTTCAGAGTGGGATAGAGTGACTCCTTTTTTGCAGAAGGACAACTACTTCTATCATCAACATGCTCTTTTTCTACCTATCAAGAAAGTGCAGACAGAAGCTCTACAAATGTGCCATGATTCTCTTATAGCCGGTCATCGAGGTATCAGGAAGACCCAGGAGCTGCTTCAGCGATCTTTTTGGTGGCCTTCGCTTAAGACAGACAATGAAACCTATGTGTCAGCATGCCCAGTCTGTGCTCAGACTAAGACACCCCGAACTAAGGTGGCAGGTTTATTAAGACCTTTACCGGTTCCTTCTGCTCCTTGGTGTACTCTATCCACGGATTTCATATGCTCCCTTCCTACTTCCTCTGGTAACCAAGTAATCATGGTGACCGTAGATTCATTCACCAAGATGGCACATTTCTCAGACTTGAAGAAACTACTGACGGCCCCAGAAATGAGTCGCATTTTTCTGCGGGATATTTTTCACCTCCATGGTCTTCCGCAAGAGGTCATTTCAGACAGAGGGCCTCAATATGTATCACATTTCTGGAGGGCCTTTTGTGCCTTATTTAACATTGAGATTTCTTTATCCTCTGGTTTCCATCCACAAACTAATGGATAAACTGAAAGAGTGAATCAAGAACTTCAGCAGTATCTGAGATGTTACTGCAATGCCACACAAAGCAATTGGTCGGAGTATCTTGCTCTTGCCGAGTTCTCCTATAACAACACAATACATAGTGCGATCAAGACCACACCCTTTTATTGTACCTATGGATTTCATCCGAGGACTTTCACTACTGTTTCCCGAACATCCTCTTCGTGCCTGCTGTCACTTCTTTTTCACGACAGATCCGTCAAATCCAGGGCCTAATTCACACAACTCTCCTAGCTTCGAAACAGGCAATAAAAAGAAAGGCGGATCGTTATCGACAAGCCGCACCTTTGTATCAAGTGGGCCACAAGGTGTGGCTTTCTTCCAGATTCCTACCTTCCCGGTTTTCCACCAATAAGTTCAAGCCACATTTTTATGGACCTTTTCGGATTTCGCAAGTCCTAAATCCTGTAGTTGTGTGTCTCCGCTTACCTCATAACTGGAGGGTTCATCCTGTTTTCCATGTGTCCCAGTTAAAACTCTTTGTTCCTGATCCATACCATCACCAGTTCCAGCGTCCACCTCCTCTTTCTATTAAAGGACAGCCTGAGTATGAAGTCCAGGAAATCTGTGACTCCAGAATTTTTCGACGCAAACTACAGTTTTTGGTCCATTGGAAAGGATACCCTCTCAGTGACTGTTCTTGGGAGGATGCTTCCTCCGTCCATGCTCCCCGTTTGGTCCGCCTGTTTTTTGACAGTCATCCTGACAAACCTGGTGCCTCGGGGAGGGGACCTACTGTAACGCCGCACTCAGACGCGGCGTCTCTTTCTGTCCTCGCGGATGGAACGCGCTACCGATACTCGGAGCGCCGTTCCCCGCGTTTTTTGACTACACATTCTGGGAAGCATATATTTCGCTCCCGGTCGCGCTACACTTACCTGTAGCCCTTTTTTCATCTTTTTTGTTGTTGGTGGGTTTGTCTGGTCTTTTTACCTGTCTCTGTCCATGTTGTGTCCATCTTGTCTTCTTCGTGTTTTTGTCCCAACATGCTCTGTTTTTCTTTTATACTACTTCCTTTTTCCTATACTGGTCTATGGGCTCTTCCCAATTCAAGATGGTGTTCTTTCCTTTTCCTGTGATGTCACTTCCCTTTTCTCAGTATATAAGTCAGTCAGTCTTGTTCCACCTTGCGTTGCAAACACTTCCTTCTGATTGTGCGGTTCGCTTCTGTTCTTTGTTCCTGCTTTTTGCCTTGGGAGATTATGGCCTGTTCTTTGTTCCTGCTTTTTGCCTTGGGAGATTTTTGCCAATTTTTGTTTCCTGTTGTTTAGTCCTGTTTTTTCTTGTTTCTTCTTCAGGAGTTCCTGTTTGAGGTTTTTCCCCCGTATTGGTTTTTTTTCCCTCTGGGACTCCTTCTGGAGGGTACGGTCTGCTTTGGCATAGCCTGTCAAGCTGCACCGTGGCTACTAGAAGGGGTCGCCCTTATCTGGGAGTATCCAGAACCTGTAAAAGACTTGGTGTATTCGCCAACCCGGTATCCAGAGGTGAGAAGTCCAGCGCAGTATGTAACAATGTAGAGCAAGGAGGCGCTAGGCGCCCTTAAATCTGGACCTAAGTGCCACCCCATGGCTTCTGATGAGGATCGCACTCCTGAGGGAGAGGAACCTACTCCCTGGGTGGAACCTACACCAGAATAGCTTAAAGTTCATACAGCAGAGCTCTTAGGTGCAAAAGGACCCACCAGAGAGGAACTTAGCCTAGAACAGAAATCCTGTCCTACTCTGGAACGTCTGAGGCAGCAAACTGCAGCTCAGGAAGCAAAGGATGTCAGTAGGACCCGTAGGGTCTACTGGGAGAATGGCCTTCTTTATTCTGAGGCAAGGGACCATTAACCTGGTGCAACCAGGAGGTTGGCCATTCCTCAAACATTTAGGGAGTTTCTACTGACCTTGGCACATGCCATTCCCCTGGCAGGCCATTTGGGGCAAATCAAAATTTGGGACAGACTGGTCCCTCACTTTCACTGGTCCCATATGTCTGAGGAAACCAAGGAGTTTTGTCGCTCCTGTGTCACCTGTCAGGCCAGTGGGAAAACAGGTGGCACTCCAAAGCCCCCCCCCTAATTCCACTACTAGTGGTTTGGGTACCCTTTGAGAGGGTGGGGCAGACATTGTTGGCCCCGTGGACCCTCCAACTGCCTCTGGGAAGTTTATACTGGTGGTGGTGTACCATGCAACCAGGTACCCAGAAGCAATGCCCCGTAGGACCACCACAGTTCCTGCAGTGGCCAAAGCACCCCGGGGAATCAACTTCATGTCAATTTCTGAAAGCCATGTGGAAGGAGTGTGGTGTAACATATAAATTCACCACCCCTTATCCTCCACAAATTGGTTAGTTGAGAGATTCAACAAAACCCTCAAAGGCATGAACATAGGACTCTCAGAAAAAGTCAGGAGGAGATGGGATGTCCTACCGCCTTGCCTCCTCTTCGCCTACAGGGACGTTCCACAAAAGGGAGAGGACCATGGCCCCTCTGAGCTTTTGTTTGGACATCCTGTTAGGGATCCACTTGCCCTTGTTAGGAAAGGTTGGGAGCAACCTCTCAAACCCCCCTAAACAGGACATTTTAGATTATATACTGGGTCTGAGATCCAGAATGGCTGAGTCTATGAAGAGGGCATCTAAAACCCTTGAGGGCGGCCAAAAACTGCAATAGCAGTGGCACAAACGAAAGGCTGTGCTGACTGTTTATCAGCCAGGACAGTAAGAGTGGGTACTGGAGCTTGTGGCTCCCAGGGCACTCCAAGATAAATGGACTGATCCTCACACTATTGTGGAGAAAAAAGCTGAGTTCACCTACTTGGTTGACCTAGGCACTCCCAGAAGTTCACAAGATGCTTCATGTGAACCGCCTGAAACCTTATTATGACATGACCTTGCTCATGGCCACTGACCCTCTCCCTGACCTCTTCCTCTAGAACCCAGTTGATGGCTCAGTAGAGGGAGTAGTTCTGGCTGACTGCCTCTATGACCAGAAACAAGATGACTGTAAACACCTCCTTAGTCAATTCTCTGACTTGTTTTCCTTAACCCCTGGTCAAACCACATGGTGTGAACACACCATTGACATAGGTGATAGCCTGCCTGTCAAAAGTAAAATATGTAGGCAACCTGATCATATCAGTGCAGACGATGCTGGACTTAGGAGTCAATGAGCCTTCAGACAGCCCTTGGGCTAGTCCTGTAGTCTTATAACTATATATAAGATAATTATATTTTGTAAGTTTGCACCGCTTTTGCCTCAAAGAATGACGCAAAGGCGGCGCTAACTTTTCATAAATCAGGCCCTTAGTCCAAAGCCTCACTCTTGCTAACGCAGATGTCTTAATAAAACATTTTTAAATGAATGTTTATGTATTTTGAATAATGACTTATGTAGAAAAATGAATAACGTAGAAAATAATGTGCACGTTTGAATTTGTGAACTCAGAGATTGGCCACCAGTGTTCATGAAATGTACTAATTAACGAGTAATCTGTATGAAATATTGAAGATACATTAAATTAATGTAGTAATGTGTCATCTTAAGGGTTATGAATGATGTTTTGCTTATTAATCGTAGGCCTTAACTTAGCAAGTATCTTGGCCTAGTTTTGCTAGGCCTCATGCAGAAGCGGTATTTCTTAGCGTTCAATGAAAAATGCTGATAGAGTGAACTAACTGGGAAATGCTCATTGTTTTAATAAAATGCTTAGCAGAAACTTTCGATGGGAACCAACGAACAGGAGATGAGACTCTCGCAAAGTAACAAACTGTGTGTAATATGTGCAAAGGGTTCTTTCCCAGGACGCAAACAATGAAGACACTGACTGGAGACAAAGAGGCAACAATTTCGATACCTGACGAGCCGGATGATGAGAACATCGTAAAGCTGACCAATCAACGACATGTGAACTGTGAAATATTAGAATAGATTTGGTCAAAGGGAATTATTATTTAGAGTAATAACTACGATTAATTGACCAATTGGAAATTGGGGGATGGTTTGGTGAACTTTGATATAACAATGTGACAGAGGAGGACACAGAGAGATTAGACGTTACCCCGTTATGAACTGCGATATTGAGAAGAAGAGATTTGAGATTCTATCATTGGACTCATACTCTCTGACTGAGAGACTGAGAGCCTGATGCGTTGCTGATCGAGTGATGACCTGAGGACAGAGACTGATTCTGCTTGCTGACCCATACTGAGGATAGGTAGATATGACAATGACTGAATTGCATTTTTATGCCTTTTCTTTCTAGGTACAAACTGCGCTGTCTTAGTTTTTCCTTAGATAGATGTTTTCCAAATTTGTGTTCTAAATTGTTTTGCATGAAGCCCCACATGCTGATGCTAATTGGAGTTAGTCGAGGTTACTTACATGACAACAGACAAATTGCAGGGACAAATGGTCGACAAACTATCTTGCTGAACTTGATGGATGTCTTAGACTTGCTGAATTGGGTTGTATTAACGTTTTATGCTGATGCATTAGAATGTCTTCTGATTCAAGCTCTGATTAGGTCACGTCTTCTGCGACTTGCTGATTAACAAGTATTATTAGAATTATTTTGATTAAGATCTGATGATTAAAAATTAATGACTTAGTATTGTTAACGAATTGGAAATAACATTTCTAAACCTATACCTAAAGGTGTGGTTATTCATGGCTGAAGAGTCATGGTGTGTGAAAGTTATTGACTCCATTGATTGTTGAATTGATCAATGGTTATTGACTATTGTGTATCGATTTCTCATTCTGTATCGAAACTATGGTAAGAACACCCCATACAAATCAAAAGGTTCATCGACCTATACTTGTCCCCTTGTAAGTTTACTTACCAAGGACCGGTGCACCAACACTTATGGTAGCAGACTGATGGTTTGTTTCTATAGGGGCTTGTCATAGGTATTCAATATGGAGTGATAGGTGTTGACACTTGTGCTAGGAGGCTGATGGACAGGTGTTCCTTGTTATGGTATTTGTTTGAAGATTGATCTGTCCGAGAATTCAGTATTATTGAGTTTGGGATTTTGTTTTTTTCAAAATGGCATTTGTAGAGAGAATGATGTTCCCCTAAGCCCAGAAATTACTTTCCCAGATCCTGGATCCTTCTAGTAGTGTTGGGTATGTTCTCGGAGTTCCAGTGATAGAGTGAAAGAGATAGGTTGCTCTTGCACAGCTTATGCAAATCGCAGGTAAATTGAGACATATGAGAGGGAATTTAGGGAGTCTGCGTACTCCAGATGAGGTTTTAGTAGGAGTATGCATACTCCGCAGTACGAGAGCAGGGAAGCCATCAAACTTCATATGTGTGTGGCGCTTTGTGCTCAAAAATTGTCCACATGGTTGTTGATGTCCAGACCCTGCGTGGTCTAAGACTCAGGAGTATATTGAAAAGTGTATGAGACACTTGATTATATGTTGTAATCTGTATGGTTTCATAGGTTGATTGGTTGTGGTCAACAAGACGTTAAGTGAGCGAGAGAAAAATTTTGACTGAGATTTGGCGAGTCCTATGTGCACCAGGACAGACCCATTGAACAGTTGAGAGTAAAATTTGTGGGTCGAATTTTGCTTGCGAGTCTGGGAGACTAAGAAAGAGGAATAGCTGCATGAGCAAAAGGGCCATCAGTGAAAATCCATAAGGTTTCTGAAGCGATTCGGTTACCTTCCTGTAGTAAACCAGCAGATTTGTTTTTGGTTAGTGCTCACAATAATTTTGCATTTAGGTTTGTGTGAATTGGAGTTTAGGAGGACGAGCTGCAAGACTTTGTTTGGCGCAAGAGTGTGCGTGAATGTGACGTCATTGGAGCCGCGCTGGGATAGGTCGGTTAGAGAGAAGGGTTACGCACGGATTGGCAGCCGTCCGTGAGAGGCAATTGGTTGAGAACGTGGGTGAAAGGCATCTTGGGAGTAAAAGTCATTTCCTGATCCAAATTTGAATACACAAAAGTAGAAAAGATGAAGTTTTTTAAGGCGTTAAAGAGTGCCTTAAGGAGAGATACTTTCATTAAAGCGAGCTTAGGAGATCCTACATCGCCAGAGAATACTCCGTCTTACATTGTAATGGAGGATTTTTTTTTGCAAAAGGAGACAAAGTTTGGTTATCCACTTGCCATTTACACCTCAAAGGAAACCTCAAATTTCAGCCATGATTCATAGGCCCATGTAAAGTAGACAAGATGATTAATCCAGTGGCAGTTAAATTGCAGCTGCCAGCACATCTAAAGATTCTTTCAGTTTTTCATGTTTCCTTACTAAAGAGCAGTCCTCCAAATTTACGTCAAAACACCCCACTGAGTCCTATTCAGATTAGCTCTGCAGAAAAGTATGAGGTCAATCAAATTCTAGACTCCAAAATACGTAAAGGCAAACTATACTATCTAATTGATTGGAAAGGTTATGGTCCAGAGGAACGATCTTGGGAGCCGCATGATTACGTACATGCTTCAAGATTAGTAAGAAACGTTCATAGAACCTATCCAAACAAACCTAAATTGGAGAACTGTTCCTTGAGGGGGAGTGCTGTCATGACCACACAAACTTGCCATGCTGAATCAGAGAAACGTCCAAGAAAAGCAATAAGAATGCAGGCAAAAAGGTATCCACAGTGGAGACGGCGAAGTCCTAGCTGAAAGAAGGTTTGCCAAGCAGTATTACGTTTAATTCAAGGAAAGAGTCAAAAAGAGAAATCCGAGATTGCCAACGCGAGTCCAGAAGGTTAAGTTGCAATACTAGTGTTGCATTTCAGTTTAATTGCTAGGATACGTGTGCGCCACTTGGAAGCTTCGCACTTCAACTGAGGTTTGACAGGAATCAGCTGTGTGAAGAGAGCGCGCTTTCGAGGTAAACGTTTTTTGAAGAAAATTAAAAGTCAAATGCAAATTTACAGATAACAGTTAATCGCTGTAAGTATAGTTCGAGGAGATTAGGTTTTGCAGTTATCGAGAGGGTTGGCAAGTCTACCAAGTTTACGGCAGGAATGAACTTTAACAAATAAGCATTTACAAATACAAAAGTTCTTGACAGAGTTATGGAGCTTATGGAAGAAACAAACTTTAACAAATAAGCATTTACAAATACATAAGTTCTCGACAGAGTTATCGAGCTTATGGAAGAAACAAATTTCAACAAATAAGCATTTACAAATACAAAAGTTCTTGACAGAGTGATCAAGCTTATGGAAGAAACAAACTTTAACAAATAAGCATTTACAAATACAAAAGTTCCTGACAGCTCTATCGAGCTTATGAGAGGAACGAACTATAACAAGTAAACATTTACAAATACAGCATTTATAAGACAGTCAAGAGAAAATATACCTTATCAATTCTAAATCAACCAACAATAACAATATATATATATATATATATATATATATATATATATATAGCACCCCAACAAATTAATAAGAAAGTGCTGAGAAGCTCTTCGTGTTTAATTGGCAGCCATTTAACAAAGTTCATTATCACATCAATAATATTCAAATTCACCAATAGAGAGGAGCATGACCTCAGGGAGCTCAGGGTGAGTGAGAATAACATTAATAATCAGAGAAAATAAAGGTTAATAGAATAGAAAACATAGTAACTGATATAGTGTGTCCCTAGTAACTGTGAATGTGACTTTTTCAGATGCTGTATCCCATCATAGACGTGAGGAGGCAGACTGAGTATTGACGTACATCATCTCTGAGGCAGTCTCTCTAAATCCCATTCCCCTTTCCCCTTCCAGGGTGCTCAATACGAAAGTTCAAAATTAGTTGCAAGTATTCTGGGTTGGGACTGAGGAGTTATCTTCTGCTCCTGACGAAATCAATCCGAGGTACCCTGACAGATTGGGAGCAAAAGAAATGGAGAGCAGTGACATTGCAGGATGTTAAGTTGTTTCCAGCGATTACACAGGAAGATGAGACGAAAGGAAAGAAATTGACTATAAAGTCAGATAAGAGTTCGTCTGATAGTAAGAAAGGAAGAGAAGTCTTCCATAGTGGAGGAGGACTCTGATACTCAGGACCTTATCACACAAATACTGAGAGATCGACGACCACCGTATGCTGTGCATGATGATGGTCTGAGTACTAGTGCTGATCCAACAGCCCTAGCACAGGCAATGGGGACAGCAAATTCGGTACAGGTTAATACTAGCCAGACAAAGGGTGTGGTGCAAGGACCTAATGTGTTGACTACTTCAGTAGTTCAAGCACAGATGCATCTGCCACCCATTCAGAGAATTTATCCTGATGTGCCCATCTTAGAGACGACTTCGAACTTAGTCGTAGCTACAGGGCAAGTGGTTCCAAGACCACTGTTGGTTCAGACTGATCCTACTCCGATTTTGTTGCCCCAGGTACAGCCACAGGAGAAGCTGAGGTTTACGCCTATGACAGGGACACAGTCAGACTTGACACTGATTATGGAGCAGAGCATGGGAGTTACTCTCCCACAATGTTCGGGGGCTAGGGCAGCCCCCGATGTAATATCGCTGCGGATTACTGTTGGTCCAGTGGTACCATTATTTGCACAGAAGAAATCAGACATAAATGAGCAAGGAGAGATGTCCCAGAGTTTAGTGAGGAGGGGGACAATTGAACAAGTGTAGGTGGTCTCTTCTATGGGCCAGACTTTTGATGGGTCAAGATCCTTGCTAGATCTTAGCCCACTTGTTGCACTTCCAGATGCTGTAAATGTACCTAGTGCATTTGTAGAGAGAATGATGTTCCCCTAAGCCCAGAAATGACTTTCCCAGATCCTGGATCCTTCTAGTAGTGTTGGGTATGTTCTCGGAGTTCCAGTGATAGAGTGAAAGAGATAGGTTGCTCTTGCACAGCTTATGCAAATCGCAGGTAAATTGAGACATATGAGAGGGAATTTAGGGAGTCTGCGTACTCCAGATGAGGTTTTAGTAGGAGTATGCATACTCCGCAGTACGAGAGCAGGGAAGGCATCAAACTTCATATGTGTGTGGCGCTTTGTGCTCAACAATTGTCCACATGGTTGTTGATGTCCAGACCCTGCGTGGTCTAAGACTCAGGAGTATATTGAAAAGTGTATGAGACACTTGATTATATGTTGTAATCTGTATGGTTTCGTAGGTTGATTGGTTGTGGTCAACAAGACGTTAAGTGAGCGAGAGAAAATTTGTGACTGAGATTTGGCGAGTCCTATGTGCACCAGGACAGACCCATTGAACAGTTGAGAGTAAAATTTGTGGGTCGAATTTTGCTTGCGAGTCTGGGAGACTAAGAAAGAGGAATAGCTGCATGAGCAAAAGGGCCATCAGTGAAAATCCATAAGGTTTCTGAAGCGATTGGGTTACCTTCCTGTAGTAAACCAGCAGATTTGTTTTTGGTTAGTGCTCACAATAATTTTGCATTTGGGTTTGTGTGAATTGGAGTTTAGGAGGACGAGCTGCAAGACTTTGTCAGACGCAAGAGTATGTGTGAATGTGACGTCATTGGAGCAGCGCTGGGATAGGTCGGTTAGAGAGAAGGGTTGCGCATGGATTGGCAGCCGTCCGTGAGAGGCAATTGGTTGAGAACGTGGGTGAAAGGAATCTTGGGAGTAAAAGTCATTTCCTGATCCAAATTTGAATACACAAAAGTAGAAAAGATTAACTTTATTAAGGCGTTAAAGAGTGCCTTAAGGAGAGATACTTTCATTAAAGCGAGCGTAGGAGATCCTACATCGCAAGAGAATACTCCGTCTTACATTGTAATGGAGGAGTGAGGTGTTGCGCCATGTCCTTGGTTGAAGCAGTGATGCAAGTTGACAGAGAAAAATGGGAGTTTAGCTTTTCACGAGAATGGGCCGTTTAATTTGAGAATTTTGGAGCAATTGTGGATGGCGCTGTGTGAATCGAAGCCCCTTCCAAGACCAGCACAGTTTGTGGTATTAGCAGTTTGGGAAATTATAGCTGGATAGCAACCGCAAATGAAATTTGAGCGGAGGGTGAGAAAGGTAGAGAAGTCCCTAGCAGAGGCAAGATGGGATTGTGTCATGACCACACAAACTTGCTATGCTGAATCAGAGAAACATCTAAGAAAAGCAATAAGAATGCAGGCAAAAAGGTATCCACAGTGGAGATGGCGACTTCCTAGCTGGAAGAAGGTTTGCCAAGAAGTATTACGTTTAATTCGAGGAAAGAGTCAAAAAGAGAAATCCAAGATTGTCGACACGTGTCCAGAAGGTTAAGTTGCAGTAGTGCTGCATTCAGTTTAGTTGCTAGGATACGCGTGAACATGGGCAAACAGAGAGAGTGAATCAAGAATTAGAACAATATTTAAGACTTTATTTATTTGATCAAGAGAAGGAATGGCCAGAGTTGGTTTGGGCAGCTGAATTTGCTTATAATAATCCTGTTCATTCCACCACTGGGTTCACCCCCTTTTATCTGAATCAAGGTAAGCATCCTAATGTAATTTTAGGAAAAGAAAATGATTCAGTGCCTGCAGTAGAAGAGATTGTGAAGAGATTTCAAACCACGTTAGTTAGCGCTAGAAGAAACATCACCCAAGCAAAAGACTCATATAAGGCTCAAGCAGATAGGAAAGGAAGAGAAAGTCAGATTTTTGCAAAAGGAGACAAAGTTTGGTTATCCACTTGCCATTTACACCTCAAAGGAAACCTCAAATTTCAGCCATGATTCATAGGCCCATGTAAAGTAGACAAGATGATTAATCCAGTGGCAGTTAAATTGCAGCTGCCAGCACATCTAAAGATTCTTTCAGTTTTTCATGTTTCCTTACTAAAGAACAGTCCTCCAAATTTACGTCAAAACACCCCACTGAGTCCTATTCAGATTAGCTCTGCAGAAAATTATGAGGTCAATCAAATTCTAGACTCCAAAATACGTAAAGGCAAACTATACTATCTAATTGATTGGAAAGGTTATGGTCCAGAGGAACGATCTTGGGAGCCGCATGATTACGTACATGCTTCAAGATTAGTAAGAAACTTTCATAGAACCTATCCAAACAAACCTAAATTGGAGAACTGTTCCTTGAGGGGGAGTGCTGTCATGACCACACAAACTTGCCATGCTGAATCAGAGAAACGTCCAAGAAAAGCAATAAGAATGCAGGCAAAAAGGTATCCACAGTGGAGACAGCGAAGTGCTAGCTGAAAGAAGGTATGCCAAGCAGTATTACGTTTAATTCAAGGAAAGAGTCAAAAAGAGAAATCCGAGATTGCCAACGCGAGTCTAGAAGGTTAAGTTGCAATACTAGTGTTGCATTCAGTTTAATTGCTAGGATACGCGTGCGCCACTTGGAAGCTTCGCACTTCAACTGAGGTTTGACAGGAATCAGCTGTGTGAAGAGAGCGCGCTTTCGAGGTAAACGTTTTTTGAAGAAAATTAAAAGTCAAATGCAAATTTACAGATAACAGTTAATCGCTTTAAGTATAGTTCGAGGAGATTAGGTTTTGCAGTTATCGATAGGGTTGGCAAGTCTACCAAGTTTACGGCAGGAATGAACTTTAACAAATAAGCATTTACAAATACAAAAGTTCTTGACAGAGTTATGGAGCTTATGGAAGAAACAAACTTTAACAAATAAGCATTTACAAATACAAAAGTTCCTGACAGAGTTATCGAGCTTGTGGAAGAAACGAACTTTAACAAATAAGCATTTACAAATACAAAAGTTCTCGACAGAGTTATCGAGCTTATGGAAGAAACAAATTTCAACAAATAAGCATTTACAAATACAAAAGTTCTTGACAGAGTGATCAAGCTTATGGAAGAAACAAACTTTAACAAATAAGCATTTACAAATACAAAAGTTCCTGACAGCTCTATCGAGCTTATGAGAGGAACGAACTATAACAAGTAAACATTTACAAATACAGCATTTATAAGACAGTCAAGAGAAAATATACCTTATAAATTCTAAATCAACCAACAATAACAATATATATATATATATATATATATATATATATATATATATATATAGCACCCCAACAAATTAATAAGAAAGTGCTGAGAAGCTCTTCGTGTTTAATTGGCAGCCATTTAACAAAGTTCATTATCACATCAATAATATTCAAATTCACCAATAGAGAGGAGCATGACCTCAGGGAGCTCAGGGTGAGTGAGAATAACATTAATAATCAGAGAAAATAAAGGTTAATAGAATAGAAAACATAGTAACTGATATAGTGTGTTCCTAGTAACTGTGAATGTGACTTTTTCAGATGCTGTATCCCATCATAGACGTGAGGAGGCAGACTGAGTATTGACGTACATCATCTCTGAGGCAGTCTCTCTAAATCCCATTCCCCTTTCCCCTTCCAGGGTGCTCAATACGAAGGTTCAAAATTAGTTGCAAGTATTCTGGGTTGGGACTGAGGAGTTATCTTCTGCTCCTGAGGAAATCAATCCGAGGTACCCTGACAGATTGGGAGCAAAAGAAATGGAGAGCAGTGACATTGCAGGATGTTAAGTTGTTTCCAGCGATTACACAGGAAGATGAGACGAAAGGAAAGAAATTGACTATAAAATCAGATAAGAGTTCGTCTGATAGTAAGAAAGGAAGAAAGTCTTCCATAGTGGAGGAGGACTCTGATACTCAGGACCTTATCACACAAATACTGAGAGATCGACGACCACCGTATGCTGTGCATGATGATGGTCTGAGTACTAGTGCTGATCCAACAGCCCTAGCACAGGCAATGGGGACAGCAAATTCGGTACAGGTTAATACTAGCCAGACAAAGGGTGTGGTGCAAGGACCTAATGTGTTGACTACTTCAGTAGTTCAAGCACAGATGCATCCGCCACCCATTCAGAGAATTTATCCTGATGTGCCCGTCTTAGAGACGACTTCGAACTTAGTCGTAGCTACAGGGCAAGTGGTTCCAAGACCACTGTTGGTTCAGACTGATCCTACTCCGATTTTGTTGCCCCAGGTACAGCCACAGGAGAAGCTGAGGTTTACGCCTATGACAGGGACACAGTCAGACTTGACACTGATTATGGAGCAGAGCATGGGAGTTACTCTCCCACAATGTTCGGGGGCTAGGGCAGCCCCCGATGTAATATCGCTGCGGATTACTGTTGGTCCAGTGGTACCATTATTTGCACAGAAGAAATCAGACATAAATGAGCAAGGAGAGATGTCCCAGAGTTTAGTGAGGAGGGGGACAATTGAACAAGTGTAGGTGGTCTCTTCTATGGGCCAGACTTTTGATGGGTCAAGATCCTTGCTAGATCTTAGCCCACTTGTTGCACTTCCAGATGCTGTAAATGTACCTAGTGTATTTGTAGAGAGAATGATGTTCCCCTAAGCCCAGAAATGACTTTCCCAGATCCTGGATCCTTCTAGTAGTGTTGGGTATGTTCTCGGAGTTCCAGTGATAGAGTGAAAGAGATAGGTTGCTCTTGCACAGCTTATGCAAATCGCAGGTAAATTGAGACATATGAGAGGGAATTTAGGGAGTCTGCGTACTCCAGATGAGGTTTTAGTAGGAGTATGCATACTCCGCAGTACGAGAGCAGGGAAGCCATCAAACTTCATATGTGTGTGGCGCTTTGTGCTCAACAATTGTCCACATGGTTGTTGATGTCCAGAACCTGCGTGGTCTAAGACTCAGGAGTATATTGAAAAGTGTATGAGACACTTGATTATATGTTGTAATCTGTATGGTTTCGTAGGTTGATTGGTTGTGGTCAACAAGACGTTAAGTGAGCGAGAGAAAATTTTTGACTGAGATTTGGCGAGTCCTATGTGCACCAGGACAGACCCATTGAACAGTTGAGAGTAAAATTTGTGGGTCGAATTTTGCTTGCGAGTCTGGGAGACTAAGAAAGAGGAATAGCTGCATGAGCAAAAGGGCCATCAGTGAAAATCCATAAGGTTTCTGAAGCGATTGGGTTACCTTCCTGTAGTAAACCAGCAGATTTGTTTTTGGTTAGTGCTCACAATATTTTTGCATTTAGGTTTGTGTGAATTGGAGTTTAGGAGGACGAGCTGCAAGACTTTGTCAGGCGCAAGAGTGTGTGTGAATGTGACGTCATTGGAGCCGCGCTGGGATAGGTCGGTTAGAGAGAAGGGTTGCGCACGGATTGGCAGCCGTCCGTGAGAGGCAATTGGTTGAGAACGTGGGTGAAAGGCATCTTGGGAGTAAAAGTAATTTCCTGATCCAAATTTGAATACACAAAAGTAGAAAAGATGAAGGGGGTGATTCTAACCCTGGCGGTCGGTGTTAAAGCGGTGGCCAACCCGCCAACAGGCTGGCGGTAAAAAATATGGAATTCTGACCCTGGCGGGAACCGCCAACACAGACAGCCACTTTAACACTCCGCCCGCCACGGCGGTACAAACAAACAGCGCGGCGGTCACCGCCAACAGCCAGGCGGCAGACAATGTACCTCCCACCCTATCACAACTCACCAATCCGCCACCTTTTCCGGGGCGGGAGCACCGCCAATAAAAACACGGCGGAAACAGACTACGAACGGGAAAACGCTCACCAATACGCACTCCAGGAGGAAGGAGGACAGCATGGAACCCGAATTAAACATCCTACCTGCTCTCGTCTACCTTCTCATCTACCACGAGTACGAAGTCCGGCGCAGACGACAACGGTGAGTACTGCACCTACGACACACGGGAGGGGGGAGGACGAAAGGTTACGGGCACACACATATGCGACCCCCCCCCAACTATGTACACACCAATGCAGAGCAACAAGTCACAGTGACACCACCCAAACACCCCAGAAAAATGCTAGGACATAATCAAATTTTGAATAAATATTTATGTACCAAAAAGGTCCTGAAAAATATCGTACAACCATGAAAGATATTCACAAGAAAACAAATGACATACACATCAGTGTATAACTGAAGTAACAAGTCCTGCACATCCTACGAATTCATCATGTCCGTGGGCCAAAGTTTTGAGAAACAAGGGCAAAGCCCACACAGGAGACCTGAGTCCTTTGGAGAGAACACTGCAGGGGCATCAGATGTAAAAACTACAGGCACCTCAGGGGGAAGGGAAGGGGGGGGCACCACAGCCACATGAGTCCACGACGCCAGATCCACGAGGAGCCACCATGCCCACTGTACCATCCTGGGGAGTGCAAAGCCACAGTCTCTCAATGTCTCTACAGTGGGTGGGCTGCCCACTGGACCATCCTGGGGAGTGCAAAGCCACAGTCTCTCAATGTCTCTACAGTGGGTGGGCTGCCCACTGGACCATCCTGGGGAGTGCAAAGCCACAGTCTCTCAATGTCTCTACAGTGGGTGGGCTGCCCACTGTACCATCCTGGGGAGTGCAAAGCCACAGTCTCTCAATGTCTCTACAGTGGGTGGGCTGCCCACTGGACCATCCTGGGGAGTGCAAAGCCACAGTCTCTCAATGTCTCTACAGTGGGTGGGCTGCCCACTGGACCATCCTGGGGAGTGCAAAGCCACAGTCCATCAGGTGGATGACAGTCTCCACTGGTCAAGGAGGAGGCATGGTGGGCACAGTGAACCATAAACAGTGATTGAGACGGCGGTGCCCAGCGGAGCGGTGCTTGAGAAGAAGGGCCCAGCGGAGCGGTGCTTGAGAGGAAGGGCCCAGCGGAGCGGTGCTTGAGAAGAAGGGCCCAGCGGAGCGGTGCTTGAGACGGCGGTGCCCAGCGGAGCGGTGCTTGAGAGGAAGGGCCCAGCGGAGCGGTCCTTGAGACGGCGGTGCCCAGCGGAGCAGTGCTTGAGAAGAAGGGCCCAGCGGAGCGGTGCTTGAGACGGCGGTGCCCAGCGGAGCGGTGCTTGAGAGGAAGGGCCCAGCGGAGCGGTGCTTGAGAAGAAGGGCCCAGCGGAGCGGTGCTTGAGACGGCGGTGCCCAGCGGAGCGGTGCTTGAGAGGAAGGGCCCAGCGGAGCGGTGCTTGAGAAGTAGGGCCCAGCAGAGCGGTGCTTGAGAAGAAGGGCCCAGCGGAGCGGTGCTTGAGAAGAAGGGCCCTGTTCAGCGGTGCTCTTCTCCACGGCGGGCCCTGTTCAGCGGTGCTCTTCTCCACGGCGGTCCCTGTTCAGCGGTGCTCTTCTCCACGGCGGGCCCTGTTCAGCGGTGCTCTTCTCCACGGCGGGCCCTGTTCAGCGGTGCTCTTCTCCACGGCGGGCCCTGTTCAGCGGTGCTCTTCTTCACCGCGGGCCCTGTTCAGCGGTGCTCTTCTCCACGGCGGGCCCTGTTCAGCGGTGCTCTTCTTCACCGCGGGCCCTGTTCAGCGGTGCTCTTCTCCACGGCGGGCCCTGTTCAGCGGTGCTCTTCTCCACGGCGGGCCCTGCTCAGCGGTGCTCTTCTTCACCGCGGGCCCTGTTCAGCGGTGCTCTTCTCCACGCCGGGCCCTGTTCAGCGGTGCTCTTCTCCACGGCGGGCCCTGTTCAGCGGTGCTCTTCTTCACCGCGGGCCCTGTTCAGCGGTGCTCTTCTCCACGGCGGGCCCTGTTCAGCGGTGCTCTTCTCCACGGCGGGCCCTGTTCAGCGGTGCTCTTCTTCACCGCGGGCCCTGTTCAGCGGTGCTCTTCTCCACGGCGGGCCCTGTTCAGCGGTGCTCTTCTCCACGGCGGGCCCTGTTCAGCGGTGCTCTTCTCCACGGCGGGCCCTGTTCAGCGATGCTCTTCTTCACCGCGTGCCCTGTTCAGCGGTGCTCTTCTCCACGGCGGGCCCTGTTCAGCGGTGCTCTTCTTCACCGCGGGCCCTGTTCAGCGGTGCTCATCCAGCAGGTCAAGGGAGCCAGACCTGGCCTGGACTCCCTGCTCAGTCGCCCTCGGACCGTGACGTTTCTGGACCCTTCGGGGACGGACTCCTGGCCTCCTTAGTGTCCTCCTTCCCAGCTGGGATGTGGCATGTGGGGTCCACCTTCTCTGCGCTCCTGCTGCCCTTCCGCTCCTTTGATGGGGCTCTCGGGCCCTTGCCTCCCCTAGATGGTGTGGGTGGTGAAGTGGCCGCACATTGCTCCTTGGGGGCAGCCCTGTCGGTCCTCGCACGGCGGCCCTTGTTTTTGCGGGTCCTCTTGCCGGGGGGGGGGGCTGGACGTGTCCTTGCTGCTGATCGATGTGTCACTGCTGGCAAAGGGTGGGCTCCAGAACCCATGCACAACAGTGACACCCGAAGCTGGGCTGGTGGTGGCTGCGGTGCTCTTGGGACTCTTTGAAGATGGATGGGGGAGCTCATCGGGGGGAAAGAGGTCAAGGTTAGCCATGAAAAGTTTCTTAGGGCCAAGGTAAAGGGTAGGAGAAGTGGAGATGGAAGTGGAGGTAGAGGAGGTGGTTGTAGGAGAGTCAGGTGTGCTGTCATTGGGTGAAGGTGCTGGTGCTGTAGGCTGTCGTGAGGTGGATGGCTGTTGGGTGGGTGGCTGCCTGCGTTTGTGTGTCTTGGAAGAGGGGGTGACAGACACAGTGGGAGAGGACACAGGGGACGTGTAAATGGCAGTGGGGGTGGTGACTGCACGAGTGTGGACTGTACTGGAGGGTGAGGTGGTGATGGAAGCACTGGCTGATGTTGGGGTGCATGCAGGTGTGAGTGTAGACATCACAGGGAGGGAGGAGGGAGACGAGGAGGAGGGGGACACAGGGGTGGCAGTGGCTGTTGGCATGTCTGCATCTGGGTGTTGCTTGGGTGAGTGTTTGTGGGATCTGTGGTGCTTGTGTTTGGATGAGCTGCTCTTGGGTGTTGAGGTGTGTGCAGGCTGGTCTGATGGTGTGGATGGGATAGGCTGAGGGACAGGAGACAGAGAAAGGCTGGAGGCAGTAAGAAGAGGGAGGCTGGAAACAGGGACAATGGCTGCCGTCAGTGCTGAGGCCAGAGCAGTGAACGCTCGTTGATGGGCAGCCTGACCCGAATGAATGCCCTCCAGGTACGCATTGCTCTGTTGCACCTCCCTTTGCACACCCTGGATGGCATTCAAAAGGGTCGTCTGCCCAACAATGAGCGTCCTTACCAGGTCAATGAGCTCCGCACTGAGGGCAGCAGGGGCAACAGGGGCAGGGGCTGAGGTGCCTGGGGCGAAGGAGACGCGCGCCTTCCTGGGCGAACGGGCACGGAGCGAAGACTGAGGGGCTGCTGGGAGGGCGGGGCTGGTGTGCTGGGTGGCGGCTGTACCTGTAGAGGCGGGGGGCACGGATGTTGCCGCCACCCCTAGGGAGCTCCCATCCGAGGACGTGTCGCTTTCGCTGCTCTCACCAGCGATCCCCGTCGTGGTGCTCCCCTCGCCCTCCGGATCACTGTTGCCCTCGGTGTCTGTTCCTGGGCCCACCGGGGCCTTGTGTCCTGCAGCTCCCTCGTGCTCCGATGCCAAATCTCCTCCGCCTGATGATGCTAATGCACACATGCACAAGAAGATGAAGAGAAAGGGTGGGGGGAGAAAAAAGAAGACCAGGTTGGTTGCATGCAATGTCAACACCGTTGGCGGAGAGGACAGACACAGGTGCCTAATGCACTAAGCCGCGCATTCGGGGTACACTACTCAGTACTACTGACTAAGACAACAGGCCAAGAGACGTCAAACGCGCACATGGGAGATGCTGGACCTTCACTGGCTGTACTTGTCACCCTACCGAGGTGGGGGCCGGGGGCACAGGGCCATGCCTAAGGGAGAGGACTACACTACAGAAAGCGCCCTGGCCTAATGTCACCCACAGCCCTCCTCCCCCACCCATACGCCTCCACTGCGCAGAAAGATAGGAGAATGTGCTGATACTCACCCCCTTGTGTCTGCTGTGATGTCTTAAAGCGCCCATCCAATTCAGGGTAGGCCACCGCCAGGATCTGGGACATCAGGGGGGTCATGGTGCGACTGGCACCCCTCCTAGGTTGGGAGGCCATCCCCAGCAGTGTTTCTGCGGTTCTCCTTGTTCCGCGGCGGATGTCCTCCCACCTCTTGCGGCAGTGGGTGCCCCATCTGTTGTGGACCCCCAAGTTCCGGACTTCCTTGGCGATGGCACGCCAAATCTCGATCTTCTGATGGGCGCTGACCTATTTGACATGTACAGGGTGGAAAGGAGGAAATCATCAATGACCTGCATGTTAGATGTGATTGGCCCCCCCCTCCAACTTTGCCATATGGCACATGCTCTCATCTGTCGGGCGTTGCACTCCTCATTCGCCCCCCACCCCACCAACTTACATCCACCCCAATCCACACAGGCATAGCCCATTCCATGTGCACCCGGTGTACTCACTTGTTGGTCTGGAGGACCGTAGAGTAGCGCATACTGGGGGAGGACCCCATCCACGAGCTTCTCCAACTCTTCAGACGTGAAGGCAGGGGCCCTTTCCCCAGTCGCAGCAGCCATTGTATCTTCCAGACCGAGGTCACAGCAGCACTTGCAGTATAGGTCCTCTCCTGTGGATGATCAGGTCTCGAGTGATTAAGCAGATAGAAAATGGCGGTCACGCCCGCGGCGGTGCGTACCGCAGCGGTGCGTACCGCGACCGCCGGCGCACTTCGTCATTGGCTCCTGAAACCCATAGGCTTCAATGTTAACCAATGCGGCTTTGCGCCGCGGTCTTCGACCGCCTACCGCCACGGTGTGCCCCGCCAGCGCATTGACCTCACATCCCATTGTCCCACTTCACAGGTCAGGCAGCCGCCATTTCAAGGGCCTACATGGCTTAATTTTGACTGCGACACACAGGCCTAGGCCTTGCATTGCCACACATGCACGCCTTTCAACCCATTGCCATTCTTTAACTGTGCAAGCTGTCTGTACGTACCTGTGGTTTGGCTGACTCTGTGCTCCATGTTGTCCTTCCTAGGCACCGTCCGCTGGGACTTGGGATGAGAAGGAGGAATCCCCGTGTGTACCGACCGCTGGTGGACCTGTCGACAATGGAAGAACGCCATATAATACTTCGATACAGACTTGACCGTGCCACTATCCATGAACTGTGTGCCCAGCTGGAGCCAGACCTGATGTCCCCCATCCGCCAACCCACAGGGATTCCCCCTCTGGTGCAGGTTTTGTCAGTCCTCCTTTTTTTGGCAAGTGGGTCATTCCAGACCACAGTGGCCATGTCATCTGGCATGTCTCAGCCTATGTTTTCTAAGATTTTGAGCAGAGTGTTGTCTGCCCTGATGAAACTCATGCGGAGCTACATCATTTTCCCAGAGGAGGGTGACTTGCCTACAGTGAAGGGTGATTTCTATGCCCTTGGACATATCCCCAACATCATTGGTGCCATTGATGGGACCCATGTGGCTTTGGTACCCCCAAAAGACGATGAGCAGGTGTACCGAAACAGAAAAAGTTATCATTCGATTAATGTCCAGGTGGTCTGTTTGGCTGACCAGTACATCTCCCATGTAAATGCCAAGTTCCCAGGGTCAGTGCATGACGCGTATGTGATGCGAAATAGCAGCATCCCCTATGTGATGGAGCAGCTACAGAGACAACGTGTGTGGCTAATAGGTGACTCTGGTTACCCCAACCTGCCGTGGCTACTGACCCCAGTGAGGAATCCCCGGGCAAGGGCAGAGGAACGCTACAATGAGGCCCATGGGCGTACTAGGAGGGTGATTGAGCGAACCTTTGGCCTCCTGAAGGCCAGGTTTAGGTGCCTGCATATGACCGGTGGATCCCTAATGTACTCACCAAAGAAGGTGTGCCATATCATCGTGGCGTGCTGTATGCTTCACAACCTGGCTTTGCGACGCCAGGTGCCTTTCCTGCAGGAGGATGGTCCAGATGGTGGTGTTGTAGAAGCCGTGGAGCCTGTGGAGAGTGAAGAGGAGG
This sequence comes from Pleurodeles waltl, assembly GCF_031143425.1. Taxonomy (NCBI): domain Eukaryota; kingdom Metazoa; phylum Chordata; class Amphibia; order Caudata; family Salamandridae; genus Pleurodeles; species Pleurodeles waltl. The sequence goes on along the minus strand of NC_090443.1, from coordinate 970,611,757 downwards.
AAGACTCAGAGGACGACACAGACAATAGGGACAGAGTGATACAACAGTATTTCCAGTAATACCCAGGTAAGAATCACCCACGCCATTTCACAATTGCTTATAGCCTCCTGCATCTGTACTTTCTGTAGTTCCCACCAGATCTTTTTGAGTAATTTTTGTTTTTCCCTTCCCTTCTCAGTGCTGTATGACTCAGTGCCTGACTTCTGCTTGGTTTGCCCATGAACTACAGCGTATTGACATTGGTATGTTGTCATCACTAATTGACAGAACAGATATTGAACAGTAATATGTAAAACATTTGCTAATAATACAGCATGACTCAAAACTGATTTGTGTGCAATATGTGATTTATTTACAGTGCTAGATATTGGTACATGTGATTATAAGGGTGATGGGTGGGGGTGGAGTAATGTCCATGGCAGAGTCTAGTTCTCAGTCTCACAGGTGCATTGTCCTTTTGCCTGTGGAAGGATGGAGCAGAGGCAGTTCATGGTTGGACAGGGTGGCAATGTGGGACAGTGGGAAGAGTTCAGGGGGTATGTCCTGCTGGCGGGGGTCTTGACATCCTACTCTGTCTTTTTTTTGGATCTCAGGCTCCTCTTACGGGGTGGTTGTTCTTCAGCAGGAGGTGGGGTTCTGGTGGCCTGTCGTGGTGTTGGGGCCTCCTGTCCACTTGCGCCGGCGGAGGTGGTAGGCTGTTCCTGGTCCGGGCTAGTGACAGGGGCCCTGTGTGGTGCCACATGGTCCCGCAACACGTCTTCTATCCTGTTGAGGGCCAGGACGATGGTCCCCATTGCGGTCCCGATGATTCTCAGCTCCTCCCTGAACCCCATGTAGCGTTCCTCCTGCTGTGCCTGGATCTCCGTGAACCTGGCCAGTACCGTCGCCATCGTCTCTTGGGAGTGGTGGTAGGCCCCCATGATGGTGGTGAGGGCCTCTTGGAGAGTGGGTTCCCTGGGCCTCTCCTCCCCCCCCCTGTCGCACAGCAGCCCTCCGAGCTGCCCGGTTTCCCCCGGCCTCTGTCTCCTGGACGGTGTGCCCGCTCCCACTGCCCCCAGGTCCCTGTTGTTGTTGGGGTGTTGGGTTAGCCTGGGTGCCCTGTAGTGGCAGACACACCGCTGATTGACGTGTCCTAGAGACAGAGGCATGGGCCCGCTGGGTGGGAGCTGTGCTGGTGTTGGCAGAGGGGGTCGGGTCTGGTGTGGCCTGTGGCTGCCTGAGGGGAACCGACTGCCCAGAGGTCCCCGATGGTCCGGGCTGGTCATCAGGTTCAGTGTCGACAGAGCTGCTGTCCTCACTGTGGGCCTGTTCCGGGGGTGGGATGGACATTTCTGGACCCTCCTGGCTGGTGTGTTGGCGTTCGGGTCCTGCATGGGGTAAGAGAGTTTGGTTATTGTTTCTGTGTGTGCAATGGCGTGCGTGTTATGGGTGCCCTCGTCCCCCAGTGCAGGCATTCCCTTGAGGGAGGTGTTGTGAGGGTAGTTAGTGGGGGGGGGGGGTAAGTGCAGTGGTCATGCTTGGGTGATGGGTGTCCATGGATTGTGTTGGCATGCAGGAGTTGGTGTTGGGATGGGTGGGTTGTGCTGGTGAGACATTGTCAGGGAGGATGTGTGCTGGGGGTTTGGGGGTGAGGGTGGGGGTGTGGGTTGGCATGCTGGTGGGGTGGGGGGGATATAGTAGTTGAGATTGGACTTACCAGAGTCCATTCCTCCGGCTACTCCTGCGAGGCCCTGAGGATGCAGGATGTTGAAGACCTCTTGCTCCCATGATGTAAATTCGGGAGGGGTGGGTGGGGGTCCGCCGCCAGTCTTCTGGACCGCGATGTTGTGCCTGGAGACCATCGATCGGACCTTCTCCCGTAGGTCGTTCCATCGTTTGCGGATGTCCTCCCTATTCCTGGGATGCTGTCCCACCGCGTTGACCCTGTCCACGATCCGCTGCCATAGCTCCGCCTTCCTAGCTATACTGGTGTGCTGCACCTGTGAGCCGAAGAGCTGGGGTTCCACTCTTAGGATTTCCTCCACCATCACCCGGAGTTCTTGGTCCGAAAAGCATGGGTGCCTTTGGGGTGCCATGGGGTGGTGTGGGTGAGGTGTGGGGTGGTGTATGTGATGATGAGTATGTTGGTGTGTGGTGCTTTGTGCTACTATGTGGTGTGTGTGATGGTGTAGTGTGCCTCAGTGTGTATTGCTATGGATTGTCTGCTGTGTCTCTCTCTCCTTCTCTCAGTAATTGTGGTCGTAGGGGTTTGTGGGTGATGTGGGGGTGTGTTTTATAGTTGATTGATTGTGTGGGAGTGGGTTGTGTATGTGTATCAGGTGTGTGTATCTGTAATTGTCCAATGTGCCTGTGTTTTGGTGCTGTGTGTGTATTTTGACCGCGGCGGTGTGTACCGCCAATGGAATACCGCGTTGGAAAGCCCGCCGCGTTGATTCGTGGGTCGAAATGGCATGGGCGTATTTCTGTTGGCGTGACGGTGGAGGTTTGGTCATCTCCAGTTTATCGCTGCCCGCTGATGTGGCGGCCTGCAGTGGAGGTCGGATTTTTGGAGGTTTGGCCGTTGTGGGTCAGAATGACTGTGGCGCCTTTCCGCGGCCGCGGCGGTGTTATGGCGGTCTTCTGACCGGCGGTAAGCGCCTTTTACCGCCGAGGTCAGAATGACCCCCGAAGTTTTTTAAGGCGTTAAAGAGTGCCTTAAGGAGAGATACTTTCATTAAAGCGAGCTTAGGAGATCCTACATCGCCAGAGAATACTCCGTCTTACATTGTAATGGAGGAGTGAGGTGTTGCGCCATGTCCTTGGTTGAAGCAGTGATGCAAGTTGACAGAGAAAAATGGGAGTTTCGCTTTTCACGAGAATGGGCCGTTCAATTTGAGAATTTTGGAGCAATTGTGGATGGCGCTGTGTGAATCAAAGCCCCTTCCAAGACCAGCACAGTTTGTGGTGTTAGCAGTTTGGGAAATTATGGCTGGATAGCAACCGCAAATGAAATTTGAGCGGAGGGTGAGAAAGGTAGAGAAGTCCCTAGCAGAGGCAAGATGGGATTGTGTCATGACCACACAAACTTGCCATGCTGAATCAGAGAAACATCTAAGAAAAGCAATAAGAATGCAGGCAAAAAGGTATCCACAGTGGAGATGGCGACTTCCTAGCTGGAAGAAGGTTTGCCAAGCAGTATTACGTTTAATTCGAGGAAAGAGTCAAAAAGACAAATCCAAGATGGTCGACACGTGTCCAGAAGGTTAAGTTGCAGTAGTGCTGCATTCAGTTTAGTTGCTAGGATACGCGTGAAAATGGGCAAACAGAGAGAGTGAATCAAGAATTAGAACAATATTTAAGACTTTATTTATTTGATCAAGAGAAGGAATGGCCAGAGTTGGTTTGGGCAGCTGAATTTGCTTATAATAATCCTGTTTATTCCACCACTGGGTTCACCCCCTTTTATCTGAATCAAGGTAGGCATCCTAATGTAATTTTAGGAAAAGAAGATGATTCAGTGCCTGCAGTAGAAGAGATTGTGAAGAGATTGCAAACCAAGTTAGTTAGCGCTAGAAGAAACATCACCCAAGCAAAAGACTCATATAAGGCTCAAGCAGATAGGAAAGGAAGAGAAAGTCAGATTTTTGCAAAAGGAGACAAAGTTTGGTTATGCACTTGCCATTTACACCTCAAAGGAAACCTCAAATTTCAGCCATGATTCATAGGCCCATGTAAAGTAGACAAGATGATTAATCCAGTGGCAGTTAAAGGGCAGCTGCCAGCACATCTAAAGATTCTTTCAGTTTTTCATGTTTCCTTACTAAAGAACAGTCCTCCAAATTTACGTCAAAACACCCCACTGAGTCCTATTCAGATTAGCTCTGCAGAAAATTATGAGGTCAATCAAATTCTAGACTCCAAAATACGTAAAGGCAAACTATACTATCTAATTGATTGGAAAGGTTATGGTCCAGAGGAACGATCTTGGGAGCCGCATGATTACGTACATGCTTCAAGATTAGTAAGGAACTTTCATAGAACCTATCCAAACAAACCTAAATTGGAGAAATGTTACTTGAGGGGGAGTGCTGTCATGACCACACAAACTTGCCATGCTGAATCAGAGAAACGTCCAAGAAAAGCAATAAGAATGCAGGCAAAAAGGTATCCACAGTGGAGACAGCGAAGTCCTAGCTGAAAGAAGGTTTGCCAAGCAGTATTACGTTTAATTCAAGGAAAGAGTCAAAAAGAGAAATCCGAGATTGCCAACGCGAGTCCAGAAGGTTAAGTTGCAATACTAGTGTTGCATTCAGTTTAATTGCTAGGATACGCGTGCGCCACTTGGAAGCTTCGCACTTCAACTGAGGTTTGACAGGAATCAGCTGTGTGAAGAGAGCGCGCTTTCGAGGTAAACGTTTTTTAAAGAAAATTAAAAGTCAAATGCAAATTTACAGATAACAGTTAATCGCTTTAAGTATAGTTCGAGGAGATTCAGTTTTGCAGTTATCGAGAGGGTTGGCAAGTCTACCAAGTTTACGGCAGGAATGAACTTTAACAAATAAGCATTTACAAATACAAAAGTTCTTGACAGAGTTATGGAGCTTATGGAAGAAACAAACTTTAACAAATAAGCATTTACAAATACAAAAGTTCCTGACAGAGTTATCGAGCTTGTGGAAGAAACGAACTTTAACAAATAAGCATTTACAAATACAAAAGTTCTCGACAGAGTTATCAAGCTTATGGAAGAAACAAATTTCAACAAATAAGCATTTACAAATACAAAAGTTCTTGACAGAGTGATCAAGCTTATGGAAGAAACAAACTTTAACAAATAAGCATTTACAAATACAAAAGTTCCTGACAGCTCTATCGAGCTTATGAGAGAAACGAACTATAACAAGTAAACATTTACAAATACAGCATTTATAAGACAGTCAAGAGAAAATATACCTTATCAATTCTAAATCAACCAACAATAACAATATATATATATATATATATATATAGCACCCCAACAAATTAATAAGAAAGTGCTGAGAAGCTCTTCGTGTTTAATTGGCAGCCATTTAACAAAGTTCATTATCACATCAATAATATTCAAATTCACCAATAGAGAGGAGCATGACCTCAGGGAGTTCAGGGTGAGTGAGAATAACATTAATAATCAGAGAAAATAAAGGTTAATAGAATAGAAAACATAGTAACTGATATAGTATGTCCCTAGTAACTGTGAATGTGACTTTTTCAGATGCTGTATCCCATCATAGACGTGAGGAGGCAGACTGAGTATTGACGTACATCATCTCTGAGGCAGTCTCTCTAAATCCCATTCCCCTTTCCCCTTCCAGGGTGCTCAATACGAAGTTTCAAAATTAGTTGCAAGTATTCTGGGTTGGGACTGAGGAGTTATCTTCTGCTCCTAAGGAAATCAATCCGAGGTACCCTGACAGATTGGGAGCAAAAGAAATGGAGAGCAGTGACATTGCAGGATGTTAAGTTGTTTCCAGCGATTACGCAGGAAGATGAGACGAAAGGAAAGAAATTGACTATAAAGTCAGATAAGAGTTCGTCTGATAGTACGAAAGGAAGAAAGTCTTCCATAGTGGAGGAGGACTCTGATACTCAGGACCTTATCACACAAATACTGAGAGATCGACGACCACCGTATGCTGTGCATGATGATGGTCTGAGTACTAGTGCTGATCCAACAGCCCCAGCACAGGCAATGGGGACATCAAATTCGGTACAGGTTAATACTAGCCAGACAAAGGGTGTGGTGCAAGGACCTAATGTGTTGACTACTTCAGTAGTTCAAGCACAGATGCATCCGCCACCCATTCAGAGAATTTATCCTGATGTGCCCGTCTTAGAGACGACTTCGAACTTAGTCGTTTCTACAGGGCAAGTGGTTCCAAGACCACTGTTGGTTCAGATTGATCCTACTCCGATTTTGTTGCCCCAGGTACAGCCACAGAAGAAGCTGAGGTTTACGCCTATGACAGGGACACAGTCAGACTTGATTATGGAGCAGAGCATGGGAGTTACTCTCCCACAATGTTCGGGGGCTAGGGCAGCCCCCGATGTAATATCGCTGCGGATTACTGTTGGTCCAGTGGTACCATTATTTGCACAGAAGAAATCAGACATAAATGAGCAAGGAGAGATGTCCCAGAGTTTAGTGAGGAGGGGGACAATTGAACAAGTGTAGGTGGTCTCTTCTATGGGCCAGACTTTTGATGGGTCAAGATCCTTGCTAGATCTTAGCCCACTTGTTGCACTTCCAGATGCTGTAAATGTACCTAGTGCAGGTCAGAGTCTGAAAATATTGACACTGCAGGCATCAAGTGCAGTGGTGCAACAGGTTCCACCGATGAATGCGAGTAACATTTTGTTACAAGGACTGACAGCTCAGCAGCTGACCGAATGGCTGGACAAGCTGAATACCCCAACAGGATGCTTCCAAGGGTGAAGAGCAGATCAATTGTGTAAGACTAAGCATAGAAGCGAATGGACTGGTTGAGGGAACAATGGGGGTGAATAGATTAGAGTCATACACTGAGGCAGAGTTGAGATACTTTTGCCCGAGAATTACAAGAGAAGTGAGCAAAGTACATCAGAGATTAGCAGACTTGGCAGAGAAACGTGACAGAAATTGAGAAAACAAAGCATCTGAAGAGAAGCTACAGATTGGATTTTGATGCAAAGGATTTTGAACACATGAGGTCAGCCGGAATGAAGGCACACTGCTAGGAATTACTGCAGAGTGCTCAGGTTTGGGGAGCACTAGAGACGTGGGAAGGCAGATGGGCAAAGAAAAAAGACAAAAGGAAATGAGATTCTGTAAGAGACAACAGGGCAAGGATCCTGTAAAGATTTTACCAATGAGAGAGATTCCACGAGGACAGTTTATTCATATTTCTTGGCACAGGAGTGATATTCTGTCATTCACAAATGATTATCCAAAGCTGAGAAAAAAGCTGCTAGAATGGTACCAGCAGACAGACAGATTTGAGAAGCTCTCAAATGTTTATGGGAAGATTTGAATACCTTACTGGAGATAGTGGTTCCAGCGGATTTGTGGGTCAAGTGTAAAAGAGCCATAGACTGGCCAACAAGTGAGCAAGAGAGGGATAAGAATACGGGTGCACCATCACCTGAGGAAATGAAACATTACTTTAGTTCCTGAAGACGAGGATTTCACCTAAAAATATTGATTGGCAGGGAATTGACAGGACAGTGCAGGAGGTGGAGGAATCGATACATGCTTACTATGAAAGGTTGCTGAAGGCGTTCAAGGAGTACAGTGGCAAGGAAGCAATTGAGCAAAAAGACATGCTGCATTTTGTGTTTAGGTTTGTGGAGGGACTGAGACCTGTGATAGGTCAGATGATTAAGAGTCATTTGATTTGCTGGCAAGCGAAGCCGATTGATGAGGTGTTGCAGTATGCAAAAAAAAAAAAAAGTATGCAAAATACTGTAGTGACGAGATTGAATTGAAGCAGAAAAAGTTGAAAGAGAAGGCAATGATGATGCAGATTAAGGCAGCTCAAACTGGAGTACAAGGGACTTTTGTGCAACAGATGCCAGAGCAGCAGTGAAATGTCATGTTCCAGCCTCAAATGAGAGGTAGAAGTCGTGGAGGCAATATGATTCGTGTCCTGGATTTGAACACCGTAGTGGTGCAGGGTGATGTGCAGGGAATGAAGAAGTTATTGCAGTGTCACATCTGCGGGGCCATGAGACACTGGAAGCGGGAGTGTCCGATGGTGGTGCAGGAGGGTGTTGTTCAGGAAAATAGTGATTTCAATGCATTTCAGACTATGAGAGGACCGAGATCGACGAGTCCTAATCCAAATTTTCAGAATAATGTGAATCAATTGCAGAATTTTCAGCCCATGCAACATGTGCAAATGTCCCATGCAAAAGTGTCACAGTTGCAGCCGATGCCGCAGCAGGTCACCATGATACCTAGACAGCAAATGCAGATACCTCAAGCTCCGATGGAGCAGCAACAGATGATGTTTACTCAACAGGTCACAGGTCAGAGACAAGACAGAAGTTGTAATGCAGTACACCAATTTTCATTACACAGTGAGAATTAATTAGTTGGTGACTGGGTGAATGATAGTTTGGAAGAGGAGCCATGTGTGCTTGCAGCTTCCTTAAAAGTGGACCAGAGTGGACCCTATGTGAGAGGGAAGGTGATGGGTCACAATGTTTCATTTTTGGTAATCTGCCCCTTTCATGTTGAACAGTTCAGGTTGTATGGGTAGCGAATCAGTATTTGACGAACCCGATTACAGATCCAGTGCAATTTCCAGGGATTGCATAAGTTCGTAGTTTGTGACTTGAGTCCAGTATCCCTACTGGGAAAGGACTTGCTGTGTATGACCAGGTGTCTCATTACTTGTTCAACTGATGGAATTGAGATCGAGACAAATAGCGATGATGAGGAAGATCCAGCTCCAGAACCCGAGTGTGAGACCACAAATGAGGAGTAACCCTTGATTGAATTTTTCCCAATGTTCACAGTAAAAGAGTTGCATTCTGATTTGCAAGGAACAGTGCAAGAAAATGTGTGGGACTTGACAAGGAAAGAAGTGGGTTTAATCAAAGGAGTGGAACCGATTAAGGTCACATTAAAGCCGAATGCAGAGTTTCTGCAACTTCCCCAATATAATATGACACAAGATGTACTGATGAAGGTGGGACAGATAATTGCAGATTTCGTGAAGCAGGGAGTTTTGAAAAAAGCGTTGAGCAGCCCATGTAATTCACTGATAATGGGGTTGAAGAAGCCATGTGGAAAAGTCCAAATTGTTCAGGATTTGAGAAAAATAAATTACATAGTGGTCAAGTGTTGTCCAGTAGTGCCAAACCCAGCTGTAATAATGTTCCAGATCCCGTGTGATGCAGAGGTTGATTTGTCACAAGCATTCTTTTCTGTGCCTCTCCATGAGGATAGTCAATTTCTCTTCAGTTTAAAATTCCTAGATTGTGTCTACTGCTGGTGTAGACTTCCTCAAGGGTACACAGAGTCACCATCCTTGTTTAATCAGATCTTCAAAAAGAATTACCTTTCCAATCGACTCTGGTGCAGTATATTGATGATTTGTTGATTGCATCAAGGACAAGGCGACTCGATTGCCCTATTGAATCATTTGGGAAAGTTTGGTCATAAAGTGTCACCATTGAAGTTGCAGTACTTACAGAAAGTAGTGAAGTATTTGGGTCACCAGATTGAGAAAGGGTCCAGGAAAATATCCAGAGAAAGTATCACAATGATACTGCAGATGAATCCCACAACTTCACAGAGAGATGTTAGAATGTTCCTGGGAACGGTGGGTTATTGTCGCCAATGGATCCCGAATTTTGCAGGAATCTCAAAACCATTGCAGAAGTTAACTCATAAGGATGTCACAGACCCCATAGAATTAGATAAAGATCAGACGAAAGTGTTCACTGAATTGAGAGAGAGTTTGTAAAGAGCTCCAGCATTGGGTATGCCTGACTACACAAAGCCATTCACATTGTTTTGTCATGAGCGTGATGCATGTTCATTGTCTGTCTTGACTTAGGTCCATGGAGGTGCTCATCGCCCAATACCATATTTTTCAGCTACCCTAGACCCAATTGGTCAGAATCTTTCACAGTGTGAAGGAGTAGTGATGGGATTTCCTGACTTTAATGTTTCCTCACTCGATTGACAAGGACGAAAACCTAATACTTGACTGGTGCTAGACTGACAAGATATGAGATGAGCATTTTGGGTGCTCCAAATGTGACACCGTAAAGATGTACAGTGCTGAACCGGCAACTTTACTTACAATTGATAGTACTGAAATTGAGAAAGAGGAGGATGTTGAACATGATTGTCTCAAAGTAACTGAGTTGTGCACAAAACCGAGACCTGAGATTAGAGATACCCGAATGGAAGAAAATGACCAAATTGCTTTTGTCTATGATTCTTGTCTTAGAGACAGTACATGGACACTGAGAGCAGGATATGCAGTGTGCACAATTACAGGTACCTTAGGACCTTCCTGGCTTCAAGGAGTGTATTCTGCTCAGGTAGCGGAATTGGTTGCTCTTACTAGGGCATGCCATGTTTCTGCTCAATTGAGAGTTACTATCTATACAATATAGATAGCCAATACGGATTCAGAATAGTTCATGATTTTGGTCAATTGTGGTCACAGAGAGGTTTCCTAACTTCCACTTGGTCACCAGTGAGAAATGGTGGGAGAATAAAGGAGTTGTTAAATGCAATTCAACTGCCTGAGGAAATTGCCATGGTGAAATGCAGTGCACATCTAGGGCCATATTTATACTTTTTGATGCACAACTGCGACGAAGCAGTTGTGCGTCAAAATTTTTACCGCTGGCTAACGCCATTCCAACGCTCCATGCGGGCGCCTTATTTAAGGAATGACGTTAGTCAGCGCAGCGGACTGGTCTGAGTAAAAAAAAATGACTCACACCAGGCAGCGCTGGCGTAGGGGAAAATGAGGGTTGTGCGTCAAAAACTGGTGCAAGTCAGGTCTGAAGCAAAAATCATGCCTCAAACCAGACTTGCGCTAATTTTTGACGCACAATCCCCATTGAAATGACTCCTGTCTTTGCTAAGACATGGCCATTGGGCATAGTGGCATGTAGGGGAGCCCAAAGTAGGCCCCCCTATGCCATTTTAAAAAAAGTAAAAAAAATACTTACCTCAATTTACCTGTACTTACCTGGGATGGTTTCCCCCATCCATGGGTGTCTTCCAGGGGTAGGTGAGGGTGGCAGGGGGTGTCCCTGGGGGGCAGGGAAGGGCACCTCTGGACTCCTTCCGAGCCCACAGGTCCCTTAACGCCTGTCCTGATCCAGGCATTAAAAAACGGCGCACATGAGGCATGGCGCTGTTTTTTAAGACCCACTCCCTCCTGTGCGTCAAAATGATGCTGGGGTATAAATAAGGCGCACAGGCCTTAAAGTCATTTTTTGGGTGGGAACGCCTACCTTGCATATCATTAACGCAAGGCAGTTTCCCGCTTCCAAAAAATGACGCACATGTGGAATTTTGACGGCTGCGGGGTCGGGTTCAGAGTTTAAATATGGGGCAAGGTTTGCGCTGAATGTACGTCACTTTCGGCGCAAACAGAGTATAAATATGCCGCCTAAAGTCACAGGACTATGGGGCATATTTATACTTTTTGGTGCAAAACTGCACTAACTCAGTTTCGCACCTAAACTTTTAGCACCGGCTTGCACTATTTCTGTGCACCAGCCGGGCACCCTATTTATGGAATGGTGCAAGCCAGTGCAAAGGGTAGGCTAGCGTGAAAAGAAATGACGTTAGTCAGGTGGGGCTGGCGGTATGGAAGAAGGGGGTTTTGCCCAAAAAAATTATGTTAGACAGGTTTGAGTAAAAGAAAATGACTCTAACCTTCTTAGAATCATTTTCTGACGCAAAACCATCCATACCACATGACTATTGTCTTAGAAAAGACAGGAGTCATGCCCACCACCCCACTGGCCAGCACAGGGGACCAGGCTCCCCTGGGTACGGCCAATGCACCCTGTGCCAAGTATGGGGGCCCATTTCAGGGCCCCCAATGGCACTTTAAAAAATAAAATGCAATACTTACCTGTACTTACGTGGAATGGGGTCCTGCATCCTCTGCAGTCCCTCTGGTATGTGTGGGGGTATCCCTGGGGCCTGGGGAGGGTACCTGTGGGCTTATTCCATGGTGTTCCACCATGGAAATAGGCCCACATGTCCCCTAACACCTGCCCCCTGACCCAGGCGTTAAAAAATGGGGCAACGCAAGCTTTGCACTATTTTTTGACCCCTCCTGTGCACCATTTTTGCACTGGAGTATAAATATGGCGTTAAGGCCATAGAGTAATTTTTTGCACGGGAACGCCTACCTTGCATTTCATTAAGGCAAGGTAGGTTTCCACGTCCAAAAAATGACTTTAACTCCATAACTTTTGCACTAGACGGGTCTAGCGCCAAAGTATAAATATGGAGTTAGTTTTGCACTGAATTAGAGTTTAAAAAAAAAGACGCTAATTTGGTGCAAACAGAGTATAAATATGCCCCCAGGTGTTTGGGAAAATGTTGGTAAGAAGTTTGCTTCAGTGGGAAATTGGCTTAGTAGTATTTGGAATAGGGTACTATTGAAAATCACACAGGGAATAATAATTGTTATAGGTTGCCTATTAGGAATATGGGGATTATGTAAATTATGCAAAATAGTTAAATTAAAAAGGTCTAAAAATTACCAGAGGATGGAAGAAAGAAATAGGGAAAGAATCTATAGGGAAAATTCAAGCAGAAGACAAAATGTTGAAGAGATTGAGTTATAAAATTGTTGGTGGTAAATTTGGTGTGATGACATATTTAGTCATCAGAGGAGGGATTGCTAACTTAGATATCTTAATTAGAATTTTTTAATGAATGTTTATGTATTTTGAATAATGACTTATGTAGAAAAATGAATAACGTAGAAAATAATGTGCAAATTTGAAATTGTGACCTCGGAGATTGGCCACCAGTGTTTATGAAATGTACTCATTAACAAGTAATCTGTATGAAATATTGAAAATACATTAAATTAATGTAGTAAGGTGTCATATTAAGGGTTATGAATTATGTTTTGCTTATTAATCGTAGGCCTTAACTTAGCAAGTATCTTGGCCTAGTTTTGCCAGGCCTCATGCAGAAGCTGTATTTCTAAGCGTTCAATGAAAAATGCTGACAGAGTTAACTAAATGTGAAATGCTCATTGTTTTAATAAAATGCTCAGCAGAAACTTTTGATGGGAACCGACGGACAAGAGATGAGACTCTTGCAAAGTAACAAACTGTGTGTAATATGTGCAAAGGGTTCTTTCCCAGGACGCGAACAATGAAGACACTGACTGGAGACGAAGAGGCAACAATTTCGATACCTGACAAGCCGGATGATGAGAACATCGTAAAGCTGACCAATCAACGACGTGAACTGTGAAATATTAGAATTCATTGATTTGGTAAAAGGGAATTATAATTTAGAGTAATAACTACGATTAATTGGCCAATTGGAAATTGGGGGATGGTTTGGGGAACTTTGATATAACAATGTGACAGAGGAGGACACAGAGAGATTAGACCTTACCCCGTTATGAACTGCGATATTGAGAAGAAGAGAAGAAGAGATTCTATCATTGGGCTCATACTCTCTGACTGAGAGCCTGATGTGTTGCTGATCGACTAATGACCTGAGGACGGAGACTGATTCTGCTTGCTGACCCATACCGAGGATAGGTAGATATTACAATGACTGAATTGCATTTTTATGCCTTTTCTTTCTAGGTACTAACTGCGCTGACTTAGTTTTTCCTTAGATAGATGTTTTCCAAATTTGTGTTCTAAATTGTTTTGCATGAAGCCTCACATGCTGATGCTAATTGGAGTTAGTTGAGGTTATTTACAGGACAACTAACAAATTACAGGGACAAATGGTCGACAAACTATCTTGCTGAACTTGATGGATGTCTTAGACTTGCTGAATTGGGTTGTATTAATGTTTTATGCTGATGCATTAGAATGTCTTTTGATTTAAGCTCTGATTAGGTCATGTCTTCTGCGACTTGCTGATTAAAAAGTATTATTAGAATTGTTATGATTAAGAGCTGATGATTAAATATTCATGACTTAGTATTGTTAACGAATAGGGAATAACATTTCTAAACTTATACCTAAAGGTGTGGTTATTCATGGCTGAAGAGTCAGGGTGTGTGGAAGTTATTGACTCCATTGATTGTTGAATACATCATACATCATTCCTACTTCTCATCCATCATCCCTACTTCTCATCCATCATGCATCCTCCCAACTTGTCATCCATCATATATCATCCCTACTTCTCGTCCAGCATCCCTGCTTCTCGTCCATCATCCCTACTTCTCATCCATAATACATCATTCCTACTCCTCATCCATCATCCATACTTCTCATCCATCATCCCAACTTGTCATCCATCATACATCATCCCTACTTCTCATCCATCATATATCATCCCTACTTCTCATCCAGCATCCCTGCTTCTCATCCGTCATCCCTACTTCTCATCCCTACTTTTCCTCCCTACTATCCATCCATCATCCCTACTTCTCATCCATCATACATCATCCCTGCTTCTCGTCCATCATCCCTACTTCTCATACATCATTCCTTCTTCTCATCCATCATCCCTACTTCTCATCCATCATGCATCATCCCAACTTGTCATCCATCATATATCATCCCTACTTCTCGTCCAGCATCCCGCTTCCTGTCCATCATCCCTACTTCTCATCCATCAGACATCATTCCTATTTCTCATCCATCATCCCTACTTCTCTTCCATCATACATCATCCCAACTTGTCATCCATCATACATCATCCCTACTTCTCATCCATTATATATCATCCCTATTTCTCATCCAGCATCCCTGCTTCTCATCCATCATCCCTACTTCTCATACTGTTCTGAATGTTACTGCGTTGCATGAAATAGAGACCCTGCAACAGCGCCATATCCTCCGAGATCTGACTCTGCTGTTCTGTCCCTAGCGGTGGCACACATTAGGCAGCCTTGCACCAGTGAACATACCTCTGTAGTATAGTGCAATTTTTCAAGGATGGATTTTGTACTGGAATGGTGCCTCTTCCAGTTCAAAATACTCCTATTTGACAAAGAAAAATACTTTTCCCACTAGAGATTCCAATCAAAATGGAACCCCAATCTACGCCTCCTAAAGAAAAGTAGCGTGTGGTGCTATTTTAGTTTATGGCTACTTACAAAACTATACTTGTCAATGTGTTCTGTGTCATTGTGTGGCATGTCTGGTTATTTGTCCCTTTGTCTTCTTATGGACTTTTGGAGCTCTGGGCAAGACATATTTTGGGCCTCCTGTTCAGGAAAACCCTACACCCAACTTCAGCTATTTTAAGCCTCCATGATGCCAAACAATATTGAATTACGTTAAGGTTTTTCAAAATTTAGTTACTCAAAACACCTAAAAGCTCAAGCAACGTGGCGCTTCTCAGCCAAAAATAAATAAAATAAAGCTTCAACATGGTCTTTCCTTTTTGGTGCTATGATCTCAATATATTTGTCTTATATTAAGCTCCAGAACTGGCAACACCTTACTATACTGTGGTATTTGATACCAGAATCTCCAATTGGCAAGGATGATCATACAACTGGCAGAAAGGTAAAAATTAATTTTGGAACATTTTACATCTGATTTTTATCCTCCAAGTTAAAGACATTGCTGCAAGTATTTTTCTGCGGTGCTGATTCCTGCTCCCTTCTGAAATGTTTCAAACTCAAAGGCACTATTTGGTCCCTGGAGCTACATTACGGATATTTTGAAAAGAAGATTGCTTTCTACAACTTTAAATAGGAGCTTTGGGCAGCCATGATGTTTCTGTAGTACTGATGTACACCCAAAAAGTAATGCACAATTCTGCTTCTAGTGTGCATAGACTTGCAATCACGTAAATCTTTTTACATGAAACTTTGATACTTTTTTTTAATCAATATGCTTCATAGTTACATTACTTTTTTTCTCCAAATTCAATAACAGAAAGTATAGCTAGCTAACTACCTATCAGAGAGATGCCTAAGCGAAAGTGTTCCTTTGGCGAGGAGATGCAAAGGTCTTTCCCGTTTTCAGCAAGGTCGGGATCAGTAATGCCAACGTGTTCTGCAAGATCTGCAAATCCACATTCTCCATTAGCCATGGTGGAAAGTCTGATGTAAAGGAGCACACGCGGTCTAAAAAACACAACTTGTGGATCGAATCCTCAAGCAGCAACTTCAACATTACCACTTTATGGGGAAGGCGGCCCCTGGAAATCCTGAACTCAGTAGGGCAGCTGCTGAAGGTACATTAGCATATTATCTCGCTAAGCATAACCACAGTTTTCGATCAATGGACTGTACATCAGCATTGATTAGGAAACTGTATGATGAGATGTTTTGCTGTGTTCGCACCAAGACAGGAGCCTTGATTACGAACGTGCTTGCTCCTCTTGCAATGAGTTACCTAAATTCTGACCTGAAAAACATTCCTTGTATTTCTGTGTCTATTGATGCTTCCAACAGGAAAGAAGTTCAATTAGTACCAATTGTTATTAGGTATTTCACATACTTTGAGGTTGTCAAAGTGAAAATTTTAGAGTTTGTCTCCGTTCCTGGTGAAACATCTGCAATACTCTTTGAACAATTGTACCAAGCCCTTAAGAAGTGTAATCTGCTTGGAAAAGTAGTTGGGTTTTGTGCAGATAACACTAGCACAAACTTTGGGGGAAAGGCTAGAGAAATGTGTTCTGCAAGCTTAAGGAAGCTATTCCTAATAATAAAGTACTTGGAGTAGGGTGTGCAGCACACATTGTCCATAATGCAGTACAAACCGCTGCTGATGGGCTGCCTATGGACATAGAGGGGCTGATTCTAACCCCGGCGGTCTTCGACCGCCGGGGCGAGGGTCGGCGGGAGCACCGCCGACAGGCCGGTGGTGCCCCGCAGGGCATTCTGACCGCGGCGCTTTGGCCGCGGTCAGAAAGGGTAAACCGGCGGTCTCCCGCCGGTTTACCGCTGCCCTCAGAATCCCCCATGGCGGCGCAGCTTGCTGCGCCGCCATGGGGGATTCTGACCCCCCCTACCGCCATCCTGTTCATGGCGGGAAAGCCGCCATGAACAGGATGGCGGTAGGGGGGGTCGCGGGGCCCCTGGGGGCCCCTGCCGTGCCCATGCCAATGGCATGGGCACGGCAGGGGCCCCCGTAAGTGGGCCCCGCAAGGTATTTCAGTGTCTGCCTTGCAGACACTGAAATACGCGACGGGTGCTACTGCACCCGTCGCACCTTCCCACTCCGCCGGCTCGATTACGAGCCGGCATCCTCGTGGGAAGGGAGTTTTTCCCTGGGCTGGCGGGCGGTCTTTTGGAGACCGCCCGCCAGCCCAGGGAAAAACTCATAATACCCTCCGCGGTCTTCTGACCGCGGAGCGGTATTATGGGGGCGGAATTCTGGCGGGCGGCCTCCGCCGCCCGCCAGAATTAGAATCACCCCCAGAATCTTTTGTGTTAAAATTTTACAAATATTTTCACATCTACACTGTCGGAACTGAACAACTGAAAGAATTTTGTGAGTTTGTTGATATAGATTACCAACGACTCCTAAATACTAGGAACACTCGCTGGCTTTCCCTGCTTCCTGCAGTTGACAGGGTGCTAAACTGTTCCCAGCCCTACATTCTTATTTTTTGTCCCAATCAAATCCCCAACAGCAATTGTCTTGTTTTTTGAAAACCCTCTTGCTGAAGTCTGGCTCTGGTTTTTGTGCAACCAACTGACTCATTTTAGTGACACAATAAAGGAGATGGAAAAGCAGAATGCAAGTGCCATAGATATTGCAAGACAAATTACACAACTGATAGGAAAGCTGAAGGAAAGCAAAGATGCCTGTTTCATGGGCATTAAGGTGAAAGAGCTTCTTAAAACTCTGAAAGAACTAGGACTCTTACCAGAAACAAAAGTCTGTAACTCTGTATGTGCTTTCTACAATAGCAGTATTGATTACTTGGAAGAGTGGGGGGCATATTTTGCTGACTTTAACACTTTTTCCTGGATCCTTCTCAATACTGTTCCTGTCTGGGATAATGTTGAAATGTCTCTGCTATTTGTAAAATCTGTATCAAGCACACTTCAGATTAATGAAATGGAGCTTTTTGACGAAATCATCTGGGTACAGAAGTGCACAGCAGACAGACTCATCGAATGGAATGACCAGAAAAAGACTGCAGATGAACATTGGATGGAAATTTTTGACTATTTCCAAAATCAGAATATTACATTTAAGAACATTGGCCTGATGGTCCAGTTTGCATTATATCTGCCAGGAACTAATGCTCCAGTGTAAAGAATATTTTCCTTTATGAATAACACGTGGACTTGATGAAAGAAACCGAATGGAACTGGAGACTCTGAAAGCATTGTTGATCACACGGGTCAACTTTGAACAAACCTGCAGTGAGTTCCTCAATCGGCTGCTGCAAAACAAAATGGTGTTGCGCAAATCAATTCCTCAGATAAGTACTGTGCAATGCAGCAATATGCCTTTTACATCAAACAGCACTTCTAGCTGTCTTTCAGTTGTTTCTATTTTTGGATCTTTACCCTGCGTATAAAATTTTTAAATAATACCTTGGAAATGTGAACCTTTTTTTTTAATTGAAGCGAAAATTATTTATATTTCAGTCAGCTCTGCTGAATGTAGGGTTTACTGCCAATAAAAGACCTCTGATTTATCTGTAATTTTATGGCAAGGGACGGAGGCTCATATTATGCTTTCTCTTTTCCATTTATTTCAATAGCAGCACGGTCGAACTACAACGCCCATAAAGCTAAAGAACAATAGCCAATGGGAGAAGAAAGGTAGTTTGTTAAGTGACCAATGAACAACAAGTATGTCCCCAAAGTAGTTATCTTGTCCGTGAACAGACCTTTTTTCTTGCTGCTCCCGGTCAAGATAAGTACTTTTACACGCTCACTAATATTTTTCATTGTTTAGTTTATTGCTTACACTCAAATTTATTTTACTGTCATAGCACGCTATGCGTTTGCGCGTCTTTCTGCAGCCGGCTTGTAGCTGCATAACATTCCTCACTGCGCTCCCCTCACGCTTTGTGTTCTATTTGTTGCCGTTTTCATCACTCGTTGCCATTTTTCATTGGTAGTGCCTGAGGAAAAAATTTTTTTCACTACAGCTGGCCTCTTGGCATTACCGGCTCATTTCTCCGCACCGTTGGCCCCCAGCTCACCTTTCTTCCTCGCATTAGTCCGAAACGAAGCCTCCCAGTTCTTTCAGGCTTCAGTTCTGCATTTGTCCCTGCCCACAGGCGGAGTTTCACTTTGGGTGACTCCCTCCTTTTTTGTTTAACCCATTCCTCACTCTTTCTGCCTTCTCTCTCTGTGTCACCAGTTTTACATGGATTTTGACCATTCCCTGTGGCTAATATGGAGAATGTTGACGAGGATTTAGTCAGTTTTAGACAGTTTGAGTGACTTTATTCAAGTCTCGGTGGAACAGGCAGTTTCTGCATCCATGGACAAAATTTCAAAATATTTAGAAAAATCTGTCTTTAGCCTTGTGTCCAAGATGATTCTGGCCCAATCTACTGAGGAAAGCAGAAAGCACCCGTTAACAAAAAATGTATCTAATATGGCGCTCTTGACTGGTGAGTCTTCCTCACACATGACAGAGGACGTGGCTCCTCTCAGGCCTCCTTTAAAGGAGGGAAATGTTACTTTTAAATCGTCTTCTAAATGCCACAAAAAGACAAAGCACATCTCCTCTCCCATAATAATATCAGAAATAATGGACACAGATGACGATATTGACGATGCAGCCTCGGAGGCTGATAAATCCGATGAGGATACAGAAGATCCTTTTGGATCCTTTCTCCTCCCAAAAAGTCTAAATTGGCTACACCATCCCACTCCAAAGTTTCCCTCATCTCGGATTCGCAGGGAGTTCCTATGTTCGATCTTGCCGAAATTCACCACCCAAATTCCACTGAATGGTTTCCGGCCGAACATGTGGGCGAATATGTCGCCTCACGTCTTCGCACGGCCTTAGACAAACAAACCAGGGCCAAGCTCTGATCTGAATGCCTTCGTCCCTCCCTCCATTCCAAAATTTCTTCAACCCCAGCAGTTGATCCTTCCCTTCTTACCTTCTTTACCAAATTTGGAAAAGACCCACGGAAGGGAGTAGACAAGGCATGGTCTACTTGTCAGGATAAACTCCTGGACGTCATTGGTCCACTGACTCGTAAATTTGATTTGGCGGAATCGGCCAGAATTGATCATACCCCTGTGAATCCCAAAGAACTTTCCTTATGGGTTCAACGTGCAGTATGTTTATTAGGTAATGTCAACGCAGCAATAACACATGAACGTAGGAAAGGACTTCTCTTAAAGCTGGATCCGAAATTGGTAAACCTTGCCGTTTCTGACCCTGGCATTAAAGCTGACGGCATGCTTTTTGGTGACTCCTTTATCAAGGAGCTTAGCAAGTATGTGGCCACATTCGCATCTTTGGGCACGGCCCAACAATCTCCTCGTAAGATGTTTGCTGCTCAGGTTTTTGCAAGGGCTGGCAGAGGCAGGAACCGCTTTGCTGGCCGTTCATCCTACACTCAAGGTTCCCATGCCTCCTTCCAATCTTCGTATCAAGAGTACAGACCACAGTTCTATCCCCAGAGGAGCAGGGGATACCGTGGCAGAGGCACCAGAGCATCCAAGTACAATGCACCATCAGGTAAGTCTCCCTTCTGGCTTTCCTACTGTAGGAGTTCGCCTGAAGTTTTTCCTTTCAAAATGGCACACTATAACTACAGATCCCTGGGTCCTAAATACCGTTCAGGGTTATGTTATGGAACTTTACTCAGAATCTTTTCAGTTAACCCTTCGTTGTCCTTCTAGTTTTTCCACAGAAATGTCAAGTTTGATTTTGTTAGAAATCCAATCCCTCCTTCAAAAGCAAGCTATCGCCCCTTGTACCCCAGACCCTTCAGGTTTTCTCAGTTCCATTTTTCTAGTTCAGAAAAAGAACAAAAAGATGCGACCAGTCATCAATTTAAAGCAGTTCAATCACTTTGTAATTTACAGACATTTCAAAATGGAGACTATCTTGCATTTTCGAGACTCTCTCCTGCAAGCAGATTGGATGGTCCGTTTAGACCTTCAGGATGCGTACCTCATGGTCCCCATTCATCCCCTCTCCAGGAAGTTTCTTCAGTTTCAATGGTTCAACCGAACTTTCCACTTCTCTTCTCTCCGTTTCGGTCTCTCTTCGGCCCCTTTGTGCTTTACCAAACTAATGTCTTCCCTCTCTTCAGTCCCAAATTCATCTAGTTTGTTCTCTCCTATCCGATCTCGGTTTCGTCCTCAACATCGAAAAATCTATTTTGACTCCACAACAAAATATAGAGTTCCTGGGTTTCTCCATAGATTCCATTTCGGCAACTCTTCGTTTACCTTCGGCAAAGGTAAAGTCTATCAAATTAGAAATTTTACAGGTTCTTCGCTCACAAAATTTTTCTCTCAGAACCTTAGCCAGAATAGTCAACCTTCTCTCTTCTTCCATCCAGGCTATTTTCCCAGGGCCTCTCCATTATCGAGCCCTTCAAAGATTAAGGCCCATATTTATACTTTTTGACGCAAAACTGCGCTAACGCAGTTTTGCGTCAAAAAAATTAGTGCCGGCTGACGCCATTCTGAAGTACCATGCGGGCGCCGTATTTATTGAATGACGTTAGCCGGCGTTAGCCGCCGTCGCCGCCTGGTGTGCGTTAAAAAAAACGACATACACCAGGCAGCGCCGGCGTAGGGGAAAATGGAGCTTGGGCATCAAGAAATGGGGCAAGTCAGTTTGAGGCAATTTTTGCGCCTCAACCCGATTTGCGCCATTTTTTTTTCACTCCCAACCCCCATAGAAATGACTCCTGTCTTAGCAAAGACAGGAGTCATGCCCCCTTGCCCAATGGCCATGCCCAGGGGACTTCTGTCCCCTGGGCATGGTCATTGGGCATAGTGGCATGTAGGGGGGCACAAATCAGGCCCCCCTATGCCACAAAAAAAAAAAAAAAAATACTTACCCGAACTTACCTTAATGTCCCTGGGATGGGTACCTCCAGCCTTGGGTGGCCTCCTGGGGTGGGCAAGGGTGACAGGGGGTGTCCCTGGGGGCATGGGAGGGCACCTCTGGGCTCCTTCAGAGCCCACAGGTCCCTTAACGCCTGCCTTTTGCAGGCGCTAAAAAACAGCGCAAAAGCGGCCGTACGTCATTTTTTTTGACCCGCCCACTCCCGGGCGTGATTTTTGCCCGGGAGTATAAATCCGACGCACATGCCTCGGAGTCGATTTTTTAGACGGGAACGCCTACCTTGCATCTCATTAACGCAAAGTAGGTGTCCACGCTAAAAAATGACGCTAACTCTATGGACTTTTGGCGCTAGACGCGTCTAACGCCAAAGTATAAATATGGAGTTAGTTTTGCGTCGAAATTGCGTCAAAAAAAACGACGCACTCCGGCGCAAACGGAGTATAAAAATGCCCCTAAAGATCAGACATCTTCAAAAAGGTCTTGCCTATTCAGATGTCTTCTCCCTCAATCGCAACTCCCAAATAGAGATTCACTGGTGGTTAGACCACTTAGACGCCTGGAATTGAAGAACCATTTTTGCCTCAGCCCCAGATCTTGTACTAGAATCAGATGCAAGTCTTTTGGGTTGGAGTGCCCGTTGTGGGCAGATTTCGACTGGAGGTACATGGTCGATAGAGGAGTCCAGGTTGCATATCAATTGTTTAGAGATGCTTGCCGGCTCCTTTGCAATCAGAAGCCTGGCAAAAGACAAAGGCGGTCATTACAACATTGGCGGTAAAAGCTGCTTACCGCCGTGCAGAAGACCGCCAACACACCGCCGCAGAATTCCGCCACAGCAATTATGACCCACAGCATGGAATATGCCAAAATTCAGACACCCACACAAGTCCGCCACACCAAAGGTTAGTGATAAACTGGCGAAAACAAAACCTCCACCGTCACGCCGACAGAAATATGCCCACACTATCACGACCCACAAATCCACACGGCGGTCTTTCAACAGCGGTATTCCATTGGCAGTACACACCGCTGCGCTCAAAATACACACACACATACAAAACATGGCCACATTGGACAATTCCAAATACACACACCTGATACACATACACACACCACTCCCACACACCCAATACAATATAAAACACACACCCACATCAGACACAAACCGCTACGATCAGAATTGAGAAAGAAGCACACAGAGAGACACCACCATCAACAATACTAGCATCCACAGGCACACAACACCATCACCCACATAACTTCCACGCACCTCACACAACACCCCACTACATATCAGAACACTTATCACCACACACACCAATCCACACATCACCCACACCACCCCATGGCACGGCAAAGACACCCCAGGTTCTCAGAGGACAAGCTCAGGGTCATGGTGGAGGAAATCATGCGGGTAGAGCCACAGCTATTCAGATCACAGGTGCAGCACACCTCCATTGCAAGGAAGATGGAGCTATGACGAAGAATAGTGGACAGGGTCAACGCAGTGGGACAGCACCCAAAGAATCGGGATGACATCAGGAAGAGGTGGAACGTCCTACGGGGGAAGGTGCGTTCCGTGGTCTCAAGGCACCACCTTGCGGTTCAGCGGACTGGCGGCGGACCCCCACCTCTTCCCCCACAACTAACAACATGGGAGGAGCAGGTCTTGGCGATTCTGCATCCTGAGGGCCTCGGAGGAGTAGCAGGAGGAATGGACTCTAGTAAGTCAAAGCTTAACTATTACATCCCCCATCCTACCTGCATGCCATCACATACCCCCACCCTCACCCCCATCACTCCAGCTCCTCACAAATGTCCCAATATCACAAACCACACATCCCAACACCAAGCCCTGCATGCAACAACAAAGCATGGACACCCATCACTAAAGCATGTCCACTGCACATACCCATACACCACCCTAAACCATCATCACACAAGGTCCCACACAGGAATGCAAGCACTGGGGTACACGGTCACCCACCCATTGCACACCATGCCACACACAGATGTAATAAACATCATTTTATACCCCTGCAGGACCCCTACCCAATGTCACCAGACAGGAGGGTCCACACATGTCCACACCACCAACAGAAGAGGCCCACAGTGATGACAGCACCTCTGTCCAAGTGGATCTAGATGACCAGCCCGGCCCATCGGGGACCTCTGGACAGTCGGTTTCCATCACACAGTCACAGGCCACTAGAGAGCTTCCCCCCTCTGGAAACACCAGCACAGCACCCACCCAGCGGGCCCATACCTCCGTCCCCAGGACACGTCAATCAGCAGTGTGTCCACCACTACAGGGAACCCACCACCCCAACAACAACAGGGACCTGGGGGCAGTGGGCACACGGTCCAGGGGACGGAGGCACAGGAACACAGGGTAACTGGGAGGGCTGCTGTGCGACAGGGGGAGGACAGGCCAAGGGAACCCACTCTCCACGAGGCCCTCTCCAACATCATGGGAGCCTACCACCAATCCCAGGAGACGATGGCAACGGTACTGGCTAAGTTTCAGGAGACCCAGCGCCTGCAGGAGGAACAGTATTTGGGCTTCAGGGAGGAAATCAGAGCCATCAATTCCACCCTGGGCACCATCGTAGGGGTGCTGAAGGAAGTACTCAACACCAGGAGGGACACTGTGGCACCACAAGGGGCCCCTGACACTAGCCTGGCCGATGAACTGCCCACCACCTCCGCCGGTGCTAGTGGACATGAGGCACCACCACAGGACCACCACACCAGCACCCCACCCCCTGCAGAGGGAGAACCACCACGCAAACGGTGCCTAAGATCCAGGACAAAGACAGAGAACGATGCCAAGACCCCCGCCAAGAAATTAGACCACCCTGAATGTCATCCTTCTGTCCCAGTTTGTCACCCTGTCCATCCTTAAACTGCCCCAACTTCACTTCCTATGCCCCTTTGGACAATGCACCTGTGAGACTAATAGCTTGGACTCTGCCATGGACATTCCTCCACCATCCCCCCTCACCATTTTACAACCCCCTCCAATATTGAGCACTTAAATAAACACCCTTAAAGCACAAAACAATCTGGAGTCTGTCTGTGATTTCGAAAATGTGTATTAGCAATTACAGTGAAAAAATGTTCTTTCAATTGTAATGTCAACATACCCATGTCACACAGCTGTAGTCCATGAGGAATCAAAGCAGATGTCACACTGTGGGACCCATATCTGTGAAATCGTAAGGGAAAGTGACAACTCAGTGACCATACACTGGGTGAAAACGACAGACAGTAGAGAGGTAGTAATGTTAAAGTACATGTAGTAGGCAGGTTTGTATTCTTACCTGTGTTTCACTGGAAATATTGCTCGATCACTGAGTCCCTGTTGTTCATGTCTTCTTCTTCTCCTTCCTCGTCTTCACTGTCCACAGGCTCCACAGCTGCAACAACACCGCAATCTGGACCATCCTCCTGCAGAAAAGGCACCTGTCGTCGCAAAGCTAAGTTGTGAAGCATACAGCAGGCCACGATGGTCTGGCACACCTTCTTTGGTGAGTAGAATAGGGATCCACCTGTCATATGGAGGCACCTGAACCTGGCCTTCAGGAGGCCGAAGGTCCGCTCGATTATCCGCCATGTACGCCCATGGGCCTATTTGTAGCGTTCCTCTGCCCTTGTCCTGGGATTCCTCACTGGGGTCAGTAGCCATGACAGGTTGGGGTAACCAGAGTCACCTGCAAATGGCGAGGGACAACTGTTAGACACACACTAACCTGTAGGGATATCCCCAGACCCAAACAACCATTCCCACTGTCTTGCTTCCAGGTGCTCACCTAATAGCCACACACGGTGCCTCTGGAGTTGACCCATCACATAAGGGATGCTGCCATTCCGCAGGATGTAGGCGTCATGCACTGAGCCAGGGAACTTGGCAGTCACATGGGAGATGTACTGGTCTGCCAAACATACCATCTGTACATTCATGGAATGGTAACTCTTCCGGTTTTTGTACACCTGTTCACTCCTGTGGGGGGGACCAAAGCCACATGGGTCCCATCAATGGCACCTATGATGTTTGGGATATGTCCCAGGGCATAGAAATCACCTTTCACTGTAGGCAAATCCTCCACCTGAGGGAAAACAATGTAGCTCCGCATGTCTTTCAGTAGGGCAGACAACACTCTGGACAACACGTTGGAAAACATAGGCTAGGACATCCCTGATGCTATGGCCACTGTTGTTTGAAATGACCCACTTGCCAGGAAATGAAGCACTGACAGCACCTGTACTTGAGGGGGGATTCCTGTGGGATGGCGGATAGCTGACATCAAGTCTGGCTCCAGCTGGGTACACAGTTCATGGATTGTGGCATGGTCAAGCCTGTAGGTGATGATCACATGTCTTTCCTCCATTGTCGACAGGTCCAACAATGGTCGGTACACTGGAGGATGCCGCCATCTCCTCACATGTCCCAGCGGACGGTGCCTATGAAGGACAACAGCGAGCACAGTCAACCAACTCAGAGGTACGTACCCACAGCTTACACAGAACACAAATTATAATCCAAAATGTGGCCTGTATGTGTGTTGAGTCTAGGCCTAGGTATGTGTGACGCAGTTAAAAATGAAGCCATGTGGGCCCCTGAAATAACTTTTCCTTTCCCCCTGTACAATTCATGTAGGTCAGCACCCACCAGAAAAAAGATATTTGGCGTGCCATCGCCAAGGACGTCCGAACCCTGGGGGTCTACCACAGACGGAGCACCCACTGCCGGAAAAGATGGGAGGACATTCGCCGCTGGAGCAAGAAGACGGCGGAGGCTCAGCTGGGGATGGCCTCCCAATGTAGGAGGCGTGCCCGTCGCACCATGACCCCCCTGATGTTCAGGATCCTGGCGGTGGCATACCCGGAGTTGGATGGGCGCTTGAGGGCATCACAGCAGCCACAAGGGGGTGAGTACACTCTCATCCTGCTGATTTAGAGCGCAGTGGAGGTGTCTGGGTGGGGGAGGTGGGCTGTGGGTTTCCCTAGGCCAGGGCGAGTTTCGTAGGCACGGTCCCTCTGTAAGGCAGGCCATGTGGCACCCCACCTCTGTAGAGTGCCAAGTACACCTAGTCATGCCCCTGTGTCATCCATGTGTGCAGATGTCGTCCATAGACTAGTAGGCCATTTCCCAGGGATTGAACAGTGGAGCCCAAGAGTGCGGCATAGTGCAGGGGGCTTCTGTGTCTGTCGTGTCCGCCAACGGTAGTGGTAATGCAAGCACTCAACATGTCTTTCTTCTGTCGTCCCCCCCCCCTTTTTGTGGTCTCCCTGTTCTTGTGTGCTTTAGCATCACCAGGCAGAGGAGCAGTGGCACCGGAGCACGAGGGGGCTGCATCCCACATGGCCATGGAGGGCCACACTATGGACTCGGACTTCACCAGTGGGACAGAGGGCGAGGGGAGCTCTACGGCGGGGACAGGAGCTGAGACCAGCGACACAGACTCGTCCTCTGATGGGAGCTCCCTTGTGGTGGCGGCAACATTTGTGCCCCCCCATCTACAGGTACAGCCGCCACCCTCCCAGCAGCCCCTCAGCCTTTTCCCCGTGCCCGCTCACCCGGGAGGGTGGGCATCACCTTCGCCCCAGGCACCTCAGGCCCTGCCCCTGTCACCCCTGCTGCCCTCAGTGAGGAGGCCATTGACCTCCTCAGGTCCCTCACTGTTGGGCAGTCTACCATTTTGAATGCCATCCAGGGTGTAGAAAGGCAGTTGCAACAAACAAATGCATTCCTGGAGGGCATTCATTCTGGTCAGGCGGCCCTTCAGCGAGGTTTTCAGACTCTGACCTCAGCACTGATGGCAGCCATTGCCCCCGTCTCTAGCCTCTCCCCTGCAACTACCTCCACCCACACCCAATCCCCTGTACCCCAGCCTAGCACAAGCACACCTACAGACCAGCATGCACACACGTCAACAAACAAGGGAAGCTCTGGCAAACATAAGCACCACACATCCCACAGGCACTCCACAAACATCACACACATGCAGACACTCCAACATCCACTGCCTCCACTGTGTCCCCCTTCTCCTCATCTCCCTCCTCCCTCCCAGTCTCATCTACACTCACTCCTGCATGCACTACACCTACAGCCACTACTGCCATCACCAGCACACCCACCACCACACCCCGCTCACGTGCAGTCGGCACCCCCACTACCATTCACACGTCCCCTGTGTCCTCTCCCAGTGTGTCTGTGTAGGAAAGTACCACCTTGCCTGGCATGTTACCCCCATATTTCACTGTATATATGTTGTTTTAGTCTATGTGTCACTGGGACCCTGCCAGCCAGGGCCCCAGTGCTCATAAGTGTGCCCTGTATGTGTTCCCTGTGTGATGACTAACTGTCTCACTGAGGCTCTGCTAACCAGAACCTCAGTGGTTATGCTCTCTCTGCTTTCTAAATTGTCACTAACAGGCTAGTGACCAATTTCACCAATTCACATTGGCATACTGGAACACCCTTATAATTCCCTAGTATATGGTACTGAGGTACCCAGGGTATTGGGGTTCCAGGAGATACCTATGGGCTGCAGCATTTCTTTTGCCACCCATAGGGAGCTCTGACAATTCTTACACAGGCCTGCCACCGCAGCCTGAGTGAAATAACGTCCACGTTATTTCACAGCCATTTGCCACTGCACTTAAGTAACTTATAAGTCACCTATATGTCTAACCTTCACCTGGTGAAGGGTGGGTGCTAAGTTACTTAGTGTGTGGGCACCCTGGCACTAGCCAAGGTGCCCCCACATCGTTCAGGGCAAATTCCCCGGACTTTGTGAGTGCGGGGACACCATTTCACGCGTGCACTATACATAGGTCACTACCTATGTATAGCGTCACAATGGCAACTCCGAACATGGCCATGTAACATGTCTAAGATCATGGAATTGTCACCCCAAAATGGCATTGGGAAGACAATTCCATGATGCCCCGAGTCTCTAGCACAGACCCAGGTACTGCCAAACTGCCTTTCCCGGGGTTTCACTGCAGCTGCTGCTGCTGCCAACCCCTCAGACAGGTTTCTGCCCTCCTGGGATCCAGCCAGTCCTGGCCCAGGAAGGCAGAACAAAGGACTTCCTCAGAGAGAGGGTGTTACACCCTCTCCCTTTGGAAAAAGGTGTCAGGGCTGGGGAGGAGTAGCCTCCCCCAGCCTCTGGAAATGCTTTGATGGGCACAGATGGTGCCCATCTCTGCATAATCCAGTCTACGCCGGTTCAGGGATCCCCCAGCCCTGCTTTGGCGCGAAACTGGACAAAGTAAAGGGGAGTGACCACTCCCCTGACCTGCACCTCCTAGGGGAGGTGCCCAGAGCTCCTCCAGCGTGCCCCAGACCTCTGCCATCTTGGATTCAGAGGTGTGCAGGCACACTGGACTGCTCTGAGTGGCCAGGGCCAGCAGGTGACGTCAGAGACTCCTTCTGATAGGCTCTTACCTGTGTTACTAGCCTATCCTCCTTCCTAGGTAGCCAAACCTCCTTTTCTGGCTATTTAGGGTCTCTGCTTTGGGGAATTCTTCAGATAACGAATGCAAGTGCTCATCAGAGTTCCTCTGCATCTCTCTCTTCACCTTCTGCCAAAGGATCGACCGCTGACTGCTCAGGACGCCTGCAAAACCGCAACAAAGTAGCAAAGACGACTACTGCAACCTTGTATCGCTTCATCCTGCTGGCTTTCTCGCCTGTTTCCTGGTGGTACATGCTCTGGGGTAGCCTGCCTCCTTCTTGCACCAGGAGCTCTGAAGAAATCTCCCGTGGGACGACGGAATCTTCCCCCTGCAACCGCAGGCAACAAAAGACTGCATCACGGGTCCTCTGGGTCCCCTCTCAGCACGACGAGCCTGGTCCCTGGAACTCAGCAACTCTGTCCAAGTAACTCCCACAGTCCAGTAACTCTTCAGTCCAAGTTTGGTGGAGATAAGTCCTTGCCTCCCCACGCTAGACTGCATTGCTGGGTACCGCGTGATTTGCAGCTGCTCCGGCTCCTGTGCACTCTTCCAGGATTTCCTTCATGCACAGCCAAGCCTGGGTCCCCGGCACTCTAACCTGCAGTGCACAACCTTCTGAGTTGTCCTCCGGCATCGTAGGACTCCCTTTTGTGTCTTCGGGTGGACTCCGGTTCACTCCTCTTCCAAGTGCCTGTTCCGGTACTTCTGCGGGTGCTGCCTGCTTCTGTGAGGGCTCCCTGACCTGCTGGGCGCCCCCTCTGTCTCCTCATCCAAGTGGCAACATCCTGGTCCCTCCTGGGCCACAGCAGCATCCAAAAACCCTAACCACGACCCTTGCAGCTAGCAAGGCTTGTTTGTGGTCTTCCTGCATGGGAACACCTCTGCAAGCTTCTTCACAACGTGGGACATCCATCCTCCAAAGGGGAAGTTCCTAGTCCTCTCCGTTCTTGCAGAAACCAAAGCTTCTTCCATCCGGTGGCAGCTTCTTTGCACCTTCAGCTGGCATTTCCTGGGCATTTGCCCACTCTCGACATTGTCGCGACTCTTGGACTTGGTCCCCTTGTTTCACAGGTACTCAGGTCCGGAAATCCAGTGTTGCTGCTTTGCTGGTGTTGGTCTTCCTTGCAGAAACCCCCTATCACGACTTCTGTGCTCTCTGCGGGTTATAGGTGCACTTTACACCTACTTTTCAGGGTCTTGGGGTGGGATATTTTTCTAACCCTCACTATTTTCTTACAGTCCCAGCGACTCTCTACAAGCTCACATAGGTTTGGGGTCCATTCGTGGTTCGCATTCCACTTTTGGAGTATATGGTTTGTGTTGCCCCTATACCTATGTGCTCCTATTGCAATCTACTGTAACTTTACATTGCTTGCATTACTTCCTTTTGCTATTACTGCATATTTTTGGTATTGTGTACGTATATCTTGTGTATATTTGGCATCCTCATACTGAGGGTACTCACTGAGATACTTTTGGCATATTGTCATAAAAATAAAGTACCTTTATTTTTAATATATCTGTGTATTGTGTTTTCTTATGATATTGTGCATATGACACCAGTGGTATAGTAGGAGCTTTGCATGTCTCCTAGTTCAGCCTAAGCTGCTCTGAAATAGCTACCTTCTATCAGCCTAAGCTGCTAGAAACACCTCTTCTACACTAATAAGAGATAACTGGACCTGGTACAGAGTGTAAGTAGCCCTTGGTACCCACTACAAGCCACGCCAGCCTCCTACAGTCTGTGACGCCACCTCCCAAGATGCACAAACGCAGGCACACACCCACCCAACAGCCATCCACCTCACGACAGCCTCCAGCCCATGCACCTTCACCCAAAGTCAGTAAACGAACACCTCCTACAACCACAACCTCTTCCTCCACCCCCATACCCCCTCCAGCTCCCCGTCCCAGTGTCTCCCAAAATCTTTTCCTGTCCAACCTTGACCTCTTTTCCACACCTCCCCCACCCCGTCTGTCTCCTAGGTCCAGAACTAGCACCTCAGCCACAACATCTCCGGGACCAGTGGTGCGTGTAGTCACTGGAATCTGGAGTGCACCGGCCACCAGGGCAGCCAGTGTGGCACGGAACCACAGCACGGACAGTCTCCCACCTGTGAAGCATCGAAAGTTGGCCAGTGCCTGGCGGGAGAGGGGGAAGACTCCAGCCACCAAAGCCGCTCCCAGGGGTCCCAGTCGGAGTGTGGAGTCAGCTGCGACACCTTCCAAGGTGGGGAAGGGCCACAAGAATCCAGGAAAGTCTGGGAAAAGCAGCACGGCGGAGGAGACTGCCATCATCCCTGCTACCCAGGAGGCCACCACCATCATCCCTGCTGCCCAGGAGGCCACCGCCATCATCCCACGCTGGCCAGGAGGCCACCGCCATCATCCCCGCTGGCCAGGAGGCCATCGCCATCATCCCCGCTGGGACAGAGAGGACCGCCAGCACAAGCCCCGCTGGGACAGAGAGGACCGCCAGCACAAGCCCCGCTGGGACAGAGAGGACCGCCAGCACAAGCCCCGCTGGGACAGAGAGGACCGCCAGAATAAGCCCCACTGGGCTAGAGAGGACCACCAGCACAAGCCCCGCTGGGCTAGAGAGGACCGCCAGCACAAGCCCCGCTGGGACAGAGAGGACCGCCAGCAGCTGAGTCACTGCAAAGGAGCCCGCCGCCTCAAGCACAGCTGAACAGGGCACCGCCGCCTCAAGCACCGCTGAACAGGGCACCGCCGCCTCAAGCACCGCTGGCTCATAAGCGCCAAGGGCACTGACGCTACTGAGCCCGTCACGAGCAGGATGCAGCACTCTGGGCACCATGCCCCCTCCAGAACCAGTGGAGAGATACATCCACTACCTCTGTCCTTAGCAGGATGAAGCACTCTGGGCACAAGGCCCCCTCCAGAACCAGTGGAGAGATACATCCACTACCTCTGTCTTTAGCAGGATGAAGCACTCTGGGCACAAGGCCCCCTCCAGAACCTGTGGAGAGATACATCCACTACCTCTGTCCTTAGCAGGATGAAGCACTCTGGGCACAAGGCCCCCTCCAGAACCAGTAGAGAGATACATCCACTACCTCTGTCCTTAGCAGGATGAAGCACTCTGGGCACAAGCTCCCCTCCAGAACCAGTGGAGACTGTCATCCACTTGAGAGACTGTGGCTTTGCACTCCCCAGGATTGAACAGTGGGCAACCCACCCACTGTATAGACTTGTGAGACTGTGGCTTTGCACTCCCCAGGATTGAACAGAGGGCAACCCACCGACTGTATAGACTTGTGAGACTGTGGCTTTGCACTCCCCAGGATTAAACAGTGGGCAACCCACCCACTGTATAGACTTGTGAGACTCTGGCTTTGCACTCCCCAGGATGGAACAGTGGGCATGTGGCCCTCTCGTGGATTTAGCGTTGTGCACTCAACCGGCTGAGGTGCCCCCCCTTTCCCTCACCCGAGGTGCCTGTTTTCTTGCTCTCTGATGCCCCAGCAGTGTTCTCTCCGTCATGGTCGGGGATCTTGTGTGGGCCTCGCCCATACCATGTGGGCCCAGTGTTGCACATACTTCATTGGAGCACTACCTGGACTCATGAGCTTGGTGTATATTTTGTTTATGGTGTGTATATATATATTTTTGCCTACTTGATTTTAATGTATTAAAATGGTTACACTCATTTTCTTTTGTCTTTGCATTCTTCCGGGGGGGGGGGGTTGTGTGTGTTGTAGTGGGTGAGGGTGGGGGTGGGGGTGTTGCGTGTTGCGTGTGTGTGTCCCTGTTTTTTCCCTTCCCCCTCCCCTGTGTCGTAGGTGTAGTACTCACCGTGGTCTTTGCCGCGAGCGTTCGTGCTCCTGGTAGAGGAGCAGGAAGAATATCGCTGGGAGAATTTGGAGTTCCGGCTCCATGGTGTCCTGGTTCCTCGTGGGGTGTGTAGAGGTGAGCGTTTTCCCTTCGAAATCCTGTTTCCGCTGTGTTTTTATCCGCGGTGTATCCGCCCCGGAAAAGGTGGCGGATTGGTAGGTTGTGATACTGTGGGCGGTACTTTGTCTTCCGCCTGTCTGTTGGCGGTGACCGCCAGGCTGTTTTCTGTACCGCCGTGGCGGTCGGAGTGTTAAAGTGGCTGTCTATGTTGGCGGTTTCCTCCACGGTCGTAATTCAATTTTTTTACCGCCGGCCTGTTGGCAGTTTTACCGCCGCTTTAACACCGTCCGCCAGGGTTGTAATGACCACCAAAGTTTCCTTTTCTATTCTCCTCAGGATGGACAACATTTCTGCTATCCGTTACATCAACCACTTCGGGGGCACCAAGTCCAAACCCCTGGCGGATCTTGTGAGGAGTTTGGGGGATTTCTGCCTCCAAAACAGAATCTCGGTACGTGCAGAATATTTACCAGGCAATCTAAACACCATAGCAGATTGGTACTCTCGTCATCTCCATGACTCAAATGACTCGAAACTTCACCCTGACATATTCAACTCCATCCATCACAAGTGAGGCCCGTTCGCAAAAGACTTATTTGCTTCCCAACTTGCTTGCTTCTTCAGTCAGCGCCCAGATCCATTAGCCCTAGCGTCAGATGCTTTTTCACAAGACTGGTCATCTTCCCTCAGCTACGCCTTCCCTCCTTTCATTATGATCAGCAGACTGTTAGCCCAAGTCCGGCGCCAGGGAGCAACATTAGTCCTCGTAGCCCCGTTCTGGCAGTCTCAGGTTTGGTTCCCCCACCCTATTGGAACTCTCAATAGATATCCCCTTCCTTCTCCCTTCCTTTCCTAATCTCCTATCCAATCCCCAGGGTCTTCTTCACAACCTCATTACCGACAATCTTCTAAACCTCTCTGCCTGGAAAATTTCGGGAAGTCTTTCCCTGTCCAGGGCATTTCGAAGGAAGCTACAAACTTCATTAGCCAACCCTGGTCCCAAGGAACTAAGAAAGCATACAAATCCGCCTGGTCCTTATGGGATAGCTGATGCGTGGGAAGGCACATCAATTCCTTTTCAACAGATGTCTCCTCAATAGTCAATTTCCTTGCAGCTGAAGCCAGTAAAGGTAAATCCTATTGCACTATTAACTTGTATCGTTCAGCTATTTTTTCCGCTCATCCATTCTTCAATGGAAAACCTGTAGGAGAACATCCATTGATCTGCCGACCATTAAGTAAAATTTTGTAATCCTCCTTTGCCTAGATACAGTTCCGTATGGGATGTCAATGTAGTCTTAAATATGTTTGTTTCATGGCCTGATAACTCGCTTCTCTCACTAAAAATGTTATCTGCTAAGCTTACTATGTTACTATGTCTTATTTCTACAAAATGCCTTTCTGATGTTAAAGCTCTGGATATTTCTGCTCATCAATTTACCCCCACAGGTGTCCTTTTTTCAGTTCATAGACATACAAAAACCTATTTGTCTACTGTTTTCCACCCATATTTCCCAAACCAACATAAGTTGTGTATAGGACAGTGTTTAAAATCTTACGAACTTAAGACAGCCGATTTGAGATCATCCTCTGATACCCAATTGCTTATTTCCTTTCAAAAACCGTTTAAACCTGTTTCCTCCCCTACTCTAGCCCGTTGGGTTAAATGGGTTATGTCATTGGCTGGCATTGATACCTCTGCTTTTGGTGCCCATTCATCCAGAGGAGCTATGACTGCCAAGGCCTTTTGGGCTGGTTCTCGTTTGGAGGACATTCTAGGATCGGCTGACTGGTCTAACGATAATGTTTTTAGAGCCTTTTATTGCAAACCTGTTCAACATGTTTCGTTTTCTGTAATTAATTCACTTTGAACAAGCATAAGTTGAGCCTCCGTCTCTTGCCATAAAATGTAGATTTTCCTAGTATTTATGAAGGAAATTCTTAATTTTATTAAAGACACGGAGGCGAGTATTATCCCACCAGATGATTAACTTTGTTTTGTTCTCCCCCTCTATTAGCACCATCTAGCACTACGCAGTCTGCGTCCTAAGGTTCTCTGCAATCTTCAGTTTCCAAAGCACAAGGCTACCTTGTCTCCAAACATCTTCTCCAGGACTGCTCCAGATCCCGGGGTCTCCTTACAAGGCATACCTCAAGTTGTGAACTTTCTTCAAGGACTTTTTTCTGTTTTAATGGCAATTTCTATTGTATTGTCTATTGTTCCCATGTTCTTTACTTTCTGATCCCTCGCACAAGAAAAGGGGGCTGTTCGCGGACAAGATAACTACTTAGAGGACATACCTATTGTTCATTGGTCACTTAACAAACTACCTTTCTTCTCCCATTGGCTATTGGTCTTTAGCCTTATGGGTGCTGTAGTTTGACCGCGCTGCTATTGAAATAAATGGAAAAGAGAAAGCATAATACGCGCCTCTGTGTCTTTAATAAAATTAAGAATTTCCTTCATAAATACTAGGAAAATTGAGATTTTCTTAGCTTAAGTGAAAAAAAGTCTTGATTTTATTAAAGAAACGGAGGCGAGTAGTATGCTATCTTCTCTTGCTTTAATTCAAATAGCAGCCAAGAAAAAACTACAACTCCCAGCAAACCTAGCTGGGAAAACTACAAAATACATGTCATAAAGAAGTAACCAATCAGGATAACAGATAGGTATAAACGTCTTGACTGAGAGCAATAAGTCCTCTTTTCTTGCAGATCAGTTAATCAACTCTGAATAAAGAAAAAATCTAAAGTAAAATAATGCATGCCAATAGAAGCGAGAAAAAGGCCTCCAAACGATAACTGACACTTAAAGTCTTTTCATCAAAGTCCGGATGAAGCATAGAATGCTGGAAACCTTGAAATAAGGACCTGTGCTGCACAGTTGTAGGTATACCAGGCGGAGCATCACAGTGTAGACGAGGAAAACTTCTAAGACGCCTGGTTGGTAGAGGTAGATGAACCTGATCAAAACAAAGGGAGGGTTAAAAAAGGAGAAAAGTGGCGGGATAATACTCGCCACCGTGTCTTTAATAAAATCAAGACTTTATTTCACTGAAGCTCAGAAAATCTCCATTTTATTACAAAACACGGAGACTCCTATTATGCTAGTTCAAAGCATAGAAATCACAGAACTGGCATCATGAGAGACAGGTTTACAATAAAACGTTCTAAAGGTTGAGACATTTGACCAATCTGCCGATTTGAGAATGTCAACTAAACTTAATCCTGCCCAAAAGGCATTCAAAGCCATAGCTCTTCTAGTGGAATGAGCCCCAAAGATGGAAATGTCAATACCTGCAAGGTTCATAATCCATTTACCAAACGGGCTAAAGTAGTGGACGAGACAGGATTGTGAGGGGACCTAAAGGAGA
This sequence comes from Pleurodeles waltl, assembly GCF_031143425.1. Lineage (NCBI taxonomy): Eukaryota > Metazoa > Chordata > Amphibia > Caudata > Salamandridae > Pleurodeles > Pleurodeles waltl. The sequence continues at coordinate 970,575,329 of NC_090443.1, read as the reverse complement.
CGAGGAGTTGAGTTTCAGAATGCTTTCTCAAATCGTTTGTTCTTGATATATACTCTCTCAAACAACTTCCCACACATAATTCAGCATGATCAGGAAAATGTGGATAAAACACTGACATTAGGTTAGTCTTTGTTCTTCTTCGAACCTGAAAGAAAACACCTGCAGCAGTGTACTGTACAGAAGTCACATCTAAAGCTCTAACATCAGAAATACGTTTGAGGGAAACTAGACAGAGGAGAATGGTAAGTTTAGCAGAAAGGAATTTGAGGGATAAGAGAGAATTAGGCTGTTGAGAGAAAAGTAATTGCAAAATCACATTGACATCCCACATAGCATTATACTTAGATAAAGGAGGTTTAACAAAAAGAACTCCCTTTAACAGACAGCAAATTAGAGGATGTTCACCAATTGGTTTATTGTTGATTCGAACATGTTCCGCGGAAATCGCGGACCTGTACATATTCACCGTCCTTTATGCTCTACCCCGGGCTGCCAGGGAGGCAAAAAAATTTACAATGAGAACTACATCTGCTGAAAAAGGATCGGCACCCCTGACCAGACACCAATTATGCCAAGCTGACCAGGCTGACTTGTACACCTTGGTTGTGCCGGGAGCCCAGGCCTGGCGGATGAAGCTAACAGCTTCCTGCGAAATTCCTGGGGTTCTCCAGGATGACCTGAAACCATCCATGCCACTAGTTGAAGGGAATGATTGAGTACCAATTTATGAGTTTGACCCATGGGATTCAACAAAAGAGAGGGGAAGAGAGGAAGGAGGACAGGGAAGTCTATCAGCAATTCCAGAACTGAAGGGAACCAGGGTTGTCCCTGCCAAAAGGGGGTGATTAGTAAGATTCTGGTGGATTGGCTGCGAATCTGCGCCAAAACTCTGGAGATCATAATGAAAGGAGGGAAAGCGTAATTTGTTTGATTGGACCAGTCCTGTTGAAAAGCGTTTAAAGCCAACGCCTCAGGATTCGGTCGCCAACTGTAGAAGTGAGGGAGCTGGGAACTCAAACGAGAGGCGAAGAGGTCGATGGAGAAAGGACCGAATCTGGAAAAAAGGTTTTTGAAAATGGAAGGGTGAAGCTGCCAATCGCTGGAGTCTTGAAGATATCTGGAACACCAATCTGCGATTGTGTTCATGTTTCCCGGAAGATATTCCGCTCGCAGAGAAATTTGATTTTGAAGACAAAATTCCCACAGACTGTTTGCTAACTCGGCAACAGGTTTTGACCGCGTACCTCCTAGATGATTCATGTATCGGACCGCCGAGAGGTTGTCCATCCGGAGGAGAATAGAACAGCTTACCTTGTCTTTGGCAAATGTTTGGATTGAAAGGAACCTGCAAGAATCTCTAAACAATGTATATGCAGTGACAACTCCTCTCTTGACCATAGACCTCCAGTCGAGAACTGAGCACATCTTGCGCCCCAACAAGTCCAACTTGCATCGGATTCTAAGACAACATCTGGTGCTGTAGAGAAAATTGCTCAGCCATTCCATGCGTCTAGATGATCAAGCCACCATTGGAGTTTCGACACGAGAATCATGGTCTAGCGACACTAAGGGGGTCATTCCGACCTTGGCGGGCGGCTACCGCCGCCCGCCAGGCGGTAACCGCCATGCGGCCGCCAATGCGGCGCACTCACGCGGCCCCCATTCCGACATTCCCGCTGGGCCAGCGGGCGCAAACCAAGTTTGCGCCCGCCGGCCCAGCGGAAATGAGGCCGCAACATAGGAGCCGGCTCCGAAAGTGCTGAATTTTATAACCGGGTGAAATTTTTTGTTCTTTTTTTGAACCAGAAATAGAGTACTGACAAACCCTGAAGGATGAGGGGAACATTCTTCTATTGCTTGTTTGAGAATGAGGGAGTGTATCTCTTGAGAGAGCAATTTGTCTTGTTATTTTGAAAAAATCAAAGGTTTTGGAAGACAATGTTGGATTGGAGTGGAATAGAGCTCTATACAATAACCTGAAACTGTTTGTAATACCCACGGATCTGTTGTCAACATCTGCCAATTTGTTAGGAACAAGGCTGTCCGTCATCCCACCAACAATGGACCAGAAGTGTGATCTCTTACCTGAGTTTTGAGAGCCTCTGGATCTGAAGCCACGTCTTAAAGAACAGTTCCTCTGAGGATAGAACTGTGGCTTGAACTCCTGATGATAGGAAGTGGAGCCTCTGGTCTGATTGACCGCACCCCTGTGGGTGAATCGGCTGGCAAAGCGGCTCCTGCCTTTGCCGGCTCTGCCAAAAACACGCAAGTGAAATATTTTCTGCATTGATGACTGTGCCTTGTCAATTGATGTAAAGTTGGCCACATATTTACTAAGCTCCTTGATAAAGGAGTCCACAAAAAGAAGTCCATTGGCCTTAAGTCCCATCTCCTTGAAAGGGAGGTTGTTTAACTTGGGATCAATTTTTAATAAAATACTTTTCCGTCTTTCTTGTGCCATAGAAGCATTTGTGTTGCCAAGGAGGCAAATCGCCCTTTGGGCCCAATTTGAAAGAACAACCAAGTCAACTTTTTTTGCCCTCCATCATGGCTTCTTCAGCCAAATCCAAGATTCTTGTAAGAGGACCGGAAAGATCCAATAATCTGTCCTGGCAGTTGGTCCAGGCCCTGTCTACCCCTTTCTTGGGGTCCTTCCCAAACTTCGTAAAGAACATCAGCATATTTGGGTCAATCAGTGGAGTGGCGGTTATATTATTAGGAAGGGTAGAACCAGGAACTGGATGTCCGTAGGAAAAAACAGCTCTGAATCAATAGGAGGCGTGGTTCAGCACTCCTATGCCGGCGAGTGTCGAGAACGCAGCAGCCCAAGGGAAAAGAACGAACAAGGGCTTACCTGCGTGGGGAATTCCCCAGCTGAAGGAGAGCTGTTGTGCTTTTTAAAAAAAAAAAAGAAATTTTCACTGTATTTTGGCTAATTTCTTGGCCTCCTTCAGGGGAACCCACAAAGTATGGGTACTTCTAGAATCCCTAGGATGTTGGAAAAAAAAGGACGCAAATTTGGCTTGGCTAGCTTATGTGGACAAAAAGTTATGAGGACCTAAGCGCAAACTGCCTCAAATAGCCAAAAAAAGGTCTGGCACAGGAAGAGGAAAAGGCCTGGCAGCGAAGGGGTTAATATGTGCCTGGGGAGGATGTTGTCATTGCAGTCCCTTTTCTATGTCTATTACAGCTGTCAAGTAGTGCTACTTTTATGTCGATGGTTGCGGCAAACTGTAGTCCTACTTTTATGTATATGACCTGTCTCGTTTTTTTTGCTTTGAAAATAAAAATGTTTCTAGCTTACGCGTCAAGAATTTTCAATTCTATTAAGGACACGGAGGCGAGGATTATGTTGTCTCCTTCTTTACTGACTCAAAACAGCAGCCAATCAAAATACAGAAAAAGTAATAACTACATATCCCATGAGGCTTAAGCCTGCCATCACATGGTCCAATAACCACCCCTGCCCTTAGTCCATAAATGCTTTGACCTTAAACGTCACTTCCTCTTTCTTTGGTAAGTCCGGAAATAAAGCATCTCAGAGTAATGAAACATAACAAATAGTCGAAAAGTCAAATGTTCTCAAACTGTAGTCTTGGTGCAAGCCAAAATCCGCTGGAAACCAAGCCTCTTGGATTAACCGAACAGATCCATAAACGATGTCCTCCAGAGAAGAAAAGCCGAAAGCTCACAAGTTCTTCTGATCAGAACCTAAGAAGAATAACATACATAAGGTAATATCATGTAGTAATGTAGTGAAGCAAATCTATAGTGTTATTAATGACTCAGGGTGGGAAGAACATAATGCATAAGATTTAAACAATAAATATATACAATCATTTGTTATTAACATCATTATTTCTTTGGGAGGGATAATCCTCGCCTCCGTGTCCTTAATAGAATTGAAAATTCTTGACGCGTAAGCTAGATTTTTTTTAATTCTATTTCAGGACCGGAGGTTCTGATTATGCTAGTTTAAAGCTGATTAATAACCACAGATGCCACGTCTAAAACAGGTTTCTGGTAGAACTTTCTAAATGTAGATTCTGACGACCAATCAGCCGCCTTCATGATGTCCTCGAGACGAGAACCTAAAACATACGTCTTGGACGCCATTGCGCCTCGTACTGAATGAGCTCCAAATATATTAACATCTATGCCTGCCTCATTCATTAACCATTTAACCCATCGAGATAAAGTGGCCGAAGAGACTGGTTTGAACGGTTTTTGCAGAGCTATGAGTAACTGCCCAGTAGTATCTTGTCTGAGTTGTTCCGTAACCAGCTCATATTCTCTTAAGCATTGAAGCACACAAAGCTTTGGGTTGTCTGGAAATGCTGGGTACGTTACCGACCTGCAATTAGTTTTTGTCCATTTGGTGATGTTAAAGGTAACCCTTTCAGGTGAATACATCCTACCTGTTAAGTCCAAGGCTTTGACGTCCGATACGCCCTTGCAAGAGATGAGACATAATAACATTGTTAGTTTAGCTAAAATCTGCTTACGAGATAAGAAACTAGCCAGGACTCTTAAAATCTCAGAACAATATTGACATCCCACAAGACAGAATATTTGGTTTGTGGAGGATTAGAGAGACAAATCCCTCTTAGTAACTTACATATGAGAGGATGTTCACCAACAGGTTTTCCGTCCAGGTGTACATGGCCAGCTGAAATGGCTGATCTAAAGTTGTTAACAGTTCTATAAGATAGGCCTGATTCAGCTAGTTCAGCAAGGAAATTAACAATCATTTTAACAGCTGATTCCACGGGATTGAGATCCCGTCTATCACACCAACTAGTCCATCTTCGCCATGCAGATGTGTATCTTTTATGGGTGCCAGAGGCCCAGGCTTGTTTGATGAATGTCGCAGCTTGTTGCAAAATTCCTGGGGTATTCCATCTTGCCCTGAAACCCTCCAAGCCATCAATGTTAGTTTCTGTGAAACAATCATTGGATGTTGATGATTCTCCGGGTTCAAAAGGAGATTCGGGCGAGGAGGAGTGAGAAGGGGTAGAGCGCAGGCTAGCTGAAGGGCAAGCGGGAACCAAGGTTGAGCTCTCCAGCATGGAGTTACTAAAACGATCTCCGCTTTCTGATGCCTTATCTGAGAAAGTACTCTGGAGATCATTAGAAATGGGGGAAAAGCATATCCCTGCAACTTCGACCAGTTCTGAAGGAATGCATCGGTCGCCGAGGCCAGAGGGTCCGGGCGCCAGCTGAAAAACTTTGGTATCTGAATATTGAGACGAGATGCAAATAGATCCACTTCGCACGAGCCCCAGATTTTGGATATCTGAAGAAAAATTATCGGATCTAGTTTCCAGTTGCTGAAGTCTGTCAGGTACCTGGAGTTCCAGTCTGCTATTGTATTCTGGTCTCCTGGGAGGTATTCTGCCATGATAGTCAGGCGATGGCTGAGGCAATAGTGCCAGAATTCCTTGGCAATTTCTGCCAGTATCCTGGATTTCGTGCCCCTAAGTTTGTTGACATACCGTACTGCAGAAATATTGTCCATTCTTAACAGAATGCAGCAGTCCATCTTTTGAGGGGAAAGGCTCCTGATGGCAAAGGATCCTGCTAGGAGTTCTAGACAATTGATATGAAGTGTCTGCTCCCAGGTCGACCAACGACCTCCAGTTACTAATGAGCTGCATCGGGCTCCCCATCCCCAACGGCTGGCATCGGACTCTATCACTATTTCCGGGAGAGAACCGAATATTGCTCTGCCGTTCCAGGCTTCCATGTGTTGGAGCCACCAATGAAGTTCTGCCTTCACTATGTCGGTCAGGGGAATCATTTCTGAGTAACTGAGACCCTGTTGAAGATGTCTGATCTTGAGTCTCTGTAGGGCACGGTAGTGGAGCGGGGCCGGGAAGATTGCCTGAATCGAAGAGGCCAGGAGGCCCACTATTCTGGCAATGTTCCTCAATTAAATCATCTGGTTGGACAACGGCAATCTCAATTCTCTCTTGATGCCTCAAACTTTCTGAGGTGGGAGAATCAGAAGGGAAAGAATGGAATCTATCCTGAAGCCAAAAAAGTCTATCACCTGGGTGGGTTTCAACAATGACTTCTGCACATTGATAAGGAAACCTAATTCCTGCAGAAGATTGATTGTCCATTCCAGGTGTATCAGGAGAGTCTGAGGTTTCTGAGCCATCAGAAGGATATCGTCGAGGTAAATTATCTTAGATCTGAGCCATTCCATCACGGGCCTCAAATGTTTTGTGAAGCACCACAGGGCAGAAGAGAGGCCGAAGGGGAGTGCATTGAATTCCAGACAATGTCCCTTCCAGAGGAATTGTAGGAACCTCCTGTGGAGGGAAAAATGGGCACTGACAGGTAAGCGTCTTTGAGGTTGAGACTCACCATCCAATCTCCTTCTAGGAGAATGTCTCTTAACAAGTGGATACCCTCCATCTTGAAGTGTCTGTATAAAATCCAGTAGTTGAATTCCTTTAGATTTAGAACCAGACGGTGACCTCCCCCTTTCTTGTCTACGACAAAAATGGAGCTGAGGAAACCTGATGGATGCGGGGTTGAAAAACTCACTGCTACCTTGTGTAGGAGGTCTTGTACCTCTGAGTCTATAAAAGTCTGTTCTGCGTGGGAAAAATAAATTTGAGTTGGTGGGGAAATTTGGACTGGAGTTCCTAGGAATTCTAGATGAAAACCAGAAACTGTCTGAAGAATCCAGGGGTCTCCTGAAATCCTTTTCCAGTTTTCTAGAAATAATCCCACTCCAGTTTTCCAGTTTTCCAGTTTTCTAGAAATAATCCCACTCTGTCCCCAAGACGTACTTGAGAAAACGGAATAATGCTCACCTGGATAACTGGACTCTTGGATTGCTCCCTGCTGACCCCTGCGGGGTCCACGTCTGTATCTGGGGCATCCCCCTCAGTTGCGAGTGGGGTAGAAGGTGGTGTCCGATTGGTCGGAGTACCAGTTGTTTCTCCCTCTAGGGTAGGAAAATTGAGAGCCTTGAAAGGAGCCTTGAAAGGATCCTCGGCCAGGCATACGCCCTCCAAAACATCCGACCCTGGCAAAAAGGGTTCTTTTAAATACTTTTTTAAGGGATAAATGTGCTTTGTCTAGGGAAGAGAAAGTAGCACAGAATTTTGATAGGTGTTTTATAAAGGAGGTACCGAAGAGGAGGCCATCAGCCGATGGGCCCACTTCTGAAGTCGCCAGATCTGAAAGTTTGGGATCGATCCTCATAAGGATTGACTTACGGCGTTCTGATGAAATCGCACAATTTGCATTGCCCAAAAGGCAAAGTGATCTCTGGGCCCAACCAATCAGGACTTCAGTATCCACGGGAGTACCCGACTCCTTGGCAAGGAATGCCATGTCCAGGATTTTTGTCAAGGGGCCTGTGACATCTAGTAGCTTATCTTGGCAAATCCGCCATGACCTGTCTAGGCCTTTTTTGGGGTCTTTGCCAAACTTTCTCATGAAGGTGACCATAGTGGGGTCGATGTCTGGGGTGTCCGTAACCTTCTCATCCACATCAGGTCTAGGACATTCTGCTCTAAGGCGGGAACGGACATCTTTGTCAAAGCTCCTTCTGACATTGTCGTGGACGTATTGTGCCACTTCCGGAGACGGGAACCAGTTGGAAGCCCTAGGGTGCATGATCTGAGTGGGATCAAAATCTAGGGTCTTTGAAGATGGTGGTTCTTTCCTGGGTTTTTTACTGGGAATTGGGGCTTCCAAAGCTTCTGAGTCGCTGGAGTTGGAGTTGGAATCAGATGAGGACTGAGAAGAGTCCAGGTCCTTTGCGGAACTATAATTATGTTCATTGGAGTGTTTTTTAAGTAATTTGTTAAATGCGTCTGCATGCACTCCAGTGATCTTGTTTTCAACCCCTTCAAGATTTTTGTTTTTTGCTTTGCACTTAGATTTTTTGTCGTGCGAAGAGGGTTGTTGTTCGTTATGCCAACCCTGGGATTTGGCGTAGTCTAAGAGTTGCACTGAAAAGGGTCCTAAGGCTCTTACCAGGGCGTCATTAACAGATTGCTGTACTCTGTTATCCAGGGCTTCAACTAGGTTTACCTCTAGTTGATTGGCCAACTCATCAGGGTAAAGCCCTGTATCATTATCACTCCATTGTGCCATGATGAGTTCTTAAGCTCTTAGAATAACAGGGGGAGTGTATGTCCCTGACAGGCAAGAAAAAAGGCCCAAGTATTAGGTGGAGGGAGCTGCCTGAGGAAAAAATACACTCTAGGCCAAGCTTTCTTTATTTTTTACAACCCGAGTTCTCAACCGAACCGGGCGTCAGGGAGCACAAGCAAAGCGAGGAGGAGAAAACAGCAGGCACACGCTTTGTGCGTCCGCAGAGTCGAGCCGGCTCATCAAAAGTGATGAGAACAGCGCGAAACGCGCGCGCGAAGCGTGAGCATTGCTATGGAAAGGGGACTACACAGACGTGAAGACGCTCCCGCTCCACAGGGCAATAACAAAGTCGGCAAAAAGCCGCTTAAATAAACAAAAGCGCATAGCAGCGTAAACACGGGTTAGCACGAGCGAAATCGCGTCGCTACCCGACAGTATTGATTTAAAAGCAGATTAATAAATAAACGCTCTAAACACACAATTATGATGAGAGAGAAGAAAAAGTCACTTATCTGCTGCGGAGCAGCAAAGAAAGAGGAAGTGATGTTTAAGGTCAAAGCATTTATGAACTAAGGGAAGGGGTGGTGATTGGACCATGTGATGGCAGGCTTATGCCTCATGGGATATGTAGTTATTACTTTTTCTGTATTTTGATTGGCTGCTGTTTTGAGTCAGTAAAGAAGGAGATAGCATTCCAGTTTTCATACTAAACCCAGTTCCTACAGCGTTTTAAATCACTGGAAAGAAGCAGTTATATAGGACGCAGGTCCAGAGAACTCCCTGCTGGACAGGCTTCTAGTAACAGCTTCTCTTTTGGCACTCCTGGGCCCAGATTTGTGGAACTTATTTTCATATATTTACCAGTATTATCAAACGTTCACGCAGCACAACTTGACACCTTTCTGGTTTCATTTTCATATGTAGAAAGAAAATGTTTAAAATCAACACTGGAGACAGTGCAATCAAATTCATCCAAACCTTTTCTGATTTCATTTTTATTTGTAATACATAAAAATGTTTAAATCTGAGACTGCTTTTATCTCTGAGAGCTGCTTTTTCTTTTCTGAAACTAGAATGGTTTTAGTTGAACTGCAGATTAACTGTATAACCCTTACTTAGGGTGACCAGATTTCTTTGAAAAAAAGCAGTACATAATAGTTAACCAAAATTATTAACCATTTTAAGTTTTTATATCGTGGGAGTGTTCTCCGAGTTTAAGAAAGAAGTTATATACCAAGAGTGAGTGAATTGTGAAGGTTTTGAATGGAATAATGCTGTCAGTAACTAATGACGAGCACATTGTTGAAGGAGTGCAAGGTGCACGGCTCCTTCCTGTCGCTAGAGGTCAGGCTTCTCCAGGTCTAGCAAACAGCGTCACTAGCAATCTACATACCTAGAATCTTGAACGCCCGCATCTAGCACTGCTGTTCTGTTTAATCATTGCGCACTATTTTAAATTTGAGATTGGATCTCTTTTAAGAGATTTTCCAAAAATTACTATCCGCGTTCTACTGTTCATCGCCACACGAAGTGCGAATGAACAGCAAAACGTGTTCAATCACTCGAAACCAGCTAGTAATAGCTACCGGCTAGTGTAAAAAAAATATGACCTTATGAATATTACGGTTACTTCATTTTGCACACTGTTTTCTTAATATGCATGTACATGTGACAATACTCGCCCTCTTTTGTGCTAAGCCAAGGTATATTTACCCACAAGCAATGAAAGCTAAGTGTTTAAAGGGTTTGTGGTGGCTTCTGGGTATGCAAATTAGTAGAACCAGCAGCTTGATGGCAGCTAATAAAGCTTGCTCTCTATTACTAAGGGAGAGTCCTACATAAAATATCGTGCACACAGGATTGTGGGAATTCAGATAAACGGAGATGCATTGGTTGTTGGCTTCAGAGAAACGTGATTTTATGACAAGACCGGAGGCTCCTATTATGCGTTCTTTTCTTGCTTTAATAAAACAGCAGCAAGTGAAGAAACTACAAATCCCATGGGCGTAGAGAAAACCAGTTAATGGGAAACAATTTGAAGTCCATAAACAGTAACCAATGAACATTAATGAATGGTATTATGAGGTAACTGGACTGCGAACTCTTTTCTTGCTGCACGCAGCCAGTTAAGTCATTTTATTTATTACTCTGTGTTGTTTGTACTATATAGTAAATGCTGTCTTTATATTTCTAGGGTTATTTACGCGCGCTTGCTGAATTAGTGTTTTTCCTTCATTCTCTGCCCAGTCGGCAAGTTGCCGCATGTTATTTTATTTTATTGATTTTATTTCCTTTTGGGCCTCGCGTGCTTCCTTCGCACGCACGGTACATTTCTGGAACGGTTTCTCCCGCTCCTCAAGCGTTCAGCCGTTATTTCGGCTCGCGCTTGAGGAGAGAGGAGTTCCCTATCTACGCGTGTTTCCCTCAAGCCGTTTTCAGCGTGTCTGGAGCTCTTCACCTACCGGCTGGGCTCCTCTTCTGGACACGCTCCCCTGCCTTCTCTGGCCTGATTGTGAGAAGCCTCAGTCCACACCCCGGGGCGGGGCTTATTGAACTCTGCAACTCCCCCTCCTTGCACATTAACCCTTAAGCTCTTACCCTGACTTGTTTTGTATTATTTTCTTGGTCCTTCAGTACTGCTTAGCAAATATGGAGTCTGGCAGTTCCACTTCACTTCAGGTTGACCAGGAGGAAGTGTCTGCCATTACACAAGACATAAATATGTTTATTCAAAATTCTGTACAACAAGCTGTCAATACTTCTATTAATAAATTATCGAAAAATCTAGAATCTTCGGTTTTAAAGATGCTAAACAAGACTTTATCTGGACAGTCTGCAGGGGATTGCAGACAGCGCCTTTCCCCCAGGTAATTTTTTTTACAAAAATCGGCGCTAAAGATTTGTGAGGTTCCCTCACCCATGGCAGAGGACGCGGTTCCTCAAAAGACTCCAAGTAAGGAGAATAACATTTCAGAAGGTACAGCTCAAAAACGCAAGGCCAAAACTAAACATGTTATATCTCCCTTAATAATTTCCTTTATATCTGACACTGATGACGATGTACCTGATGCAGATTCAGATGTTGATCCATCTGACCATGATGACGTTTGCTCCTCGCCTATTCCTAAAAAGTCTAAACTTTCTTCCTCTGACGCAGGCACCTCAAACCCACTTCTAGATTGCGAAAGTGTGCCTATGTTTGATCCCTCCTTTATTTTACACCCCAATTCGACTGAATGGTATCCAGCAGCTCATGTGGGGGAATATGTGTCAGCCAAATTATTTAGTTCATTGGACAAACAAACACGGGCCAAGCTCAGATCAGAGTGTCCTCGTCCCTCTCTGGTGCACAAGTCTTCCACTGCCCCTGTTATTGACCAACCCATTTTAACATTCTTCACCAAATTCGGCAAAGATCCTAGAAAAGGAATCGATAAAGCCTGGTCTTCATGCCAGGACAAATTATTGGATATCATTGGTCCTCTTACCCGGATTTTTGACATGGCTGAATCCGCCAGGATTGACGGGTCTTTTATTGATCCCGAAGAACTGTCCTTATGGGTCCAGAGGTCGGTTTGCCTTCTGGGAAACACCAATTCGGCTATTTCTCAGGAAAGGCGCAAAGGCATTCTACTCAAACTAGATCCCAAACTGGTACACCTGGCCACTCTCCAACCTCAGGTAAAAACAGAGGGTTTTTTATTTGGTGACAATTTTATTAAAGAAATAGGCAAATACGTGGCCACCTTCACATCGCTCGACAAGGCTCAACAGTCTTTAAAGAAGGTATTTCATCAGCGGGTTTTTGTCAAGGTCGGCAGAGGCAGGAGCCGCTTTGCCGGCCGCTCCTACTACAATCAAGGCTCCCGTGGCAATCACAACACAGGATACCAAGAATTCAGACCTCAGTTTTATCCGCAAACGACCAGAGGGTTTTGCTCCAGAGGCTTCAAAAACACCAGAAATACCAACCAAACAGGTAAATCTTTTCCTTTCTCATGCCTCCGTGGGCGGTCGTCTTTATCATTTTCTACCAAATTGGTTATTAATCACCTCAGATCCTTGGGTTCTAAGCACTGTTCGGGGTTATATGATAGAATTCTATTCAATCCCAGTACAATCCATCACCCCTCCTCTTCCTGATTTCTCTACAGACATGTCCGCTCTTATTTCTTCGGAAGTTCAGTCCCTTCTCCAGAAGCAGGCTATTGCTCTCACTCACCCATATCCCACAGGATTCACCAGCTCCATTTTCTTGGTTCAAAAGAAGAACAAGAAGATGCGACCTGTTATCAGTCTCAAGTTTTTCAACCAGTTTGTTGTTTACCGTCACTTCAAGATGGAAACCATCCTCCATCTCAGGGATTCCCTATTGCAGAACGATTGGATGGTTCGTTTGGATTTGCAGGATGCTTATTTGGTCGTCCCGATACATTCAGAACACAGGAAGTTTCTCCAATTCCAATGGCTCGATCAATTCTTCCACTTTACATCTCTACCTTTCGGTCTTTCCTCAGTGCCATGGTGTTTCACCAAACTCATGAAACCAGTGGTGGCGCACCTCAGAGCTCAGGGTGTAAGGCTCCTCATCTATCTAGACGATATTCTCCTCATGAATCAATCGCCACAATTGCTCACAACGAACCTCAATCTAACCTGTGCTCTCCTATCGGACTTGGGATTCAATATCAACAAAGAGAAATCTCTTCTTCTTCCTACCAAAGTATAGAATTCTTAGGTTTTCTAATAAACTCAGTTTCGGCCACCCTTCTTCTCCCTTCTGCAAAAATAAAATCTATAAAGTCAGAGATTCTTCAAGTTTTACGTCATTCATCTATTTCCCTAAGAACTCTCGCTCGTGTCGTCGGTCTTCTTTCCTCTTCCATACAGGCCATATTTCCAGGTCCCTTCCATTACCGGGCTCTTCAGCATCTAAAGATTCAACATTTACGCAAAGGGCTTTCTTATGCAGACGTCATTCCTCTGGATTACGATTCCCGTACAGAGTTGCAATTGTGGACAGACCATTCAGATGCCTGGAACGGGAGAACTATCTTTCCATCAGCCCCAGGTCTTGTATTAGAGTCAGATGCAAGCCTAACCAGCTGGGGGGCCCGTTGTGGCACAATCTCGACTGGAGGTTCATGGTCGTTAGAGGAGTCCAAATTGCATATCAATTGTTTAGAGATGCTTGCAGGCTCCTTTGCAATCAGAAGCCTCTCAAAGAACAAGGTCTGTTGCGCTATCCTTCTAAGGATGGACAATATTTCAGCGGTACGTTACATAAACCATCTCGGAGGTACAAGATCCAAACCCCTAGCAGAACTAGCAAAGAGCTTTTGGGAATTTTGCCTTACAAACCAAATTTGGGTTCATGCAGAGTATCTTCCAGGAACTCTCAACTCTGTTGCCGATTGGCACTCTCATCATCTCCACGACTCAAGCGATTGGAAGCTCCATCCCGCGATCTTCCATTTTCTTCAGAACAAATGGGGGCCCATGACGATCGACTTGTTTGCATCTCGTCTCAACTCACAACTCCCTCAATTCTTCAGCTGGCGTCCGGATCCTTTGGCCCTGGCCTCCGATGAATTCCTTCAAGATTGGTCCAAGTTCCTTTCATACGCTTTTCCCCCCTTCGTTATGATCAGTGGGTGTTAGCTCAGGTCCGCCGTCAGCAAGCTACTTTAATTCTTATTGCCCCTTTCTGGCAATCCCAGATTTGGTTTCCAACTCTTCTGGAATTAGCCATAGATTTTCCTTTTCTCATCCCGTCTTTCCCAGACCTTCTTTTGGATCCTCTGCAACATCCACACAACCTCATTCTCGACAATGTCCTGTCTCTTTCAGCATGGAAAATTTCGGGAGTTCCCAACATTTCTCTCTCATTTCGTCACAAGCTTCGGAATACATCAGACAGTCCTGGGCTCCTGGAACAACAAAAGCTTACAAATCAGCTTGGGCTTTATGGCATAGCTGGTGTCTGGGAAAACACATCGATTCCCTTTCAGCAGATGTCACCTTTATAGTGAATTTCCTTGCCGCTGAGGCTAGTAAGGGCAAAACATATCGTACTATTAATTTGTACAGGTCAGCCATTTCTTCTAATCACCAGTTTGTCAACGGAAAACCGGTGGGTGAACACCCACTTATTTGTCGTCTTTTAAAGGGAGTAAAGTTTGCCAATCCTCTGTTACCTAAATACAGATTTTTATGGGATGTTAATGTAGTTCTGAATTTTTTCCTCTCATGGCCCGACAATTCTTCCCTTTCTTTGAAGATGTTGTCGGCTAAACTCACTATGTTGTTGTGCCTTATTTCTATTAAACGACTTTCTGATGTCAAAGCTCTAGATATCTCTGCAAGACAGTTTACTCCTTCTGGTGTGTTTTTTACTGTGTCTCGAAGAACAAAAACAAATTTACAGTCTGTTTTTTATCCATACTTTCCGGATCGTCCTAAATTATGTGTTGCACAATGTTTAAAAGCTTATGAACTCATGACTGCTCATCTAAGAACGTCCTCAACTCATCAATTGCTTATCTCCTTCAGGAAACCTTATAAGCTGGTGTCTTTGGCCACTTTGGCCCGCTGGGTTAAGTGGATTATGTCTTTGGCTGGGATTGACACTTCCACTTTTGGAGCTCACTCTTCCAGAGGTGCTATGGCTTCCAAAGCCTGTTGGACGGGTTCCCGTCTTGAGGACATTCTTAGATCTGCAGATTGGTCTAATGACAATGTTTTTAGAGTATTTTACTGTAAACCAGTAGATAATGTTTCTTCGAATGTCATTAATTTGCTTTAAACTCGCATAATAGGAGCCTCATGTCTTGTCATAAAATGTAGATTTTCCTAGTTTTAATGACGGAAAGTCTTAATTTTATTAAAGACACGGAGGCGAGTATTATCCCACCCTGGTTGTAGTAACTATTGTCTGTTTTATTTCTCCCATCCCTTTAGTGCCAACATCGTCTGTTCAACCTGCTACCTAAACCTTCCAGTCATGGTGTGGATGCTCCATCAACATCTTCCACTTCTCCTTATCCTCTTCTCTGCCTGGCGGATCACCAGTGTGCTTCTCTCCAACATCAGTTTCCTGGACTTATGAACTTTTTGCTCCGAGTTGTTATCTTTTATTATGGCTGTTCTCATTTTGGCTTCTATTTTTCCTTTATTTCGTACCAACTGACTGTTAAGCGCTAGAAAAGAGGGCTGTTCGCAGTCCAGTTACGTCATAATACCATACATTAATGTTCATTGGTTACTGTTTATGGACTTCAAATTGTTTCCCATTGGCTGGTTTTCTCTACGCCCATGGGATTTGTAGTTTCTTCACTTGCTGCTGTTTTATTAAAGCAAGAAAAGAACGCATAATACTCGCCTCCGTGTCTTTAATAATATTAAGACTTTCTGTCATTAAAACTAGGAAAATCTACATTGCTTAGCGGCAAGAGGGAGTCTTACACTTCCCAGTCTTTCAAGGAGGCGCTTTTCCTCTCTTACTAGTAAGGCCTCGCACTGTTTTTCCACGGTGTGACGTGACCATCCAGAGAAATGGTTCAAGGGAGAATAGAGAGGAGAGTAGAAAGAGAATCGATGGATGGAAAGAGACTGCACAAAAAGACGAAGAGAGCTGGAAGGTTTCAGCATTTTTTGCCAAAGTAGATTTTGATTTTCAGTCCAGCTCAGGGTGCACTTGAAAAGTCATGCAAGATACAGCGAAGTACAATATGCTCTGAAATTGTAATTTTACAAATTTCACAGAATTTCGTGAAAAGAACATCACACAATTTTGCACGTCTGTACTTTGGATATGGAAGGTAAAGAAATCTCAAAGATCTCTAAAGACAATTATCCAAATACATAGCCAACATCCATGCCTCGCCCTTACCTGAGGACCATGACGCTAACCCGCATGCAAAGCATTCCCTTCTTTACTTTATAGCTATGTCACTATATTATTAGAAATTCCAGTGAAACGCTGTGGTATAACCAGGCTCAACATTTCTCAAAATGATAGCAGTCCTACCAACTTGTTATTCCGTTTATTGGCAAGATCAGAGTCGCGCCGTTCCCCTTTGAATTTTGCCTTTCCTTATTTTCACTTCCTACAGTCAAAATTTTTCCATAGCTGAAGGGTGAGCACTTTACAGCGTAGAGTTCAAAGGAATAATTTCTCTGGATGGCGTCCAACTGTTTAGTGCCCTCACACTGGATTATTCAGGCTGACAAAGGCACGTTTCCATAGAAAATAAATAGCCCTGCAACGCCGTTAATATCAAAGCTGTTGGCACTGGAAGAGGTCGAAGAAAGCTTCTAGAAATGAAAAATGCATATTTTGGCTCCTAGGTGAACTGAAAGGTGTGTGGCAAATCCTTTGGGCGGGGTTCAGATTCACGCCTGGGGACTTGGTGCAAAGAACTGCATTTTTTTCAGCTAAAATCTCTGTAAATGCAACCCATGCATTAAGCTGAGTGCAGCTCTTTGTAGGAGTGAAGCTTCAGCTGAATGGAGCCAACTAAAGCCCCTGATTTCTAAAACCCCTTGCTTGCTTCCTGCCTGGCATACAGGCAGAATGCCGTCAGAAGAAAAGCTAATAGCTCTAACTCAAGCAAATGCAAGACCAGTTTCTCCGAAAATGCAAATGCCTCGGTGAAATGTGTGAATGTCCCTGGCATGATGCAATAGTCTCGTGTTTGCTCGAGTTAGAGCTCATAGCGTTGTAAATTATTGACTGGACTTTTATTGCCACACAGACTGAAAATAACAAAAGGAAGAGAGCGAGGGTGAGCTGGCCCTGGAAAAGCCCCCCTCTGCTGTTGGTTTATGTTTACAGTGGGAGCTGGTGGGGAGGAGTAACTGAACAAGCACCCACACTGTTGAGGTGAAACAGGCAAATGCCAAAAAAAGTCCCTTACAGAAGAGATAAACAGGACATAGCATAATTACACAGCACTTTGTGCTGCTCCCAAAGTGAAAAAAGGCAGGACAAAGAGGCAGAACTGATCACTAGCAAGCAAGGAATTTTGAAGGACACTGCAACTAACCAATGGAAACGCTGAAACTCACTCTATAGTATACTAAAAGTATACAGCAGGATGAACACTAACGCTCGACCTAAATATTATAGCTATGGAGTCAAGAAATTTCAATTCTATTTAGGACACGGGGTGAGGATTATGCTTCTCTTTCTTTACTGAGAAATAAACAGCAGCTAATCAAAACGTTTAAACATCAAAAACTACTTTTCCCAATATCCTCAGTAGTCCATACACTGTCCAATAATTAGTCTGCTCCCTGTGTGTGTTTGTGTGTAAATATATACAGTATATATATATATATATATATATATATATATATATATATATATATATATATATATATATATATATACATATATATGTCCCAGAAAGGACAGTCCTTCCTCTTTCTATCCATACAACTGGCAACATAACAACCTGAATCTCAACCACACTGGAAACATAGTCCTGCAACCAAAAACTCCAGCTTCACCTCAAACCCATGACTTGGTCCATGAACTCATGCACATTAAATTATTGTCTGATCCTGAGGACAAATACATATACTAAAAATACTGGGTTTGACCAGAAAAATATCAAAGGGTGGGCATATGAAATTCAAACATAATAACATAATACATATTTATTGACATCAAGTATATATAAAATTGTGTGCACACCTATAAAAACCATACAGGTCGGATAATCCTCACCTCTGTGCCCTTAATAGAATTGAAAATTCTTGATGCAATGGCTAGAAACTTTTTTATTCTATGTCAGGACCAGAGGCTTTGAATTATGTTGGTTCAAATCTGATCCACCACCTCCGAAGCAACATCAACAATTGATTTATGGTAAAGTACCTTAAAGGATGACTCTGAAGACAAGTCTGCTGCAACCATTATGTCCTCAAAGCGAGAACCTGCACAAAAGGCTTCAGACGCCATGGCACCACAAACAGTGTGCCCAAATTTAGTAATGTCTATTCCAGCTTCCCCCAGCAATCACTTGATCCACCTAGCCAAGGTGGCCACAGATACCGGTCCAAACGGGTTTTGCAAGGAAATGAGTAATTGTCCCTGGACATCTCTAAGGAGCTCATGAGTAGAGTCCTCATAAACTTTCAAACACTGTACCACACACAACTTCTTATTATGGGGAAAATCTGGCGATGCAGTTTTCGTACATCCAGAAATAGTGAAAGAAATTCCAGAAGGAGTAAATACTCTGCCTGTCAAATCTAGCGCGCACACATCAGAAATGCCTTCAGGATATCAGGCACAAAGGAAGGGTGACAATTGTTTGTGCGACAAACCCTCATTACAAGGCCATGCACGTAAAAAACATAATAGAACAGCTACATCCTATAAAGCAGTATATCTGGGCTGTTGAAGTCTGACCATCCTTATGCCTCTAAGGAGCTTACATACCAGTGGATACTCACCCACCGGTTTGCCCTCCAGATGTGGATGACCCGCAAATTTCGTGGACCAGAAATTGTTAATGGTCCTATATGCCAAACTCTGATATGCCAGTTCGGAAAGAAAATTAACAATCATATTGATGCCTGTCCCCAAGGGATCAACACATCGCTTTCCACACCAACATACCCATCTCTTTCATGAAGACACGTATTTTTTTTGTGTAGAGGGAGGTCCAAGAGTGGGACAAGAAAAACATTGTGTCCTCCAAAAATCTTGGCACTTGCCAGCGTTGCCAGAAATTTTCCTCGCCATGAGGGATGAGTCCCCCACTATTATCAATGGATGAGGAAGTCCTGACAGATCCAAGAGTAGAGATGGGTAAACGGCATCTGAATTGGAGGGGCACACAGCAATGACATTTCTACTGGGAACCATGACTGAGCCTTCCAGAGGGGTGTCACCAGGACAATCTCCACTGCCCGTCTCCTCACCTACTCTCTGAATCATGGAGAATGGGGGAAAAGCATAAAGAAGGCTGTACAACCACATTTGGAGAAAAGCATCTGACCCCACCACTAGCGGATCTGGCCTCCAACTGTAAAATATTGGAAGTTAAGAATTCAGCTAGAACGAGAAGAGATCGATCGCACACTACCCCCACCTCTGTTCCTGGCTGTGGAGTATGAGAGAGTCGAGTTTCCAATTGCTGCCATCGGTCAGAAAACAAGAGTTCCAATCCGCTACTATATTGGAACATCCCAAAATATACTCCGTCGTCACAGCTATGTGATGCTGGAGACAAAAGTCACGAAACTCCTTGGCAATCTCTGCTAGCACTCGCAACCTGGTTCCCCCAAGACGATTGCTGTACTGGACAGCTGAGATGTTTTCCATGCGCAAAAGGATGCACCAACTCGCCTTGCGGGGAGAGAGCTATCGAACCGCAAAGGCACCTGCCAGTAGCTCAAGACAATTGATATGTAGGTTCAGCTCCTCCGTGGACCATCGCCCCCCTGTCTCTAATGATCCACATCAGGCACCCCAGCCCCACCGGCTGGTGTCCGATTCTATCACTAATTTAGAAGAGGACACGAAGATGGCCTTTCCGTTCCACGCATCCATATGATCCAACCACCAGGTTATCTCCAACCTGTCCTCGCTGGACAAACTAATCTGTTCCAAATGGAATAGTCCCTTGTGAAGATGCAAACTCTTCAAACATTGAAGGGCCTGATAATGGAGGGGACCCAGAAAGATTGCCTGGATCGAGGATGCTAACAGCCCCACCAGGCGAGCAAGAGTCTTCAATGATAAAGTCGGAGAGGTAAGGGCTCTCCTCAACTTTTTCTCAATCAAATTCCACCTTCTAAGAGGCATTTTCAGTTAACCTTGTATTGAATCTACCTAGAAGCCTAAGAATTCTATGGATTGAGATGGAGTCATGTTTGAATTGTCTGAATTGACCAGAAATCCCAGATCCTGTAGGATCTGGATAGTTCAAGACAAATGCAACTGGACCGTCTCCTCGCTTTGAGCCATGATCAAAATATAATTGAGGAAACTTTTGAGGCGTACACCTCTTTCCCTGAGGAAATTAACCACTGGCCGTAAGAGCTTGGTCAAACACCAAGGGGCTGACGAAAGACCAAAAGGGAGGACGGTAAACTCGAACCATTGGCCTCTCCGAAGAAACGGAAGAAACCGATGATGAGGGACGTAAATCGGAACTATTAAATAAGCGTCTTTTAAATCTAAATGCACCAACCAATTGCCCTCTTGCAAACGATCTCTTAAAGGATGAATGTAGGAGAGTGGCCTCTTTCTAGCATGGTTACCCCCACTTTTAGCCTGTTTGTCAGTGTGTTTGACTGTGCCTACTGGGATCCTGGGATCCTGCTAATCAGGACCCCAGTAGTTATGCTGTCTCCCTTAAATTATGGTTGTAGGATACTGGTAACCCATACTGGTGCCCCCTTATAAGTCCCTAGTATATGATACCTAGGTACCCAGGGCATTGGGGTTCCAGGAGATCCCCATCGGCTGCAGCATTTCCTTTGCCATGCAAAGGCTTCTACAGGACTGCCATTTACACTACACCAGGTTACTTATAAGTCACCCCTATAGCGGGGCCTTCAGCCCTGGGCTCAGGGTGCAGAGTACCTGTGTGTGAGGGCACCCTTGCACTAGCAGAGGTGCCCCCACGAACTCCAGGACCCTTTTCCTGGACTTCGTGAGAGCAGGGATGTCGTTTTACTCATGTACTGGACATAGGTCACTACCTATGTTCAGCTACATAATGGTAAATCCGAATAGAGGCATGTTTGGTATCAAACATGTTGGAATCATACCCCAAGGCTTTTGTGAACATTAGTTGTATGATTCCATGCACTCTGGGAGCTCCTTACTGCACCCCCAGTATTGCCATTCCAGCCTTCTGAGGTTTTCCAGGCAGCCCCAGCTGCTGCCACCTCTCAGATAGGTTTCTGCCCTCCTGTTGCTTGAGGAACTCAAGCCCAGGAAGGCAGAACAAAGGATTTCCTTTGGGAGAGGGGTGTTACACCCTCTCCCTTTGGAAAAAGTTGTTACAGGCTTGGGAGGGGTAGCCTCCCCAAGCCACTGGAAATGTTTTGCAGGGTACTTTTTTTGCCCTCCTTGCATACTCCAGTCTATACCAGTTCAGGGACCCCCAGTCCATGCTCTGGCACAAAACTAGACAAAGGAAAGGGGAGTGACCACTCCACAGTCCATCACCTCCCCAGAGGTGGTGCTCAGAGCTCCTCCAGGGGGTCCCTGGGTTTTGGCATCTTGGATTCCAAGTTGGCAGGGAACTCTGGAAGCATTTGAGTGGCCAGTGCCAGCAGGTGACGTCAGAACCCTCTCCTGATAGGTGCTTACCTGTGTAGTTGACCAATCCCCTTTTCAAGGCTATTTAGGGTCTCTCTCTTGGGTGGTTCTTCAGATTCAGATTGCAAGACTTCAGCAGGGACCCTGTGCATCCTTTACTTCACCTTCTTACGGAAGAAACTGCATCTGGACCCTCCAGGAACTCTACAAACTGCAACAAAGAAGCAAAGATGACATCTGCAACATTGTATCTTCAGATCCTGCCAGCAACTGCAACTTTTTCCAGTTTGTGCATCATCCGAGGACAGCCTGTCTTCAGCCTGCACCAGAAGAACAAAGAAATATCCTTTGGAGTGAAGGAGTCACTCCCCTGCTTCAGCAGGCACCACCTCTGCACCAACAAACAGTGGCGTGGGTCCCCTCTCCTGACGAAGTGCGTGGATCCAGCATCACAGGTGGTGAACTGAAGTGGTTCTGACTGTCCTGAGGTTCTACTGTCCAACTTTGGTGGAGGTAAGAGCTTGCCTCCCCACGCAAGACAATACCCCCGTGCACCATATGTTTTGCAGTTGCCAAGGTTTGTTAACATTCTTCCATGAAGTATTTTGTGCACTGTGCAGCTCTGGCCCCCAGCACTCCTTCCTGTGATGCACAGCTTCCTGCATGGTTCTCCAGTGGTGTGGGATCTTTGTTGTAATGCTGCCTGGGCCTCCTTTTGCACCTTCCTTGTCCACATGCTGTGGGACTCCTGTGCACTCTGCCGGGTCTTCTGAGGGCTCTCTGAGTTGCTGATAGCCCTCTCTGACTCCCTCTCTTGGGTAGAGTCCACCAGGTCCTTCCTGGTCCCGGGGAGTGCCATTTTCCACTAACCGCAAGCTTTGCATGTGCCAAGGCTTGTTGGCAGAATCCAGCGACACAAACTAGACTGCAATCATCCATCCGGCATGGGACATCATATGCACCAACCAGGAACCCGCATCCGTCTACTTGGTGGTTCTTCTTTGCACCTTCATCTGGGTTAGCAGGGGCTCCTGTTCTCCCTGGACTCTTCAGTGTTTCTTGGACTTGGTCCCCTTCTTCCACAGGTCTTCATGTCCAGGAATCTATCGCTGGTGTTTTGCAGTCTCTTTCAGTTCATGAAATAACTTCTTTCTCGTGTTCTTGTGTGTTCTAGGAAAGTTACTGTGATTTACTCCTGCTTTCCTGGGCTCTGGGGTGGGTTCTATTACTTACCTTTGGTGTTTTCTAATACTCCCAGCACCCCTCTACACACTACACTTGCCTAGGTGGGAAACCGACTTTCGCACTCCACTTTCTTAGTATATGGTTTGCATTCCCCCTAGGCCCTTTTCTAACTGTTGTGATTTTCACTATTTGCACTGTTTTCTAACTGTTTTTACAGCTATTTCTGCAAACTAGTGTATTTAAGTGGTGTATTACTTACCTTCTAAGGGAGGATAGTCTTTATGGTATTTTTGGCAGTTGTGTCACCAAAATAAAGTACCTTTATTTTTGTAACACTGAGTATTATCTCTCATGTGTGTGTGAGTACTGTGTGACTAAAGTGGTATTACATGAGCTTTGCATGTCTCCTAGTTAGGCCTTGGCTGCTCATTCACACTACCCCTAGAGAGCCTGGCTTCTAGACACTGTCTACATTTCACTTATAAGGGATAACTGGACCTGGTATAATGTGTAAGTACCTCAGGTACCCCCTACTAACCAGGCCAGCCTCCTACAATGAATGCCTTCCATTTTGAAATGGAGGTACACTATCCAGGAATTGAAGAACCAAGCAGGAGTCCCCACCTTTTTTCTGCACTAGGAAAATCATACTTACAAAACCTACTGGATGAGGAGTTGTCCTGACAATCGCTTTCAGAGAAGTGAGGCAATTTCGACATCTATAAAACTGCTTTCTGTTTGGAAAAAATGAATGGGAGAAGGAAGGGCTGGCTATCAGTTGTGGGGAGGAGTAAAACTCCAGTCTGTATCCCTGAACAGTCAGTAATACCTATGGGTCCTGCAAAATTCGTTCCCAGGTTGAAAGGTCCATTGTATCCTCCCCCCAGAACAACTTCTGAAAAGGGAATGATTCTTACCTAATGGGACGGCGTCTGCCGTGTTGAAACCACCTTGTTTGCCGCCTCTATAGGTGTGCCTGCGGCTCCTCCGGGCACGGGTAGGGTAGAATCCTGACGTGGCCTGGTAATTACCTCGGTCCCATTGAGGGTATCCTCCAGTGGCCTGATGTAATCCACAGCCTGGCACTCGACCTCAATAGCATCCAGCCCTGTTAAAAAGTCCCCTGCTGAACATTTTCTTCATGTAAGTCTGGGACTTATACAGCTTGTGTCACAGTGTCCTTTCCTCGGGATCTGCACGTCGCTGGACAAAAGGCCCACCTCCTGGCGTCATCAACTCAGAGAGCTATTATAGCACAGAGTTATAATGAAGCCAGTCAGGGGGAAGGGAATTAGGGAAGAGAACAGCAGGGAGAGAGATCTGAAAAATAAAGGTTAAAACAAATATGCATTTACTCATTCATTGACTCTTGACTAAATGCGTCCCCAAGATATCAAGTAGAGATCTCTTCTGAAATGAGGGCAAAGGCCCTTCTTTGAAACATGGAACAAAAGTATAACACAACCTCAGAATCAAGAGATGACAAGAACTTTGAACTACGATTATACACAGAATATCAATCTTGTAATATCTATGTATTCGCAACGTAAAGCTTTGATCATGACTTAGAAAATCTCAAAGAATTTAATATGCTTTTCACATCTTAAGCTTTTCAAAGAACAATAAAAACTATGATTTGTTTATCTCCAGAAATATCTTCACATTCACAACCATAAATGCCAAAAGGTGTTTCTCATTGAACTTAAAGCTCTTTACTTAATAATACCAGGAAGCGCTTTTACTCAAGTAACTTGAATCACTTAGATTGTTATACCAAGAACCTTTTCCTCCTGTGAATTGAAGCGCTTACATCTGTGAACTGAAGCACCTGAATCATCATGCCAAAAGTGCTTTACATCTATGAACTGAAGTGCCTGAATTGTCATGCCAAGAGCGCTTTACATCTAAGAACAGAAACACCTTGAATTACTGTGCACCAAAGCTCGCTATATATGTGAACTGAAACACTTTGAATTACTGTGCCAAAAGAGCGCTTTACATCTGTGAACGGAAACACCTTGAATTACTCTGCACAAAAGCGCCTTATATCTGTGAACTGAAACGCTTTGAATTACTGTACCAAAAGAGCGCTTTACATCTGTGAACTGAAACACCTTGAATTACTGTGCACAAGACGCGTTATATCTGTGAATTGAAACGTTTTGAATTACTGTGTCAAAAGAGCACTTCACATCTGTGAACTGAAACACCTTGAATTACTGTGCACCACAGAGCGTTATATCTGTGAACTGAAACACCTTGAATTGCTGTGCAGAAAAGCACTTTATCTCTTGGAAGTAATAAATTCCTCCAAACTGGGATTCAGCAAGACCTTACCGCTACGAGTACGACCTACTCGTTTTTGAATGCACGTGGGACTTTAATTAGACAACACTCTGCCATTCAGGAACTCTGCTCTTCTCCAGAGAAACCCCCACGAGGTCTGGCTGCATCGAAGTCTTCAAAATAGTGAGCAACGTGCTTGAGTGTGGCTGGGCATTTATAGGCCTGCCACACCCCAAGATGGCTGCTGCCTCTAAAAACATGGGAATTGTAGTCCCTTCATAGAATAGCATTGATAAGTGCATCTTGTCCACCAATGCCCTGAACCTGCAGCTCTATGAGTTTTGCCACAGGGCAGATGACGCTGATGGTCACCTTTGGAACAAGAGGGGATGACAAATGGTGCACATAAAGCACCACAAAGTTGCGCAGCGGAATTTCGGACGAGACCTGGACCGTGCCTGCCCTTATTCTTGATAGCTTGGAGAAGGTGGCAACATACTTCCCCAAATCCTTAATGAATTTGTCTCCCAAGGGAAGACCATTTGCTAAAGAGCCTGCCTCTATGGTGGCCAATTTCACCAGTTTCGGATCAATGTGCATCAGGAAGGATTTCCTCCTTTTGGTGGACATAGCGCAATTGGCGTTGCATAACAGGCAGATGATCCTTTGTGTCCATTCTAAAATAGTTTCTGGCTCCAAGTGAGAGCTTGATTCTTTCTCTTGCACAACTAATTTGAGAATTTAGGTAACCGGACCCACAAAGTCGAGGAGCTTGTCTTGGCATCCTCTCCACGCTTTGTCCATGCCCTTTTTTGTATCCTTTTCAAATTTCTTTATGAATGTGTCCATATTGGGGTCTAATTCTGGTGTGTTTGCCACTTCGCCCAAAAGAGATGGATGGGGACACTCGGAATGCAGAGTGCTGCATACTTCCTTGTCAAAACCTTTTCTAAACCTGTCCTGGATGTAATATGCCACTTCCATGCACGGTATCCATTCAGTAGAATGGGGGTGCACAATATTTTCAGGGTCAAAACACAGGTTTTGCTGAACCTGCGGTTCCTCAGTCACGTGGTGTGTTTTTCATTTACGTTTGGTAGCCGACTCTGGCTCATCATTTGCCTGATCAGAATCTGAAGAATGTCAGGAAGTCGATTGACGTGCCTCTGTTGCATGTGTTGAAGGTGTGGAGAACGACCCAGAGGAATCTAGGGGGGCAAAGGGTCTATACTTGTGGTCTTTAAGGACCGAAGCTGCCATGTGCGCAAGAATTTCAGCAGAAGAGGTAGGACCCATAGAGGCTCTCTGGGTCATGCCCAGTTCAGGTGATTGGACATCTCTGGTCGCATTCTCGGGAGGGAGTCTCCCCATCAGTTCCCAATGTCCAAACCTCATAAAGGGTTGTGTAAATGGCTTAAGGGCCTTGATACCAGCCTGATTTATGGAATTCTCGCCATTGGTTCCATGGGGCTTCCACTAATCTCTCCTCCATTTGGTGCTCAATGGGCACAACTTACATTTCCAGGTAATAATCATCGTCTTTGGTGTAGTATGCCATGGCCAACTCAGGAAGAGGAATGGAGGACTTCAGGAGGGAATCAGCCCAGAAGGATTATGTGAAATAGTTTTCAAATAGAGTGTAGGAATCTGGAGGCATTGTCTCTGTCAGTCAAGCACTATGAGTGGAGGGAGCACCTGCAGAGATTCCCTAGGGCAGAGCCTTATAACGTTTTTGTGCCCCGTTGGGCATTCTATGGGGATGCCATGTGAAAGGGGAGGCTTTTGTTGCACGCGGGCTGACCCAAATTAATGGAATGCTGAGGGCGGGCCTGAGTGCATGTAAGGAAATGCCTCCTTGGCATGGTTACCCCCTGACTTTTTGCCTTTGCTGATGCTAAGTTATGACTTGAAAGTGTGCTGGGACCCTGCTAACCAGGCCCCAGCACCAGTGTCTTTCCCTAAACTGTACCTTTGTCTCCACAATTGGCACAACCCTGGCACTCAGGTAAGTCCCTTGTAACTGGTAACCCTGGTACCAAGGGCCCTGATGCCAGGGAAGGTCTCTAAGAGCTGCAGCATGACTTATGCCACCCTTGGGACCCCTCACTCAGCACATGCACGCTGCTTCACAGCTTGTGTGTGCTGGTGGGGAGAAAAAGACTAAGTCGACATGGCATTCCCCTCAGAGTGCCATACCAACCTCACACTGTCTGTGGCATAGGTAAGTCACCCCTCTAGCAGGGTGCACTATACCACAGGTGAGGGCATAGGTGCATGAGCACTATGCCCCTACAGTGTCTAAGCAAAACCTTAGACATTATAAGTGCAGGGTAGCCATAAGAGTATATGGTCTGGGAGTTTATCAAACACAAACTCCACAGCACCATAATGGCTACACTGAAAACCGGGAAGTTTGGTATCAAACTTCTCAGCACAATAAATGCACACTGATGCCAGTGTGCAATTTATTGTAAAATACACCCAGAGGGCATCTTAGAAACATACCCGACTTCCAGTGTGGGCTGACTAGTTTTTGCCAGCGTGCCACACACCAGACATGTTGTTGGCCACATGGGGAGAGTGCCTTTGTCACTCTGTAGCCAGGAACAAAGCCTGTACTGGGTGGAGGTGCTTCTTACCTCCCACTTCAGGAACTGTAACACCTGGTGGTGAGCCTCAAAGGCTCACCCCTTTTGTTACAGTGCTACACGGCATCCCAACTAGTGGAGATGCCAGCCCCTCTGGCCACTGCAGCAAGGCTGGAGGAGATAATGAGGAAAACAAGGAGGAGTCACCCCCCAGTCAGGACAGCCCCTAGGGTGTCCTGAGCTGAGCTGACTCTTACATTTAGAAATCCTCCATCCTGTGGATGGAGGATTCCCCCAATAGGATTAGGGATGTGCCCCCTCCCCACAGGGAGGAGACACAAAGAGGGTGTAGCCACCCTCTAGGACAGTAGCCATTGGCTACTGCCCTTCCAGACCTAAACACACCCCTAAATCCAGTATTTAGGGGCTCCCAGAACCGAGGAAGATAGATTCCTGCAACCTAAAGAAGAAGAAGGACTGCTGACTTGAAGCCCTGCAGTGAAGACGGAGATACCAACTGATTTGGCCCCAGCCCCACCGGCCTGTCTCCCTACTTCGATGAAAACTGCAACAGCGACGCATCCAACAGGGACCAGCGACCTCTGAAGCCTCAGAGGACTGCCCTGCATCCAAAGGACCAAGAAGCTCACGAGAAGCTCCCAAGAACAGCAGCCCTGTTCAACAAACTGCAACTTTTTGCAACAAAGAAGCAACTTTAAAGACTTCACGTTTCCTGCCAGAAGCGTGAGACTTTCCACTCTGGACCCGATGCCCCCGGCTCGACTTGCGGAAAACTAACACTACAGGGAGGACTCCCCGACGACTGCGAGCCCGTGAGTAGCCAGAGTTGACCCCCTGAGCACCCACAGCGACGCCTGCAGAGGAAATCCAGAGGCCCCCCCTGACCGCGACTGCCTGCAACAAGGAACCCGACGCCTGGAACCAGTACTGCACCCGCAGCCCCAAGGACTTGAAGGAACCGAACTCCAGTGCAGGAGCGGCACCCAGGCGACCCTGTGCCTGCCTGCATCGCTGAGGAGACCCCCGGGTCTCCCCATTGCTTTCTATTAAAAACCCGACACCTGTTTGCACTCTGCACCCGGCCGCCCCTCTGCCGCTGAGGGTGTACTTTCTGTGCCTGCTTGTGTCCCCCCCAGTGCCCTACAAAACCCCCCTGGTCTGCCCTCCGAAGACGCGGGTACTTACCTGCTGGCAGACTGGAACCGGGGCACCCCTGTTTCCATTGAAGCCTATGTGTTTTGGGCACCTCTTTGACCTCTGCACATGCCCGGCCCTGAGCTGCTGGTGTGGAAACTTTGGGGTTGTCTTGAACCCCCAACAGTGGGCTACC
The DNA here is from genome assembly GCF_031143425.1 of Pleurodeles waltl. Lineage (NCBI taxonomy): Eukaryota > Metazoa > Chordata > Amphibia > Caudata > Salamandridae > Pleurodeles > Pleurodeles waltl. Next base: position 970,546,510 of record NC_090443.1, on the reverse strand, counting down.
TTGGACCCCCCGGGTCTCCCCATTGCTTTCTATTAAAAACCCGACACCTGTTTGCACTCTGCACCCAGCCGCCCCTCTGCCGCTGAGGGTGTACTTTCTGTGCCTGCTTGTGTCCCCCCCAGTGCCCTACAAAACCCCCCTGGTCTGCCCTCCGAAGACGCGGGTACTTACCTGCTAGCAGACTGGAACCGGGGCACCCCTGTTTCCATTGAAGCCTATGTGTTTTGGGCACCTCTTTGACCTCTGCACATGCCCGGCCCTGAGCTGCTGGTGTGGTAACTTTGGGGTTGTCTTGAACCCCCAACAGTGGGCTACCTTGGACCCAACTTTGAACCCTGTAAGTGTTTTACTTACCTGTGAACTTAACGATTACTTACCTCCCCCAGGAACTGTTGATTTTTGCAGTGTCCACTTTTAAAATAGCTTATTGCCATTTTTGTCAAAATTTTACATGCTATTGTGATTATTCAAAGTTCCTAGAATACCTGAGTGCAATACCTTTCATTTGAAGTATTACTTGTAAATCCTGAACCTGTGGTTCTTATAATAAACTAAGAAAATATATTTTTCTGTATAAAAACCTATTGGCCTGGAATCAGTCTTTGAGTGTGTGTTCCTCATTTATTGCCTGTGTGTGTACAACAAATGCTTAACACTACCCTCTGATAAGCCTACTGCTCGACCACACTACCACAAAATAGAGCATTAGAATGATCTACTTTTGCCAATATCTTACCTCTAAGGGGAACTCTTGGACTCTGTGCACACTATTTCTTACTTTGAAATAGTATACATAGAGCCAACTTCCTACATTGGTGGATCAGCGGTGGGGTACAAGAGTTTGCATTTGCTGGACTACTCAGCCAATACCTGATCACACGACTAAATTCCAAAAATTGTCGTTAGAAACGGATTTTTGAAATTTGAGCTACTTTTCTAAATTTTTTAAAGTCCTGCTGGGGCCTTGTGTTAGTCCCTGTTAGCATTTCTTTTAGAGTTTAAAAGTTTTGTAAAAGTTTGGATTAAGTTCTAGAGATAGTTTTAGATTCTTAAAAAGTATCACAACTTTTAGAGAAATAGGGCCTGATTCTAACTTTGGAGGACGGTGTTAAACCGTCCCAAAAGTGGCGGATATACCACCTACCGTATTACGAGTTCCATAGGATATAATGGACTCGTAATACGGTAGGTGGTATATCCGCCACTTTTGGGACGGTTTAACACCGTCCTCCAAAGTTAGAATCAGGCCCATAATGTCTACTACAGAAGAGATGGTGGTGGAGCTCAACCTCACCCCTTCCCTGCATATTAGGATGTCAGAGTTAAGGCCTCTCTGTAAAACTAAAAGGATAACAACTGGATCAAACCCTACCAAAGTACAGCTCCAGGAGCTCTTGGCAGAGTTTGCTAGAGACAACCCCTCTGAAGATAACCTTACAGAGGAGGAAGCTAGTGAAGTGGAGGACAATTTCCCCCTTCCACTCCTAGTTAGGGAGACCAGGGTTCCTCCAACCCTGACTCCACAAGTGATAGTCGGAGATGCTGCTTCTCCCACAGGGGAGTCCAACAGCTCTGGAAGCATTGAGGGCAGCCTCAATGAAGATGACCTCCTGTTAGCCAGGATGGCCAAAAGATTGGCTTTGGAGAAACAGCTCCCAGCCATAGAAAGGGAAAGACAAGAGATGAGCTTAGCTCCCATCAATGGTGGCAGCAACTTAAATAGGGTCAGAGAAACTACTGACATGCTAAAAATCCCCAAAGGGATTGTAACAAAATATGAAGATGGTGATGACATCACCAAATGGTTCACAGCTTTTGAGAGGGCTTGTGCAACCAGAAAAGTAAACAGATGTCACTGGGGTGCTCTCCTTTGGGAAATGTTCACTGGAAAGTGTAGGGATAGACTCCTCACACTCACTGGAAAAGATGCAAAATCCTATGACTTCATGAAGGCTACCCTGATTGAGGGCTTTGGATTCTCAACTGAGGAGTACAGGATTAGGTTCAGGGGAGCTCAAAAATCCTCGAGCGAGACCTGAGTTGATTTTGTTGACTTCTCAGTCAAAACACTGGATGGTTGGATTAATGGCAGTGGTGTAAATGATTATGATAGGCTGTACAATCTGTTTATGAAAGAACACCTTTTAAGTAATTGTTTCAATGATAAACTGCATCAGCATCTGGTAGACCTAGGTCCAATTTCTCCCCAAGAATTGGGAAAGAAGGCAGACCATTGGGTCAAGACTAGGGTGACCAAGACATCCACAGGGGGTTGTAGGAGGCTGGCCTGGCCTGTAGTGGGTACCAAAGGTACTTACACCTTGTGCCAGGTCCAGTTATCCCTTACAGGTAGAATAGAGGTGTTTCTAGCAGCTTAGGCTGAAAGAAGGTAGCTATGGCAAAGCAGCTTAGGCTGAACTAGGAGACATGCAAAGCTCCTACTATACCACTGATATCATATGCACAATATCATAAGAAAACAGAATACTCAGAGTTACTAAAAATAAAGGTACTTTAGTTTAATGACAATATGCCACAAGTATCACAGTGAGTACCCTCAGTAAGAAGGTAAGTAATATACACAAGTTATATGTACACAAACCACAAATAGGTAAGTAAGAGTCTGAAAAGTAATGCAAACAGTGTAGAATTACAATAGGTTGCTATAGGAAAGCATAGGTATAGGGGCAACACAAACCATACACTCCAAAAGTGGAATGCGAATCACGATTGGACCCCAGACCTATGGACCTTGTAGAGGGTCACTGGGACTGTGAGAAAACAGTCAGGGTGTCCAAGATACCCCACTCCAAGACCCTGAAAAGTAAGAGTAAAGTACACCTACTACCCCAAGAGAGCACAACAGTCATGATAGGGGGATTCTGCAAGAACAACAAACACCAGCAGTGCACTGACAACGGATTTCCGGACCTGAGGACCTGCAAGGCAAGGGGACCAAGTCCAATAGTCGCGACAGTGTCCAGGGGGGACAGGAGCCATGAAACCCCGGATGAAGATGCAAGGAAGTTGCCTCCGGATGGTAGAAGCTTGGATTTCTGCAAGAACGAAGAGGACTAGGAACTTCTCCTTTGGAAGACAGATGTCCCACGTCGCGATGAAGGTTGCAGAAGTGTTCCCATGCAGAAATACCGCAAACAAGCCTTGCTAGCTGCAAGGGTCGCAGTAGAGGTTTTTGGGTGCTGCTGAGGACCAGAAAGGACCAGGATGTCGCCCCTTGGAGGAGGAGACAGAGGGGTGCTCATCAACTCAGAGAGTCCTCACAGAAGCAGGCAGCCCCTGCAGAAGTACCCCAACAGACACTTAGAAAATTAGTGAACCGGAGTCCACGTGAAGTTACAAAGGAGGGTCCCACGACGTCAGAGGCCAACTCAGAGGGTTGTGCACTGCAGGACGGAGTGCTGGGGACCCAGGCTAAGCTGTGCATGAAGGAAATCCTGGAAGAGTGCACAGGAGCCGGAGAAGCTGCAAATCACGTAGTACACACACAGCTTTGCAGTCTAGCGTGGGGAGGCAAGGACTTACCTCCACCAAACTTGGACTGAAGAGTCACTGGACTGTGGGAGTCACTTGGACAGAGTTGCTGTGTTCCAGGGACCACGCTCGTCAGGATGGGAGGGGACCCAGAGGACCAGTGATGCAGTCTTTTGGTGCCTGCGTTAACAGCGGGAAGATTCCGTCGACCCACAGGAGATTTCTTCGGAGCTTCTGGTGCAGGGTGAAGGCAGGCTACCCCCAGAGCATGCACCACCTGGAAACAGTCGAGAAAGCCGGCAGGATTAGGTGCTACAATGTTGCTGGTAGTCGTCTTGCTACTTTGTTGCAGTTTTGCAGGCATCCTGGAGCAGTCAGTGGTCGATCCTTTGGTAGAAGGTGAAAAGGGAGATACAGAGGAATTCTGGTGAGCTCTTGCATTCGTTATCTGAAGAATTCCCCAAAGCAGAGACCCTAAATAGCCAGAAAAGGAGGTTTGGCTACCAAGGAAGGAGGATTGGCTACCGAGAGAAGTAAGAGCCTATCAGAATGAGCCTCTGATGTCACCTGCTGGCACTGGCCACTCAGAGCAGTCCAGTGTGCCCCCAACACCTCTGTTTCCAAGATAGCAGAGGTCTGGGACACACTGGAGGAGCTCTGGGCACCTCCCCTGGGAGGTACTGGTCAGGGGAGTGGTCACTCCCCTTTCCTTTGTCCAGTTTCGCCCCAGAGCAGGGCTGGGGGATCCCTGAACCGGTGTAGACTCGCTTATGCAGTGATGGGCACCATCTGTGCCCATCAAAGCATTTCCAGAGGCTGGGGGAATCTACTCCTCCCCAGCCCTTCACACCTATTTCGAAAGGGGGAGGGTGTAACACCCTCTCTCAGAGGAAATCCTTTGTTCTGCCTTCCTGGGCCAGGGCTGCCTGGGCCCCAGGAGGGCAGAAACCTGTCTGAGGGGTTGGCAGTAGCAGCAGCTGCCGTGGAGACCCCGGAAAGGCAGTTTGGCAGTACCCGGGTTCTGTGCTAGAGACTCGTGAGATCATGGAATTGTCACCCCAATACCAGAATGGTATTGGGGTGACAATTCCATGATCTTAGTCATGTTACATGGCCATGTTCGGAGTTACCATTGTGACGCTATACATAGGTAGTGACCTATGTATAGTGCATGCGTGTAATGGTGTCCCCGCACTCACAAAGTCCAGGGAATTTTCCCTGAACGATGTGGGGACACCTTGGCTAGTTGCAGGGTGCCCACACACTAAGTAACTTGGCACCCAACCTTCACCAGGTGATGGTTAGACATATAGGTGACTTATAAGTTACTTATGTGCAGTGGTAAATGGCTGTGAAATAACGTGGATGTTATTTCAAACAGGCTGCAGTGGCAGGCCTGTGTAAGAATTGTCAGAGCTCCCTATGGGTGGCAAAAGAAATGTTGCAGCCCATAGGGATCTCCTGGAACCCCAATACCCTGGGTACCTCAGTACCATATACAAGGGAATTATATGGATGTACCAGTATGCCAATGTGAATTGGTAAATTTAGTCATTAGCCTGTAGTGACAAATTTGGAAAGCAGAGAGAGCATAAACACTGAGGTTCTGGTTAGCAGAGCCTCAGTGATACAGTTAGGCACCACACAGGGAACACATACAGGGCACATACTATGAGCACTGGGGCCCTGCCTGGCAGGGTCCCAGTGACACAAGGACTAAAACAACATACATACAGTGAAATATGGGGGTAACATGCCAGGCAAGATGGTACTTTCCTACACAACCCCCCCAAACGAAGGACAATAAGAGTAGGCATGACCTGATGAGTCTTCATTGTCTAAGTGGAAATATCTGGAGAGTCCATCTGCAGTGGGTGGTTACTCCCAGGTCTATGTTCCACTGTATAGTCCATTCCCTATAGAGATATGGACCACCTCAACAATTTAGGGTTTTTACCTTTTATTTGTTTTAGCCAAAGTAGAGGTTTGTGGTCTGTCTGAACAATAAAGTGAGTGCCAAACAGGCATGGCCTCAACTTTTTCAGTGCCCAGATCACAGCAAAGGCCTCCCTCTCTATGGCAGACCAACGCTTTTCTCCAGGGGTCAACCTTCTGCTGATAAAAGCAACTGGTTGATCCTGGCCCCCAGAATTCAGTTGTGATCAGACTGCCCCTACCCCTAATTCAGATGCATCAGTTTGAACAATGAATTTCTTGGAGTAACATGGGCTTTTTAGGACAGGGGCAGAGCACATGGCCTGTTTGAGCTCCTCAAACGCTTTCTGACAGCTAGCTGTCCATAACACCTTCTTAGGCATTTTCTTGCTTGTGAGATCATTAAGAGGGGCTGCTATGGAGCCATAATTTCTAATGAATCTCCTGTAATACCCTGTGAGGCCTAAAAAGGCTCTCACCTGGGTCTGAGTTGTAGGGGGAACCCAATCCATGATTGTCTGGATTTTCCCCTGTAGTGGTGCAATCTGTTCTCCATCTACCAGGTGGCCCAGATAAACCACTTTTCCCTGCCCTATCTGGCACTTTGAGGCCTTGATAGTGAGGCCTTCCTTTTGCAGGGCCTCCAAAACTTTCCAAAGGTGGACCAGGTGCTCATCCCAGGTTGAGCTAAAGACAGGAATATCATCAAAATATGCTACACTGAAAGCCTCCAACCCTTGCAGGACTGTGTTCACCAACCTCTGAAAAGTGGCAGGTGCATTTTTCAAACCAAAGGGCATCACTGTAAATTGGTGGTGCCCTCCTATAGTTGAAAATGCAGTCTTTGGTTTAGCATCCTCAGCCAAGTTGATCTACCAATACCCTGCAGTCAAATCAAAGGTGCTAAGATACTTGGCAGATGCCAGTGTATCAATGAGCTCATCTGCCCTGGGTATAGTGTGAGCATCAGTTTTTGTTACCTGATTGAGACCTCTGAAGTCTACACAACACCTCATCCCCCTCTTTCCATCTTTGGTGTGAGGTTTTGGTACAAGCACCACTGGGATAGCCCATGGGCTTTCAGAAGACTCAATCACTCCCAGATCCAACATCTTCTGTACCTCTTGTTTTATGCAGTCCCTGACATGGTCAGACTGCCTATAAATCTTATTCTTGACAGGCAGGCTGTCACCAGTATCAATTGTGTGTTCACACCAGGATGTTGTACCTGGCACAATTGAAAAGAGGTCAGAAAATTGTCCAAGGAGATTTATGCAGGTGTCTTTCTGTTCTGCAGTCAGACAATCTGTCAAAACAACTCCCTCCACTAAAGCATCTGTTTCAGTGGTGGAAAAGAGATCAGGGAGAGGGTCACTCTCTTCTTCCTGTCCCTCATCTGTTGCCATGAGCAGGGTGAGATCAGCCCTGTCATAGTAGGGTTTTAGGGGGTTGACATGAATCACCCTAAGTGGACTCCTGGCAGTGCCCAAGTCTACCAAATTTGTAACCTCACCCTTTTTCTCAACAATTAGATGGGGTCCACTCCATTTGTCCTGGAGTGCTCTTGGGGCCACAGGCTCCAATACCCACACCTTCTGTCCTGGTTGGTACTGGATCAGAACAGCCTTCTGGTCATGCCATTGCTTTTGCAGCTCCTGGCTGGCCTGAAGGTTTTTACTGCCCTTTTTCAAGTACTCGGCCATTCTGGATCTTAGGCCAAGTACATAGTCCACTATGTCCTGTTTAGGAGCTTTTAACGGTTGTTCCCAACCCTCCTTCACAAGAGTGAGTGGACCTCTTACAGTGTGTCCAAAGAGGAGTTCAAAGGGGCTGAAGCCCACTCCTTTCTGGGGTACCTCCCTGTAAGCAAAAGGAGGCAAGGTAACAGGACATCCCATCTCCTCCTGAGTTTTTCAGGGAGTCCCATTATCATACCTTTGAGAGTTTTATTAAACCTCTCTACCAGTCCATTAGTCTGTGGGTGATAAGGAGTGGTGAGCTTGTAGGTAACACCACATTCCTTCCACATTGCTTTCAAGTATGCAGACATGAAGTTGCTACCCCTGTCTGATACAACCTCTTTGGGAAAACCCACCCTGAAAAAGATTCCCAGGAGGGCCTTTGCCACTGCAGGAGCTGTAGTGGTCCTTAGAGGAATCGCTTCAGGATGTCTTGTGGCATGGTCCACAACCACCAAGATAAACCTATTGCCTGAAACAGTAGGAGGGTCAAGGGGGCCAACTATGTCAACCCCTACCCTTTCAAAGGGCACCCCAACCACAGGTAGTGAAATTAAGGGGGCATTTGGAGTGCCACCAGCCTTGCCACTGGCTTGGCAGGTCACACAAGACTTGCTAAAATCTTTAGTGTCCTCTGACATCCTAGGCCAGTGAAACAGGGAGACAAGCCTTTCCCATGTTTTGATCTGGCCCAAATGCCCAGCCAAAGGAATGTTATGTGCAAGAGTTAGGAGGAACTCTCTGTACTGCAGGGAAATTACCAATCTCCTGGCTGCTCCAGGTATTGGGTCCCTTGCCTCGGTGTACAAGAGGTTGTCCTCCCAGTAAACTCTATGTGAGTCACTGACATCCCCATTTTGCTGTTTGACAGCTTGCTGTCAGAGACCCTCTAATGTGGGACAGGTTTGCTGTGCCACACTTAGCTCTTTCCTGGCAGGCCCCCCTCCACCCAAAAGCTCAGCAGTGTCTGCTGCCAGCTCATCTGGTGAAGGTTCTGCACTGGGAGGAAATTCTTCTTCCTCAGAAGGAGAATCATCTGTAGAGGGAGGGATAGCGGGTAGGGATTTACCCTTGCTACCCCTAGCTTTAGGGAGCACTTGGTCCATTCTTCCAGGATCCAAGTTACCCTGTCCTTTTTGCTTTTTGGCCTGAGCCCTGGCTAAAGCAAAAATATGCCCAGGAATGCCCAGCATTGCTGCATGAGCCTCCAACTCCACTTCTGCCCAAGCTGATGTCTCTAAATCGTCCCCTAGTAGACAGTCTACAGGTAAATCTGAGGCAACCACAACTTTCTTTGGACCAGTAACCCCCACCACCCCAGATGAGATTCACAACAGCCATGGGGTGGCTAAGAGTGTTGTTATGAGCGTCTGTCTCTTGGTACTGCTGACCAAGTAGGTGTTGTTCAGGGTGGACCAGTTTCTTTATGACCATAGTAACACTGGCACCTGCGTCCCTGTAGGCCTGCACCTCAGCACCATTTATTAGGGGAAGTTGCTTGTACTTATCCATATTAAAGGGACAAGCAACCAAGGTGGCCAAATCAATGGCACCTTCAGAGACTAAAACAGCCTCTGTGGTCTCCCTAACAAGACCAACCCCAAAAACATTGCCAATAGTGAGCCCAGCTAAACCCTTGGATTGGCTATTTGTAGGTTTCCCACCACCACTGCTATTACTAGGGGCACTAGAATTTGCAGCAGGGGTTGTGGTAGTGGGAGTTTTTTTTTCTTTTCTTTGGACAACTGGAATCAGTTGCACAATGGCCTTTGACTTTACACAAATAACACCAAGGCTTTTTAGGTTGATTATTGAAAGAGGATTTGGACCCACCACCCCCACCAGAGGATTTTTGTGGGCCTGATGAAGACTCAGTATTTTTACTTTTGCCCCCACCCTTGTCAGAAGACATACCATCCTTCTTCTTGCCATCCTTGTCACCCCCTGTATGAACTTTTCTGTTCACCCTTGTTCTGACCCACTTGTCTGCCTTCTTTCCCAATTCTCGGGGAGAGGTCAGATCTGAGTCCACTAGGTATTGGTGCAACAAGTCAGACACACAGTTATTCAGAATATGCTCTCTCAGAATAAGATTATACAGGCTTTCATAGTCAGATACCTTACTGCCATGTAACCACCCTTCCAAGGCCTTCACTGAACAGTCCACAAAATCTGTCCAGTCTTGAGAGGACTCTTTTCTGGTGTCTCTGAACTTAATCCTGTATTGTTCAGTGGTTAAGCCAAATCCATCCAAGAGTGCATCCTTCAATACTGTGAAATTGTTAGCTTCACTTTCTCTAACAGTAAGGAGCCTATCCCTACGCTTTCCAGTGAAAGATAGCCACAAAATAGCAGCCCACTGCCTTTGAGGGACCCCTTGTACCATACAGGCCCTCTCAAGTGCAGCAAACCACTTATTGATGTCATCCCCCTCCTTGTAAGGGGGGCTATATTGTGCAGATTCCTGGAATCATGTTCTTTAACAGGATTACTATCAGGAATATTGCTGCTGGCACCATGGGGTCCTAACCCCAACCTCTGTCTTTCCTTCTCAATGTCTAGGGATTCCCTATCTAAGGCCAGATGTTGCTGTTTAAGCTTCAGTCTGGTCTCTTTAACCCTCAACTTTTTGAGTTCCCTTTCTAACAAGTTATCCTCAGGGTGGGTGGGTTGGGAATGCTTTGACACAGATGACAAATGGGAAACTTCAGAGGGGGACCTGTCCCTGTCTGGACCCTGGTAACTTGGCCTCTAGGAATAAAGGATGCCCTACTGTGATGGGAACCTCCATTACTACCAACATTACTGGGTGTCCTGCTAGGGGGCAGATCCTGTTCAGAACCCTCCCCACCCTTCTCAGGGAACTCTCCTGAATCAGACTGGGAAGTTTCTACATGTTCTAACCTCTCATTTGATGGGCCAGCTTGGGTCTCATCATCTACAATAAGCATTCTTGAGCAGAAATTCTTTTGTAGGGTTCTTTCCTAAAACTAAACCTCTATCTAAGCAGGGACTCCTTAAGCTCTTGTAATTTAAACTGTCATAAGTAGCATTGACAGTTTTGGGAGATGAATGTACTGCAGACATGATAGCAAAAGGTTTAGAGATAGTGAGAAGGAAGAAAACGTTTCAGAACTTTTTAAAGCACAGAGAAAAAAACTTTTTTAAATTTTAGAAAACTTTTAGAAGTTTTAAGAAACTTTTCAGAACTTTGTAAAAAGTTTTAGGGGAGAAAAGCAAACTTTTTTGGTTAAGTGTACATACACTGAACTGTTTGGTATATGATTCTCTTATGAAAAGTACAAAATGACAAAGTGGTAAGTAGTTACAAGTACTTATCCCACCACTGCACAGCCAATGTAGGAGGCTGGCCTGGCTTGTATTGGGTACCAGAGGTACTTACACCTTGTGCCAGGTCCAGTTATCCCTTATTAGTGTAGAAGAGGTGTTTCTAGCAGCTTAGGCTGATAGAAGGTAGCTATGGCAAAGCAGCTTAGGCTGAACTAGGAGACATGCAAAGCTCCTACTATACCACTTATATCATATGCACAATATCATAAGAAAACACAATACACAGATTTACTAAAAATAAAGGTACTTTATTTTTATGACAATATGCCAAAAGTATCTCACAGAGTATCCTCAGTAAGAAGATAAGATATATACACAAGTTATATGTACACAAACCCAAATCAGGTAAGTAATAGCAAGAAAAGTATTGCAAACAGTGTAGAATTACAATAAGTTGCAATAGGCAAGCATAGGTATAGGGGCAACACAAACCATATACTCCAAAAGTGGAATGCGAACCACGAATGGACCCCAGACCTATGTGAGCTTGTAGAGGGTCGCTGGGACTGTAAGAAAACCGTGAGGTTCAGAAAAATACCCCCCCAAGACCCTGAAAAGTAGGAGTAAAGTACACCTACTACCCCCAGACAGCACAGAAGTCGTGATAGGGGGATTCTGCAGGAAAAACAAACACCAGCAGTGCACTGACAATGGATTTCTGGACCTGAGTATCTGTAAGACAAGGGGACCAAGTCCAATAGTCGCGACAATGTTCAGGGGGGGCAGGAGCCCAAGAAACCCCAGCTGAAGGTGCAAGGAAGCTGCCACTGGTTGTGAGAAGCTTGGAGTTCTACAAGAAAGAAGAGGACTAGGAACTTCTCCTTTGGAAGACGGATGTCCCACGTCGCGATGAAGCTTGCAGGGTGTTCCCACGCAGAAAGACTGCAAACAAGCCTTGCTAGCTGCAAGGGTCACTGTAGAGGTTTTTGGGTGCTGCTGAGGACCAGGACAGACCAGGATGTCGCCTTTTGGAGGAGGAGACAGAGGGGGCACTCAGCAACTCAGAGAGCTCTCACAGAAGCAGGCAGCACCCGCAGAAGTACCCCAGCAGGCACTTAGAAGAAAAATGAACCAGAGTCCACGCGAAGTCACAAAAGGGAGTCCCACAATGCCGAGGACAACTCAGAAGGTTGTGCACTGCAGGACGGAGTGCTGGGGACCCAGGCTAGGCTGTGCACAAAGGAAATCCTGGAAGAGTGCACAGGAGCCGGAGAAGCTGCAAATCATGCAGTACACAGCTTTGCAGTCTAGCGTGGGGAGGCAAGGACTTACCTCCACCAAACTTGGACTGAAGAGTCACTGGACAGTGGGAGTCACTTGGACAGAGTTGCTGTGTTCCAGGGACCACGCTCGTCAGGATGAGAGGGGACCCAGAGGAACAGTGTTGCAGTCTTTTGGTGCCTGCGTTGGCAGGGGGAAGATTCCATCGACCCACGGGAGATTTCTTCGGAGCTTCTGGTGCAGGGTGAAGGCAGGCTACCCCCAGAGCATGCACCACCTGGAAACAGTCGAGAAAGCCGGCAGGATTAGGTGCTACAATGTTGCTGGTAGTCGTCTTGCCACTTTGTTGCGGTTTTGCAGGCGTCCTGGAGCAGTCAGCGGTCGATCCTTTGGTCGAAGGTGAAGAGGGAGATGCAGAGGAACTCTGGTGAGCTCTTGCATTCGTTATCTGAAGAATTCCCCAAAGCAGAGACCCTAAATAGACAGAAAAGGAGGTTTGGCTACCAAGGAAGGATGATTGGCTACCAAGAGAGGTACGAGCCTATCAGAAGGAGCCTCTGATGTCACCTGCTGGCACTGGCCACTCAGAGCAGTCCAGTGGGGCCCCAACACCTCTGTTTCCAAGATGGCAGAGGTCTGGGACACACGGGAGGAGCTCTGGGCACCTCCCCTGGGAGGTACTGGTCAGGGGAGTGGTCACTCCCCTTTCCTTTATCCAGTTTTGCGCCAGAGCAGGGCTGGGGGATCCCTGAACCGGTGTAGACTGCCTTAGGCAGAGATGGGCACCATCTGTGCCCATTTTTGTGCCCATCAAAGCATTTCCAGAGGCTGGGGGTGGCTACTCCTCCCCAGCCCTTCACACCTATTTCCAAAGGGAGAAGGTGTAACACCCTCTCTCAGAGGAAATCCTTTGTTCTGCCTTCCTGGGCCAGGGCTGCCTGGACCCCAGGAGGGCAGAAACCTGTCTGAGGGGTTGGCAGCAGCAGCAGCTGCAGTGGAGACCCCGGAAAGGCAGTTTGGCAGTACCCGGGTTCTGTGCTAGAGACCTGGGGGATCATGGAATTGTCCCCCCAATACCAGAATGGTATTGGGGTGACAATTCCATGATCTTAGACATGTTACATGGCTATGTTCGGAGTTACCATTGTGACGCTATACATAGGAAGTGACCTATGTATAGTGCACGCGTGTAATGGTGTCCCCGCACTCACAAAGTCTGGGGAATTTGCAGTGAACGATGTGGGTGCACCTTGGCTAGTGCCAGGGTGCCCACACACTAAGTAACTTTGCACCCAACCTTCACCAGGTGAAGGTTAGACATATAGGTGACTTTTAAGTTACTTATGTGCAGTGGTAAATGGCTGTGAAATAACGTGGACGTTATTTCATGCAGGCTGTATTGGCAGGCCTGTGTAAGAATTGTCAGAGCTCCCTATGGGTGGCAAAAGAAATGCTGCAGTCCATAGGGATCTCCTGGAACCCCAATACCCTGGGTACCTCAGGACCATATACAAGGGAATTATATGGGTGTACCAGTATGCCAATGTGAATTGGTAAATTTAGTCACTAGCCTGTTACTGACAAATTTGGAAAGCAGAGAGAGCATAACCACTGAGGTTCTGGTTAGCAGAGCCTCAGTGAGACAGTTAGGCATCACACAGGGAACACATACAGGGCACAAACTTATGAGCACTGGGGCCCTGGCTGGCAGGGTCCCAGTGACACATAGACTAAAACAACATATATACAGTGAAATATGGGGGTAACATGCCAGGCAAGATGGTACTTTCCTAAACTGAGGCTCAGAGAACGCATATTGGAAGAATCTGGAAGATCCCTACCTCACATTCTACAAATGGGGCGAACAAAAGAACTGTTGAAGGCCCGTGCGTCTCACATGGAAGCAGCCCTACAAAGACCCATAAAGGAGGAAGCTGCCAACACAGTCATGTCGTCCGCAACAAAACCAAACACCGCCCCAACAAATTTCCGACAAGACAGTGTGGATACTGTGGTGGAACCCCACACAGATCGCCTGATTGCCCAGCGACAGGCAAGACGTGTTCCAGCTGTGGGAAATTACACCACTTGGTGAAAGTGTGCAGGTCAAGGAGAACGCGAACCGGTAACGCGTTCGTCAATATGGCGTCAAACAAGTCTGAGCATGGAAGTGCTATGGACGATGACGAAGCCGAGGTACATGTGATTCACTCCCTGTTCACTGTTGGGCATACCATCCCTCGACAAACAAAACTACCAGAGTGCCAGATCCACATAGGCACACATGAGACAGTGGCAGTGGTCGACACCGGAGCGTCAATCAACATCCTAGCCGCGGAAGAACACCGCCGGATGGAGCCTGTTCCGACACTGACCAAGGCCAATGTGAAAGTCTATGCTTATGGACAGAACACGCCACTCACCCTGAAGGGCGTGTCCCAAACTATAATCACTCATGGATCGCAAACTATCCCAGCAAAAGTCTATGTGACCGAAGAAGGACAGGAAAGCTGCTAGGCTGCAAGGCTGCGGAAGACCAGGGAGTAGTCACGTTCGCCTTGTATCCACCAGGAATCTATAACAGAACTGTTGGCAAAGTACCAAGGAGTATTTGAAGGAATCACATGTTTAAAGAGCAGGGAAGTTAAGCTATACATTGATAAGACCGTGCAACTGGTTGCTCTTCGCCACTGACGCATCGCGTTTCATCTCCGGCCCCAAGTAGAGAAAGAGCTGGATCACCTCAAGAAGGCAGGTATCATTGAGAAAGTATCAGGACCAACGCCATGGGTTTCATCAATTGTAGCAGCACGCAAACCCAAACAACCAAGGGAGGTCCGCATCTGCGTGGACATGCGCCTTCAAAACGCGGCCATCAAGCATGAGAGACATTTGACACCCACAATCGACGACATTCTAGGAGAACTCAGCAGATCCTGCTGGTTTTTCAAGTTAGACCTCTAGTCTGGATATTATCAGCTGGTGTTGGTTAAAGAGTCGCGTTACATCATGACATTTTCCACACATATAGGACTGAGGAGGCATCAGCGTCTACACTTTGGAATCTCCAGTGGTCACAGAGGTTTTTCAAAACGTCATACAGGAGCTACTGGCTGGTCTACCCTGGACAATTAATGTCAGTGACGACATTCTCATCCATGCGCTTACCATCGCTGAGCACCACTCACGTCTTCAAAGTGTACTCCAACGAATCCAAAAATCTGGGCTCACATTGGACCGCAGGAAGTGTGAATTCCTAAAAGACAAGATTTAATTCTTCGGGTATGTGTTCTCAGCTAATGGTGTCGCGCCAGATCAGGCCAAAGTAAGTGATGTCAAGAGTGCGCCTCCTCACATATGCCTGACGGAAGTCTGAAGTTTCTTGGGCATGGTTGAATTACTGTGGCCGATTTATTAAAGACTTGTCTACTCTTACCCAGCCCCTCTGAAACTTAACCAAAACCTCAGAGGCATGGACCTGGGGCTCCGTGGAGCAGGCCGCGTTTGAAGCCATCAAGGAGGCACTATCCAGAGAGACTACACTAAGGTATTTTGACCCGAGAAGAAACGCCAAAGTCGCCGTAGATGGAGGGCCGAAAGGACTCAGAGCCACAGAGCCATGCTGTTACAAGAACAAGATGAAGGAATATGGTCCCCGGTAGCCTATGCCAGCAGGTCACTAACTGAGATGGAACAAAGGTATTCTTAGATAGAGAAAAAGGCATAAGCCGTGCATTGGGGCTGTAAACTCTATCATATCTATGTCTAAGGACGCCCTTTCACTGTAACCACAGATAATAAGCGGCTGCTACCTCTGTTCAACGGCACAGCCTCGATGTCTCCTCTCAGAATAGGGAAGTCGATGCTTCAATTGCAAGACTACAGATGTCAGCTAGAATACCGCCCTGGATCTGAAAACCCTGCTGGCTACCTATCCAGACACCCACGGGCAGCCTCAGATGCAGAAGCGCACGACGCACAGGAGACGGTAGAGTATGTCAGATATGTCGATGATCGGTCCCAACCCCTACCCATATCAGTGAGTGAGATTGTTCAAGCCACAAAGGGTGATGAATGCCTGCAGAAGGTTTTGACCACAATACAGACCAACCAGTGGTATGTCAGAAAAAGACAACTAGCCATGTTGAACTCGGACGCACAGCGCGTTTTGGGAAGCTTATAGCTTATTGCCATTTTTGTCAAAACTGTACATGCTATTGTGATTATTCAAAGTTCCTAGAATACCTGAGTGAAATACCTTTCATTTGAAGTATTACTTGTAAATCTTGAACCTGTGGTTCTTAAAATAAATTAAGAAAATATATTTTTCTATATAAAAACCTATTGGCCTGGAATCAGTCTTTGAGTGTGTGTTCCTCATTTATTGCCTGTGTGTGTACAACAAATGCTTAACACTACCCTCTGATAAGCTTACTGTCTGACAACACTACCACAAAATAGAGCATTAGAATTATCTACTTTTGCCTCTATCTTACCTCTAAGGGGAACCCTTGGACTCTGTGCACACTATTTCTTACTTTGAAATAGTATATAAAGAGCCAACTTCCTACAGTGCATTTGTGACTATTGACAAAGAAAGAGGACAAAGTCCTCCTCTTCCCTCAGTACTTTGATTAGCCCAGCCCACAGGCACAATGCACCTTGCAGAAGCAGAGCCCCGAACTCTTATGAGCACCGTCGGGTGTTCAGAAACAAAAACAAAACTGTTAGTGCAATCAACGTGCTCCCTTTGTACCAGTTCCCTGGCCACATTCACCTTGGCAGACGTTAGGATTTTATGTTACAGGTCCGTACTACTCCCTTCCAGCTGAAGCTCGTTATGCCTTAGTTTTGATTGATTACTATTCAAAGTGGCCAGAAGTGAAGTTAGTTTCTCATGTCACGTCTAGTGTTATTGAATTTTTCAAGGAAGTGTTTGCCAGAGAAGGATATCCTGAAGTGTTAATTTCTGATAACGGTGTTTAGTTAGTAGCAAATGAAATGCAATGTTTTTTCAAGTATAGCGATATCAAACTTGTTACCACTCTATGAACCGCAAAATAATGGTCAAGTTGAGAGATTCAACCGAGTTCATAAAGAAAGTATTTGCTGGGCACGTAGTTTTGGCAGACAATGGAAGGAGAAGTTAAGGGAAAAGTTATGGTGTTATCGCATAACTCCACAAAGCACAAGAGAAGTGAGTCCTTTTAGATTGCTGAAAGGAAGACATCCTGTGTCCAAGTTGTGTCCATGGTGGTTCAAGAGACAACAAGGGAAAGATTGTGAGGATGAAAATTTGGAGGAGGTCAGAGAAAGAGTGAGGAGAGAACAAGAGAGGTTCAATGAGGTATATGATAACAAGTGGAGAGTGAAAGATTCTGGAATTGGAGTTGGAGATTGGGTTACAATACGGAAGCCAGGCTTTGTGAGGAAAGGTATGTCCACGTTTGGTAGAGCTTTGAGGGTGATTAAGGTATGTAGAAAGAGTGTGGTTACACAGGATGGCAAAGTGTGGAATGTGAGAAGGGTGAGAAGTGCAGTTGAGGTAGTGAGTATCTTGAGGAGGAATATTGTGATAATTCCATGGTGAAAGTGGGTACTGGTGTTGGAGTGAGTGTAATGCAGTCTGTTGAATGTATGAGGGAAAATGTGACTCAAGAACAGATTGTGATGGGAAATGAAGTTGGAACTGAAGAAGTATCTCTTAGCAACAATTGTGATACTACTGTAGACAATGGTTCTATAGCGTTGCAGGTGAAATCTAATGCTAGAACAAGATGCTGGCCCTCCAAGTTTGAGGATTTTGTTTGAAACTATTCATGTATATATAGTTTAAACTTCTGTATAATGGTCATTACTTTGTTTTCAAGTGTTTGTGTAGGGGAAATTTAAACCTCTGTATTTCAGTTTTACTTCTGTGTTTTATGGCAGCCAATGGGAAAAGAAAACGTATCGGCATGACCACCAATAATAACACCGAACATACTATAAACACTATAATTGACTGCAACCAGCCCTCTTTCGTGATGCAAGGAGGCTAGTCTGTGTGAGAAAATAGTGGAATAATAGAAACGACTATGACAACCGCCAAAATTAGAGAACAAAGTTCTTGGCAAAAGTTCGTCCATGACTTGAGGAGCGGGCGGGAAAGTCCAGGTAGATGAGTGCAGCTTGTGATGAACCTTAGGCAGATGGGTGATCAAACTTGACGATGTTGGAGGCATCATCCGGCAATCAGGAAGGGTTCTGAGGTTGGTTGGTTGTTGCTGTGGGAGGGAAGAAGACTCAACAAAGATTAGAGAATCTGAGGTGGGATAATACTCGCCTCCGTGTCTTTAATAAAAATTAAGACTTTCCGTCATAAATTACTAGGAAAACCTACATCTTATGGCAACACCGGAGGCTCTTATTATGCTTTTTTAAAGCATGTTAATTATTATTGAGGTTGCTGTATGAATTGGTTTACAATAAAAAGTTCTGAAAACATAATCATTAGACCAGTCAGCCGATCTCAGAATGTCCTCGAGTCTGGAACCTACCCAAAATGCTTTGGAAGCCATGGCACCCCTGGAGGAGTGAGCACCAAACGCTGATGTATCTATGCCTGCTAAGGTCATGATCCAGTGTACCCATCTGGCTAGAGTAGCAGATGATACAGGTTTATGGGGTTTGCGGAAAGAAATGAGGAGTTGGGATGAGGACGTTCTGAGGTTGGCCGTGCGGTCTTCGTAGACTTTGAGAAATTGTCTTACACATAATTTGGGTTGATTGGGAAAATAAGGGTAAAACACTGAACGTATATTTGTTTTGGTACGTGTGTTAATAGTAAACAAAACACCTGTAGGGGAAAATTGGCAAGATGAAATATCTAGTGCTTTGACATCCAATAAACCTGTAATAGAGACTAAACATAGTAACATTGTTAGTTTGGCTGAAAACATTTTTAGAGAAAGGTCTGCATTGTCCTGCCAGGAAATAAATAAGTTTAAGACAGCATTGACATCCCATAGTTTGGAATATTTGGGTAACGGTGGGAAAGAAAACTTCACTCCCTTAAGAAGGCCGCATATCAAGGGGTGTTCCCCGATCGGTTTTCCGTTGATGTGGGTATGTTGTAGGGAAATAGCTGACCTATAAAGGTTCATTGTCCTGTAAGACTTACTTGCACCGGCCTGCGCAGCAAGGAAATTTATAATGTAATTTAAATCGGTTGAAAAGGGATCGATATCCCTTCCCATACACCAGCTTGACCAAAGAGACCAAGCGGAGTTGTATGCCTTTCTAGTGCCGGGAGCCCAGGCATTATTAATGAGGTCTGAAGCTTCTGTCGAAATCGGGACGGGAGGTTGGGGATACCTGAAACCTTCCAGGCCGATAGGGTGAGAGAACTGTTGAGGATGAGAGGATGAGAAGAGCCGATAGGATTCCGAAGAAGGGAAGGAAAAATTGGAAGGAGCACTGGAAAGTCGATAGTTAGTTCGAGGAGAGGGGGAAACCACACTTGAGATTGCCAAAATGGAGCTATCAGAATTAAAGAAGCTTTTTGGCGCCTGACTTGGGCGAGAACTCTGGTAATCATTAGGAATGGAGGAAAGGCGTAATTAAGTGTGGATGACCAGTCCTGAAGGAAAGCGTCGGAAGCCAGAGCCGAAGGATCCGGGCGCCAACTGAAAAACAGAGGGAGTTGTGTATTTAGACGAAACGCAAATAGGTCTATTTTGAAGGGACCCCATTTGTGAAAGAGAGTTTGGAAGATTGAGGGATGAAGTTTCCAATCGCTGGAATCTCTGAGGTAACGAGAGTGCCGGTCCGCGACATCGTTGAGGGAACCGGGAAGATACTCTGCCAACAGGGAAATTTCGTTGTGAAGGCAATATTCCCAAAGGCTTTTTGTCAGATCTGCTAGGGGTTTTGATCTGGAGCCCCCTAAATGGTTTATGTAGCAGACAGCTGACACA
This sequence comes from Pleurodeles waltl, assembly GCF_031143425.1. Lineage (NCBI taxonomy): Eukaryota > Metazoa > Chordata > Amphibia > Caudata > Salamandridae > Pleurodeles > Pleurodeles waltl. Next base: position 970,526,814 of record NC_090443.1, on the reverse strand, counting down.
TTGTCCATACAGAGGAGGATGGTACACTGGACTCTGTTTTTTGCTAGGCTTTTGATTGCAAATGTGCCCGCAAGCATCTCTAAATAGTTGATATGCAATTTGGACTCCTCTGAAGACCAGAAACCTCCAGTCGAGATTGCACCACATCGGGCGCCCCAGCCCGTCAGACTTGCATCTGATTCTAACACAAGATCTGGGGCTGAGGGAAAGATAGTCTTGCCGTTCCAGGCATCTAAATGGTCTATCCACCACTGAAGCTCTAGACGGGACTCTTGGTCGAGATTGAGGGTCTCTGAGTAGGAAAGTCCTCTTCTGAGGGGTCGGATTTTTAATCTTTGGAGGGCCCGATATTGAAGAGGGCCGGGGAAGATGGCTTGGATTGAGGAGGCGAGGAGACCCACAACTCTGGCTAGGGATCTGAAAGAGATTTGAGAACTCCGAAGCAGTTTCAGGATCTCTGATTTCGTGGATCTTACCTTTTGTTGCGGAAGTTGCAGTATAGCTGTCGAGGAATCGATTATGAAACCCAGAAATTCTATCCTTTTTGACGGAATAGACACCGATTTTTCTTTGTTAATAAGAAAACCCAATTGGGATAAGAGAGAACAGGTAATTTGGAGGTGGTGTTGAAGGGAGCGACAGTCCTGGTGCATTAGCAGGATATCGTCTAGGTAAATGAGTAATCTGACTCTGAGGGACCTGAGGTGAGTCGTAACCGGTTTCATTATTTTTGTGAAGCACCAGGGTGCTGAAGAAAGGCCGAACGGAAGGGAGGAGAAATGGTATGTTTGTCCTTGCCATTGGAATTGGAGGAATTTTCTGTGAGATACGTGTATGGGTACAGATAAGTATGCGTCTTGAAGGTCCAAACGAACCATGTAATTGTGAGGGAGAAGAATATCTCTTAGGTGAATAATGGTTTCCATTTTGAAATGTCTGTATACTACACAGCAATTGAAATTTCTTAAGTTGATCACTGGTCTTGGTTTTTTGTTCTTCTTTAGGACTAGAAAGAGGGTACTGAGAAAACCGGAAGGATCCGGACGGGAAATCTGTATGGCTTGTTTGAGAAGAAGTGACTGGATTTCTGATGAGATTAGGGACCCCATTTCGGAGGAGAAGAAGAGGGGGGAGGAAGGGATTGTTGATGTGGGATTGAATAAAGTTCCTTGAACTGTGTTGAGTACCCATGCATCCGAAGTGATACTTTTCCATTTTTCTATGAAATGGCGAAGACGGCCGCCTACAGGAGGAAGGCCATAATTGGGGCTTACCCTGTTGGTAACTGAACCTGGAGCCGGGCCACAGGAGCCTCTGCCATGATGGGGATAGAACTGAGGTTTGTACGGTTGTGAGTCGTAATTGGAGTTGTAGGAATTGTAGGAATTGTAGGAGCCTCTAGATCCTTGTGATCGGAAGGAACGGCCGGTAAAGCGGCTCCTGCCTGTACCAGCCTTGCCAAAAAAACGTTGGTGGAACACTTTTTTAATTGATTGTTGTGCCTTGTCTATAGAGGCGAAAGTGGAGACAAACTTCCCCAAGTCTTTTATGAATGAATCTCCGAAGAGGAGACCATCTGCCTTAATGCCGGGGTCGATGAAAGCTAGATTGGCCAATTTAGGGTCTAATTTAAGTAGGAGACCTTTCCGTCTCTCGTGAATGATGGCCGAATTGGCATTGCCAAGGAGGCAAAAGGCTCTTTGGATCCACAAAGACAGTTCCGCAGGATCAATGTCTATATTCTCTGTTTTGGCTGATTCCGCCATATCGAAAATTCTGGCCAAAGGACCTACCAGATCTAAAAGTTTGTCCTGGCAGTTGCACCAGGCTTTATCGACACCCTTACGGGGGTCTTTACCAAATTTAGAAAAGAAGGTAAGAAGGGATTGATCAACAGATGGGGTAGAGGTAATATTAGAGGAAAGGTAAGGCCTGGGACATTCAGATCTTAGTTTGGACCTAGTGGGCTTGTCTAGAGGAAGTCTTAGTCTGGAGGAAATATAGTCGGCAACGTGAGAGGAGGGTAACCATTCGGTAGAGTTGGGGTGGTGGAGGAAAGAAGGGTTAAACATGGGATTGCCGTCTGGGTCCAGGATTTGTTTGGCTGTAAAAGGATTAGTAGTCAAATCGAATTTTGTTTTCTTGGGGGGGGGAGAGGATTGAGACTGGGAGCCCCAGATATCTGTGTCGTCATCTGGATCATCTAAGTCACCCATGTCATCGTCTGTGTCAGAGATATGAGATATAATAATTTTTGGGGGCGCATCTAAAACATGTTTAGTCTTTTGGGAACATTTTAGTTTGGGTTTCCCCTCCTTAGAAGGAGGCCTTGGAGGAGACTTGTCCTCAATCTGGGGTGAAGAAGTTTCACCAGTCGAGCTAGCGCCATTTATGGGCAAGCAAATGCTTAATTTTTCTTTTTCTGCATTCCCCCGCAGAATGGGCCAGTAAGGATTTGAAAACCATATCCTGTATAGAGGATTGAAGGTTTTTTGTAATTTTGCCCATTGAATTATTAATGGCTTTTGCCACTGAATCGTTAATAAAATTATCAAGGTCTTGATTAAATACATCATCGTCATTATTGGAATTATCAGTCATATTGGATGTAATTTGGGAGGAAAAGGGTTAAAAAATAGCTAGTGGAGACAGAAACGGGGAGAACACGCCCACGGGGCGTTACCGGTGTGAAGAGGCAGGTCAAAAGTGTTGGACTCGGAGAAGAGGAGCAGGCGCTGGAGCGACCCGGTTGGGGAGTAAGGAAGCTGTATTTTCGTCGAGCGCGGCCGTCTGAGGTGAGACGGAGCCGTGGTGAAGCGTCTTGTTGAGGAAACGGCCATTGGAACGTTCGCATGTTCCTCGGAAGGCCGGCGAAAAGGGGGGGGGGCAAGTATGCGGGAGGGGGAGCGCTAAAATGAATAAAGACGAAGAAACACGGCCGCGCGGCAGCAAAGCGGCATACAATAGATAATAAATGCAACTAAATAGGAATTATAGAGATAAACGCGCACATATAGTTAGAATGAAAGAATTTAGAACACTTATCTTGACTGCGAGCAGCAAGAAAGAGGGCTGGTCGCAGTCAAGTATAGTGTTTATAGTATGTTTGGTGTTATTATTGGCGGTCATGCCGATACGTTTTCTTTTGCCTGTTCCTTCAGCCTCATGGGAAATGTAGTTTTCTTGACTGCTGCTATTTAAAATAAAGCAAGATCGAGAAGCATAATAGGAGCATCCGGTCTTGCCATAAAATTTAGAATGTATTGTTTTGTAGACTGTGGAGTGGAGGACGAGAAGGCACTCTTATTGTAGAAGCGGGCTAGAGAAAGGATGGATAAATCTTATGCGAAGAAAGATGTACATGCCTTTCAAAGATTAAACACAACTTATTCATACTATGTTGTGTAAATTCAATCATTACACGCGGGGCCGATCGGAGCATTTCTTCAGCAACCAGTCCCGAGCTCACACGCGCCCTCGAAGTAGAGAGAGGACAAAGTGCTTCGCAATGAGCACATAGGCAATCCCTGCTCCCGTTCCACGCTGACAATTAATACGGGGTAGCCCGTAGGTCAGAAGTCCTACGGAATAATCAAGAAACCAAGGGGCATATTTATACTTTTTGACGCAAAACTGCACTAACGCAGTTTTGCGTCAAAAAAATTAGCGCCATGCGGGCGCCGTATTTAATCAATGACGTTAGCCGGCGTTAGCCGCGGCGCTGCCTGGTGTGCGTGGAAAAAAACGACGTACACCAGGCAGCGCCGGCGTAGAGGGATATGGGGCTTGGGCGTCAAAAAATGGTGCAAGTCAGGTTGAGGCAAATTTTTCGCCTCAACCCGATTTGCACCATTTTTTTCGACTCCCAACCCCCATAGAAATGACTCCTGTCTTAGCAAAGACAGGAGTCATGCCCTCTTGCCTAATGGCCATGCCCAGGGGACTTCTGTCCCCTGGGCATGGTCATTGGGCATAGTGGCATGTAGGGGGACACAAATCAGGCCCCCCTATGCCACAAAAAAAAAATAAAAAAAAAATGACTTACCTCAACTTACCTTAATGTCCCTGGGATGGGTCCCTCCATCCTTGGGTGTCCTCCTGGGGTGGGCAAGGGTGGCAGGGGGTGTCCCTGGGGGCATGGGAGGGCACCTCTGGGCTCCTTCAGAGCCCACAGGTCCCTTAACGCCTGCCTTTTCCAGGCGCTAAAAAACGGCGCAAAAGCGGCCGTACGTCATTTCTTTTGACCCGCCCACTCCCGGGCGTGAATTTTGCCCGGGAGTATAAATACAGCGCACATGCCTCGGAGTCAATTTTTTAGACGTGAACGCCTACCTTGCATATCATTAACGCAAAGTAGGTGTCCACGCAAAAAAATGACGCAAACTCCATGGACTTTGGCGCTAGACGCGTCTAACGCCAAAGTATAAATATGGAGTTAGTTTTGCGTCGGAATTGCGTAAAAAAAAACGACGCAATTCCGGCGCAAACGGAGTATAAATATGCCCCCAAATCTCAAACACTATAACAATATATGCAGTAGATAAAGCACAAACAATAAATAGTATGGGGAAGCACTTTAGCTCTGGCTGCAAGCAGCAAAGAAAGAGAAGGACGTGCTTTCTGGCGCATGTATACAGGGAGCAGACCTATGATTGGACAGTGTATGGACTACTGAGTATATTGGGAGTAGTTTTTGATGTTTAAAAGTTTTGATTGGCCGCTGTTTATTTCTCAGTAAAGAAAGAGAAGCATAACCCGAAGACTCCGGTCCTGACATAGAATTGTGGCTATACAGATGATGTGCTGCTTGTTTGGTCCAGAGAAGCCTGCCCTCTAGGGAGGAGAAGGAGCCTTGCAGCTCTCACTCCTCAAACAAGGCACTTGTCATTCCTTACCCATAGCGCTTGCGCTGCTTTTTGTGATCCTCAGTCAGGGTCTAACGTCATAGTTATATTGTACTTAAGCAGCATTGGCTATGCCGAGGTTGTGATTGTTCTTATGACAACAATATTCTATGATGACATAAATGTATTCAGTGAATTTGAATCTGCCAGACCAGCTGTTGGCTGTGCCTGCCCCAACTGTGTATGGGGTTATATCTCTGATTAAATAAACTACTTCAACTCCATATGTAAGATAAGTCTTACTTAATTACAACTATGTTGGCTGTGATCTTGCCAGGCACAGGCTTTTCATCAGAGAAACGCCTGTTCATGCTGCTCTCCAAGAAAGCTGATTACAGGCAACTTTTAACTGGTCTAGAAAAATACTAGTGCGTACCTACAGGTAACTACAGGTAGCTGGAAAAACACCACTTCTTAATGTTTAGAGACTGCCTGACTCTCTGCTGCAGTGCTGGTCCTAGGACTTTTGGGGCACCGGGCAAAAGGGAAGATGTGAGACTCCTCTAAGTTGCATATGACTTCAAAAGAAGTGACACCACAGAGTGGCATCACAGAGCGTGGCATCATAGGACTATTAGTATTTTTTTCCATTCCTGAAGTGACCTAGCCCTTTCATTTGAATCTTCTACTGCCGCATTTATGATAGAAAAATTAAAAGGCAAGTTCCTGAAGGCAAGGAAATGAAAGCAGAATGAACTACCTAAATCTGGTATAAAGAAGCAACTTAAGCCCTCCTGTGGTGGAAGTCTGTGCTAGTGAAATCCCTTTTACTTTGACAGGAAAAACAAAGTTTAATGATGCATCTATTTTGTGACCCTTAGTAAAGGTGAGGATAAGGCAGAGGACAGCATTGGTGTGAGAGTGTTCACACATGAGTGTGTTTTTTGTTGCAGTATACCAATGTTTATTCCTGCCACTACTATTAGAAGAAAGTTTAGGCCTTTGTATCCTCTGGACAGAGAAGCAATAGAAGCAATTAGGTTTTGCATCAATACTACTGTGGAACTGCTCAGTTTCCTAGCTAGAAACTTGAATCTGACCCCTTACTTATCCCAAGGAGAACTGATCTTATACTCTTGGAGTCATTAAGAGGTTCTTGCATTGTAACATGCGTGTTACTACAGAGCTCTTCGTTAGGTGGTGAACTAAAGGGAGGATTGCTGTGACAAACCCATTATAGGGAATGTATTATGGGTGTGTCAGCAAATGGGGCTTAAAATATGGACAGAGATCACAAAGGTGCTTTTTCATGCAGCTTTCTTAAAGAAGGCACTGAGGATACACTATTACATGGTCCATTTTAGTCCCTTTGTCCATTGATACAAACACAATATATTCATCTTGAGCACAGCTCATGGCTCAATAAGGTTGTCGCAGAACCTTACACCTAAACCAAAATATGTTAAAATTCACAATGACTAGTGTAACATTCAAGTAGCAGCTGACTGTCACTCAAAGTGTCATATGTATGAAGTATAGATGCCACACGTAAACACACAGCAAATACAGAAATGTCACACATTGGCAAGGGAGAAGCCAGAAAATTAAAATACCTCCCATTTTAAACCAAAGCTCTTTTTTGTATCTTCCAGCAAGGATCTAGCCATTCATCTTTCCATCAAATCACTGATATCCACAATTTCCCATTTACATTCCGTCATCCATCCATTCTTTCATCCATCATTCAGTGTTTCAACATTCAGTCCATCCATGTGCCCATCCATATCAAAACCTATCCAACCATTTCCAAGCCTATCCATCCTTCCATCCATCCTCTCACTCATCCATCCATCCTTCCTTCCAATCATCCATCCACCCTTTCACTCCATCTATCCTGTCACTCACCCATCCACACATCCACCCATCCATCCATCTACTCATCCATCCATTTACCCTTTCACCCATTCAGCAATCCTTCCATTTATTCATCCATTCACTCATCCATCCATCCATTCATCCTTTCACTCATCTATCCATCTTTCCTCCTAACTCTCCAGCCTCCCTTTTACTCATCTATCCATTCTTTCACTCATCCACCCTTACATCTGTGTTTTCACTCATCTGTCCACTGATCCATTTGTCTATCCTGTCAATCATCCATCCATACTTTTGCACATCCATCCATCCTCCCTCTAACTTTCTATCTCCTTTCACGTAGCAATCCATCCTTGCATCCACGCACCAATCCATCTACTCATCCACCTATTAATCCTTTCATTGATCCTAATACTAATCCATCTTTTCACTCATCCATCCACCCTTTCTCTCATCTATCTACCCTTTCACTTTTTCACTCATCCATCCATCCATACTTTTGTCCATCTACCCTCCCTTTCACTCACTCATCCATCCTTACACCCGCCCTTTCACTCATCTGTCCATCCATTTACTTTTTCACTTATCCATTCATCATTTTACTCATGCAGCCAACCTTTCACTCACCCATCATCCACCATTTAAGTCCATCCATCCATCCTGGGTCTCGCCCATCTATCATCCACCGTTTTACCTATCCATGCACCCTTCCACCCAGCCGTCTGTCTATTTACCCTTTCACTCATCCATCCTTCCACTCACTCATCCATCCATCCTTTTGTGCATCATATATCATCCATCCTTTCGCGCGTCCATTCATCCTTTCACTCATCCATCCATTCACACATCCCTTAACTTACTCACCTACCCTTTCACATTAGTTATGAGCTGAGCCTTTGTCTGTAGAGTTGCAGACAGAAGAGGGTCATCAAGAACTCCACCCTCCTGTAGTTCCTAAAGCAAGAGGTCAGGGGTGGTCAGGGTGTTCGATGCCCCATGCACATAGGCCATCTGAAAACATGGAAGTCATGAGTCATGCATTATGCACAGTTCCAGGACATGAGGTGACTGTGACATGGTATTTGCTTTTTTGACAGTTTTATATAGCGCAAACTCAGTCCAAGGTCTATGGCGCACTTTACACGAGTACCGATTACATTACAAAAGGTATTTTATTTTTAGGTATGTGGAAATGTAAGTGATTTGCCCAGAACCACATTATGTAGAACCAACCCTAGGCCTTGCACTTGGTTCCTTAGTTCAGTAAAACTACTTCATGTGCTGCGAGACCCAGGGGAGGGAGTTTCATCCTCTGGGCTTCACAGCAATAGTGTAGCGCTGTGAGGCCAAGGAGAGATGGCCTCCTACCATGAGCCTTGCAGCAGTGGTTAATTGCTTCAAGCCCCAGGGAAGGGAACCCCATACCTGGACCTTGCAGCCTGATCTAGCATTTCAAGTCCCAGGGAAGTGTGCTTTGTTAAACAGTGCTGCTATGCCGGTCTGATCTGACTGCTCCCTCCTCCCCAACCCACCTTTCCTCCCTGATAATGTCTGCTGGCCCATGGAACAAAAGGGGTCTTCTGTTGCTTTGCAACCCAAAACAGAAAGGACAGACAAGGCTCGAGGGCAGGTTTTTTTGGGGGGTGTGTCCCTAACATTGTGAGCCAACACAAATAATAGCTTTGCTGCTGCCCACTTCTCCATGTACTCTTTCCTCCCCACCCCACCCCTTCCCCCCCAGCAAAGCCACCACACCCTAGGGCTGGAAAGTTCAAGACCCCTAACTCAAAAAATACATTTGCTATGTGTTCAGATGGGGGAAGGGGCACAGGAGGAGCAGGGGGCTGACTGCTACTGTGGCCTTTTTGCAGGGATGTGGGACCCACTTTTTCGACCTGAATGTGGGGCCCTGGGCAGCTGCCCACATTGCTCATGCCTAGGACCATCCCTGTAGGTAGCCCATTAACCATGTCTCAGGCCTGCCATTTGCAAGGCCTGTGTGTGCAGTTTCTCTGTCACTTCGACTTGGCATATAAAACTACTTGCCGAGCCTTAAACTCCCCTTTTTCTACATATAGGTCACCCCGAAGGTAGGCCCTAGGTAACCCATAGGGCAGGGTGCTGTGTAAGTAAAAGTCAGGACATGTCCAGGTTGTGAAAAGACGTTTTCGCTACTGTGAGGCCTACTCCTCTCACAGGCCAGCATTGTAAATGCCCTTATATACTTTTAAGTGGTAGATCCTGATCTGAAAGGAGTGGCTTTACCATGTTTGGTATGGCCAGAATGGTAATGAAAAATGCTGCTTACTGGTGAAGTTGGATTTAACATTACTATTTTAGAAATGCCACTTTTAGAAAGTGAGCATTTCTCTGCACTTACTGCTTTTTTTTGCCTTATAGTCTATCTCCAATCCACGTCTGGGTGGGGCTGGTTGACAGCTCCCCTCATGCATTCCACCCACACAGTCATAACCACAGGCCACTCAACCACATCTGCATTCATCTGCATATTAAATGGGTCTTCCTGGGCAGGAAGGGTGGAGGGGTTCTAACTTACACTTCAAAAGCCATTGGCCTGACCCCCACACAAAGGACTGATAACCCCCTCAGGGATCATGGCAGACAGCGCTGGGTAAAAAGGGGACCTTGTGCACTTCAAAACCATTCTTTGAAATTACCCCCACTTTAAAGGCATTTTTGGGTATATATGCTGGATCTGTGACCCTCCAAAATCAGGTGCTTCTGGACCAGCAACTGGAATCTGTCAGAGGGACTGCCTGACTGCCCAAAGGACTCATCTGGACTGCTTTGCTGAGAAGGACTGCTCTCCTGCCTGTTGCCCTGCTACCTGGCTGTCCCATGACTCTGCTAGAAGGACTCTGCCTTCCTCCTAAAGTGCTCACCAAAGGGGTGGATTGAGCTTGCCTCCTGTTTTCGAAGTCTCAGGGCCAACAAAGACTTCACCTCTTCAAGGAAATCCAGCGCATCGGGAAATCTAAGCACCGCCCGCAGAAACTGATGTAGGGCCTGTCTTGAGGCCTGAAAATCTCTCCACTGCCTGCCAGATCTACACAGAGCCTGTCTTGCGACCCATAAATCAAAGCATTGCCTGCCGGATTGACACAGCACTTGTTGCCTCTCCACACCACATCTGAGTTTCTCCTGCATCGTCTCTGGGCGTCAAAGTATCCACGCACCACAGTGAAGAACCGAGGCGCACACCCAAAAATCAATGCATCACTTTGCAGCATGGAAATAAACAATGCATCTCCTTTTCCACGCCGTAAAAATCAGTGCATTGCTTTGTTTTTCAACGCATCTCCTACTCTGCGGTCTCTCTGCGTCCTTATTTTTGATGCACACCAGGTACTGTGTGTTACAAGAATATAACCACTGACTCTTGTGGATTAATCCTAACTTAACCTTTTGAAAGTGATATCTTCATTTATACTTATTGAATTATTGTTGTTTTTGATAGAATTGGGATCTCTAGTTGGCTGTCAGGTTACATCTTGTCCAAGTAGGGACCCTCACTCTAGTCAGGGTAAGGGAGGTACGCAGCTCAGATAACCCCTGCTCACCCCCTTAGTAGCTTGGCACAAGCAGTCAGGCTTATCTCAGAGGCAATGTGTAAAGTATTTGTACAAACACACACAGTAACACAGTGAAAACACCACAAAAGGGATTCCACAATAGTTTAGAAAAATAGACATGATTTATCTGAATCAAACAAGATTAAAACGACGAAAATCCAACATACACAAGCAAAGATATGATTTTTTAAAGTAAAAAGATTCTTAATCCATAAAAAATCAATGGATGTGTTGTTTAACCCCTTCGCTGCCAGGCCTTTTCCCCCTCCTGTGCCAAGCCTTTTTTTGGCTATTTGGTGCAGTTTGCGCTTAGGCCCTCATAACTTTTTGTTCACATAAGCTACCCACGCCAAATTTGCGTCCTTTTTTTCCAACATCCTAGGGATTCTAGAGGTACCAAGACTTTGTGGGTTCCCCAGAAGGAGGCCAAGAAATTAGCCAAGATACTGTGAAATGTTCGTTTTTTTTCTCCAAAAAATGGGAAAAAGGGGCTGCAGAAGAAGGCTTGTGATTTTTTTCCCTGAAAATGGCATCAACAAAGGGTTTGCGGAGCTAAAATCACCAGCTTCCCAGCTTTCAGGAACAGGCAGACTTGAATCAGAAAACCCAATTTTTCAATACAATTTTGGCATTTTACTGGGACATACCCCATTTTTTATGATTTTTTGTGCTTTCAGCCTCCTTCCAGTCAGTGACAGAAATGGGCATAAAACCAATTCTGGATCCCAGAAACTGCAACATTTCTGAAAAGTAGACAAAATTCTGAATTCAGCAAGGGGTAATTTGTGTAGATCCTACAAGGGTTTCCTACAGAAAATAACAACTGAAAAAGAATAATATTGAAATTGAGGTGAAAAAAACATCAATCAATTTTTACCTACATTTTACTCTGTAACTTTTCCCTGCAATGTCAGATTTTCGAAAGCAATATACCGTTACGTCTGCTGGACTCCTCTGGTTACGGGGATATAAAGGGCTTGTAGGTTCATCAAGAACCCTAGGTACCCAGAGCCAATAAATGAGCTGCACCCTGCAGTGCGTTTTCATTCTATGCCGGGTATACAGCAATTCATTTGCTGAAATATAAAGAGTGAAAAATAGCTATCAAGAAAACCTTTGTATTTCCAAAAAGGGCACAAGATAAGGTGTTGAGGAGCAGTGGTTATCTCTGAATTCCGGGGTGACCATACTAGCATGTGAATTACAGGGCATTTCTCAAATAGATGTCTTTTTTACACACTCTCTTATATTTGGAAGGAAAAAATGTAGAGAAAGACAAGGGGCAATAACACTTGTTTTGCTAATCTATGTTCCCCCAAGTCTCCCAATAAAAATGATACCTCACTTGTGTGGGTAGGCCTAGCGCCCGCGACAGGAAACGCCCCAAAACGCAACGTGGACACATCACATTTTTTTAAAGAAAACAGAGGTGTTTTTTGCAAAGTGCCTACCTGGCCTCTAGCTCAGCCGGCACCTAGGGAAACCTACCAAACCTGTGCATTTTTGAAAACTAGAGACCTAGGGGAATCCAAGATCGGGTGACTTGTAGGGTTCTCACCAGGTTCTGTTACCCAGACTCCTTTGCAAACCTCAAACTTTGGCTAAAAAAACACATTTTCATCAAATTTTAGTGACAGAAAGTTGTGGAATCAGAGAGGAGCCACAAATGTCCTTCCTCCCAGCGTTCCCCCAAGTCTCCCGATAATAATAATACCTCACTTGTGTGGGTAGGCCAGCGCCCGCGACAGGAAATGCCCCAAAACGCAACGTGGACACATCACATTTTTTTAAAGAAAACAGAGGTGTTTTTTGCAAAGTGCCTACCTGTAGATTTTGGCCTCTAGCTCAGCCGGAACCTAGGGAAACCTAACGAACCTATGCATTTTTGAAAACTAGAGACCTAGGGGAATCCAAGATGGTGTGACTTGTGGGGCTCTGACCAGGTTCTGTTACCCAGAATCCTTTGCAAACCTCAAAATTTGGCTAAAAAACACATTTTTCTCACATTTCGGTGACAGAAAGTTCTGGAATCTGAGAGGAGCCACATATTTCCTTCCCCCCAGCGTTCCCCCAAGTCTCCCGATAAAATGATACCTCACTTGTGTGGGTAGGCCTAGCGCCCGTGACAGGAAATGCCCCAAAACACAACGTGGACACATCACATTTTTTTAAAGAAAACAGAGATGTTTTTTGCAAAGTGCCTACCTGTAGATTTTGTCCTCTAGCTCAGCCGGCACCTAGGGAAACATACCAAACCTGTGCATTTTTGAAAACTAGAGACCTAGGGGAATCCAAGATGGGGTGACTTGTGGGGCTCTGACCAGGTTCTGTTACCCAGAATCCTTTGCAAACCTCAAAATTTGACTAAAAAAACACATTTTCCTCACATTTCGGTGACAGAAAGTTCTGGAATCTGAGAGGAGCCACAAATGTCCTTCCACCCAGCGTTCCCCCAAGTCTCCCGATAAAAATGATACCTCACTTGTGTGGGTAGGCCTAGCGCCCATCCAATTTTTAGAAAGAAAACAGAGGTGTTTTTTGCAAAGTGCCTACCTTTAGATTTTGGCCTCTAGCTCAGCCGGCACTTAGGGAAACCTACCAAACCTGTGCATTCTTTAAAACTAGAGACCTAGGGGAATCCAAGATGGGGTGACTTGTGGGGCTCTGATCAGCTTTTGTTACCCAGAATCCTTTGCAAACCTCAAAATTAGGCTAAAAAACATATTTTCCTCACATTTCGGTGACAGAAAGTTCTGGAATCTGAGAGGAGCCACATATTTCCTTCCCCCCAGCATTCCCCCAAGTCTCCCGATAAAAATGATACCTCACTTGTGTGGGTAGGCCTAGCGCCCGTGACAGGAAATGCCCCAAAACACAACGTGGACACATCCAATTTTTTGAAAGAAAACAGTGCCTACCTGTGGATTTTGGCCTCTAGCTCAGCCGGCCCCGGGTGGAGGGGGCAGAAATGGCCTAAAATTAATTTGTCACCCCCCCCCCGGGAGCGACCCTTGCCTATGGGGTTCGCTACCCCTGCGTGACATTGGCGCCAAAAAAAAAATCCCCGGTGCCTAGTGGTTTCTGCCCCCTTGGGGGCAGATTGACCTAAAATCGGCCAATCAGCCTCCAAGGGTGGCAGAAATGGTCTTAATACAATTTGGCCCCAGGGGAGCGACCCTTGCTTAATGGGTCGCTCCCCATCTCTAAAAAAACTAACAAACATAAAAAACACAAAAAAACAATTTGCCCTGGCACCTAGAGGTTTCTGTCCCCCCCTGGGGGCAGATCGGCCTAATACCAAAAGGCCAATCTGCCCCCAGGGGGGCAGAAATGGCCTAAAATAAATTTGCCCCCCCACCCCCCCGGGGAGCGACCCTTGCCTACAAGGTCGCTCCCCTTGCGTGACGGCGCATAAAAAAAGATCCCTGGTGCCTAGTAGTTTCTGCCCCCCTTGGGGGAAGATTGGTCTACAATCGGCCAATCTGCCCCCAAGGGGAGCAGAAATGGTCTAAATACAATTTGCCCCCAGGGGAGCAACCCTTGCCTAATGGATCGCTCCCCATCTCTAAAAAAACAAACAAACAACAAAAAAAAACACAAAAAAACAATTTGCCCTGGTGCCTAGAGGTTTCTGCCCCCCCCCGGGGGCAGATCGGCCTAATACCAATAGGCCGATCTGCCCCCAGGGGGAGCAGAAATGGCCTAAAATAAATTTGCCCCCCACCCCCGGGGAGCGACCCTTGCCTACAAGGTCGCTCCCCTTGCGTAACGGCGCAAAAAAAAGATCCCTGGTGCCTAGTGGTTTCTGCCCCCCTTGGGGGCAGATTGACCTAAAATCGGCCGATCTGCCCCCAAAGCAGGCAGAAATGGCCTAAATACAATTTGCCCCTCCAGGGGAGCGACCCTTGCCTAAGGGGACGCTCCCCATCTGTAAAACACAACAACAACAAAAATCCCTGGTGCCTAGTGGTTTCTGCCCCCCGTGGTGGCAGATCGGCCTAATAAAAATAGTCTGATCTGCCCCCATGGGGGGGCAGAAATGGCCTAAAATAAATTTGCCCCCCAGGGGAACGACCCTTGCCTAAGGGGTCGCTCCCCTTACGTGAAAAACAAACAAACAAAAAAAACTCCCTGGTGTCTAGTGGTTTCTGCCCCCCTTGGAGGCAGATTGGCCTCATAAAAATAGGCCAATCTGCACCCAAGGGGGGGCAGAAATGGCCTAAGTATAATTTGCCCCCTAGGGGAGCGACCCTTGCCTAAGGGGTCGCTCCCCACCTCAAAAAACAAAAACGAAACAAACAAAAAAAACAAATGTTTTTATCCCTGGTGCCCTGAGGTTTCTGCCCCCCCTGGGGGCAGATCGGCCTAATAATAGGCTGATCTGCCCCCGGGGGGGGCAGAAAAGGCTTTAAAAAAAATGCCCCCCCTGGGAGCGACCCTTGCCCAAGGGGTCGCTCCCTTTTGTCACTTTCATAAAAAAAAAACACATCCCTGGTGTCTAGTGGGCGTTTTGACAGCCGGCTTGCTTTACAATCCGGCTGCCAAAACGCAGAGAGAGACTTCAAAGGGAAGGAAATACATTTCCTTCCCTTTGAATCCTCTCTGCCTCCTCCCAGTGATCGGAAGAGAAATGCTTTGCATTTCTCTTCCGATCATCGTGCTGGAAGCTGAGCTTCCAGCACGAAGGAGGAGGCATTGTGATTGTCAGCGCGCGCTCGCGCGCTGACATCACGGGGGGGTCGGGGATGGAAGGGCTTCCCCTTCCATCCCTGACTTGGGGGGGTGGGGGGGAACCCCACAGAGGGAGCGCTGGCGCTCCCTCTGGGCTGGGTGCCCAGGACGTAATGGTTACGTCCTGGGCACAGCAGCACTGTGCCGCAGGACGTAACCATTACGTCCTCGCACAGAAGGGGTTAAGCACAAAGTATGCGTGGAGGAAGCTGGCCTGGTGTGTGCTGGGTCCCTGAGGTACTTACACCTTCTACCAGGTCCAGGTATCCCCTATTAGTGTAGTGTAGGCAGTGTCTAGAAGCCAGGCTCTCTAGAGGTAGCCATGGATGAGCAGCCAAGGCTTATTGAGGAGACATGCAAAGCTCATTCAATACCACTATAGTCACACAGAACTAACACACATGAAAGAAAACACTCAGGGGGTGATTCTAACCCTGACGGGCGGCGGAGGCCGCCCGCCAGAGTTCCCCCCTCCAGAACACCGCTTCGCGGTCATAAGACCGCTGCGGTGATTCTGGCTTTTGCACTGGGCTGGCGGGCGGCCGCCAAAAGGCCGCCCGCCAGCCCAGTGCAAAAGAGCCTTCCCACGAGGACGCCGGCTCAGAATTGAGCCGGCGGAGTGGGAAGGTGCGACGGGTGCAGTGGCAACCGTCGCGTATTTCAGTGTCTGCAATGCAGACACTGAAATACAATGTGGGGCCCTCTTACGGGGGCCCCTGCAGTGCCCATGCCATTGGCATGGGCACTGCAGGGGCCCCCAGGGGCCCCACGACAACCCATACCGCCATCCTGTTCCTGGCGGGAGAACCGCCAGGAACAGGATGGCGGTATGGGCTGTCAGAATCCCCCATGGCGGCGCAGCAAGCTGCGCCGCCATGGGGGATTCCCAGGGCAGCGGAAAACCGGCGGGAGACCGCCGGTTTTCCACTTCTGACCGCGGCAAAACCGCCGCGGTCAGAATGCCCTGCGGGGCACCGCCAGCCTGTTGGCGGTGCTCCCGCCGACCCTGGCCCCGGCGGTAAGGAACCGCCGGGGTCAGAATCAGGCCCTCAGTGTTACAAAAATAAAGGTACTTTATTTCAGTAACACAATTACCAAAAAGTACTAGAGAGGCAACCCTCCAATAGGAGGTAAGTAACACACTAGATATGTACGCTAATAATCAGAAATAGGCATACAAAGCAGTAGAAAACAGTGCAAATAGACATTAGTGACCCTAGGGTGAGCCCAAACCATATACTAAAAAAATGGAATACGAATGCAGGATGTAGGAAAATGCCACTTTTGGCATGGTTACCAGAATCCTTTGCAAACCTCAAAATTTGGCTAAAAAAACACGTTTTCCTCACATTTCGGTGACAGAAAGTTCTGGAATCTGGGAGGAACCACACATTTCCTTCCACCCAGCTTTCCCCAAGTCTCCCGATAAAAATGATACCTCACTTGTGTGGGTAGGCCTAGCGCCCGTGACAGGAAACGCCCCAAAACACAACGTGGACACATCCAATTTTTTGAAAGAAAACAGAGGTGTTTTTTTGCAAAGTGCCTACTTGTAGATTATGGCCTCTAGCTCAGCCGGCACCTAGGGAAACCTACCAAACCTGTGCATTTTTGAAAACTAGAGACCTAGGGGAATCCAAGATGGGGTGACTTGTGGGGCTCTGACCAGGTTCTGTTACCCAGAATCCTTTGCAAACCTCAAAATGTGGCTAAAAAAACACATTTTCCTCACATTTTGGTGACAGAAAGTTCTGTAATCTGAGAGGAGCCACAAATTTCCTTCCACCCAGCGTTCCCCCAAGTCTCCCGATAAAAATGATACCTCACTTGTGTGGGTAGGCCTAGCACCTGCAACAGGAAATGGCCCAAAACACTACGTGGACACATCAAATTTTTTCATAGAAAACAGTGCCTACCTGTGGATTTTGGCCTCTAGCTCAGCCGGCACCTGGGGAAACCTAGCAAACCAGCGCATTTTTGAAAACTAGAAACCCAGGGGAATCCAAGATGGGGTGACTTGTGGGGCTCTGACCAGGTTCTGTTACCCAGAATCCTTTGCAAACATCAAAATTTGGCTAAAAAAACACATTTTCCTCATATTTTGGTGACAGAAAGTTCTGTAATCTGAGAGGAGCCACAAATTTCCTTCCACCCAGCGTTCCCCCAATTCTCCCGATAAAAATGATACCTCACTTGTGTGGGTAGGCCTAGCGCCTGCGACAGGAAATGGCTCAAAACACTACGTGGACACATCACATTTTTTCATAGAAAACAGTGCCTACCTGTGAATTTTGGCCTCTAGCTCAGCCGGCACCTGGGGAAACCTAGCAAACCAGCACATTTTTGAAAACTAGAAACCCAGGGGAATCCAAGATGGGGTGACTTGAGGGGCTCTGACCAGGTTCTGTTACCCAGAATCCTTTGCAAACATCAAAATTTGGCTAAAAAAACACGTTTTCCTCACATTTCGGTGACAGAAAGTTCTGGAATCTGAGAGGAGCCCCAAAATTTCTTCCACCCAGCTTTCCCCCAAGTCTCCCAATAAAAATAATACCTCACTTATGTGGGTAGGCCTAGCGCCCGTGACAGGAAATGGCCCAAAACACAACGTGGACACATCACATTTTTTCATAGAAAACAGTGCCTACCTGTGGATTTTGGCCTCTAGCTCAGCCGGTCCCGGGGGTGGTGGGGGGGAGCGGGGGTTAGAAATGGCCTAAAATTAATTTGTCCTCCAACCCCCCCCCCGGGAGCGACCCTTGCCTATGGGGTCGCTCCCCCTGCGTGACATTGGCGCCCAAAAAAAAATCCCCGGTGCCTAGTGGTTTCTGCCCCCTTGGGGGCAGATTGACCTAAAATCGGCCAATCAGCCCCCAAGGGTGGCAGAAATGGTCTTAATACAATTTGGCCCCAGGGGAGCGACCCTTGCCTAATGGGTCGCTCCCCATCTCTAAAAAAAATAAATAAAAAATAAACCACAAAAAAACAATTTGCCCTGGCACCTAGAGGTTTCTGTCCCCCCCCCCTGGGGGCAGATCAGCCTAATACCAAAAGGCCGATCTGCCCCCAGGGGGGGCAGAAATGGCCTAAAATAAATTTGCCCCCCCACCCCCGCCCGGGGAGCGACCCTTGCCTACAAGGTCGCGACCCTTGCGTGACGGTGCAAAACAAAGATCCCTGGTGCCTAGTGGTTTCTGCCCCCCTTGGGGGCAGATTGACCTACAATCGGCCAATCTGCCCCAAAGGGGGTCTGAAATGGTCTAAATACAATTTGGCCCCCAAGGGAGCGACCCTTGCCTAATGGGTCGCTCCCCATCTCTAAAAAAAAAAAAAAACACAAAAAAACAATTTGTCCTGACGCCTAGAGGTTTCTGCCCCCCCCCCGAGGTCGCTCCCCTTGCGTGACGGCGCCAAAAAAAAGATCCCTGGTGCCTAGTGGTTTCTGCCCCCCTTGGGGAAAGATTGACCTACAATCGGCCAATCTGCCCCCAAGGGGAGCAGAAATGGTCTAAATACAATTTGCCCCCCAGGGGAGCGACCCTTGCCTAATGGATCGCTCCCCATCTCTAAAAAACAAACAAACAAAAAAAAAAAACACAAAAAACAATTTGCCCTGGTGCCTAGAGGTTTCTGCCCCAAGGGGGAGCAGAAATGGCCTAAAATAAATTCCCTTCCCCACCCCCCCCCCGGGGAGCGACCCTTTCCTACAAGGTCGCTCCCCTTGCGTAACGGCGCAAAAAAAAGATCCCTGGTGCCTAGTGGTTTCTGCCCCCCTTGGGGGCAGATTGACCTAAAATCGGCCGATCTGCCCCCAAAGCGGGCAGAAATGGCCTAAATACAATTTGCCCCTCCAGGGGAGCGACCCTTGCCTAAGGGGACGCTCCCCATCTGTAAAACACAACAACAACAAAAATCCCTGGTGCCTAGTGGTTTCTGCCCCCCGTGGGGGCAGATCGGCCTAATAAAAATAGTCTGATCTGCCCCCATGGGGGGCAGAAATGGCCTAAAATAAATTTGCCCCCCAGGGGAACGACCCTTGCCTAAGGGGTCGCTCCCCTTACGTGAAAAACAAACAAACAAAAAAAACTCCCTGGTGTCTAGTGGTTTCTGCCCCCCTTGGGGGCAGATTGGCCTCATAAAAATAGGGGGGCAGAAATGGCCTAAGTATAATTTGTCCCCTAGGGGAGCGACCCTTGCCTAAGGGGTCGCTCCCCACCTCAAAAAACAAAAACTAAACAAACAAAAAAAAAATGTTTTTATCCCTGGTGCCCTGAGGTTTCTGCCCCCCCTGGGGGCAGATCGGCCTAATAATAGGCTGATCTGCCCCCGGGGGGGGCAGAAAAGGCTTTAAAAAAAAATCCCCCCCTGGGAGCGACCCTTGCCCAAGGGGTCGCTCCCTTGTGTCACTTTAAAAAAAAAAAACACATCCCTGGTGTCTAGTGGGCGTTTTGACAGCCGGATTGCTTTACAATCCGGCTGCCAAAACCCAGAGAGAGACTTCAAAGGGAAGGAAATACATTTCCTTCCCTTTGAAGCCTCTCTGCCTCCTCCCAGTGATCAGAAGAGAAATGCTTAGCATTTCTCTTCCAATCATCGTGCTGGAAGCTCAGCTTCCAGCACGAAGGAGGAGGCATTGTGATTGTCAGCGCGCGCTCGCGTGCTGACGTCACGGGGGGTGGAGGGGTCGGGGTGGAAGGGCTTCCCCTTCCACCCCTGACTTGGGGGGGTGGGGGGAACCCCACAGAGGGAGCGCTGGCGCTCGCTCTGGGCTGGGTGCCCAGGACATAATGGTTACGTCCTGGGCACAGCAGCACTATGCCGCAGGACGTAACCATTACGTCCTCGGCACAGAAGGGGTTAAGCACATAGTATGCGTGTAGGAAGCTGGCCTGGTGTGTGCTGGGTCCCTGGGGTACTTACACCTTCTACCAGGTCCAGGTATCCCCTATTAGTGTAGTGTAGGCAGTGTCTAGAAGCCAGGCTCTCTAGAGGTAGCCGTGGATGAGCAGCCAAGGCTTATTGAGGAGACATGCAAAGCTCATTCAATACCACTGTAGTCACACAGCACTAACACACATGAAAGAAAACACTCAGTGTTACAAAAATAAAGGTACTTTATTTCAGTAACACAATTACCAAAAAGTACTAGAGAGGCAACCCTCCAATAGGAGGTAAGTAACACACTAGATATGTACGCTAATAATCAGAAATAGGCATACAAAGCAGTAGAAAACAGTGCAAATAGACAATAGTGACCCTAGGGTGAGCCCAAACCATATACTAAAAAAATGGAATACGAATGCAGGATGTAGGAAAATGCCACTTTTGGCATGGTTACCCCCTAACTTTTTACATTTTGTTGATGCCAGCTTTGATTGAAAGTGTGCTTGGTCCCTCCTAACCAGGCCCCAGCACCAGTGTCCTTTCTCTAAAACTGCACCTTTGTCTCCACAATTGGCACAGCCCTGGCACACAAATAAGTCATGTGTAGCTAGTACCCTTGGTACCAAGGGCCCTGTGGCCAGGAAAGGTCTCTAAGGGCTGCAGCATGTATTATGCCACCCTGGGGACCCCTCAGAGTGCCATGCCCACAACCCACTGCCTGTGCCATAGATATGTCACCCCTCTAGATGGCCTTACAGCCATAAGGCAGGGTGCACTATATCACAGGTGAGGGCATAGCTGCATGAGCACTATGCCCCTACAGTGTCTAAGCCAATTCTTAGACATTATAAGTGCAGGGTAGCCATAAAGGGTATATGGTCTGGGAGTTTGTCAAACACGAACTCTACAGTTCCATTATGGCTACACTGAATACTGGGGAGTTTGGTATCAAACTTCTCAGCACAAAAAATCCACACTGATGCCAGTGTGGGAATTATTGAGAAATGCACACTGAGGGCATCTTAGAGATGCACCCTGCATGCCAGCCCAACTGCTAGTGCTAGGCTGACCGGTCTCTGCCAGCCTGCCACTTCCAGACTAGTTTCTGGCCACATGGGGTGAGTGCCTTTGTGCACTCTGTGACCAGGAACAAAGCCTGTCCTGGATGGAGGTGCTTTACACCCCCCCCCCCACCATTGCAGGAACTGTAACACCTGGAGGTAAGCCTCAAAGGCTCAAGTCTTGTGTTACAACGCCCCGGAGCACTCCAGCTAGTGGAGATGCCTGCCCCCGGACACAGCCCCCACTTTTGGCAGCAGGTCCGGAGGAGTTAATGATAAAAACAAGGAGGAGTCACCCTCCAGCCAGGACAGCCCCTAAGGTGTCCTGAGCAGAAGTGACCCCTTCCTTAAAAAATCCTCCATCTTGCTTTTGAGGATTTAGCAAAATAGGATTAGTGATGTGCCCCCCTCCCCAAAGGGAGGAGGCACAAGGAGGGTGTAGCCACCTTCAGGGACAGTAGCCATTGGCTACTGCCCTCCAGCCCTAAACACACCCCTGAGTCTACTATTTAGGGGTGACCCTGAACCCAGTAAATCAGATTCCTGATGACCTAACAAGAAGAAGGACTGCTGACCTGAAAACCCTGCAGAGAAGAAGGAGACGACAACTGCTTTGGCCCCAGCTCTACCGGCCTGTCTCCAGAATCAAAGAACCTGCAACAGCGACACATCCAGTGAGCCCAGCGACTTCTGCCGACTCAGAGGACTGCCCTGCAATTCCAAAGGACCAAGAAACTCCAGTGGACAGCGGCTCTGTCCAAAGCAACAAGAAGAAACCATCTTTAAAGGGACTCCCACTTCACTCCTGAAGCGTGAGTCCCCAATACTCTGCACCCGATGCCCCCGTCCGTGTCCAGAGAAACAACACCGCAGAGAGGACCTCAAGGGGGCTCCCACGACGTGTCTACTCTGAGAGGACCTCCCTGCACCTCCATGGCGACGCCTGCGGAGAGAATCCAGAGGATCCCCCTGACCGCGACTGCCCGGTATCAAAGAACTCGATGCCTGGAAGAAGCACTGCACCCGCAGCCCCCAGGCCCGAGAGGAATCAACTACCGGTGCAGGAGAGACAAGCAGGCTGCCCTCATCTTTGCCCAGTTGGTGGCTGGCCTGAGAAGTCCCCCCTTGTGCCCTGCCTCCATTGCCAGAGTAACTCCCTGGTCCCTCCATTAATTTCAACCACAAACCTGATGCTTTGTTTGCACACAGCACTCGGCCACCCCTGTACCGATGAGGGTGTATTTTGTGTGCCTGTTTGGGACCCCCCCCCCAGTGCTTTACAAAACCTCCCTGGTCTGCTCCCCGAGGACGCAGGTACTTACCTGCTAGCAGACTGGAACCGGAGCACCCCTAGTCTCCATAAGCGCCTATGTTATTTGGGCTCCACTTTGACCTCTGCACCTGACCGGCCCTGTGTTGCTGGTGGTGGGTGTTTGGGGTTGACCTGAACCCCCAACGTTGGGCTGACTATGCCCTGGAGACTGAACTTGTAAGTGCTTTACTTTCCTGACAAACTAACCTTTACTTACCTCCCCCAGGAACTGTTGAAGTTTGCACTGTGTTCACTTTTAAAAGAGCTTATTGCGGGGGGTGTGGCCGAGACGCCCGCAAGATAGCCGCTCTCCGTTGAAGCTCCGCATCGTCACTGAGTCGTTTTCGCTTTGTTTGGCGGCATTTGGGTACTATGGACAGAGATAATTAGAGGCAGAGAGATGGGAATATGAGGGCAACAGGTATTTTATCGCTGGAATAATTGTGGAACGTGTTATTTAGTGGCTACCATTTTGATTTTTTTAATCTTGGTTTTTTTTTTTAAGGAAAAAAGAAGGGAAAAACAACTACATACTTAAATGTTGTTGGACGAAGGTACTCTATGAAGCTAATTTTTTCTTCTTTAAAATTGGATTATTCTTATCCAGCCACTTTCCTCTACAATTAGGAAATGGTCATCATCTACAGCGTCAGGAGCTATATGTGTCATTAATAATTTTGCCGGTCAAGAGATTTTCTGTATTGTGCGTTTTTCAGACTGCAGTGCTGCATTTAAGATAATTTTTATATTATCTTTTAGTTTTGAGTTTATTCTCTGCATATCTATTTTATATGGAGGCTCCCTCCTCTTCTTCTCCAACTGTTGCAGAGGTTTCTGGAACCATGTCCTTGCCACAGAAGGACTATAATAATATCTCTAAACGACAAATGAAGGATCCTTCCTCTCCGACAATATCTCCTTTGCCTCTGACCCTGGAAGAACTTATGGACAAAATAAAACACTTGAAGCCCTTTGTGATGGAACCTAATGCTCCCCTTCAAAGGATAGAATAAAAGTGGTCAAGTCTGGAATACAGGGTCTCAGAGGCTGAGCAAAGGATTAGTAATATGCAGGATGAGGTTACTAAGATTGATGCCATGTCTAAAGAAATTTCGCTTCTGAAGCAGCAAACTGAGGACTTGGAAAATCGGCGTAACAATCCTAGAATTTATGGCATTCCTGGGGAGGCGGAAGGCAATGACATAATCTCTTTCCTGAAAACTAATATTCCAAAAATAATTGGGCTCAAGGATGGTACTGCTCCTAATATACAACACACACATTGTGTGGTGCCCAGATCTTCCGGTGCCTCATCACCTGATCAACCGAGAGGCAAAATTGTTCTTTTTTTTGAGAATACTGAGTTACTCATGGTTTTGGAAGCAGCCAAACAAAGGAAACAGATGCTGTGGTCTGGTCATAGAATTTTCTTCTCACAGGATGTGGCATGTGCTACAGTTGCTCGTCGCAAAGAGTTTCTTTCACTGCGTCCAGGGTTGAGATCACTAAACGCTTGTTATGGACTGGTTCATCCTTGCTTCTTTAAAGTAACATTCAAAGATCATACTTTTTCATTTGCCTCTCCTTCTGATCTGAAAAAGTTTATTAGCCAATGCAAGGGTGAAGAAATGGAATGTGGCAAATCTTGATTATTCATTGTTGGTTCTTAAGAGGTTTTTTGCTGCTATATTGTCCTACGTTACTGATCATTTTTTATTTTTTTATTTATTATTATATTATTTTTACAGATTCCTCTCGCTTCATTTGTTTCCCTAAATCCGATATGTGTCCCTTTCCTGTGTCATATTGTCTTCATTTGTTCTCAGTTGTTAGTAAGTGTTTTGTATAACTCATTATTGTTCATATTTATGCCGTATTATATATTTCTTCTGATAATAATGTCTTCATGGCCTTCTGTTTCCTCTCGTGTTTAGTTCCGGTTGTGGACCATCTTAGCTTTTTTCGTGCTTCCCCACTCTCCCACTTTATTGTCATTATATTGTTTTTACTTTGTCTTTCTATGGCTCAAGCCATTAGGCTCCTTGCCATCTACTCTGTTTTAATCACCTTTTGCTCTCTTTTTCCTCTTTCTTTTCTCTTTTGTTCCTTCCTTCTTTCTTATTCGACTGAGATTTGGTTGCTCATTCTACATACCTTTTGGTATTATAAGATCCAGTGGTTTTTAATTTACTGTTATATAAATTATTTTATATTGATAATGTTACTACAGGTATATCTTTTTGTTCTGCAGAATGGTTAAAGTCATGTGTATTGTTTCTTAGAATGTGAAAGGTTTACGCAATCCCATTAAGAAGCAGAGAGTCCTTTCACATCTTTCCAAGTTAAATTGCAAGGTTGCCATGCTACAAGAAACCCATACCTCTGATAAGGATATTAGGGCCAGATGTAGCAACCGTTTTGCATGTCGCAAACTGCGAAAAACGCAGTTTGCGACATGAAAAACGGCCATCGCGATGCAGAGTCACATTTTTCGAGTCGGTACCGACTCGCAAAATGTGATTCCGACTCGCAAATAGGAAGGAGTGTTCCCTTCCTATTTGAGACCGCATCGCGATGCAGAGTTGCTTTGGGACCGCGAAAGCGGTCGCAAACCAACTCGCAGTTACCATCCACTTGAAGTGGATGGTAACTCATTCGCAAAAGGAAAGGGGACCCCATGGGACCCCTTCCCCTTTGTGAATGCCCAAAAAAATATTTTTTCAGAGCAGGCAGTGGTCCTATGGACCACTGCCTACTCTGAAAAACCCGAAACTAAATGGTTTCAGTATTTTTTCTTTTTGCAGCTCGTTTTCCTTTAAGGAAAACGGGCTGGAAAAAGAAAAAAAACTGCTTTATTTAAAAGCAGTCACAGACATGGTGGTCTTCTGTCTCCAGCAGGCCACAATCCCTGTGAGTGCCTAGACTCGCTATGGGGTCGCAAACTGCGACCCACCTCCTAAATATTCATGAGGTGGGTCTTTGCGACCCCATAGCGAGTCTCAGAAGGTGTCTGAGACACCTTTCTGCATTTCATATTGCGAGTCGCAATTTGCGAGTCGCTATGACTCGCAAATTGCAAGTCGCAATATGAAACCTACCTACATCTGGCCCTTAATTCTTTGAGGCGGCAGTGGGTGGGTCATATTTTTTGTTCTCCGGCGCAACATATTAAAAATGGGGTTCTTAATTTATTTCGTAAATCACTTTACATACAGATAGAGAGAGAGGAGAGAGATGATGAAGGGAGGTGGCTTCTTCTTCATCTCACTATCAATATTGTCCGATACACCTTACTCAACATTTATGGCCCTACAGGTATTGATCTAAAATTTTGGGAAAATATTTCACGGGTTTTACATTCCTGTCCAAATGATAATCTTATATTGTGCGGAGATTGTAATCAAGTTATGGACCCCTTTACGGACAGGCACTCCCTTTCCAGATATATCCCTACAAAAAATGCAAAAAACATTGAAGAATGCCCTTCATTCCAGAGGCTTGAAAGATGCTTGGAGGCTATACAATCCAGATAGTTTAGAATTTATCTTTTATTCTTCCATGCATAATTCAAAATCTAGAATTGAATATATTATTAATAGGCGCTATACTAATATCGGATCATGCACCTATGTTTCTAGATATTGATATAACAATGGAATCTTGTAGGTCAAGGGGATGGAGCTTTAATAACTACTTGCTGAAGGATCAGGTCTTTGTAGATAAATTTGAAGTATTTCTTAAGGAATATTTTGATTTTAATCTGATGCCTTCTTTGCAATTCCATATTGTCTGGGACGCTTTCAAAGCCTTGGCCAGAGGCTTCATTATTGACTATATGGCTACAAAGAAGAAAAAGTTTCTCACAGAGTCTGCTCTTCTTTTATCATCTATTAAAACTCTGGAGCATAAATACTTTATCTCAAATGATAATGATACTTTTAAACTCCTTATTCAATCCAAACTGGATTTTAATAAGAAGTCCACTGAACAAGCCTCAGGCATGCTTTTAAAAATTAATTCTAAATTTTATGGTGGGAGTAATAAAGCTGGAAAGATGCTTGCAAATTATCTTAAAGTTAAATCCCAAAAATCCAAGATTTCACATATTATAGATGACAAGGGGAATAATCATTTTAGAATTTAGGATATTTTGCAATGTTTTTCAGATTTTTATCAAAATCTCTGTATGCCTGAATCATCCCCCTCTGAGGCAGCTCTTGAATCCTTTTTTAAATCTCTCCCATCTCAACCAAATCAGTCTCAAGACCTTTCTTGCCAAGATAAAGAAATATCTGTGCAGGATATTAAGACCGCTTCAGCAAAATTACCAAAATATAAAGCTCCGGGCCCGGGTGGCCTTACAGCTGAATTTTACCTTCGTTTTTCACACATTGTTCTACCGTATTTACATTCTCTTTATTATCAATTTATTCAGAATGATAGGGCTCAAGGTACGTTTTCTCAAGCAATGCTTTGCCTCATCCCTAAAAAAGATAAGGACCTTTCTCTGTGTGCTAATTATCGGAAATTTCTCTCATTAATTTAGACTAAGATTGGCTAAGATATGGTTTTGAACAAACTGGCTTTGTTAAAGGCAGATATATTACTGATAACTCCAGAGCCTTACTAAATATTTTACATCTTGCTTCTACAAGTACTATTCCAAAGGCTGCCATTACTTTGGTTGCAGAAAAAGCTTTTGATCATATTAATTGGCTTTTTATGATACAAGCCCTGAAATGGCACGGTTTTGGACCTGTAATTCAAAAATATATTCGTATTTTCTTTTCTTCCCCATCCACATCTATCTTTTTAAATAGAGTTCAAACTTCTTATTTTTCCCTTTATCGAGGTACTAGGCTATTCATTTTATCTTTGGAACCTTTCTTATATTCCTTGTAGCAATCTAATTTGTTTACAGGGTTTGTGCATAAAGATTTGCAAATCAAATTTACTGCTTATGCTGATGATGTTATCTTGTATGTTTCTAATCAGCAGACATAATTACCTGTATTTATTGAGCTATTGAACTCATACTCTAGCCTCTCAGGCTATAAATTAAACTTAAATAAATCCAAGGTTCTTCCTTTAAATACATTTTGTTTAAAACATATGTTTGCAGAAGCGGATTTTGAATGGACCCCTACACATATAAAATGTCTAGGGATTAATTACACCCCTTCAATTCCGGCTACTATTCAGCTTAATTTGGCAGATCTTGTTAAAAAAAATTGCAGCTTGTCAGATAAATGGTCTCCTCTGTTTTTATCCTGGTGGGGTAGGTTGGAATCCGTCAAAATAATGATGCTCCCAGTGATCATTTTTTATCTGTCTATGTTACCGGTCAAAATACCTTTGACATTTTTTAAATTGCTTAATAGCATATTGATAAACTTTCTATGGAATGGACGCAAAGCATGCATAGCTCTTTCCTCACTGTGCAAACCTAAGGATATAAGTGGAGTTACTTTTCTGAATCTTCATCAGTATCATTCCTCCTTTATATTGTAACAAGTTTGACCTGATATCTATTCTCCTCAAGAAATTCCTCCATCGATTTGGTATAAATTGGAGGAGGTAATTATTTTTCCTTTCCCATTTCAATCAATATCATATTTTTTGTACTCTCCTAGAGGGTTCTCATCTCCTTGTCTTAAGCACTCCATCTCAAATGTTTATCCACTCTTTACTAAACTATTATCTTCCTTACATACATTCCTGGACTCCTCTATTTGGCATGATAGAAATATCAAGTTATCTAATCGTACTCTCTTCTGGAGAGAGTGGGCAATTAAAGGTATTTTAAAAGTTAAACAATTGTTTGAGCATATGCTACCTCTCTCTTTTTCTGATCTCCAAATTAAATTTAATTTATCAGCCACCCCCATGCCAAAATATCAAAGCTTAAAAACCCTTCTGGCACAACAACTAAATATCTTATTGCTAGATCCATCCCGCGCTCCAACTTTAGTTCCTATGCAGCTTTCTCCCTGAACCCCTATTAAGGCCTCTCACACATATAAATACCTACATTATCACTTCCAAGCTGTGTTAAAAATAAAATAGAGCTTACTTGGGAATCGGAGCTCAATTGCTCTCTCTGTTCAAAAATGGAATTGCATTTGGTCCAAAATCCATCATACATCCTGTAATGCCAGTACTACGCAGACCACTTATTATTTTTATCATAGATTTATTTTTAACTCCTCTCTCTCTCTTTCTCTAAGTATAAGCCATGCATTCTGTTTGGACCTGCTCTGATACACCAGGCACCTACCTACACTCTTTCTTCCAATGCCCAGCTATTGCTTCTTTTTGGCGAAAAAAGTTGTAATAAAATTGCACAGATATGCAATGTTAATTTTCCTTTTGACATTGTCAACATCTTTTTGTGAAGTTCCTCTCCTATTTGGATTGGCGCATGTGATGAAGCAGAAAATGAAGGTTTTGATTTATTAACGCTTAAACGTAGTGCTGAAATAATCATGTGTGACATTAACCGAATTAATAAAGATTGTACGGGGACAAAATGTGCCCTCAGAGTAGTTTGCCATCATTTATACGCGTGCTTTATATAACGTGGTGAATTAGAATTGCACTAATCCGACATAATCATAAACGTGTGCTACGATTTGCTTGTTTGAAATGTTTTAGCTTAGCATTACTTTAGCGGAGGCTTTGGCCTAGTTGCCCGGTCTCACGGTTTAGATGCTCGTATTTTTCCACTGTGCTAATAAACGTGTATTTTTGCTTGAAGCTGTACTTTTCCACAGAAACTGTTCACATGCTTATCTTAAAGTTAGTGCCAGCCTGGCATATTTTCTCTTTAATTCAAGGTCGACTTGCAGGTGCGGACAATGGAGGCTCTGAGAGTAAGCTAATTGGGAGACAATGTTGCGATTTGCGTACCCATCTCCAAGGATAATGTATGCTTAAGTAAAAGCTTGAGAACTGTCGTTTTTGATTGGTCAATTTGAAGCTAACCTATGAACCCTCCAATGGAGACCCTACTGGATTCGAACTGTTGTCTATAAAACCCAGGTGCACGAGGAGAAAGTAGCCATTACAGACATTACAGCCATTACCAGCTCGATACCCGCCATTTTGCAGACTTCGTAGCTATTATGGCCCACTTTGCTGCAACGCCATTTTGAAAGAGACTTTGATTCTTTCTCTAATCGAGAGAAAGAGACTTTAAATGATTCTTGCCCTAGAGACTGTAACTTTGATCTGATCCCTTTGCATGAAGTAATAGTTTTACCTTGCCGCCGTGAGGCAATTGCCCCGTTCACCCCTGCCCCTTTGTCCCGTCCCATGCTGATCGAAACGGTACCCATGATGACCGAAGAACGGTACCTGTGAGACGAAGACTCCCTTGTATGCTGATCGTAATTGGTAAATATGAAAGGAAATTGTAAAATTGCATTGTGTTCCTTTTAGGTAACCAACTGCTGATTTTGGTAAGAGCCCTAGCTAGGAGTTTTCTAAATTAATGTTGCTAAATTGTTTTTGCATGAAGTCCCACATGCCGATGCTAATTTGAGGTTAGACGAGGATTCCATATGTCGCACGATGCAATTTGAGATCTTGTTATGCTGACTAAATGTATGCCATTAGTTCATTACAGATTATCGTATTAGTGATTTGCATTGCTATTATCGAATGCCTTGTGATTCAAATGCTTCATAGATTGCACTTGTTTCGACGTTATGGACAGCTATTAATGTTCATATATGTTTATCATTTGGTGTTGAGACACATTTATATTGTGCTAGCTTTGTTAATATAGGGAAATAAAATTCACTAACTTTGCAATAAACTGGTGTGGTTATTCCTGACTGAAAGGTCAGGGTTCGCCGAAATGTATTCTGGATTAATTGTAAAGTGTTATGTTGTTCAAGGTGTTGCTTATGTTCGTTATTGATTATTGATTTTGATGAAATCGATCGAGTAAGAGTACAGAGAGTTCCCACTAAGTCAAAAGATTCATCGGCCTAAAGAGCGTCCAAACGTAGGTAAATTATTACTACGGACCGCTCTATCAGTAGATGGTAGCAGAGGATGGTTTCGTCTTTTGGGACCCTGTACTATTAAAGTACATGGTGTCGAATTAACGGTTACGCATTTTGAGACCCCATTCGAAAAGTTGAATTAGATTTTCTTGGGTAGAACGGATTGACAAGATGATGATGGGCTAGGTCCACCGCGACTTTCCCGGGATCTCGGAGCTTGCGGATGGAGAGAACGGAGGTGTGGAATCAGCGCTGGCGGTACTAGTGATGGTATGAGTGAAGTTAGAGTTTTGCGCTTGCACAGCTTATTGCCGCAGGGTGTGTGAAAAGGTTGCGAGGATTTTCTTTTTGAGGATAGCGGAGGTGCGACTCCGAGTGTAGAAGTAGTGAAGTCGTCGAACTTCATAGAGATAGCGGAGGTGCGGCTCCGAGTGTGAGAGTAGGGAAGTCGTCGAACTTCATGTGAGTGTGGCGCTTTGTGCATAAAAAGGTCTACGTGGTTGTTGTTGTTGAGACGGGCCCTGCGAGGTCAAGAGACTCCGGAGTATGTTGATCCATGTTGTGGTCTGGGCGGTTTAGTAGGTTGATCGGGCATGGTCAACGAGTCGGTACATGTGTTAGGGAGTGAAAGAAACTTCGACTTCGGGCTTTGACAAGATTCTAAGTGCACTAGAACAGATCATTGACAAGTTGAGAGTAGGTCTGCGGGTCAGATTTGCTTGCGAATGTGGGGACTGAGAAAGACGGAATAGCGGCCAGAGGCTAGTGAAAAGTCCCGAGGCTAGTGAAAGGTCCCTAAGGTCCTGAAGCGACTGTGTTACCCTTCCTGTAGTAAACCGACAGATCTGTTTTATTTTTTGGTAGCTCGCAATATATGCAAAAGTTGTTACGAGAGGAGGTGAGTAAAGGAAGACTAGCCGCAAGGCTTTGTCAGCCACAGTGTGTGTGAGTGTGACGTCACTAAGAGCCGCGCTGGGATAGGTTGGTTGCAGAGAAGGGTCGCGCACGGATTGGACGCAGTCCGTGGGACTCGATTGGAAGGGGAAAGGCAGGTGAAGAGTATTCCGGGAATTAAAGTCACCTATTGATTACAAATTTTGTGGAATTAAAGTTACCTATTGATTAAAGTTTTGTGGAATTGAAGTCAAATATTGGTTATAAACTTGGTTAAATAAAAGACGAGAAAATGAAATTCTTTAAAGCATTCAGGAGCGCGATGAAGGGGGAGTCTTACATTAAAGCGAGCGTAGGAGAGGAGACGCCGCCCGAGGGTACACCAGCTTACATTGTAATGGAAGAAAAGGGGGTAGCTCCGTGTCTTTGGCTAAAGCAATGGCACAAACTGACAGAGAAACATGGGAGCGTAGCGTTCCCGATACATGGGACATTCAATATAAGGATTTTAGAGAATTTGAGATTCACGATGTACCACATGAAGGTGCCTCCAAGGCCAGCACAGTTTGAGGCTCTAGCGATTTGGGAACTAATGGCCAGACAGCAACAGCAAAAGAAGTTCGAGACCAGAATGAGGAAGGTAGAAAAGACACTGGCGGATGCTAGGTGGGATAATGCACAGAAGGTGTGGAGGTCAGATGTATTGCAGGGGATAAAATTATTCCCCGCAATTACTAAGGAAGGAGAGGAGACAGGTAAGAAAGCCACCTGTAAGACAGACAGGAAGTGTTCCAAGGATAGAGAAGAAGAGGAAAAGTTGAGAAGAGAAGAGGAGTTAGAGGATGAGGAGTTGATAATGCAATTGCTGAACGACCGTCCACCGCCTTATGCAGAGAATGGACAAGGTCCAAGTACCAGTTCTGCCCCTCCAGCACCGGTACAGAACAGTGAAACCCAGAGTTCAGGAGCGTCATCGGGATCTAAGGACCCGAGTCTGCTGTTCACCCCGCAGATACCGCAGGTTAGGAGAATATATCCAGATGTGCCCGTGTTGAAACCAGCAGAAAATTATCAGCCGCAGATGCCAGGGTACTACAGTAGTGATAACGGTGCAGGAATGATTCTAGATCCAATCGTAAGGGGAGTACAGAATGGTTACAACAAAACGATGGCACAAGCTGAATCAACTCAGTTTTTGATGCCTCAAAAGCAGATGCAGGGAGGAAACGCACATGCTCAAATGACGGGGAGCCAGATGGGCATGCCGGCAGTGATGACCCATGGTGTGGGAATGAACATGCCACAGAACATGGGGAATGGACAGAACCCAGATGCAATATCCTTACCCATTACTGTAGGTCCAGCGGTACCTCTGTATAGTCAGCCTAATTCGGGTCTGAACAGTCAGGGATCAATGCTGCAGAATGGGACAGAAAGAAGGTGCATAGAAAACACTCCAGGGATAACTCCGATAGCGGCTCAGCCAACTGGGTCTGGGTCCTTGATGGAGTTTAGTCCCATATGTGCTCAGTCAACACTGGTGAGGTCGAGCCCCCCACTGAATATACCTCTCACATCGAACACTGAAAAGCTGCCGCAGCCATCGATGGCAGTCGATGTGAACGCTACCCTGATGGGGGCGAATGCGCAACAGCTGACTCAATGGTTCAACAGTCTGAATTCTACACAAAGTTCAGCTAGTGGGAAAGGAGAAGACTATATGAATAGGGTCAGGTTGAACATGGAAGCACAAGAATTGGTGGAAGGGACTATGGGTGTGAACAGGTTAGAGTCCTACACGGAAGAAGAGCTGAGGTATCTATGTCCCAGGATTACGAAGGAAGTGAACAAGATACATAAGAGCTTGCAGGAAGCAGCTGACAGAAACGGGGTTGACATAGACAAGACGAAACACTTGAGCAGGAGCTACAGGTTAGATTTTGGGACCACAGATTTTGAACACATGAGGTCAGCAGGCATGAAGACCCACCTTAGAGAATTGCTGCAGAGTGCACAAGTGTGGAGGTGCTTAGGCAAATGGGAAAGCAGGTGGGTAAAGAGGAAGGAAAAGAGGAGGGACAGTGCTACAGAGCACAATGAGAAAAGACCGCAGAGTAGTGATACAGTAACTATGTTACCAATGAGGGAGACAGCAGGGGGAAAATTAGTACATGTACCATGGCACAGAAGCGACATTCAGTCCTTCACGGACGATTTTCCCAAACTAAGAGAGAAGCCGATTGAATGGTATCAGCAGACTGATAGGTTTGTGAAGCTTGCAAAATGTCTCTGGGAAGACCTGAATACTCTCTTTGAGATTGTGGTTCCGGCAGATTTGTGGGAGGATTGCAAAAGGGCTGTAGGTTGGCCGACAAGTGAACCAGAGAGGGACAGGGAGACAGGTGCACCATCACCTTTGGTGATGAGCTTGTACTATAAGGTGATTGAGCATTTGAAAACGAAGGTACCCGCGAAGAATGTGGACTGGCAGAAGATTGATCGAACTGCCCAAGAGACTAAAGAATCGATTCATAGTTACTATGAGAGGTTGTTGAAGGCGTTCAAGAATTACAGTGGCACGGAAACAATTGAGGCGAAGGACATGCTCCATTTTGTGTTCAGATTTGTGGAAGGGCTGAGACCAGAAATAAGTCAAATGATAAAGTCAGATTTGATTTGTTGGCAGTCTAAACCGATTGACGAGGTCTTGACTTATGCGAAATACTGTAGCGACGAAATTGAAGTGAAACAGAAAAGGCTGAAAGAGAAGGTGATGATGATGCAGCTTAAGGCAGCTCAGACAGGTTTGCAAGGTCTGCAAGGTTTGCAAGGGATGCAAGGGTTCCAACAGCAGGTACCGCAACCGCAGCTGCAGTTGCAGGGAAACACAGCGTTTCAGTCACAGCCTAGAGGCAGAGGCAGAGGAGGTTTTGTGAATAATGGTCCGGATTTGAACACTGTTGTGACGGGTGTGCAGGCAATGAAGAAGGTGATGCCGTGTCACGTGTGCGGAATCGTAGGTCATTGGAAACGCGAGTGTCCGATGGTGGTGCAGGAAGGTGCAGGTGCAGGTGCAGGTGTTGGTCAGCAAAACAATGATGTCAATGCATTTCAGACAATGAGGGGACCGAAAATGAGAGGTCCAAGCCCAAATTTTCAGACCGTAAATCAATTGCAGGGATTACAACCTATGCAGCCGCAGCAGATGCAGATGCCTCGCATGCAGATGACGCAAATGCAGCCAATGCAACAGCAGTTACCTATGGTACCTAATCAGCAAATGCAAATACCCTTGGCACCAATGAGTCAGCAGCAAGTGATGGTTCCTCCGCAGGTAACGGGTCAGGTAATGAGTACAAATGGCACCGTACAACAGTTCCCATTACACAGTGAGAGTGGAATAAACAACGTATGGGAGAGTGAAAGTTCAGGAGAAGAAGGAGATTGTGTGCTTGCGGCATCCTTGGAAGTTGATCAAAGGGGTCCGTACGTAGAGGGAAGAGTAATGGGGCATCGTGTCTCATTCTTGGTTGACACGGGAGCCACACGTTCAACTGTCAAGAGTAGTGAAGTACCAAATTTGCCACTCTCAGGGAGGACAGTTCAAGTGGTGGGAGTAGCAAACAGACATCTGACGAACCCAATTACAGATCCGGTACCAGTCAGCATCGGTAACTATCAAGGGGTACATCAGTTTGTGGTATGTGACTCAAGCCCGATAGCACTGTTAGGGAGAGACCTATTGTGCAAATTGGGTTGTTCGATCATGTGTTCGAACGAAGGAATAACAATACAGACGAGCAGTGATGGGGAAGAAGAGGACAGTGTAGAGGGGGATGAGATGGAAACTGTAGATGAAGAATATCCTCTGATTTGTCTCTTCCCGATGATAACTGAAGAAGACATTCCAGCTGAATTACGAGAAACAGTCGGAAAGGAAGTGTGGGACATGACAGGGAAAGAGGTGGGATTGATGAAAGGGGTGGAACCAGTGAAAGTGACTGTAAAGCCCAATGCAATCTTTCCCCAGACCCCACAATACCACATGCCACAAGATACCCTCATGAAAGTTGCTCAACTCATTGACGAATTTGTAAAGCAGGGGGTACTGAAAGAAGTGTTAAGCAGTCCATGTAATTCACCAATAATGGGACTAATAAAGCCGAGTGGAAAGGTCCGACTCGTGCAGGATTTGAGGAAAATAAATGACATCATAGTCAAGTGCTGCCCTGTCGTACCGAATCCAGCTGTGATAATGTTTCAAATTCCTTGCGATGCTGAATGGTTCTCAGTCATCGATTTGTCACAAGCATTCTTTTCTGTGCCTCTTCATGAGGACAGCCAATTCCTCTTTTGTTTCAAATTCCTAGACAGAGTGTACAGTTGGTGTCGAATTCCTCAAGGGTTTTCTGAGTCACCGTCCATATTCAATCAGATTCTAAAGAAAGACCTGGAAGCATTAGAATTACCATTCGAGTCAATTCTAGTACAGTACATTGATGACTTACTGGTTGCATCAAAGACAGAAAGTGGCTGCACAGCCGATACCATTGCTCTGTTGAACCATTTGGGAAGGAATGGACATAAGGTGTCTCCTTCCAAATTACAGTTCTGTCAGAAGAAAGTGAAATACTTGGGTCACCAAATAGAGAAAGGGTCACGGAGAATAATGAAGGAAAGAATTACAAGTATACTCCAAATGAGTCCACCAAAGACAAGGAAGGAAGTGAGGAAGTTTTTGGGAATGGTGGGATATTGTCGCCAGTGGATTCCCAACTTCTCGTCTCTAGCAAAGCCCCTACTGAAATTGACCCAGAAGGATGCCTTGGATGAAATTGAGCTGAAAGGAGATGAGATGGATGCTTTTGTTGAACTAAAGGAATGCATGTGCAGGGCTCCAGCTTTAGGTATGCCTGATTACACAAAGCCTTTCACATTGTTTTGTCATGAACGTGATGCATGTTCTTTGTCTGTCTTGACCCAAGCCCATGGTGGCGTGAACAGACCAGTAGCGTACTTTTCAGCTACTTTGGATCCGGTTGCAGCAGCACTCCCAGGGTGTTTGCGCGCCGTAGCAGCAGTTGGTATCAGCCTCACTCAGAGTGAAGGAATAGTGATGGGACACCCAGTAACAGTCATGGTCCCTCACTCAGTCGAGATACTTTTGACCCGCTCCCGAACGCAACACATGACTGGAGCAAGACTCACAAGGTATGAAACGATAATTCTGGGCTCACCGAATGTGCAGCTGAAAAGGTGCACTACGTTGAATCCAGCAACCTTGCTTCCTGGAGAAAATGCCGAAATTGAGAATGCTGAAGACGTCGAGCATGACTGCCTTCAGGTGACTGAATTTTGCACAAAACCTCGACCGGACATCAAGGATACTAAACTTGATGAAAATGACCAAATTCTTTTTGTTGATGGTTCATGTCTAAGAGATGGGATGGGGATTTTGAAAGCAGGATATGCTGTATGTACTGTAACAGGGGTCTTGGAAGCGGGATGGCTTCAAGGAGTCTATTCTGCACAAGTAGCAGAACTTGTAGCCCTTACCAGAGCATGTCAACTGTCTGCATTGATGAAAGTCACCATTTACACGGATAGTCAATACGGGTTTGGGATTGTGCATGACTTTGGACAACTATGGTCACAGAGAGGGTTCCTGACTTCTTCAGGATCCCCAGTGAAGAACGGGGAGAGGATAAGGGAATTGTTACATGCCATTCAAGTGCCGGCTGAAGTTGCAGTGGTAAAGTGTAGTGCTCACACGAAAGGACAGGACTATGTGTCTCTGGGAAATGCATATGCGGATCAAGTCGCAAGATTTTGTGCCTTGAACTGTATATTACTAAGGGATGATTGGAACACAATAAATGAGCCAGAACTCGAACCAGCTGAAGCATTTGCCTTGAAGGTCGTAGATACAATAGATGAACTAAAAGCACTGCAGAACAATGTCAGGGAGGATGAAAGAGATTCCTGGATTAAATCACAATGTATAAAGAGACAAGACGAGTTATGGGTTTCACATGAGGGAAAATTTGTTTTGCCAAATAGTCTCTTATCACAGCTTGCGCGGTTCTATCATGGGCAAGCTCACCTAGGGAGAGATGCCATGATAAGATTGTTCAAAACTGATTGGTTTAACCCCAGATTTCGTCAAGCTGCAGAAGCAGTTTGCCATCGATGTGTCACTTGCCAGCAGATGAACCCAGGAAAGGGAACAGTTGTGAACGCGAGTCACATTGGTAGGGCAAGCGGACCTTTTAGTCGAATGCAGATGGACTTCATTGAGATGCCTGTGCATGGGGGTCTGAAATATGTGTTGGTGATTGTGTGCATTTTTAGTCACTGGATTGAGGCATACCCCACACGTAGAAATGACAGCCTTACAGTTGCCAAGCTATTGTTGAGGGAGTTGATACCACGTTTCGGATTCCCGATCTCTTTAGAATCAGATAGGAGAAGTCACTTCAATAACGAGGTGATAAAGTTACTTTGCGAAGCGCTGAACATTGAGCAAAAGCTGCACTGTAGCTATCGCCCTGAAGCCTCAGGACTGGTGGAGCAGATGAATGGTACTCTGAAATCGAGAATGGCGAAAATATGTGCATCGACAAATTTGAAATGGCCTGACGCATTGCCCTTGGTACTAATGTCAATGAGAAACACTCCTGATAGAAAGACTGGATTGTCTCCGCATGAAATACTCATGGGCAGGGCTATGAGACTTCCTGCCGTTCCCGCAAACATGCTTTTGAATATTACAGATGATATGGTGTTAGACTACTGCAAAGGACTGGCTGACGTGGTTCGCTCTTTCTCTCACCAGGTGGAAGCGACCACCTTGCCACCGATCCAAGGTCCAGGACACGCACTGAAAGCAGGTGACTGGGTCGTGGTAAAGAAGCATGTGAGAAAATCGTGTCTGGAACCCCGTTGGAAAGGCCCTTTTCAAGTGATCCTGACGACAACTACTGCTGTGAAGTGTGCGGGGGTCCCCAACTGGATTCACGCCAGTCACACAAAGAAGGTGTTGTGTCCCACAGATGAGGAAGTTGAAGCGCTGAAACTACCAGTGCCTGATAAAACAGTGCCGAGTGCTGAGACAGAACAAAAGCGAACTGAAAGCGAACAGGCAGAAGCAGGAGAGAAAGAGATATTCTCCGACGACGAAGACACCAACTCGCTTGGGGGAAACCAAGGAGAAAGTTCAGACAGCGACGAAGCAGCTGAAGGTGACAAAGAACCTGAAGCAGCTGAGGGTAGCAAAAAGCCTGAAGCAGCTGAAGGTGACAAGGAGCCTGAAGCAGCTGAAAGTGATAAGGAGCCTGAAGAAAGTAACGGTGACGAAGGGCTCGGAAAAGGTGAAAAAGCAGGAGAGCCTGATCAGAGGAGGGCTTTCCCAGAAGCAGACGATACAGAAAAAGAAAAGGAGAACGTGATCGACTCCCCGGAAGAAGGGGATAAGGCAGAACAGAAATAAAAGGGTTCAAGCTTCCACAGAAAAGGGTGCAGGTCCATCAAATGGACATGGTGCAAAGAGAAGACTAAGTATCTCACCAATAAAAGAAAAGGGTAAAGAAAGTTTGAACGACGGAGGAAGGCCAAAAGTGAAAGAGAAAAGAAAGGAAGTGACTGTTGTGGAACAATCGTCAAGTGAGGAAAAAGACTTGACAAAAGAGGAAAGTACCAGCGAAGCAGAGTCGAAAAGGGAAGCAAAATTGAAAAGAAAAAGGATACCAAACAGGAGGTATTCCGGTCCTGAATGGGCATATGCAGTCAATGATGATTGGACTGACGAGTTTGTATCTCTAAGCATCGAGAACGAAGAAGAAGAAGAGATACCAATAGAAAAGAAGAGTTTCATAGACTCTGTCGATTGAAAGAGTACATGATATTGCTTGCTACAATATAACGTGAAAGAAACAACCAGCTGAGACATTGTTAAACCGGATGAGACATTTGCTAAACTGATAAAGACTGAGTTATTGCTGAATTGAGACAAATGCTGCTAACCGATAAGTGACTGGCCTTTTGAAGAAGACGGTGTGAACATTGCGCTTGTTCAGCTTTGTAACTGAATTGCTAAATAGTTTCATTTATAAGTGCTTCTAGCTCTCTGATTCTATACAGATCATGACTAGGTACGCTACGCAAAATAACAGAAAGAAATATTGTAAATATGTGTGTATAGGCTTGGTAATTACATGTGTAATAATAATAATGGCAATTGTGATTGGAATGCATGGAAAGGGTGAGAGTGAGAATATTGAGGCTTCTACTTTTGCTCCTGTTACTGTCACTGAACTAACACCATTGAAAAGACTAGCATTGGATGAGAGGCTCTTGCACGATAAGAAAGAGCTTTCGTATAACGTTTTCTATCGCTTACTAACAGAGTATGTTGAAACTATGGATGCGAAAGATTGTTATGTGTGTACACAGATACCGACATCAGTAAAGGAAGGGGTAACTTATCACCACATGCCTCTTACATATGGGATTACATGTATTATAGTAATGTCTAGGTTTTATGGTCAAACTAACATACAGTATTTTTACTCAAATTATGATGTTACCTTTGCTTATGTTCCTATAATAGCACAGCTAAGCCAGACTGCAAAGGATTGGGATGCTAAAATAATGAGGGAATTTTTCGAGCCAATGCAACCTTTTGAAACGGCTCATGCTCATAGGGAGAACCTTACTTGTTCAGTCTCTGCTGTAGAAATAAGCTTTTTAGATCGCACAGATGATAGAAGGGCACAAATGAATGCGAAATTAGAAAAGGAGCTAAGTAAGAGGACTTCAGTAGATAATTATGATTTTGCTGCTATAAAGACACAAGGGAAAATAGCTTTAGATGCTTGGCATGTAGGGAAATTTTGTATATATCGAGGTGAATCTTATTATGACAATATTTTTGTAGGAGCGAGTGTAAACATACGTTTATTTTTAAGGCCAAATGGACATTCATGATGAACGGACTTGACCCTGTCATTCCAGGTGTATATTACATTTGTGGGCATAATGCCTATTATCGTCTTCCAAAGGGATGGTGGGGGAGATGTTATTTGGGTATAGTGTTCCCAAAGGTTTATCAACTGGATGACGTATCGATGATTCAAAAGACATCTGGATCCCATCGTATCCAGAAAAGAGAGACCGCAGCTGCTGTGGTAGGTGATATATTTGGAGCCATGATTCCTTCATTGGGAGTTGTGTTGAATTCCATCAAGATACGAAAGTTGTCTACTATAGTGGATAACATGTTGACAAAGTTTTCAGGTGCTATAATCCTGATAGATGCTGAGCTTGCAGCGGAAAGAGCTATGACTCTTCAAAATAGGCTTGCTTTAGACATTCTTTTAGCAAAGGATGGAGGCGTTTGCAAAATGATTGGTGCACGTCACTGCTGTACCTATATACCTGATAATAGTGTGAAGATTAAAACTATGCTTGCTAATCTAACAAAAGAAAGTGCAGATTTGAAGGAATTGAAAGAACCAGGAGTGTGGGAGAAGGTTGGAAAGGGACTTGCTTCAGTGGGACATTGGATTGGGGGAATTTGGAATGG
Organism: Pleurodeles waltl; assembly: GCF_031143425.1. Taxonomy (NCBI): domain Eukaryota; kingdom Metazoa; phylum Chordata; class Amphibia; order Caudata; family Salamandridae; genus Pleurodeles; species Pleurodeles waltl. Next base: position 970,486,025 of record NC_090443.1, on the reverse strand, counting down.
AATAGTATTGAAAATAATAGAAGGAATATTAATAGTAATAATTTGTGTGTTTGGAATTTGGGGAATAAAAAGGGGAATAATAATGATTATGGAAAGAATTGAAAGAAGAAAAGAAGAGAAAATTATGAAAAGAATGGCAGAAGAATACAAAGCGCAAACTAGGGGAACTAAAAGGAAAAGGGAACTGACAGAATTTTAATGGGATAAAATTTGTGGGCTAAATTTGTGTGATGACAAGTAGTCATCAGAGGAGGGATTGATGAAGCAGAAAATGAAGGTTTTGATTTATTAACGCTTAAACGTAGTGCTGAAATAATCATGTGTGACATTAACCGAATTAATAAAGATTGTACGGGGACAAAATGTGCCCTCAGAGTAGTTTGCCATCATTTATACGCGTACTTTATATAACGTGGTGAATTAGAATTGCACTAATCCGACATAATCATAAACGTGTGCTACGATTTGCTTGTTTGAAATGTTTTAGCTTAGCATTACTTTAGCGGAGGCTTTGGCCTAGTTGCCCGGTCTCACGGTTTAGATGCTCGTATTTTTCCACTGTGCTAATAAACGTGTATTTTTGCTTGAAGCTGTACTTTTCCACAGAAACTGTTCACATGCTTATCTTAAAGTTAGTGCCAGCCTGGCATATTTTCTCTTTAATTCAAGGTCGACTTGCAGGTGCGAACAATGGAGGCTCTGAGAGTAGGCTAATTGGGAGACAATGTTGCGATTTGCGTACCCATCTCCAAGGATAATGTATGCTTAAGTAAAAGCTTGAGAACTGTCGTTTTTGATTGGTCAATTTGAAGCTAACCTATGAACCCTCCAATGGAGACCCTACTGGATTCGAACTGTTGTCTATAAAACCCAGGTGCACGAGGAGAAAGTAGCCATTACAGACATTACAGCCATTACCAGCTCGATACCCGCCATTTTGCAGACTTCGTAGCTATTATGGCCCACTTTGCTGCGACGCCATTTTGAAAGAGACTTTGATTCTTTCTCTAATCGAGAGAAAGAGACTTTAAATGATTCTTGCCCTAGAGACTGTAACTTTGATCTGATCCCTTTGCATGAAGTAATAGTTTTACCTTGCCGCCGTGAGGCAATTGCCCCGTTCACCCCTGCCCCTTTGTCCCGTCCCATGCTGATCGAAACGGTACCCATGATGACCGAAGAACGGTACCTGTGAGACGAAGACTCCCTTGTATGCTGATCGTAATTGGTAAATATGAAAGGAAATTGTAAAATTGCATTGTGTTCCTTTTAGGTAACCAACTGCTGATTTTGGTAAGAGCCCTAGCTAGGAGTTTTCTAAATTAATGTTGCTAAATTGTTTTTGCATGAAGTCCCACATGCCGATGCTAATTTGAGGTTAGACGAGGATTCCATATGTCGCACGATGCAATTTGAGATCTTGTTATGCTGACTAAATGTATGCCATTAGTTCATTACAGATTATCGTATTAGTGATTTGCATTGCTATTATCGAATGCCTTGTGATTCAAATGCTTCATAGATTGCACTTGTTTCGACGTTATGGACAGCTATTAATGTTCATATATGTTTATCATTTGGTGTTGAGACACATTTATATTGTGCTAGCTTTGTTAATATAGGGAAATAAAATTCACTAACTTTGCAATAAACTGGTGTGGTTATTCCTGACTGAAAGGTCAGGGTTCGCCGAAATGTATTCTGGATTAATTGTAAAGTGTTATGTTGTTCAAGGTGTTGCTTATGTTCGTTATTGATTATTGATTTTGATGAAATCGATCGATTAAGAGTACAGAGAGTTCCCACTAAGTCAAAAGATTCATCGGCCTAAAGAGCGTCCAAACGTAGGTAAATTATTACTACGGACCGCTCTATCAGTAGATGGTAGCAGAGGATGGTTTCGTCTTTTGGGACCCTGTACTATTAAAGTACATGGTGTCGAATTAACGGTTACGCATTTTGAGACCCCATTCGAAAAGTTGAATTAGATTTTCTTGGGTAGAACGGATTGACAAGATGATGATGGGCTAGGTCCACCGCGACTTTCCCGGGATCTCGGAGCTTGCGGATGGAGAGAACGGAGGTGTGGAATCAGCGCTGGCGGTACTAGTGATGGTATGAGTGAAGTTAGAGTTTTGCGCTTGCACAGCTTATTGCCGCAGGGTGTGTGAAAAGGTTGCGAGGATTTTCTTTTTGAGGATAGCGGAGGTGCGACTCCGAGTGTAGAAGTAGTGAAGTCGTCGAACTTCATAGAGATAGCGGAGGTGCGGCTCCGAGTGTGAGAGTAGGGAAGTCGTCGAACTTCATGTGAGTGTGGCGCTTTGTGCATAAAAAGGTCCACGTGGTTGTTGTTGTTGAGACGGGCCCTGCGAGGTCAAGAGACTCCGGAGTATGTTGATCCATGTTGTGGTCTGGGCGGTTTAGTAGGTTGATCGGGCATGGTCAACGAGTCGGTACATGTGTTAGGGAGTGAAAGAAACTTCGACTTCGGGCTTTGACAAGATTCTAAGTGCACTAGAACAGATCATTGACAAGTTGAGAGTAGGTCTGCGGGTCAGATTTGCTTGCGAATGTGGGGACTGAGAAAGACGGAATAGCGGCCAGAGGCTAGTGAAAAGTCCCGAGGCTAGTGAAAGGTCCCTAAGGTCCTGAAGCGACTGTGTTACCCTTCCTGTAGTAAACCGACAGATCTGTTTTATTTTTTGGTAGCTCGCAATATATGCAAAAGTTGTTACGAGAGGAGGTGAGTAAAGGAAGACTAGCCGCAAGGCTTTGTCAGCCACAGTGTGTGTGAGTGTGACGTCACTAAGAGCCGCGCTGGGATAGGTTGGTTGCAGAGAAGGGTCGCGCACGGATTGGACGCAGTCCGTGGGACTCGATTGGAAGGGGAAAGGCAGGTGAAGAGTATTCCGGGAATTAAAGTCACCTATTGATTACAAATTTTGTGGAATTAAAGTTACCTATTGATTAAAGTTTTGTGGAATTGAAGTCAAATATTGGTTATAAACTTGGTTAAATAAAAGACGAGAAAATGAAATTCTTTAAAGCATTCAGGAGCGCGATGAAGGGGGAGTCTTACATTAAAGCGAGCGTAGGAGAGGAGACGCCGCCCGAGGGTACACCAGCTTACATTGTAATGGAAGAAAAGGGGGTAGCTCCGTGTCTTTGGCTAAAGCAATGGCACAAACTGACAGAGAAACATGGGAGCGTAGCGTTCCCGATACATGGGACATTCAATATAAGGATTTTAGAGAATTTGAGATTCACGATGTACCACATGAAGGTGCCTCCAAGGCCAGCACAGTTTGAGGCTCTAGCGATTTGGGAACTAATGGCCAGACAGCAACAGCAAAAGAAGTTCGAGACCAGAATGAGGAAGGTAGAAAAGACACTGGCGGATGCTAGGTGGGATAATGCACAGAAGGTGTGGAGGTCAGATGTATTGCAGGGGATAAAATTATTCCCCGCAATTACTAAGGAAGGAGAGGAGACAGGTAAGAAAGCCACCTGTAAGACAGACAGGAAGTGTTCCAAGGATAGAGAAGAAGAGGAAAAGTTGAGAAGAGAAGAGGAGTTAGAGGATGAGGAGTTGATAATGCAATTGCTGAACGACCGTCCACCGCCTTATGCAGAGAATGGACAAGGTCCAAGTACCAGTTCTGCCCCTCCAGCACCGGTACAGAACAGTGAAACCCAGAGTTCAGGAGCGTCATCGGGATCTAAGGACCCGAGTCTGCTGTTCACCCCGCAGATACCGCAGGTTAGGAGAATATATCCAGATGTGCCCGTGTTGAAACCAGCAGAAAATTATCAGCCGCAGATGCCAGGGTACTACAGTAGTGATAACGGTGCAGGAATGATTCTAGATCCAATCGTAAGGGGAGTACAGAATGGTTACAACAAAACGATGGCACAAGCTGAATCAACTCAGTTTTTGATGCCTCAAAAGCAGATGCAGGGAGGAAACGCACATGCTCAAATGACGGGGAGCCAGATGGGCATGCCGGCAGTGATGACCCATGGTGTGGGAATGAACATGCCACAGAACATGGGGAATGGACAGAACCCAGATGCAATATCCTTACCCATTACTGTAGGTCCAGCGGTACCTCTGTATAGTCAGCCTAATTCGGGTCTGAACAGTCAGGGATCAATGCTGCAGAATGGGACAGAAAGAAGGTGCATAGAAAACACTCCAGGGATAACTCCGATAGCGGCTCAGCCAACTGGGTCTGGGTCCTTGATGGAGTTTAGTCCCATATGTGCTCAGTCAACACTGGTGAGGTCGAGCCCCCCACTGAATATACCTCTCACATCGAACACTGAAAAGCTGCCGCAGCCATCGATGGCAGTCGATGTGAACGCTACCCTGATGGGGGCGAATGCGCAACAGCTGACTCAATGGTTCAACAGTCTGAATTCTACACAAAGTTCAGCTAGTGGGAAAGGAGAAGACTATATGAATAGGGTCAGGTTGAACATGGAAGCACAAGAATTGGTGGAAGGGACTATGGGTGTGAACAGGTTAGAGTCCTACACGGAAGAAGAGCTGAGGTATCTATGTCCCAGGATTACGAAGGAAGTGAACAAGATACATAAGAGCTTGCAGGAAGCAGCTGACAGAAACGGGGTTGACATAGACAAGACGAAACACTTGAGCAGGAGCTACAGGTTAGATTTTGGGACCACAGATTTTGAACACATGAGGTCAGCAGGCATGAAGACCCACCTTAGAGAATTGCTGCAGAGTGCACAAGTGTGGAGGTGCTTAGGCAAATGGGAAAGCAGGTGGGTAAAGAGGAAGGAAAAGAGGAGGGACAGTGCTACAGAGCACAATGAGAAAAGACCGCAGAGTAGTGATACAGTAACTATGTTACCAATGAGGGAGACAGCAGGGGGAAAATTAGTACATGTACCATGGCACAGAAGCGACATTCAGTCCTTCACGGACGATTTTCCCAAACTAAGAGAGAAGCCGATTGAATGGTATCAGCAGACTGATAGGTTTGTGAAGCTTGCAAAATGTCTCTGGGAAGACCTGAATACTCTCTTTGAGATTGTGGTTCCGGCAGATTTGTGGGAGGATTGCAAAAGGGCTGTAGGTTGGCCGACAAGTGAACCAGAGAGGGACAGGGAGACAGGTGCACCATCACCTTTGGTGATGAGCTTGTACTATAAGGTGATTGAGCATTTGAAAACGAAGGTACCCGCGAAGAATGTGGACTGGCAGAAGATTGATCGAACTGCCCAAGAGACTAAAGAATCGATTCATAGTTACTATGAGAGGTTGTTGAAGGCGTTCAAGAATTACAGTGGCACGGAAACAATTGAGGCGAAGGACATGCTCCATTTTGTGTTCAGATTTGTGGAAGGGCTGAGACCAGAAATAAGTCAAATGATAAAGTCAGATTTGATTTGTTGGCAGTCTAAACCGATTGACGAGGTCTTGACTTATGCGAAATACTGTAGCGACGAAATTGAAGTGAAACAGAAAAGGCTGAAAGAGAAGGTGATGATGATGCAGCTTAAGGCAGCTCAGACAGGTTTGCAAGGTCTGCAAGGTTTGCAAGGGATGCAAGGGTTCCAACAGCAGGTACCGCAACCGCAGCTGCAGTTGCAGGGAAACACAGCGTTTCAGTCACAGCCTAGAGGCAGAGGCAGAGGAGGTTTTGTGAATAATGGTCCGGATTTGAACACTGTTGTGACGGGTGTGCAGGCAATGAAGAAGGTGATGCCGTGTCACGTGTGCGGAATCGTAGGTCATTGGAAACGCGAGTGTCCGATGGTGGTGCAGGAAGGTGCAGGTGCAGGTGCAGGTGTTGGTCAGCAAAACAATGATGTCAATGCATTTCAGACAATGAGGGGACCGAAAATGAGAGGTCCAAGCCCAAATTTTCAGACCGTAAATCAATTGCAGGGATTACAACCTATGCAGCCGCAGCAGATGCAGATGCCTCGCATGCAGATGACGCAAATGCAGCCAATGCAACAGCAGTTACCTATGGTACCTAATCAGCAAATGCAAATACCCTTGGCACCAATGAGTCAGCAGCAAGTGATGGTTCCTCCGCAGGTAACGGGTCAGGTAATGAGTACAAATGGCACCGTACAACAGTTCCCATTACACAGTGAGAGTGGAATAAACAACGTATGGGAGAGTGAAAGTTCAGGAGAAGAAGGAGATTGTGTGCTTGCGGCATCCTTGGAAGTTGATCAAAGGGGTCCGTACGTAGAGGGAAGAGTAATGGGGCATCGTGTCTCATTCTTGGTTGACACGGGAGCCACACGTTCAACTGTCAAGAGTAGTGAAGTACCAAATTTGCCACTCTCAGGGAGGACAGTTCAAGTGGTGGGAGTAGCAAACAGACATCTGACGAACCCAATTACAGATCCGGTACCAGTCAGCATCGGTAACTATCAAGGGGTACATCAGTTTGTGGTATGTGACTCAAGCCCGATAGCACTGTTAGGGAGAGACCTATTGTGCAAATTGGGTTGTTCGATCATGTGTTCGAACGAAGGAATAACAATACAGACGAGCAGTGATGGGGAAGAAGAGGACAGTGTAGAGGGGGATGAGATGGAAACTGTAGATGAAGAATATCCTCTGATTTGTCTCTTCCCGATGATAACTGAAGAAGACATTCCAGCTGAATTACGAGAAACAGTCGGAAAGGAAGTGTGGGACATGACAGGGAAAGAGGTGGGATTGATGAAAGGGGTGGAACCAGTGAAAGTGACTGTAAAGCCCAATGCAATCTTTCCCCAGACCCCACAATACCACATGCCACAAGATACCCTCATGAAAGTTGCTCAACTCATTGACGAATTTGTAAAGCAGGGGGTACTGAAAGAAGTGTTAAGCAGTCCATGTAATTCACCAATAATGGGACTAATAAAGCCGAGTGGAAAGGTCCGACTCGTGCAGGATTTGAGGAAAATAAATGACATCATAGTCAAGTGCTGCCCTGTCGTACCGAATCCAGCTGTGATAATGTTTCAAATTCCTTGCGATGCTGAATGGTTCTCAGTCATCGATTTGTCACAAGCATTCTTTTCTGTGCCTCTTCATGAGGACAGCCAATTCCTCTTTTGTTTCAAATTCCTAGACAGAGTGTACAGTTGGTGTCGAATTCCTCAAGGGTTTTCTGAGTCACCGTCCATATTCAATCAGATTCTAAAGAAAGACCTGGAAGCATTAGAATTACCATTCGAGTCAATTCTAGTACAGTACATTGATGACTTACTGGTTGCATCAAAGACAGAAAGTGGCTGCACAGCCGATACCATTGCTCTGTTGAACCATTTGGGAAGGAATGGACATAAGGTGTCTCCTTCCAAATTACAGTTCTGTCAGAAGAAAGTGAAATACTTGGGTCACCAAATAGAGAAAGGGTCACGGAGAATAATGAAGGAAAGAATTACAAGTATACTCCAAATGAGTCCACCAAAGACAAGGAAGGAAGTGAGGAAGTTTTTGGGAATGGTGGGATATTGTCGCCAGTGGATTCCCAACTTCTCGTCTCTAGCAAAGCCCCTACTGAAATTGACCCAGAAGGATGCCTTGGATGAAATTGAGCTGAAAGGAGATGAGATGGATGCTTTTGTTGAACTAAAGGAATGCATGTGCAGGGCTCCAGCTTTAGGTATGCCTGATTACACAAAGCCTTTCACATTGTTTTGTCATGAACGTGATGCATGTTCTTTGTCTGTCTTGACCCAAGCCCATGGTGGCGTGAACAGACCAGTAGCGTACTTTTCAGCTACTTTGGATCCGGTTGCAGCAGCACTCCCAGGGTGTTTGCGCGCCGTAGCAGCAGTTGGTATCAGCCTCACTCAGAGTGAAGGAATAGTGATGGGACACCCAGTAACAGTCATGGTCCCTCACTCAGTCGAGATACTTTTGACCCGCTCCCGAACGCAACACATGACTGGAGCAAGACTCACAAGGTATGAAACGATAATTCTGGGCTCACCGAATGTGCAGCTGAAAAGGTGCACTACGTTGAATCCAGCAACCTTGCTTCCTGGAGAAAATGCCGAAATTGAGAATGCTGAAGACGTCGAGCATGACTGCCTTCAGGTGACTGAATTTTGCACAAAACCTCGACCGGACATCAAGGATACTAAACTTGATGAAAATGACCAAATTCTTTTTGTTGATGGTTCATGTCTAAGAGATGGGATGGGGATTTTGAAAGCAGGATATGCTGTATGTACTGTAACAGGGGTCTTGGAAGCGGGATGGCTTCAAGGAGTCTATTCTGCACAAGTAGCAGAACTTGTAGCCCTTACCAGAGCATGTCAACTGTCTGCATTGATGAAAGTCACCATTTACACGGATAGTCAATACGGGTTTGGGATTGTGCATGACTTTGGACAACTATGGTCACAGAGAGGGTTCCTGACTTCTTCAGGATCCCCAGTGAAGAACGGGGAGAGGATAAGGGAATTGTTACATGCCATTCAAGTGCCGGCTGAAGTTGCAGTGGTAAAGTGTAGTGCTCACACGAAAGGACAGGACTATGTGTCTCTGGGAAATGCATATGCGGATCAAGTCGCAAGATTTTGTGCCTTGAACTGTATATTACTAAGGGATGATTGGAACACAATAAATGAGCCAGAACTCGAACCAGCTGAAGCATTTGCCTTGAAGGTCGTAGATACAATAGATGAACTAAAAGCACTGCAGAACAATGTCAGGGAGGATGAAAGAGATTCCTGGATTAAATCACAATGTATAAAGAGACAAGACGAGTTATGGGTTTCACATGAGGGAAAATTTGTTTTGCCAAATAGTCTCTTATCACAGCTTGCGCGGTTCTATCATGGGCAAGCTCACCTAGGGAGAGATGCCATGATAAGATTGTTCAAAACTGATTGGTTTAACCCCAGATTTCGTCAAGCTGCAGAAGCAGTTTGCCATCGATGTGTCACTTGCCAGCAGATGAACCCAGGAAAGGGAACAGTTGTGAACGCGAGTCACATTGGTAGGGCAAGCGGACCTTTTAGTCGAATGCAGATGGACTTCATTGAGATGCCTGTGCATGGGGGTCTGAAATATGTGTTGGTGATTGTGTGCATTTTTAGTCACTGGATTGAGGCATACCCCACACGTAGAAATGACAGCCTTACAGTTGCCAAGCTATTGTTGAGGGAGTTGATACCACGTTTCGGATTCCCGATCTCTTTAGAATCAGATAGGAGAAGTCACTTCAATAACGAGGTGATAAAGTTACTTTGCGAAGCGCTGAACATTGAGCAAAAGCTGCACTGTAGCTATCGCCCTGAAGCCTCAGGACTGGTGGAGCAGATGAATGGTACTCTGAAATCGAGAATGGCGAAAATATGTGCATCGACAAATTTGAAATGGCCTGACGCATTGCCCTTGGTACTAATGTCAATGAGAAACACTCCTGATAGAAAGACTGGATTGTCTCCGCATGAAATACTCATGGGCAGGGCTATGAGACTTCCTGCCGTTCCCGCAAACATGCTTTTGAATATTACAGATGATATGGTGTTAGACTACTGCAAAGGACTGGCTGACGTGGTTCGCTCTTTCTCTCACCAGGTGGAAGCGACCACCTTGCCACCGATCCAAGGTCCAGGACACGCACTGAAAGCAGGTGACTGGGTCGTGGTAAAGAAGCATGTGAGAAAATCGTGTCTGGAACCCCGTTGGAAAGGCCCTTTTCAAGTGATCCTGACGACAACTACTGCTGTGAAGTGTGCGGGGGTCCCCAACTGGATTCACGCCAGTCACACAAAGAAGGTGTTGTGTCCCACAGATGAGGAAGTTGAAGCGCTGAAACTACCAGTGCCTGATAAAACAGTGCCGAGTGCTGAGACAGAACAAAAGCGAACTGAAAGCGAACAGGCAGAAGCAGGAGAGAAAGAGATATTCTCCGACGACGAAGACACCAACTCGCTTGGGGGAAACCAAGGAGAAAGTTCAGACAGCGACGAAGCAGCTGAAGGTGACAAAGAACCTGAAGCAGCTGAGGGTAGCAAAAAGCCTGAAGCAGCTGAAGGTGACAAGGAGCCTGAAGCAGCTGAAAGTGATAAGGAGCCTGAAGAAAGTAACGGTGACGAAGGGCTCGGAAAAGGTGAAAAAGCAGGAGAGCCTGATCAGAGGAGGGCTTTCCCAGAAGCAGACGATACAGAAAAAGAAAAGGAGAACGTGATCGACTCCCCGGAAGAAGGGGATAAGGCAGAACAGAAATAAAAGGGTTCAAGCTTCCACAGAAAAGGGTGCAGGTCCATCAAATGGACATGGTGCAAAGAGAAGACTAAGTATCTCACCAATAAAAGAAAAGGGTAAAGAAAGTTTGAACGACGGAGGAAGGCCAAAAGTGAAAGAGAAAAGAAAGGAAGTGACTGTTGTGGAACAATCGTCAAGTGAGGAAAAAGACTTGACAAAAGAGGAAAGTACCAGCGAAGCAGAGTCGAAAAGGGAAGCAAAATTGAAAAGAAAAAGGATACCAAACAGGAGGTATTCCGGTCCTGAATGGGCATATGCAGTCAATGATGATTGGACTGACGAGTTTGTATCTCTAAGCATCGAGAACGAAGAAGAAGAAGAGATACCAATAGAAAAGAAGAGTTTCATAGACTCTGTCGATTGAAAGAGTACATGATATTGCTTGCTACAATATAACGTGAAAGAAACAACCAGCTGAGACATTGTTAAACCGGATGAGACATTTGCTAAACTGATAAAGACTGAGTTATTGCTGAATTGAGACAAATGCTGCTAACCGATAAGTGACTGGCCTTTTGAAGAAGACGGTGTGAACATTGCGCTTGTTCAGCTTTGTAACTGAATTGCTAAATAGTTTCATTTATAAGTGCTTCTAGCTCTCTGATTCTATACAGATCATGACTAGGTACGCTACGCAAAATAACAGAAAGAAATATTGTAAATATGTGTGTATAGGCTTGGTAATTACATGTGTAATAATAATAATGGCAATTGTGATTGGAATGCATGGAAAGGGTGAGAGTGAGAATATTGAGGCTTCTACTTTTGCTCCTGTTACTGTCACTGAACTAACACCATTGAAAAGACTAGCATTGGATGAGAGGCTCTTGCACGATAAGAAAGAGCTTTCGTATAACGTTTTCTATCGCTTACTAACAGAGTATGTTGAAACTATGGATGCGAAAGATTGTTATGTGTGTACACAGATACCGACATCAGTAAAGGAAGGGGTAACTTATCACCACATGCCTCTTACATATGGGATTACATGTATTATAGTAATGTCTAGGTTTTATGGTCAAACTAACATACAGTATTTTTACTCAAATTATGATGTTACCTTTGCTTATGTTCCTATAATAGCACAGCTAAGCCAGACTGCAAAGGATTGGGATGCTAAAATAATGAGGGAATTTTTCGAGCCAATGCAACCTTTTGAAACGGCTCATGCTCATAGGGAGAACCTTACTTGTTCAGTCTCTGCTGTAGAAATAAGCTTTTTAGATCGCACAGATGATAGAAGGGCACAAATGAATGCGAAATTAGAAAAGGAGCTAAGTAAGAGGACTTCAGTAGATAATTATGATTTTGCTGCTATAAAGACACAAGGGAAAATAGCTTTAGATGCTTGGCATGTAGGGAAATTTTGTATATATCGAGGTGAATCTTATTATGACAATATTTTTGTAGGAGCGAGTGTAAACATACGTTTATTTTTAAGGCCAAATGGACATTCATGATGAACGGACTTGACCCTGTCATTCCAGGTGTATATTACATTTGTGGGCATAATGCCTATTATCGTCTTCCAAAGGGATGGTGGGGGAGATGTTATTTGGGTATAGTGTTCCCAAAGGTTTATCAACTGGATGACGTATCGATGATTCAAAAGACATCTGGATCCCATCGTATCCAGAAAAGAGAGACCGCAGCTGCTGTGGTAGGTGATATATTTGGAGCCATGATTCCTTCATTGGGAGTTGTGTTGAATTCCATCAAGATACGAAAGTTGTCTACTATAGTGGATAACATGTTGACAAAGTTTTCAGGTGCTATAATCCTGATAGATGCTGAGCTTGCAGCGGAAAGAGCTATGACTCTTCAAAATAGGCTTGCTTTAGACATTCTTTTAGCAAAGGATGGAGGCGTTTGCAAAATGATTGGTGCACGTCACTGCTGTACCTATATACCTGATAATAGTGTGAAGATTAAAACTATGCTTGCTAATCTAACAAAAGAAAGTGCAGATTTGAAGGAATTGAAAGAACCAGGAGTGTGGGAGAAGGTTGGAAAGGGACTTGCTTCAGTGGGACATTGGATTGGGGGAATTTGGAATGGAATAGTATTGAAAATAATAGAAGGAATATTAATAGTAATAATTTGTGTGTTTGGAATTTGGGGAATAAAAAGGGGAATAATAATGATTATGGAAAGAATTGAAAGAAGAAAAGAAGAGAAAATTATGAAAAGAATGGCAGAAGAATACAAAGCGCAAACTAGGGGAACTAAAAGGAAAAGGGAACTGACAGAATTTTAATGGGATAAAATTTGTGGGCTAAATTTGTGTGATGACAAGTAGTCATCAGAGGAGGGATTGATGAAGCAGAAAATGAAGGTTTTGATTTATTAACGCTTAAACGTAGTGCTGAAATAATCATGTGTGACATTAACCGAATTAATAAAGATTGTACGGGGACAAAATGTGCCCTCAGAGTAGTTTGCCATCATTTATACGCGTACTTTATATAACGTGGTGAATTAGAATTGCACTAATCCGACATAATCATAAACGTGTGCTACGATTTGCTTGTTTGAAATGTTTTAGCTTAGCATTACTTTAGCGGAGGCTTTGGCCTAGTTGCCCGGTCTCACGGTTTAGATGCTCGTATTTTTCCACTGTGCTAATAAACGTGTATTTTTGCTTGAAGCTGTACTTTTCCACAGAAACTGTTCACATGCTTATCTTAAAGTTAGTGCCAGCCTGGCATATTTTCTCTTTAATTCAAGGTCGACTTGCAGGTGCGAACAATGGAGGCTCTGAGAGTAGGCTAATTGGGAGACAATGTTGCGATTTGCGTACCCATCTCCAAGGATAATGTATGCTTAAGTAAAAGCTTGAGAACTGTCGTTTTTGATTGGTCAATTTGAAGCTAACCTATGAACCCTCCAATGGAGACCCTACTGGATTCGAACTGTTGTCTATAAAACCCAGGTGCATGAGGAGAAAGTAGCCATTACAGACATTACAGCCATTACCAGCTCGATACCCGCCATTTTGCAGACTTCGTAGCTATTATGGCCCACTTTGCTGCGACGCCATTTTGAAAGAGACTTTGATTCTTTCTCTAATCGAGAGAAAGAGACTTTAAATGATTCTTGCCCTAGAGACTGTAACTTTGATCTGATCCCTTTGCATGAAGTAATAGTTTTACCTTGCCGCCGTGAGGCAATTGCCCCGTTCACCCCTGCCCCTTTGTCCCGTCCCATGCTGATCGAAACGGTACCCATGATGACCGAAGAACGGTACCTGTGAGACGAAGACTCCCTTGTATGCTGATCGTAATTGGTAAATATGAAAGGAAATTGTAAAATTGCATTGTGTTCCTTTTAGGTAACCAACTGTTGATTTTGGTAAGAGCCCTAGCTAGGAGTTTTCTAAATTAATGTTGCTAAATTGTTTTTGCATGAAGTCCCACATGCCGATGCTAATTTGAGGTTAGACGAGGATTCCATATGTCGCACGATGCAATTTGAGATCTTGTTATGCTGACTAAATGTATGCCATTAGTTCATTACAGATTATCGTATTAGTGATTTGCATTGCTATTATCGAATGCCTTGTGATTCAAATGCTTCATAGATTGCACTTGTTTCGACGTTATGGACAGCTATTAATGTTCATATATGTTTATCATTTGGTGTTGAGACACATTTATATTGTGCTAGCTTTGTTAATATAGGGAAATAAAATTCACTAACTTTGCAATAAACTGGTGTGGTTATTCCTGACTGAAAGGTCAGGGTTCGCCGAAATGTATTCTGGATTAATTGTAAAGTGTTATGTTGTTCAAGGTGTTGCTTATGTTCGTTATTGATTATTGATTTTGATGAAATCGATCGATTAAGAGTACAGAGAGTTCCCACTAAGTCAAAAGATTCATCGGCCTAAAGAGCGTCCAAACGTAGGTAAATTATTACTACGGACCGCTCTATCACATGTAAAGTGGGCCATTTTGTAGATTTGCTCATTGCTCTAGCATTACAAGTTATCACGTCAAACTGGAAGGATGCTACTAAGATCACTTTTAATGGATGGTGGAACTTACTTTGTCATCATCACAGAATAGACAGAGCATCTGCCATCTCTACAAAACAACGTCTTCAAAAAGACTAATTTTGGTCACCTCTTATGACTTATTTATGTCTCCCACCATCTCAATTTCGTAATAACACTTTCGTATTCCAGCCACCATGAAATTATAGTTTCAATACATGTTTAAGATACTATTTAATGACTGTTCTTATTGTTTGACGTTTTATGATAATTACTGGTTCTGGTCATGTATTTTCATTTTTTCATCTATTCATTTCTCTCTTTTTCCTTTTCTTCTTTCTCTATCTTTTTCCTTCTTACTTCTCTTTGATGTATCTATCATATATCCTCTCTTTTCTTTCCTGAAACAAAAAAACATAAATTGCGAGTCTAGAAGTGGTTCATTCTTTTCTTTTAGCTCATAATTCAGTATTTATAGCCAGTACTATATCCATGCTTTATTCTTAAACTCTGTATATATTACATTTTCATGTGATGCCTTTTGGAATGAGTCTGATCATTTTTGTTTGTAAGTTATTGTTCCTTTTTGCTTATACTTTCATATAATAAAGTATTCATAAATAAAAATAAAAAAAATAGCTTGTTGCCATTTTATGCCAAACTGTGTACATTACTGTTTTCATTCAAAGTTCTATATTTATCTATGCAATGTACCTTACACTTTGGCCCGTATTTATACTTTTTGACGCTAAACTGCGCTAACGCAGTTTAGCGTCAAAAAATTTTGCGCCGGCTAACGCCATTCTGAAACACCATGCGGGTGCCGTATTTATTGAATGGCGTTAGCCGGCGCAAGCAGACCGGCGCTGCCTGGTGTGCGTGGAAAAAAACCACGTACACCAGGCAGCGCCGGCGTTGGGAAAAATGGAGCTAGGGCGTCTTAAAAATGGTGCAAGTCAGGTTGACGCAAAAAATCGCCTCCACCCGATTTGCGCCATTTTTAACGACGCCCAGACGCCATTTACATGACTCCTGTCTTAGTAAAGACAGGAGTCATGCCCCCTTGCCCAATGGCCATGCCCAGGGGACTTATGTCCCCTGGGCATGGTCATTGGGCATTGAGGCATGTAGGGGGGCACAAATCAGGCCCCCCTATGCCAAAAAAAAATATTAAAAAAAATAATAATTATACTTTCCTGAACTTACCTGAATGTCCCTGGGGTGGGTCCCTCCAGCCTTGGGTGTCCTCCTGGGGTGGGCAAGGGTGGCAGGGGGGGTCCCTGGGGGCATGGGAGGGCAGCTGTGGGCTCATTTTGAGCCCACAGGTCCCTTAACGCCTGCCCTGACCCAGGCGCTAAAATCCGGCGCAAATGCGGGGTTTTTTGCCCCGCCCACTCCCGGGCGTCATTTTTGCCCGGGAGTATAAATACAACGCATTTGCGGCGCAGTCATTTTTTTAGACGGGAACGCCTACCTTGCATCTCATTAACGCAAGGAAGGCGTTCACGCAAAAAAATGACGCTCTTTCCTCATACTTTGGCGCTAGACGCGTCTAACGCCAAAGTATAAATATGGCGTTAGTTTTGCGCCGAATTTGCGTCGAAAAAAAACGACGCAAATTCGGCGCAAACGGAGTATAAATATGCCCCTTTATGTATTTACTTGAATTCTGAATCTTGTGGTTCTAAAATAAATTAAGAAAATATTATTTTTCGATATTATAACCTATTGGCCTGGAGTTCAGTTATTGAGTGTGTGTTCTCATTTATTGTGTGTTTGTGTACAACAAATGCTTAGCACTAACCTCTGATAAGCCTAACTGTTTGAATACACCACCACAAATAGAGCATTAGTATTATCTATTATTGCCACTATCAACCTCTAAGTGGAACCCCTGGATCCTGTGCCCATATCTCTCACTTTGAGTTAGTATGTACAGAGCCAGCTTCCTACATTGGTTGATCAGCAGTGGGGTGTAAGACTTTGCATTTGCTGGAATACTCAGCCAATACCTGATCACACAACTAAAATTAAAGGAATTGTCATTAGAAACAGATTTTAGAATTTTTGACTATTTTTCTAAATTTTTTAAAGTCCTGCTAGGGTCTTGTGTAAGTCCCTGTTAGCATTTCTTTTTAAGTTTAAAAGTTTGTAAAAGTTAGGATTTAAGTTCTAGAAGTAGTTTTTAATTATTTAAAAAGTAATCCCAACTTTTAGAGATATAGGCACTCATTATGACATTGGCGGTAAATCCCACTTGCCGCCACACTGACTGCCGCCAACTTACTGCCGCCTCCACTGATGTCACACACACACCAATCCGTCAGTATTCAGCCACGCACACAAATCCATCACACAAAGGGGCATATTTATACTCTGTTTGCACCGAATTAGTGTCATTTTTTTTTTTACTCTAATTCGGTGCAAAACTAACTCCATATTTCTACTTTGGTGCTAGACCCCTCTAGCACCAAATTTATGGAGTTAAAGTCATTTTTTGAAAGTGGAGACCTACTTTGCCTTAATGAGATGCAAGGTAGGCGTTCCCGTGCAAAAAATGACTTTAACTTACCTTAGCGTCAAAAAATGATGTTAATCTGGTCAGAATCATTTATTTTGACTCAAAACTGCCTAGCGTCATTTTTTTTTAAGCTAGCCTACTCTTTGCACCGGCTTGCACCATTCCATAAATATGGTGCCCAGCTGGTGCTAAAAAATGGTGCAAGCCGGTGCAAAACGTTTTGGGGCAAAACTGCCTTAGTGCAGTTTTGCACCAAAAAGTATAAATAAGGCCCAAAAGGTCAGTGATAAACTGGCGGTATCAAAACCCACACCGTTACACCAACAGAACTACGCCCACCACATTATGACCCACAAATCACCACAGTGGACATTCAACGATGGTAACCATTGGCGGTACATACCGCCACACACAAAATGGACACACACATACAAAACGATACCACACTGGACAATTCAAACACCTGATACCCATACACACATCACACCCACACACCCACACCACTATAAAACACCCACCCACATTACCCACAACCCTTTACGAGTACACAGCATTGCCAGCAGAGACATCAAGACCACAGACACAAACAGAGCCACACACTATACCTACCTATACACCACTCACACATTCCACATCACACACCCCAACACATTACCCAACACACCCTTACCTACATACCTCACTCAACAACAATGGCACCACAAAGACACCCCCGTTTCACAGAGGAGGAGCTAAGGGTCATGGTGGAGGAAATCATCAGGGTAGAGTCACAGCTGGTTGGAGCACAGGTGCAGCAGATATCGATAGCTATAAAGATGGAGCTATGGCGGAGAATCCTGGACAGGGTCAATGCTGTGGGACAGCACCTAAGAACCAGGGATGGCATCAGGAAGAGGTGTAATGACCTACGGGGAGAGTACCTTCCATTGCAGCAAGACACCAGCTCGCGGTACAGAGGACTGGTGGTGGACCCCCACAACTAACAGCATGGGAGGAGCAAGTCTTGGCAATTCTGCATCCTGAGGACCTGGCCGGAGTAGGAGGAGGACTGGTCTCTGGTAAGTCAACTCTCTACTACTACTATTATTCCCCCATCTGCATGCCAACACATAACCCCACCCACACCCTCACTCCCATCACTCCACCACTTCCTACACACCCCACCATTACATCTCACTCATCCTAAAGCCAAGCCCTGCATGCTCTACCAATGCATGGACATCACTCACAGCCATGCATGGGCACTCATCATTAAAGCATGCACACTATACAGAACTTACAATCCCACCATACACCAACATAAACAAGTGAAAGCTGAAGGGGCAAGTACAACCATAGAGGGGAAGCCACGGAAGCACAATATGCCAGAAACAGAAACCATAACACATCATTTACATCCCCACAGGTATCCCAGCCAATGTCAGCGGTGAGGAGGTGCCAGCAATATCCAGTCCCCCAATTGAAGAGGCCCACAGTGATGACAGCTACTCTAGTCTTCAGGATCTGGATGACCAACTTGGCCCATCAGGGACCTTTGACAGCCGGTTACCCAGGTCCAGACACACACCACCACAGAGCCTCCCCCATCAGGAAACAACACCACAGCACCCACCCAGCTTACCCACACCTCTGTCCCTAGAACACGTCAATCAGCAGTGTGTCCACCTCTATAGAGACCCCAGGCCACACCTCATACCCAAGACAATCAGGGACCAGGGGACAGTGGCAGTGGGAATATGGTTCAGGGGACAGGGGCACAGGCTAACAGGGAAACTGGGAGGACTGCTGTGCACCAAGGGGAGGACAGGCCCAGGGAACCGACTCTCCAGGAGGCACTTGCAGAGATCCTGGGAGCCTATCAACATTCCCAGGACACGATAGACCAGATCCTGGACAATGTGCAGGGGAAAAGGAGGCTGCAGGTGGGACAGTACCAGGGGATCAGGGGGGACTTGCAGGCCATTAACAACACCCTGATCTCCATTGCAGGGGTGCTAGTTGACATGGCCAACATTATGAGGGAGGCAGTCTCAGACCAGCGGGCCCCTGCCACTAGCCAGACATCTGAAGAGCCTTCCACCTCCGCTGCCACTAGTGGCCAGGAGGGGCCTCGCCACAGGACTCACGGGCCACCAGCACCCCTCCCCCTGCAGAAGCAGAACCACCCCGCAAACGTTCCCTGCGATCCAGACAGAAGCCAGAGACACTTGCCAAGAGCCCGCCAGGAAATTAGACTCTCCTGATTGTCACTCTGGTGTCCCACTCAGTCATCCTGTTCACCTTGACCTGCCATTTCTCCCCTTCCTTTGTCCCCTTGGACAATGCATCTGTGCTACAAACAGACTGGAACAATACCCTGGACTTTCCTCCATCATCACCACATCCCCTTGCACTTGCCTCTCAATATTTTATCAATTCAATAAACACCCTTGGCAAAAAAAGAAGTTTGGAGTATGTCATGTTTTTCAATTATGTATTCATTGAAACAGGTACAAACATTGCAATTCAACTGTACAGAAAATGAACATAGATTAATGACCTGTAGCTCGCTGAAGGGATCACACCAGGAGTGTATGTGAGGTCACCAACATCTGCAAAATGATTTGCCAGAGGCAACAGTAAGTGGGCATAGACGTGGGCAATATCAGCATGCCTGTGCCACAGAAATGCACACAAATGTCATTGAAATGTGAAGTAACACTGTCCTACCTGTGTGTTATTGGAAGTATTGTCTGATCACCGATGTTCTGTTGTCCTCATCCTCATCCTCATCCTCACTGTCCACAGGGTCCACTGCTGGCACACGGGCATCTCCAGCCTCCTTGTTCTGCAGGAATGGGACATGGCATCTGAGGGCCAGGTTATGCAACATGCAGCATGCCACCACTATCTGGCAGATCTTCTTGGGTGAGTAACACAGGGATCCACCTGTCAGATGGAGGCACCGGAACCTAGCCTTCAGTAGGCCAAAGGTTCTCTCAATGATCCTTCTTGTTCGCCCATGTGCCTCATTATAACGTTCTTCTGCCCTTGTCCTGGCATTCCTCACAGGGGTCAGAAGCCATGATAGGTTTGAGTAACCAGAGTCACCTGCAAATATTGAGGGACAACATTTAGCCCCACACTATCCCTTATTGCCCACACCATACCCATACACCAACATATATCGGGTGGGAGCCATGGCTCACCTATTAGCCACACCCTGTGTCTCTGTAGTTGGGCCATCACATTGGGGATGCTGCTATTCCTCAGGACAAAGGCATCATGCACTGACTCAGGATACTTAGCATTAACGTGGGAGATGTACTGGTCGGTCCGCCAAGCACACCATCTTTACATTCATACGTGCAAACACTTCTGATTTCTGAACACCTGTTCATTCTGGCGGGGGGGGACAAATGCAATATGTGTTCCATCAATCGTCCCAATTATGTAGGGGATTTGTCCCCTTCCATAGAACTCAGCCTTCACTGTGGCCAAATCTTCTACCTGGGGAAAACGATGTAGCTGCACGTGTGTTTAATCATTGCAGACAACACTCTTGTCAGGACATTTGAGAACATTGGCTGTGACATTCCTGCTGCCATGTCCACTGTCACTTGGAAAGAACCAGTAGCCAGGAAATGAAGCACTGATAGAACTTGCACAAGAGGGGGGATCCCAGTGGGATGACGGATAGCAGATATCAGGTCAGGCTCCAATTGGGCACACAACTCTGTGACTGTCAAGTCCATATGTGAGTATTATGTGCCTGTCCTCCAGTGTTGCCAAGTCCACCAGGGGTCTGTACACAGGGGTATGTCTCCATTTCCATTTCATCCACAGCAGTAGGTATCTATGGGGCAAAAGAGTGAGGAGCCAGTCACAAACTGAACAATGGAGCTACAACTGAACTTTGTATGCTGTTAACTTGTAATGGGTCAGTGTGATTTGTCCAGTATCTCCTAATTACACCAGTGATGCAGCTATTTTCCAGGGCTTGCACCCCCCCCCCCCCGAAATGGTGTCTGCCTCTCCTGTGTGGAGGGACAGGTGGAAGTGAGGTAATTCCGCTGATGTTGTGCACGTTGCGGGAGGCGGTCTGGAACAGCAGTGCAACTCCTCATTGGTTAACATTGGGTCCTATGGGTTACAATGGCTAATAGTGATCTACGCCGGCGGTGACGGTATGCACCGCCTTGGACGTGACTGCCATTTTCTATCTGATCCCTCACTTGCTACCTGATCTTCCACAAGAGAGGACCTACACTGCATGTGCTGCTGTGACCTGTGTCCCGTGTGACTGGGGAAAGGGCCCTAGCCTTCACTTCGGAGGAGTTGGAGAGACTGGTGGATGCGGTCCTACCCCAGTACGGACTGCTGTATGGGCTTCCAGACCAACAGGTGGGTACACTGTGGGCACGATGCATGTGACAGAAATGCATGGAGTGGTGTGTGTGAAGGCCTCATGTAAGGGGGGTGGGTGGATGTCCTCTGGGCAGTGTATAGATTGTGTGCTTGGCCATGTGTGTGTAAATTGTGATGGAAATGGGTATGGTGGGCCATATGTTTAACAGGCAGGACTGTTGGTCTAATTCTATTTCCCCGTGTGTATTGCCTCTGCAGGTCAGCACCCATCAAAAGAAGGGTATATGGCATGCCATCCCCAAGGAGGTGCGGGCACAGAAGACGGCGGAGGCGGAGGCCCAGCTGGGGATGGCTTCCCAATGAGAAGGGGTGCCCGTCGAACGCTCATCCCCTAATTGCCCGCATACTGGCAGTGGCCTATCATGAGCTGGATGGGCACTTGAAGGCTTCACAGCAGGCACAAGGGGTTGAGTACAATGTCCATCATTACAACCTACACATGGTAGGGTGGTATCCGAGTGGGGGGATGTGTGTCAGTGGGTGCCCATAGACCAGGTCTGACATTGCAACGTAGGTCCCCTGGTGGTTAGGGTTCTGAAGGGATAATCCTGCTACCTAGCTCGTAGGCATCCACTACTAGTCAGGCTTCAATGGGTCCCAGGTATGCTGCATTTGGCGGTGTGTGCCCCTCCCCATTCCTTGGTGGCAAGCTATTTCTCTGATATTGCTATGGCATATTGAGTTGGCCTGGTCCCTGTGTGTGAGGTTGCTTTATATGCCAACTGTGGTGTTGGTGCAGCCATTGACCCGGTGTTTCCTTTGCCTCTTTCTTCCTCCTTTTTGTTTTGTCATCCTGTCCTTATGTACATTAGCATCAACTGGCGGAGAAGCAGTGGCACTGGCGACAGAAGGAGCTGCATCCCACAGGACCCAGGAGGCAGAGTCCACCAACCCTGAGGGCACCAGTGGGATGGAGGGCGAGGGGAGCACCACGGCAGAGACTGGAGGGGACAGTTCTGACACAGATACCTCCTCTGATGGAACCTCCCTGGTGGTGGCGGACACTTCTGTGACCACCCCAGCTACAGGTACAGCCGCAAACCCCGTACCAGCACTGCCCTCCAAGCAGCCCCTCATTGAGTTGCCCGTGCCCGCTCACCCTGGAGGTTGGGCATCTCATTCGCCCCAGGCACCTCAGGCCCTGCCCCAGTGTGCCCTGCTGCCCTGAGTGAGGAGGTTATTGACCTCCTGAGATCCATCTCTGTAGGGCAGTCAACCATTGTGAATGCCAGCCAAGGGGTGGCAGCCCAGATGCAACAGACAAATG
The DNA here is from genome assembly GCF_031143425.1 of Pleurodeles waltl. NCBI lineage: Eukaryota > Metazoa > Chordata > Amphibia > Caudata > Salamandridae > Pleurodeles > Pleurodeles waltl. The sequence continues at coordinate 970,463,572 of NC_090443.1, read as the reverse complement.
CATTCCTGGAGGGCATTCACCCTGGATTGGTGGCCCAACAGAGATCGATCCAGGCTTTGGCCTCCTCTCTGATGGCAGCCATTGTCCCTGTTTCTACCCTCCACCTTCCACTGCCCAGTCCCATTCTCCTCAACCCAACCCATCCGAAGCACACAGGCAGACGAGCATGCACACAAGACAACACACAAGAGTGGTACAGGCAAACACAAGCACCACACTTCATTCCACAGGCACTCACACAAACACCATCCAGATGCAGACACACCAACATCCACTATTTCCACTGTCTCCCCCTCCTCCTCCTCCACCAACTCCCTCCCAGTTCCATCTACACTCACACCTGCATGCACTACATCATTATCCACTATCAGCATCCTCCCTACACCAAGCAGAACACACACCTCACTGGCAGACACCTCCACAACAGCCACGTCCCCCTGTGTCCTCTCCCACTGTGTCTGTCCCCCCCTCTCTTAAGGTACACAAATGCAAGCACTTAGACACCCAACAGCCATCCACCTCATAAAAGCATACAGCCCATGCACCTGCACCTAAAAGCAGCAGACAGACACTTCCAACAACCACTCCCTCTTCCTCCACTCCCATTCCTTCTCCCTCTTCCCGCCCCAATGTCCCTAAGAATCTGTTCCTATCCACCATTGACCTCTTCCCTACCCCTCACCCCCATCCTGCACGCATGGGCAGGTTTGGAAGAACCCAGCCAAGCACCTCAGCCAGTCCACGGGCTCAGTCGTCACCACACCCACTCGTGGTGGAAAAGGATCAAGGCCACATGTCCTGAAGGTGAAGGAGCCTGCCCCAGCTGCCAGAAAGAGCAAGGAGCCTGCCCCAGCAGGCAAGAAGGGAAAGGAGCCTGCCCCAGCTACCAGGAAGACAAAGGAGCCTGCACCAGCAGGCAAGAAGGGAAAGGAGCCTGCCCCAGCTGCCAGGAAGACCAAGGAGCCTGCACCAGCAGGCAGGAGGACCAAGGGGCATGGAGCAGGAACTGTGACAGAGCCCCCACCACCACCCATGGTTGTACAGCCATCCAAGGTTGCAGGAGATGGGCAGGAGCCCCCCCCCCCCCAGCAGCACCACCACCTCCACTGAGCTGCCGTCTGAGGTTGCAGGGGATTGGCAGGAGCCTCTGCCCACCAGCAGCACCACAACCTCCACGAGCAGCCATTCAAGGTTGCAGGGGATGGGCAGGAGCCTCCCCACTGAGCAGCCGCCTGAGGTTGCAGGGGATGGGCAGGAGCCTCCCCCCACCAGCATTACCACCACCTACATCGAGCAGCTGCCCAAGGTTGCAGGGGATGGGCAGGAGCCTCCCCTCACCAGCAGCACCTCAACCTCCACTGAGCCAGTGGACGGTATGCAATCCTATCTCCATGGGCTGCTGTGTGGCCTGTCCACTCCAGCACCAGTGGGTATGACACCCACCTGAGAGACTGTGACCTTGCACTCCCCAGGACCAAGCACAGGGCATGTTGCCCCCTCCAGAACCAGTGGGCAAGTCACACACATGCCCAACACTCCCCAGGATCAAGAGCACAGGGCACAAGGCCCCCTCCAGAACCAGTGGATAAGACACCCACATGCATAACACTCCCAGGATCAAGAGCACAGGGCACGAGGCCCCCTCCAGACCAGTGGGCAAGACACCCACATGCCCAACATTCCCCAGGATCAAGATCACAGGGCACAAGGCCCCCTCCAGAACCAGTGGGTAAGACAATCACATGCCCAACACTCCCCAGGATCTTGAGCACTGGGCATGTTGTTCCCTTCACAACCAGTGGGCAAGTCACCCAATCCAGAGACTGTGGACTTGCACTCCCCAGGACCAAGCACAAGGCATGTTGCCCCCTCCAGAACCAGTGGGCAAGTCACCCACTGGTGAGACTGCAGCTTTGCACTCCCCAGGACCAAGCACAGGGCATGTTGCCCCCTCCAGAACCCGTGGTCTTGTTACATCTCCCGGCTGAGGTGCCCCCCTGTCCCCTGACCCCCTGAGTTGCCTGCCTATTTACCAACTGATGCCCCTGCAGTGTTCTCTCCGTGTTGATGCAGGTGACATGTGTGGCCGTGGACTTTGGTCTGTGGCCATGTGGCCTACGAACATTGTGGACAGGGCGGTGACCCTTTTCCTGTACATATGTATATATCTATTATCTTGCCTAACTTATTTTCCATGCTGTGTTGATCTCATTACGTTCTCTTTTTCGAAATCGTTTTGTCCTTGCATTATTCATCTGAGTTACGGGGTTAAATATTTTTTTTAATGCAGCTGATTGTGTGTATGGTGTGGGGGGGGGGCGTGGTGCGTGTGTGTGTGTCACTTTCATTTTCCTCCCTCCCTCCCTTGTGTGCTAGGCAGCTGTACTCACCGGCGTCGTCTTTGCCTGCGTTGGTGTTCGTGGTGGAGCATAACATAGATCATAGGGAAGACATGCAGTTCAGGCTCCATGGCGGCGTGGTTCTTCCCTGTGTCTCCAATGGTGAGTCCTTTCCCTTCTGAGCTTAGTTTCCACCAGGCTTTTGATGTCGTAGGTACAGCCCCAGAAAAGGTGGCGGTTTCCAGGGTCTTAATATGATGGGCAGAACACTGACTTCCGCCTGGCTGCAGGCGGCTACCTCCGTGGTGGCTGTTGTTTCCACCCTGGAGGTCGGTGTGGTACATTGGCTGTCTTTCGGAGATCTTTGCGCCATGGTCATAATTTGGCGGTAGTTACCACCAGCCTGTTGGCGGTATTACTGCCACTTTAACACCAACCACTAGTGTTGTAATGAGGGTCATAATGACTAGCACAGATGAGATGGGGATGGAACTCAACCTCACCCCTTACCTCCATCTAGGGATGGTAGAGCTAAGGACTCTCTGTAAGCTAAAACAAATCAAAACTAGTTCCAACCCTACCAAGGTCAAGCTCCAGGAGCTCTTGGCAGAGTGTACAATTAGTGAACAGGAGGAAGAACTCACCCCTCTTGTCCTAATTAGGGAGACCAGGGCTCCTAGAACACTGTCTCCACAAATCATAGCCAGAGAGCCTGGTTCTTCCGCAGGGGAGCCCAGACCTTCTGTAAGCATTGAGGACAGCCTTAATGAAGAGGGCATCCTTCTAGCAAGGATGGCCAAGAGATTAGCTTTGGAGAAGCAGCTCCTAGCTATAGAAAGGGAAAGAAAATAAATGGGTTTAACACCCATAAATGGTGGCAGTAATTTAAATAGGGTCAGAGAGAATACTGACATCCTAAAATTTCCCAAAGGGATTGTAACTAAATATGAAGAAGGTGATGGCATCACCAAATGGTTCACAGCTTTTGAGAGGGTTTGTGCAACCAGAAAAGTAAGCAGATCTCACTGGGGAGCTCTCCTATGGGAAATGTTCACTGGTAAGTGTAGGGATAGACTCCTCACACTCTCTGGTAAGGATGCAGAATCCTATTACCTCATGAAGGCTACCCTGATTGAGGGCTTTGGATTCTCAACTGAGGACTATAGAATTAGGTTCAGGGGGCTCAAAAAACCTCGAGCCAGTCGTGGGTTGATTTTGTTGACTTCTCAGTCAAAATACTAGATGGTTGGATAACTGGCAGTGGAGTAAGTGACTATGATGGGCTGTATAATTTATTTATGAAAGAACATCTGTTAAGTAATTGCTTCAACGATAAGTTGCATCAACGACTGGTAAACCGAGGTCCAACTTCTCCCCAAGAATTGGGAAAGAAGGCAGACCACTGGGTCAAGACAAGTGTGACCAAGACTGCCACAGGTGGTGACCAAAAGAAAGGGGGCACAAAGCCTCCCCAGGGGAAGGGTGGTGAGACATCCAAGGACAAAAAAAAAGAGTCTTCTTAATGGCCCCAAAAACTTGCACAGGAGGGTGGCCCCCGAGCCTCTTCACAGTCCACAAATGGGCATAAGGGTAAAAACCTTGATCCCAAGAAGGCCTGGTGTCACAACTGTAGGCAGCATGGACACCAAACTGGAGACAAGGCCTGTCTCAATCAAAGTCCCACAACTGCTACTCCAGTTAACACTGGAATAGCCAGTCTCCAGGTAGGATCAACAGTGTGCCCAGAGCAAATCAGGGTTCACACTGAAGCTACTTTAGTCTCAGAGGGTGGGGTGGATTTAGCCACACTAGCTGTCTGGCCGCCTAACATGCAAAAATACAGGCAGCAGCTCTTGATAAATGGGAATAAGATAGAAGTCCTGAGGGATACAGGTGCCAGTGTCACCATGATGACAGACAAACTGGTTTCCCCAGGATAGTATCTGGCTGGACCGACATATCCAGTCACCAATGCTGACAATGAAACTAAAGTCCATCCCATGGCAATGGTAACTTTAGAATGGGACTAAAATAGGTGCTGGTCTCTTCTGCAATTCCAGTAGAGTGTTTGCTAGGGAATGATCTGGAGTCCTCACCATGGGCTGAGGTAGAGCTGAAGACCCATGCAGCCATGCTGGGTATCCCTGAACTGTTGTGTGTTAAGACAAGAGCACAGAGCAGAGCACAGGGTGAAAAAGAAGTGTTGGAGTCTGGAATAATGTCCCAACCTTCCAAGAGAAAAGGTAAGAAGACTAGGGGACCAGTTTCTACACAGCAAAAGAAACAGGACCTCTCATCCCAGGAAGATGTCCTATCCCCTGAGGGAACTGAGTCCATGGAGCTGGAGCTTTATCAGGTAGAGCTCTTGGGCCCAGGGGGGCCCTCAAGGGAACAGCTGTGCCAGGGACGAAAAACTTTCCCCACTCTTGAAGGCCAAAGACAGCAAGCAGCTGAGCAAGAAAAATAAAGTGTCAGTGGATCACACAGGGTCTATTGGGAGGATGGACTCCTTTACACTGAGGCATGAGATCCCAAACCTGGTGCCACTATGAGAGTGGTAGTGCCTCAGGAGTTTAAAGAGTTCATCCTCACCTTAGCCCATGAAATTCCCCTTGCTGAGCATTTTGGATAAACCAAGACTTGGGAGAGATTAGTCAACCATTTCTATTGGCCCAATGTGTCCCAGAAGGTAAGGGGGTTTTGCAGCTACTATGTCACCTGTCAAGCAAGTGGCAAGACAGGTGGCCATCCAAAGGCCCCCTCATTCCACTTCCAGTGGTGGGGGTCCCCTTTGAGAGGGTTGGTGTAGGCATAGTGGGCCCACTTGAACCTCCCAAAGCATCAGGGAACCAACATATACTGGTAGTAGTGGATCATGCTACCAGGTACTCAGAGGCAATTCCCCTTAGGTCGACTACTGCCCCTGCAGTAGCCAAGGCACTCATAGGTATCTTTACCAAAGTGGGTTTTCCTCAGGAGGTGGTTTCTGACAGAGGTACCAACTTCATGTCAGCTTACCTGAAACATATGTGGAATGAGTGTGGGGTGACTTACAAATTCACCACACCATACCATCCACAAACCAATGGTCTTGTGGAAAGATTCAACAAGAGAATGAGGGGCATGATCATGGGGCTCCCTGAAAAACTCCAAAGGAGATGGGATGTCCTCCTACCATGTCTGCTTTTCTCCTACAGAGATGTGCCACAGAAGGGAGTGGGGTTTTCACCCTTTGAGCTTCTGTTTGGCCATCCTGTAAGGGCACCACTGGCACTTGTAAAAGAAGGCTGGGAGAGACCTCTCTGTGAGCCTAAACAGGATGTAGTAGACTACGTACTAGGCCTCTGCTCCAGGATGGCAGAGAACATAGAAAAGGCAAGCACACACCTTGAGGCCAGCCAACAACTCCAGAAGTTGTGGTATGAGCAAAAGGCTGCAATGGTTGAATTTCAGCCAGGGCAGAAAGTCTGGGTTCTGGAGCCTGTGGCTCCCAGGGCACCCCAGGACAGATGGAGTGATCCTTACCCAGTGCTAGAAAAGAAGAGTCAGGTCACTTACTTAATGGACCTGGGCACAAGCAGGACACCCAAGAGGGTGATCCGTGTTAACCGCCTTAAACTCTACAATGACAGGGCAGACATAACCATGTTGTTGGTTACTGGTAAGGTTCAGGAAGCAGAGAGTGAACCTCTCCCTGACCTCCTCTCAACTGACCCTAAAGATGGCTCAGTAGATGGAGCTGTCCTCTCTAGCCAACAGCAAGCTGACTGCAGGCAAGTCCTACAGAAGTTTGCTGGCTCTTTTTTTTTACACCTGTTTAGACATACCTATGTACCCATGACGTGAACACAGGAGTCAGTGTACCTGTCAAGAATAAAATATTCAGACAGTCTTACCAGGTCAAGGAAAGTATCAAAGTGGAAGTCCACAAGATGCTGAAATTGGGAGTGATAGAGCAATCTGACAGTCCCTGGGCCAGCCCAGTGGTCTTGGTCCCCAAACCTCACACCAAGGATGGAAAGAGAGAGATGAGGTTTTGTGTGGACTAAAGAGGGCTCAACTCTGTCACCAAGACAGATGCTCAACCCATACCAAGGGCAGATGAACTAATTGACAAATTAGGTGCAGCCAAATTCTTAAGTACCTTTGACTTGACAGCAGGGTACTGGCAAACCAAAATGGCACCTGGAGCAAAAGAGAAAACAGCATTCTCAACACCTGATGGACATTATCAGTTTACTGTTATGCCCTTTGGCTTACAGAATGCCACTGCCACATTCCAAAGGTTGGTGAATCAAGTCCTCACTGACTTGGAGTCCTTTAGTGCAGCATATCTAGATGATATTGCTATCTTTAGCTCCAACTGGCAGGATCACCTGGTCCACCTGAAGAAGGTTTTGCAGGGCCTGCAAGCAGCAGGCCTCTCTATCAAGGCAACCAAATGTCAGATAGGGCAGGGTACAGTGGTTTACTTGGGACACCTTAGTAGGTGGAGGCCAAGTGCAGACATTACAACCCAAGATCCAGACAATTCTGGACTGGGAAGCTCCAAAAACCCAGACTTAAGTCAGGGCATTCCTTGGCTTGACTGGATACTATAGAAGGTTTGTGGAGGGGTAAGGATCTATATTGACTCCCCTCACAGAACTCACCTCCAAAAAGATGCCCAAGAAGGTTAACTGGACCTTGGACTGTCAAAAGGCCTTTGACACACTGAAAGAAGCTATGTGCTCATAACTAGTTTTGAAAGCTCCAGATTATTCTAAGCAATTCATTGTGTAGACAGATGCCTCTGAACATGGGATAGGAGCAGCCCTGTCCCAAACCAATGATGATGGCCTTAACCAGCCTGTTTCTTTTATTAGCAGGAGGTCACTCCCCAGGGAGCATCATTGGAGTGCCATTGAGAGGGAGGCCTTTGCTGTGGTTTGGTCACTGAAAAAGTTGAGACCATACCTGTTTGGTACTCACTTTATAGTTCAAACTTACCACAGACCTCTCAGGTGGCTCATGCAGATGAAAGGAGAGAACCCTAAACTGTTGAGGTGGTCGATATCTCTACAGGGAATGAACTTAGTAGTGGAACACAGACCTGGGACTGCCCATGCCAATGCAGATGGCCTTTCCAGGTTCTTCCACTTAGAAAATGAAGACTCTCTTGGGAAAGGTTAGTCTCATCCTCTTTCGTTTGGGGGGAGGTTGTGTAGGAAAATGCAACAGTTGGCATGGTTACCCCCTAAATGTTTGCCTTTTGTTGATGCCAGCTTTGATTGAAAGCGTTCTGGGACCCCGCTAACCAGGCCCCAGCACCAGTGTTCTTTCCCTAAAACTGTACCTTGTCTCCACAATTGGCCGAGCCCTGGCACACAGATAAGTCCTGTGTAACTGGTACCCCTGGTACCAAAGGCCCTTTGGCCATGGATGGTCTCTAAGGGCTGCAGCATGTATTATGCCACCCTGGGGACCCCTCACTCAGCCCATGCACACTGCCTCACACCTTGTGTGTGCTGATGGGGAGAAAAAGAATAAGTCGACATGGCACTCCCCTCAGAGTGCCATGCCCACAACCCACTGCCTGTGGCATAGATAAGTCACCCCTCTAGCAAGCCTTAGAGACCTAAGGTAGGGTGCACTATACCACAGGTGAGGGCATAGCTGCATGAGCACTATGCCCCTGCAGTGTATAAGCCAATTCTTAGACATTGTATGTGCAGGGTAGCCATAAAAAGTATATGGTCTGGGAGTTTGTCAAACACAAACTCCACAGTTCCATTATGGCTACACTGAATACTGGGAAGTTTGGTATCAAACTTCTCAGCACAATAAATCCACACTGATGCCATTGTGGGATTTATTGAGAAATGCACACCGAGGGCATCTTAGAGATGCCCCCGCATGCCAGCCCAACTGCTAGTGCTAGGTCTACCGGTCCCTGCCAGTCTGCTACTTCCAGACTAGTTTCTGGCCACATGGGGTGAGTGCCTGTAGGAAAGTACCATCTTGTCTGACATGTTACCCCCACTTTTACTTGTATGTCAGTTTATTTTTGCCTGTCTCAATGGGATCCTCCTAGCCAGGGCCCCAGTGCTCATAGTTTGTGGCCTGAATGTGTTCCCTGTGTGGTGCCTAACGGTATCACTGAGGCTCTGCTAACCAGAACATCAGTGTTTATGCTCTCTCTGCTTTTAAAATTGTTACTGCAGGCTAGTGACTAATTTGACCAATTCTTATTGGCCACTGGAACACCCTTATAATTCCCTAATATATGGTACCCAGGTACCCAGAGTATTGGGTTTCCAGGAGATCCCTATGGGCTGCAGCATTTCTTTTGCCACCCATAGGGAGCTCAGACAATTCTTACACTGGACTGCCACTGCAGCCTGAGTGAAATAGCGTCCACGTTATTTCACAGCCATTTTACACTGCACTTAAGTAACTTATAAGTCACCTATATGTCTAACCCTCACTCATTGAAGGTTAGGTGCAAAGTTACTTAGTGTATGGGGACCCTGGCACTAGCCAAGGTGCCCCCACATTGTTCAGGGCAAATTCCCCGGACTTTGTGAGTGCGGGGACACCATTACACGAGTGCACTATACATAGGTCACTACCTATGTATAGCGTCACAATGGTAACTCCGAACATGGCCATGTAACATGTCTAGGATCATGCAATTGTCACCCCAATACCATTCTGGTATTGGGGTGACAATTCCATGCATCCCCAGGTCGCCAGCATAGAGCCCGGGTACTGCCAAACTTTCCGGGGTTTTCTCTGCAGCTACCTCTGCTGCCAACCCTCAGACAGGTTTCTGCCCCCCTGGGGCCTGGGCAGCCCAATCCCAGGAAGGCTGAACAAAGGATTTCCACTGAGAAAGGGTTTTACACCCTCTCCCTTTGGAAATAGGTGTTAAGAGCCTGAGAGGAGTAGCCTCTCCTGGCCTCTGGAAATGCTTGGAAGGGCACAGATGGTGCCCTCCTTGCATAAGCCAGTCTACGCCGGCTCAGGGATCCCCCCAGCCCTGCTCTGGCGTGAAACTGGACAAAGGAAAGGGGAGTGGCCACTCCCCTAACCAGCACCTCCCAGGGGAGGTGCCCAGAGCTCTTCCAGTGTGTCCCAGACCTCTGCCATCTTGGATGCAGAGGTTTGAGGGCACAATGGACAGCTCTGAGTGGCCAGTGCCAGCAGGTGATGTCAGAGACCCCTCCTGATAGGTGCTTCCCTTTCTCTGTAGCCAATCCTCCTCTGACGGCTATTTAGGGTCTCTCCTGTGGGCATCTCACCAGATAACGAATGCAAGAGCTCACCAGAGTTCCTATGCACTTCCCTCTTCGACTTCTGCCAAGGATCGATCGCTGACTGCTCCAGGACGCCTGCATGACCGCAACAATGTAGCAAGAAGACTACCAGCAACACTGTCGCGCCTCACCCTGCCGGCTTTCTTGGTTGTTTCCTGGTGGTGCATGCTCCGAGGGCTGTCTGCCTTCACCCTGCACTGGAAGCCAAGAAGACACAGAAGTTATGTGGGAATTGGCAGAGTTGGACCTGTCCCTAACAGACTGGACTCTAGTAACCTGGCCTTTAGGAGTGAAGGATGCCCTACTAATGTGTGACCCCCTCCCACTACCAGTGTCACTAAATAGCCTGTTAGCTGACAGGTCCGTGGAAGAACCCTCCCCAGCAACCTCAGGGGACTCCTCTGAGTCTGACTGGGTACCCCTCTCCTCTACCCCCTGATCCTGGGATGGACCAGACTGGTTCCGGTCGCTTTCTAGGAGAAGGCTAGGGAGAAGATCTTTTGTAGGATTCTTACCAATTGCTAAACCTCTTTCAAGGCAGAAGTCCCTCAAACTTTAAAAGTTTAGATTCCCATATGTTACCTGGACAACTGTGGGAGTAAGCTCTACTGCAGACATGACAGAAAAGGTTTAGGACAGAGAGAGAAAAAAGTTTTTGGAACTTTTAAAAGAACAGAGAAAAACTTTTTCAAACTTTTGGAAACTTTAGAAAGTTTTCAGAAACTTTTTAGAATGTTTTAGAGAAAGAAAGTTAAACTGTTTAGGTTACTGTGTATATGTTTTTCTTATGAAAAGCACCAATGACAAAGTGGTAAATCAGTTACAAGTACTTATCCCACCGCTGCACCACCAATGTAGGAGGCTGGCCTGGTTTATAGTGGGTACCTTGTGGTACTTACACCTTGTGCCAGATCCAGTTATCCCTTATTAGTAGATTAATAGTGTTATAGCAGCTTGGGCTGATAGAGGTAGCTAAAGCAGAGCAGCTTAGGCTGAACTAGGAGACATGCAAAGCTCCTACTATACCACTTATACCACTTAGCACCATATCATAAGAAACACAATACTCAGAGTTACTAAAAATAAAGGTACTTTATTTTAGTGACAATATGCCAAAAGTATCTCAGAGGATATACTCCCTTAGGAGGTAAGTAAAATACACCAAATATAAACACAGACCAAAATCAGGTAAGTAAATAGTTAGTAAAGAAGTGCAAATACTGTAGAACACAATAGAAGGCAATAGGAGACAATAGGACTAGGGGCAACACAAACCATATACTCCAAAAGCAGAATGCGAACCACGAATGGACCCCAGGCCTAGTGTAGTATGTAGAGGGTCGTTGGGAGTGTAAGAAAACACTAAGGGTGTCCAAGATACCCCATCCCAAGACCCTGAAAAGTAGGAGTAAAGTTACCCTACTGCCCCAGAAAGTCACACAAGTGTCCAGGGAGGGCAGGAGCCCACCAAACCCCGAATGAAGGTGCAAAAGGGCTGCCTCCGGGTGGAAGAAGCCAAAAATTCTGCAACAACGGAAGGGGCCAAGAACTTCTCCTTTGGTCAGAAGATGTCCCACGGCGTGCTGGAGGATGCAGAAGTGTTTCCATGCAGAAATACTGCAAACAAGCCTTGCTAGCTGCAAGAGTCGCGGTTGTGGATTTTGGGTGCTGCTGGGGCACAGGAAGGACCAGGATGTCGCCCCTTGGAGGAGGAGACAGAGGGGGCGATCAGCATCTCAGAGAGCTCCCGCAGAAGCAGGCAGCACCCACATAAGTACTGGAACAGGCACTTGGAAGATCTGAGGACAGCAGTCGACTCAGAGTCACAAAGGAGGGTCCCACGACGTCGACCAGCGAGTTGAGCAATGCAGGACGGAGTGCTGGGGACCCAAGCTAAGCTGTGCACCAAGGAATCCTTGGAAAAGTGCACAGAAGCCGGAGCAGCTGCAGATCATGCAGGACACAGGATTACTGTCTGGCATGGGGAGGCAAGGACTTACCTGCACCAAATTTGGACAGAAGGGCCACTGGACTGTCGGAGGCACTTGGGACCAGCTCCTGTGTTCCAGGGACCACGCTCGTCAGGATGAGAGAGGACCCAGAGGTTTGGTGCCTGCGTTGGCAGGGGGAAGATTCCGTCGACCCACTGGAGATTTCTTCTTGGCTTCCAGTGCAGGGTGAAGGCAGACAGCCCTCAGAGCATGCACCACCAGGAAACAGTCGAGAAAGCCGTCAGGATGAGGCGCTACAATGTTGCTGGTAGTCGTCTTGCTACTTTGTTGCGGTTTTGCAGGCGTCCTGGAGCAGTCAGCGGTCGATCCTTGGCAGAAGTCAAGAGGGAAGTGCAGGGGAACTCTGGTGAGCTCTTGCATTCGTTATCTGAGGAATAGCCCAGAGGAGAGACCCTAAATAGCCCAAAAAGGAGGTTTGGCTACTGAGAAAGGAGGCTTGGCCACTGAAAGAGGTAAGCACCTATCAGAAGGGGTCTCTGACGTCACCTGCTGGCACTGGCCACACAGAGCTGTCGATTGTGCCACAAAACCACTGTATGCAAGAGGGCAGAGGTCTGGGACACACTGGAGGAGCTCTGGGCACCTCGCCTGGGAGGTGCTGGTCAGGGGAGTGGTCACTCCCCTTTCCTTTGTCTAGTTTCACGCCAGAGCACAGCTGGGGGATCCCTGAACCGGTTTAGACTGGCTTATGCAGAGAGGGCACCATCTGTGCCCATCAAAGCATTTCCAGAGGCTGGGGGAGTCTACTCCTCCCCAGCCCTTCACATGTATTTCCAAAGGGAGAGGGTGTAAAACCCTCTCTCAGAGGAAATCCCTTTTTTTTTCTTCAAAAATCTGTTTATTATTTTCAGCGTGTTGTAACAATTTGACTTACATCAACATTAGGATAACAAAATTGTGCAATTATTAGTTGGTTGAATAAGCACAACTATCAAAGGTAAGCATTAGAATGGCTGACAGCTAGGCCACCAGTCAGACTGTTTAAGCGTACACTACCAGAGCTTGCATAGAACAGGATTGACTAACATACGAATCTCTAAAGAAAAAAGTCCATACACTGGAATCTTGAAACCCATGAATAATTTGAAAGACACCAAATACCACAGTGTCACTTTAAACCGCACATGAAAATCATCGTATTCGTACAACGTTATGCTTGCAGGTAGTTATCTTTAAGCAACAACAAGAATATGAACAAACTGTGGAGGACTATTTCTACGATCAATAGGATGTGATTGAAGTGATTGAAGCGTGTCGCCGTGGGCACGGGAATCTTACTGTTCTGACTATTCGTATCTGTATGGGGCAGAAACGCGTGCAGACTACATACACCCGTCACCCAGATAAGCCTCAGCCACATCCCCAGAACTGAGGCTGGACTGGTCGCTCAGGCTCCGGCATCCACCTCCTCTCGCTCCCGCACCGGGAGCAGGTGCGCACTCATTTTGGCTGTCAGACCAATTCCCCCACATCTGAGCCCTGCCCCAGACCTCACATGCATGGCAGCATTGCATCCCAACTATCTGATAACGGATACTTGTGCAGCCCCAGCGCATCTCCCTTTCTAACGCCACTCCGCCTGCACTTGCCCAAACCTCAAATGAATATTTCCAGGCCCGCTCAGCTGGTGGGTCGGGTGACTTCCACTGGCGGGTTATCAGCATCCTGGCCGTTATCAAGCCCAGGTCTAGAAATCTTACTGTAGTTCTATGCCGCGTGCACCTGGGAAAGAGGCACAGCACACAAGTCTCCCAGGTGAACGGAACTGTGCGCGACGTGCACTCTGACAGGCAACCCACCGCCGCCTTCCAGTAGTGATGCAAGGATGGACAGACCAGAGCATATGAATCATGCCTGCGTCAATGTGGGAACAACGGGGACAGGCTGCATCGCGACAAGCAAAATATCTGTTTACTCGAGCTGGAGTGAGGTATGCCCTATGAATGATATAGAATTGGATCAAACGGAATCTGGAGTTACGGGGTACATTAACATGGCCGGAGAGAGCAGATTTCCATTGCGTATCTGTGAATGAGGTGGTCGCATCTCTGTCTCAAGCCACACGCAGTGTATCGCATTCTAGGGCTGTGTGCAACCGCAGCGCTTCAGTAAACCATCTAATCAGGTGTCGTCCCTGCCCCATCACCTGTATGTACTGTACCAACAGATGCGTGGGAGGAGCAATAGACAAGTTGCCCCACCTAGATGTTAAAGACTTCAGCAGTGAATTATAGAGCAGAAATTGTCCTGCAGGAAGGCCCGACTCCTGTACCAACAGAAATTATATCAGTTTACCATCCTCATAGACGTCGCCCAGTGTATACAGCTTTGCTGCATGCCACGCACGCAGCTCGGGCACCGACGTAACTTTAGAGCCACGGGGAGTGCCCAGCAATGCCGATGCCGGAGCAAATGGGACTGTCCTCCCAGCAAGGCGCAGGGACCTACGATAACAGCTAAAAGCTACCTTAAGGAATAACTGTCTCGGCAACGCCACACGTGTTATTGGGTGAAATAAAAGCGACACTTGCATGAGGGACCAAGGGCCCTCCGTGGTTGCCGTGTCAGTGAGATGCAGGCCCACTAGCCATTTGGACACCCACTGGAGCTGATAGGCCAAATAGTAATGCTCCAGATTAGGGACCGACAGGCCGTCCCTCTCCAGCAGTAAATACAGTTTTCTTAGTGCAACTCTGCAGCGTCCCCCATTCCAAATAAATTCTCTCAATGTAGACTCTTGAAGAAACTAGGAGGGATATAGTGCGGGATGTTGGTAAAGTAATATAATAGCCGTGGCAGGACTATCATTTTTAGCAGCGCTAGCCTAACTGCCACCGACAGCGGCAGCATCTGCCAGAAAGCCATCTGGGATTTGGTTGAGGACACCGCTCTCTTAAGATTCCCATCAATTAGGTCTTCCTCATGATGATAAATGCGGATGCCTATGTATCGGAATGCGTGGGATTGCCAAGGAACCGTACTTCCAGAGAAACAAAGCTCTGGGTTTGAAAGCGCGGGGTCAAAAGGGAAAAGGCACGACTTGGACCAATTAACCCTGAGGCCGGACAATGAGGCAAACTGTTGCAACAGGGTCCCAACTTCTGAGGGGATTCGCGAAATATCCCTGAAATATAACAAAAGGTCATCAGCGTATAGCGATATCACGTGCAGGCCATCCCCCAGGGGAATACCCCAACCGGTGCCCCTGGCACGCAGAACTGCTGCCAGTGGCTCCATGGCAAGGGAGAACAGCAGTGGGGAAATGGGGCAACCTTGCCTCGTACCTCTACACACATTGACTGACTCTGATATAATGCACCCCATCTTAACCCGGACCTGAGGTTTAGTATATAACAGTTTAACCATACGAGGGGCCCAATGCCGAACCGCTGCAAGACCCTGAAAAGGTAAGGCCACTCTAAGGAATCAAAGGCCTTCTCCAGGTCAAGGACAAGACAACCCGCCCGAAGCCAGTCTCGTCTTGCGTAATGCATGACACGGAACAGTCATCTGATATTGTACGACGTATCTCTCGCCGGCACAAACCCATTTTGGTCTGGATGCACCAGGTCCGGCGTTATTGGCACTAGACGCATTGCAAGGATTTTGGCCAATACTTTATAGTCCATGTTGAGCATAGCTAGAGGGCGGTACGAGCCCAGTTCTGCCGGGTCTTTGTCAGGCTTGGGAAGGGACACAAGCATCCCCTCCCTCTGAGATGCCGTCAAGTATCCCTTCTGTACCGCCTCCTCATAGACGTGGAGAAGCTTGGGTGCAAGGATTAAGGTAAACGCCTTGTAAAAGTCGGTCGGTAGACCATCCGGACCCGGCGCCTTGACAGATGCCAGCTCATGAATGCTGGCCTGTATCTCAGTAAGGTCAAGAGGCTCCTCCAGCGCACTCCCCTGGTCAGCCGTCAGACATGGGAGCTCCACCCCGGAGAGAAACTCGTCATATGACCATTCAGGGGAAACCCCGACTGAGGCTTACAGTGCCTTGTAGTGCTGCGTAAATGCAGAATGTATTTCCCCAGGTGTATGCAACAGACGACCAGTCTCCGAGCGAACCTCCATAATCGGGCCATGGTCGCGATCACATCTAATCAACCAGGCCAGAAGTCTGCCCGACTTATCTGCAGAAGCGTGCGTTTTAGCTGAGTGAACAGTGTAATTCAAGCGACGCAGCCGCTCAAGTAAAGATAAACGTTCGGCACGGGCCTTTGATAACAAAGCCACCCCTGCGGGACTAAAGGTAGCCTCCCACTCTGGGCGCAGCGATTCTCGCTCTATATGAGCAAGGTCCTGCTCGATCGAGCGCCTCAAATTCCACTGAGTCCCCATGCAATGACCACGGATGAAGACTTTGAAGGCGTCCCACTCCATCAGGCCCGTAGAGGCAGTACCATCATTGTGCTAGAAAAAATCAGGGATCGCCACTTCTAGTGATTCTTTAAAGGCAGCATCCACCAGGAGTTCAGGTCTGAGCCTCCATGTAGCTGAAGGGGAGACATCCCAGCCCAAACGTACAATCTGTGTGTGGTGGTCTGAGTGCGTGCGTCCCAGATAGTCCGCGTCTACAACCGCAAAGGTCAGATTTTGCGTGCAAAGTACTCTATCGCATCGCACATGCAGGGAGTGCGGAGCAGAGTAATATGAGTAAACCCTGTCTGCGGCATTTCCCTGCCGCCATATATCTATCAGGTGCCAGTGTTGGGCCCAGTTGACCAATCCACGCGCAGCTGCCACAGTAGGTGATGTAGGCAGTGGGGGGAAGAAACGATCTAAGTCAATATCTAGCACACTATTGAAGTCCCCTCCCAGTAACCAGGGGTAGTCGCTCCAACCCGATAGCTGACGGGACAGAGTGCGCAGGAAGGAAGATTGATCTACATTCGGGGCGTATATAGAGCCCAGCACTATGGCCCGAACCGCAAGTCACCCACGGACCAGGGCAAATCTCCCTTGCGGATCTATGATCTGATCCTCTGCTACAAAGGGGACACCCGATTTAATCCAGATCAGGGCACCCCTAGCATAAGTGGAGTGGCCTGTAGCATATAATTGCCCTCTCCAGCGCCGCTGCAAGCGAGGGAGCTCCGATAGCACCAAGTGGGTCTCTTGCAAAAAGGCGAGGTGGACTGAGTGCCTTCTAAGATATGAATATATGGAGTACCTGCGCCTAGGTGTGTGTATGCCGCGCACATTCCAAGTGAGCACAATATATGAAGTCATGGCGGCCTTAGTTCAGCATGCCCGCATACTACCCATCCGGCCCTTAAGCATAATACTGCGTGCACAATGGCAGACTCCCAGCACCCAGTCCGACATCCCAAGTAGAGCCTCCAATATAACCGGAACAAAACCAATACCATCAGAGCAGATGAACAACCGGTCCCTGCATACTACCCATCCGGCCCTTAAGCATAATACTGCGCGCACAATGGCAGACTCCCAGCACCCAGTCCGACAACCCAAGTAGAGCCTCCAATATAACCAGAACAAAACCAATACCATCAGAGCAGATGAACAACCGGTCCCTGCCCAAACCCAGCAACTTGAACGTTCAACAACATAATCACACATGATAATTCTCCGATAGTAGGAGAGTGGGATAGGCCAGATCTCACAGGGAAACAAGCGAGCACTGAACCAGTCGTCCCGGCTAGAGTGGATAACGGCGGGGGGAGCAGCGGCGGGCTGGGTTTTTAAGCTGTGATCTGAGACAATTACAACACCAGTAAAAACTGCACAGTCTGCATTATAACATTTCATGCCTGGCAGTCAGGCCATCAGTCGGCACACATTAAGTAACATACCATCCCTGTAAATCAGGCGCTCCACTTACATCAAGCAAAGGGTTACATCATTTCCAGACTATCCAAATATGCCCCAACAGGGCCTAGAAAAGGTCATCCGCAGTGGCAGGAGTCATAGTCAGGCATTCCAGAAAACCCAACTCCGAAAGCCGGTCTGGCGTGGCAGGGCGGTCGCTGGGAGGCTGTAAAATTTCAGTTTCCGACTCCGACACCACTGGTGAGGCAGTGATCGCCACCGCCAATTGTAGCTCCTTGCGCCACTCCTGTATGAGCTGTTCCAGGTCGGGAGCATGTGCCGCAGCCTCAGCGGCCACACCACCCCTCCTACGGCCACGTCTCACCTGGCCGCGTTTGCTCGTTGACCCAGGCGGGTTCCTCTCCACCTCGCGGCCCGAAACGCGTCCTGTTGACTCCAGCCAGTCCCACGCCGCCTCTGGCGTGGTGAAGAAGTGAGATTTATTCTCGGCTATGATGCCGAGCTTGGCTGGGAATAGTAGAGAATACTCCAGGTGCAGCGCCCTAAGTCTACGCTTCGAGGGCAGGAAGGAGGCCCGGTCCTGCTGTACCGCCAGAGTGTGACAACATTATTTGCGCGTCATCCACTCGAGGTGGCGGGGAGGATCTCACAGTTTTGAGAATAATATCTCGATCCGCATAATGGAGCAAACGAATTATAAAGGCACGTGGGCCACTGCCCGGAGTCCTGGGCCGCGTAGGGATTCGATGAGCCCGCTCCACCGAAAAAAAGGGGGTCAGTGTACCATCAGGCACTAGCCCCTTAAGCCAGTTTTCAGAGTAGGCCACTGCATCCCGGCCTTCGGCACCCTCCAGCAGGCCAACCACTCTTTGTTATTCTGCCTGGTGCGGCCCTCCGGATCCTCCACAAGGCGCTCAAGTTCCGCCGCACGTGCTAGAGCATCCTCCATTTTGGCCTCTAAGTGAGATGCCACCGGCGCCAGTTCATCCACTCTCGCCTCTATCATACCTGTCTTGTCCGACAGGTTGCGGTGGTCAGCGTGTAGCAGGACAAGGTCACTGGCCGCCTTGTCAATCTTGGCTTCTAGAGATGTGCGAGCTCGCTCCAGCGAGTCACTGATGCGCTCCACTGTGGCCAGCACAGCATCCAGCTTTTGGCTGTCCTGCACCGCGGCGTCTTGCGACTTTCCGGCTCCAGTGCCAGAGTGAAGGACTTGCGTCCCCGCCATGACCAAAGTCTATCTGGGCTCCAGTTGGCGTCACTCCACTCACCGGATGACTCGCCGCCAGTGACGTTAGCCGAAAGCCCACTGGTATGCCGAACCAGCTCAGGGGGGCCAGGGCAGGAGATCAGTATAGCAAATGTGGCAGTAGTGCAGTAGTGCAGGTCCTCCAAGCCAGTCCCTGGGCCCTCTCAATCAGCCACCTCGATGGCACAACTGCCCAGCACCATGTGCCAGTGGGAATCGACTCCTTGCCACCGGCTGCGCGACCAGCAATAAGTCTGCCGTCAGATTGTTCCTGGAGTTCACTGGATAAGTACCTCACCAATCCACTAAATGGCCGGGCCCGCTTGCTTGCGCCCCCAGGACAGTGCAGCGCAGCAGCACGAACAGCCCAACTTGCGGTTTGCTCGCAACCTGCCTCCATTCACCAGCTCCGGTCCCCAGGCGCTCCAGGCAACTTCCGAGGCGGGGCAGACAACTCAATCTAGGCCGTGTGGCTGGGAGGCCCGGCTCTTCCCTCCGGCGCCTCAGCACCCAGAGCGGGAGGCCGATTCCCATCTCCGCGCTCCTCTTAGCTCCTCAGACTCCATTGCTGCTTTGTAGGAGCACTGCCCCCCCAGATCCCTCTCTCCAGCAGGCTCCGGTGGCCGATCCCCACGGCGCCTCGATCGCACGCCACTGCGAGGCCGCGCCCGCCGCTCACCTGAGTCCGGCAGGCCGCAGACCCCCGCCAGGAGTCGGCACCCAGGATCGCCATGACCTGGGCGCCACAGCAGCTCAGCACCCCTTCCAATTGGGCGCCGCCGGCCTGTAAACCCCCGTTTGCCACCGGATGAGCTCTCTTAGCTCACGTTCGCCATGATCGTCAGATTGGCCACGCCCCCCCTCAGATAAAATCCTTTGTTCTGCCTTCCTGGGACCAGGCTGCCCAGGCCCCAGGGGGGCAGAATCCTGTCTGAGGGGTTGGCACCAGCCGCAGCTGCAGTGGAGACCCCGGAAAGACAGTTTGGCAGTACCGGGTTCTGTGCCTGGTTACCTAGGTACCATAAACAAGGGAATTATAAGGGTGTTCCAGTGTGCCAATGCAAATTGGTAAAATTAGTCACTAGCCTGTAGTGACAATTTTAAAAGCAGAGAGAGCATAAACACTAAGGTTCTGGTTAGCAGAGCCTCAGTGATACAGTTAGGCACCACACAGGGAACACATACAGGCCACAAATTTATGAGCACTGGGGTCCTGACTAGCAGGATCCCAGTGACACATATCAAACACACTGACAACATAGGGTTTTCACTGTGAGCACTGGGCCCTGGCTAGCAGGATCACAGTGAGACAGTAAAAACACCTTCACATATACTCACAAAGAGGCCAAAAGTGGGGGTAACAAGGCTAGAAAGAGGCTACCTTCCTACACCCCCCACCCCTCAAACCAAGGACAATAAGGCTAACCTTAGTTGAGTCTTTATTGTCTAAGTGGTGATAAGTGGCAGAACAAAGGATTTCCTCTGAGAAACGGTTTTACACCCTCTCCCTTTGGAAATAGGTGTTAAGGGCTGGGGAGGAGTAGCCTCCCCCAGCCTCTGGAAATGTCTTGAAGGGCACAGATGTGCCCTCCTTGCATAAGCCAGTCTACACCGGTTCAGGGATCCCCCAGCCCCTGCTCTGGCATGAAACTGGACAAAGGAAAGGGGAGTGACCACTCCCCTGTCCATCACCACCCCAGGGGTGGTACCCAGAGCTCCTCCAGTGTGTCCCAGACCTCTGCCATCTTGAATGCAGAGGTGTGAGGGCACAATGGAGGCCTCTGAGTGGCCAGTGCCAGCAGGTGACGTCAGAGACCCCTCCTGATAGGTGCTTTCCTGGTTAGGTGGCCAATCCTCCTCTGAGGGCTATTTAGGGCCTCTCCTTGCTTGTCAGATAATGAATGCAAGAGCTCCCCAGAGTTCCTCTGCATCTCCCTCTTCGACATTTGCCAAGGATCAACCGCTGACTGCTCCAGGATGCCTGCAAAACCGCAACAAAGTAGCAAGACGACTACCAGCAACATTGTAGCGCATAATCCTGCTGGCTTTCTCGACTGTTCAACTGTTTCCTGGTGGTGCATGCTCTGTGGGCTGTCTGCCTTCACGCAGCACTGGAAGCCAAGAAGAAATCTCCCGTGGGTCGACGGAATCTTCCCCCTGCTAACGCAGGCACCAAACTTCTGCATCACTGGTCCTCTGGGTCCCCTCTCATCTTGACGAGCCTGTTCCCTGGAACACAGGAGCTGGATCCAAGTGACCCCGACAGTCCAGTGGTCCATCTGTCCAAATTTGGTGGAGGTAAGTCCTTGCCTCCCCACGCCAGACAGTAATCCTGTTACTGCGTGATCTGCATCTGCTAGGGCTTCTGTGCACTTTTGAAAGGATTCCTTTGTGCACAGCACAGCCCAGGTCCCCAGCACTCTGTCGTGCATTGCTCAACTCACTGAGTTCACCACCGGCTTTGTGGGACCCTCCTTGTAGTGTTGAGACAACTGCTGTGCTCAGATTTCTTGAACCCCTGTTCAAGTGCTTCAGTGGGTGCTGCCTGCTTCTGCGTGGGCTCTCTGTGTTGCTGAGCGCCTCCTCTGTCTCCTCCTCCAAGGGGCGGCCTCCTGGTCCTTCCTGGGCCCGGGCAGCACCCATTTTCTTCACTGTGACCTTTGCAGCTAGCAAGGCTTGTTTGCAGTCTTTCTGCGTGGAAAGAACTCTGCATCCTCCAGCACGCAGTGGGACATCTTCTGTGCAAAGAAGAAGTTCCTGACATCTTCCGTTGCTGCAGAATCTTCAGCTTCTTCCACCTGGAGGCAGCCATTTTGCACCTTCATCTGGGTTTAGTGGGCTCCTGCCCCTCCCGGACACTTTCGTGACTCTTGGACTTGGTCCCCTTCCTTTACAGGTCCTTAGGTCCAGGAATCCATCTTCAGGGCTTTGCAGTCAGTTGTTGTCTTTGCAGAATCTTCTATCATGACTTTAGTGTGTTTCTGGGGAAGTAGGGTCACTTTACTCCTACTTTTCAGGGTCTTGGTGTGTGGTATCTTGGACACCCTTAGTGTTTTCTAACACTCCCAGCGACCCTCTACACACTACACTAGGCCTGGGGTTCCTAAGTGGTTCGCATTCCACTTTCTTAGTATATGGTTTGTGTTGCCCCTAGGCCTATTGCATCCGATTGTATTCTACCGTGTTTGCACTACTTCTCTAACTGTTTACTTACCTGATTTTGGTTTGTGTGTATATTTTGTGTATTTTACTTACCTCCTAAGGGAGGATATCCTCTGTTATATTTTTGGCACATTGTCACTAAAATAAAGTACCTTTATTTTTAGTAACTCTGAGTATTGTGATTCTTATGATATAGTGCTATATGATATAAGTGGTATAGTAGGAGCTTTGCATGTCTCCTAGTTCAGCGTAAGCCACTCTGCTATAGCTACCTCTATCAGCCTAAGCTGCTAGACACTACTAATCTACTAATAAGGGACAACTGGACCTGGCACAAGGTGTAAGTACCATCAGGTACATAAGCCAGGCTAGCCTCCTACACCGCAGGTGGTTATTGTGGCCAACAGATACAAATGGGTGTCAGGCGCGTTTTGTAAATTCCTCAGGGGGGGGGGTTCAAGATTAGCCGGATAGACACTTGCTTTGTTTCGGGTCAACACTCGGGTAGAGTTACCACATACAGTGTGAGTAAACTGTGCCAACAATGGTTACAGACTAAGGGGGTCATTCTGACCTCGGCGGTAAAAGCCGCTTACCGCCGGTCAGAAGGCCGCCACAATACCGCCGCCGCCACGGACATTCTGACCCACAACTGCAAAACCTCCGAAAATCCGCCCTCCACTGCAGTCCGCCACATCAGCGGCCAGCGGTAAACTGGAGAAGACCAAACCTCCACCGCCACGCCAACAGAAATACGCCCATCCCATTATGACCCGCAAATCCACGCGGCGGTCATTCAACCGCGGTATTCCATTGGCGGTAGACCCCGCCGCGGTCAAAATACACACACCTTTACAAACCCCTACCACATTGGACAATTTGAAAGGCACACACCTGAAACCCATACACACACCACTCCCACACATCCAATACCATATAAAACACACACCCACATCACCCACAAACCCCTACCAACAAAAACCAGAGACGAAGGAGAGAGAGACACACATCAGAGAATAGATAGCCAGACACACAGAGGCACACCGCAACATCACACACACCACATAGAAGCACAAAGCACCACACACCAACACACACATCATCACATACACCACCCCACACCTCATACACACCACCCCATGGCACCACAAAGGCACCCACGCTTTTCGGACCAAGAACTCCGGGTCATGGTGGAGGAGATCATAAGAGTGGAACCCCAGCTCTTCGGCTCACAGGTCCAGCACACCACCATAGCGAGGAAGGCGGAGCTCTGGCAGCGGATCGTGGACAGGGTCAACGCGGTGGGACAGCATCCCAGAAATAGAGAGGACATCCGCAAACGATGGAACGACCTATGGGGGAAGGTGCGCTCGATGGTCTCGCGACACAACATCGCAGTGCAGAAGACTGGCGGGGGACCCCCACCCACTCCACCCGAATTCACAACATGGGAGCAGGAGGTACTCAACATCCTGCATCCTGATGGCCTCGCTGGAGTACACGGAGGAATGGACTCTGGTAAGTACAAGGCCAACCACTTCACCCCACCCCCAGCATGCTAACCCCCACCCTCACCCCCAATCCCCCAGCACACATCCTCCCTGAGAATGTCTCCCCAGCACAACCCACCGAACACCAACCCCTGCATGCCACCCCCAAACTATGGACACCCATCACCTAAGCATGACCACTGCACATACCCATCACCCCCCCCACAAAACACCCTCACAACACCTCCCCCAAGGGAATGCCAGCACTGGGGGACAAGGGCACCTATAAAACGCAAGCTAATGCACACACAGAAACAATAACCATACCCTCTTACCCCATGCAGGACCCGAACGACAACACACCGGTCAGGAGGGACCAGAAATGTCCATCCCACCCCCGGAACAGGCCACTAGTGATGACAGCAGCTCTGTCGACCTGGAACCTGACGACCAGCCCGGACCATCGGGGACCTCTGGGCAGTCGGTTCCCCTCACCCAGACACAGGCCACTGCAGACCCAACCCCCTCTGGGAACAACCGCACAGCTCCCACCCAGCGGGCCCATGCCTCTGTCTCTAGGACAGGTCAAGCAGCGGTGTGTCTACCACTACAGGGCCCCCAGGGTAACACACCAACCCAACAACAACAGGGACCTGGGGGCAGTGGGAGTGGGCATACCGTCCAGGGGACAGAGGCCCAGGGAAACAGGGCAACTCGGAGGGCTGCTGTGCGACAGGGGGGGGAGGAGAGGCCCAGGGAACCCACTCTCCAAGAGGCCCTCACCACCATCATGGCTGCCTACCACCACTCACAAGAGACGATGGCGACGGTACTGGCCAGGTTCCAGGAGATCCAGGCACAGCAGGAGCAACGCTACATGGGGTTCAGCGACCAACTAACCAACATCTCAACCGCTATGGGGAGCATAGTCCAGGCCCTGAACCGCATAGAGGACACGTTTCGGGACCATGTGGCATCACACCGGGCCCCTGTCACTACCCAGGAACAGGAACAGCCTACCACCTCTGCCGGCGCTAGTGGACAGGAGGCCCCACCACAACGACAGCCCCCCAGAACCCCACCTCCTGCTGAACAACAACCGCCCGCAAAAGGAGCCTGAGATCAAAAAAACCGACAGAGTAGGATGTCAAGTCCCCCGCCAGCATCACATACCCCCTGAAGTCCTCCCACTGTCCCACATGGCCACCCTGTCAAACCTTGAACTGCCCCTGCTCCATCCTGCCACAGGCGTATGGACAATGCACCTGTGAGACTGAGAACTGGACTCCGCCATGGACATTACTCCACCCCCACCCATCACTGTTTCACCATCATGTACCAATATCTATGCACTAATAATAAATCACACATTGCACTGAAATCAACCAGGACTCTGGCTGTCTTATTTACAAATGTATGACACATTACATATCAATTACGTATTGTGAACATTGTGAATTACACATACCGAGGTAACTTAGCATTAGTCCATGGGCCAACCAAGCCGAGGTCACGCAGTGGCTCATACAGCACAGAAAAGGGAAGGGAAATTCAAACATCATGTCCATAGGTCTGGGGGGAAACCGACAAAGTTGAGATGCAGGAGGCTTTCAGGAAATGTAAAATGGCATGGGTGATCATTACCTGTGTGCTACTGGAAATACTGTGCTATTACTCTGTCCCTGTTGTCTGTGTCGTCCTCTGAGTCTTCCTCCTCTTCACTCTCCGCAGGCTCCACAGCTACTTCAACACCACCATCTGCACCATCCTCCTGCAGGAAAGGGACCTGACGTCGCAATGCCAGATTGTGAAGCATACAGCAGGCCACGATGATGTGGCACACCTTCTTTGGTGAGTACATCAGGGATCCCCCAGTCATATGCAGGCACCTAAACCTGGCCTTCAGGAGGCCAAAGGTCCTTTCGATGATCCTCCTAGTTCGCCCATGGGCCTCATTGTACCGTTCCTCTGCCCTGGTCCGGGGATTCCTTACTGGGGTCAGTAGCCAAGGCAGGTTGGGGTAACCAGAGTCACCTATTAGCCACACACGTTGTCTCTGTAGCTGCTCCATCACATAGGGGATGCTGCTATTTCGCATCACATACGCGTCATGCACTGACCCTGGGAACTTGGCATTTACATGGGAGATGTACTGGTCAGCCAAACAGACCACCTGGACATTCATCGAATGATAACTTTTTCTGTTTCGGTACACCTGCTCATCGTCTTTTGGGGGTACCAAAGCCACATGGGTCCCATCAATGGCACCAATGATGTTGGGGATATGTCCAAGGGCATAGAAATCACCCTTCACTGTAGGCAAGTCACCCTCCTCTGGGAAAATGATGTAGCTCCGCATGAGTTTCATCAGGGCAGACAACACTCTACTCAAAATCTTTGAAAACATAGGCTGAGACATTCCAGATGACATGGCCACTGTGGTCTGGAATGACCCACTTGCCAAAAAATGGAGGACTGACAAAACCTGCACCAGAGGGGGAATCCCTGTGGGTTGGCGGATGGGGGACATCAGGGCTGGCTCCAGCTGGGCACACAGTTCATGGATAGTGGCTCGGTCAAGTCGGTATCGTAGTATGATGTGGCGTTCTTCCATTGTCGACAGGTCCACCAGCGGTCGGTACACGCGAGGATTCCTCCTTCTCATCGCAAGTCCCAGCGGGCGGTGCCTAGGAAGGACAACATGGAGCACAGAGTCAGCCAAACCACAGGTACGTACAGACAGCTTGCACAGTTAAAGAATGGCAATGGGTTGAAAGGCGTGTATGTGTGGCAACGCAAGGCCTAGGCCTGTGTGTCGCATTCAAAATTAAGCCATGTAGGCCCTTGCAATGGCGGCTGCCTGACCTGTGAAGTGGGACAATGGGATGTGAGGTCAATGCGCTGGCGGGGCACACCGTGGTGGTAGGCGGTCGAAGACCGCGGCGCAAAGCCGCATTGGTTAACATTGAAGCCTATGGGTTTCAGGAGCCAATGACGAAGTGCGCCGGCGGTCGCGGTACGCACCGCCGCGGGCGTGACCGCCATTTTCTATCTGCTTAATCACTCGAGACCTGATCATCCACAGGAGAGGACCTATACTGCAAGTGCTGCTGTGACCTCGGTCTGGAAGATACAATGGCTGCTGCGACTGGGGAAAGGGCCCCTGCCTTCACGTCTGAAGAGTTGGAGAAGCTCGTGGATGGGGTCCTCCCCCAGTATGCGGTACTCTACGGTCCTCCAGACCAACAAGTGAGTACACCGGGTGCACATGGGATGGGCTATGCCTGTGTGGATTGGGGTGGATGTAAGTTGGTGGGGTGGGGGGCGAATGAGGAGTGCAACGCCCGACAGATGAGAGCATGTGCCATATGGCAAAGTTGGTGGGGGGGGCCAATCACATCTAACATGCAGGTCATTGATGAATTCCTCCTTTCCACCCTGTACATGTCAAATAGGTCAGCGCCCATCAGAAGATCGAGATTTGGCGTGCCATCGCCAAGGAAGTCCGGAACTTGGGGGTCCACAACAGACGGGGCACCCACTGCCGCAAGAGGTGGGAGGACATCCGCCTCGGAACAAGGAAGACCGCAGAAACACTGCTGGGGATGGCCTCCCAACCTAGGAGGGGTGCCAGTCGCACCATGACCCCCCTGATGTCCCGGATCCTGGCGGTGGCTTACCCAGAATTGGATGGGCGCTTTAAGACATCACAGCAGACACAAGGGGGTGAGTATCAGCACATTCTCCTATCTTTCTGCGCAGTGGAGGCGTCTTGGTGGGGAGGAGGGCTGTGGGTGACATTAGGCCAGGGCGCTTTCTGTAGTGTAGTCCTCTCCCTTAGGCATGGCCCTGTGCCCCCGGCCCCCACCTCGGTAGGGTGACAAGTACAGCCATTGAAGGTCCAGCATCTCCCATGTGCGCGTTTTACGTCTCTTGGCCTGTTGTCCTAGTCAGTAGTACTGAGTAGTGTACCCCGAATGCGCGGCTTAGTGCATTAGGCTCCTGTGTCTGTCCTCTCCGCCAACGGTGTTGACATTGCATGCACTCAACCTGGTCTTCTTTTTTCTCCCCCCACCCTTTCTCTTCATCTTCTTGTGCATGTGTGCATTAGCATCATCAGGCGGAGGAGATTTGGCATCGGAGCACGAGGGAGCTGCAGGACACAAGGCCCCGGTGGGCCCAGGAAAAGACACCGATGGCACCAGTGATCCGGAGGGCGAGGGGAGCACCACGACGGGGACCGCTGGTGAGAGCAGCGAAAGCGACACGTCCTCGGACGGGAGCTCCCTAGCGGTGGCGGCAACATCCGTGCCCCCCGCCTCTACAGGTACAGCCGCCACCCAGCGCACCAGCCCCGCCCTCCCAGCAGCCCCTCAGTCTTCGCTCCGTGCCGGTTCGCCCAGGAAGGCGCGCGTCTCCTTCGCCCCAGGCACCTCAGCCCCTGCCCCTGTTGCCCCTGCTGCCCTCAGTGCGGAGCTCATTGACCTGGTAAGGACGCTCATTGTTGGGCAAACGACCCTTTTGAATGCCATCCAGGGTGTGCAAAGGGAGGTGCAACAGAGCAATGCGTACCTGGAGGGCATTCATTCGGGTCAGGCTGCCCATCAACGAGCGTTCACTGCTCTGGCCTCAGCACTGACGGCAGCCATTGTCCCTGTTTCCAGCCTCCCTCTTCTTACTGCCTCCAGCCTTTCTCTGTCTCCTGTCCCTCAGCCTATCCCATCCACACCATCAGACCAGCCTGCACACACCTCAACACCCAAGAGCAGCTCATCCAAACACAAGCACCACAGATCCCACAAACACTCACCCAAGCAACACCCAGATGCAGACATGCCAACAGCCACTGCCACCCCTGTGTCCCCCTCCTCCTCGTCTCCCTCCTCCCTCCCTGTGACGTCTACACTCACACCTGCATGCACCCCAACATCAGCCAGTGCTTCCATCACCACCTCACCCTCCAGTACAGTCCACACTCGTGCAGTCACCACCCCCACTGCCATTTACACGTCCCCTGTGTCCTCTCCCACTGTGTCTGTCACCCCCTCTTCCAAGACACACAAATGCAGGCAGCCACCCACCCAACAGCCATCCACCTCACGACAGCCTACAGCACCAGCACCTTCACCCAATGACAGCACACCTGACTCTCCTACAACCACCTCCTCTACCTCCACTTCCATCTCCACTTCTCCTACCTTTTACCTTGGCCCTAAAAAACTTTTCCTGGCTAACCTTGACCTCTTTCCCCCCGATGAGCTCCCCCATCCATCTTCAAAGAGTCCCAAGAGCACCGCAGCCACCACCAGCCCAGCTTCGGGTGTCACTGTTGTGCATGGGCTCTGGAGCCCACCCTTTGCCAGCAGTGACACATCCATCAGCAGCAAGGACACGTCCAGCCCCCCCCCCCCCGGCAAGAGGACCCGCAAAAACAAGGGCCGCCGTGCGAGGACCGACAAGGCTGCCCCCAAGGAGCAATGTGCGGCCACTTCACCACCCACACCATCTAGGGGAGGCAAGGGCCCGAGAGCCCCATCAAAGGAGCGGAAGGGCAGCAGGAGCGCGGAGAAGGTGGACCCCACATGCCACATCCCAGCTGGGAAGGAGGACACTAAGGAGGCCAGGAGTCCGTCCCCGAAGGGTCCAGAAACGTCACGGTCCGAGGGCGACTGAGCCGGGAGTCAAGGCCAGGTCTGGCTCCCTTGACCTGCTGGATGAGCACCGCTGAACCGGGCCCGCGGGGCAGAAGAGCACAGCTGAACAGGGCCCCGCCGTGGAGATAGGCACCGCTGAACAGGGCCCGCGGTGCAGAAGAGCACTGCTGAACAGGGCCCGCGGTGCAGAAGAGCACCGCTGAACAGGGCCCCGCCGTGGAGATAGGCCCCGCTGAACAGGGCCCGTGGTGCAGAAGAGCACCGCTGAACAGGGCCCCGCCGTGGAGATAGGCACCGCTGAACAGGGCCCGCGGTGCAGAAGAGCACCGCTGAACAGGGCCCCGCCGTGGAGATAGGCACCGCTGAACAGGGCCCGCGGTGCAGAAGAGCACCGCTGAACAGGGCCCGCGGGGCAGAAGAGCACCGCTGAACAGGGCCCCGCCGTGGAGATAGGCACCGCTGAACAGGGCCCGCGGGGCAGAAGAGCACTGCTGAACAGGGCCCGCGGGGCAGAAGAGCACCTCTGAACAGGGCCCCGCCGTGGAGATAGGCACCGCTGAACAGGGCCCGCGGTGCAGAAGAGCACCGCTGAACAGGGCCCCGCCGTCTCAAGCACCGCTCCGCTGGGCCCTTCATCTCAAGCACCGCTCCGCTGGGCCCTTCATCTCAAGCACCGCTCCGCTGGGCCCTTCTTCTCAAGCACCGCTCCGCTGGGCACCGCCGTCTCAATCACCGCTCCGCTGGGCCCTTCATCTCAAGCACCGCTCCGCTGGGCCCTTCATCTCAAGCACCGCTCCGCTGGGCCCTTCCTGTCATGCACCGCTCCGCTGGGCACCGCCGTCTCAAGCACCGCTCCGCTGGGCCCTTCTTCTCAAGCACCGCTCCGCTGGGCCCTTCATCTCAAGCACCGCTCCGCTGGGCACGGCCGTCTCAAGCACCGCTCCGCTGGGCACCGCCGTCTCAAGCACCGCTCCGCTGGTTCCTTCCTGTCATGCACCGCTCCGCTGGGCACCGCCGTCTCAAGCACCGCTCCGCTGGGCCCTTCTTCTCAAGCACCGCTCCGCTGGGCACCGCCGTCTCAAGCACCGCTCCGCTGGGCCCTTCATCTCAAGCACCGCTCCGCTGGGCCCTTCATCTCAAGCACCGCTCCGCTGGGCCCTTCCTGTCATGCACCGCTCCGCTGGGCACCGCCGTCTCAAGCACCGCTCCGCTGGGCCCTTCTTCTCAAGCACCGCTCCGCTGGGCCCTTCATCTCAAGCACCGCTCCGCTGGGCACCGCCGTCTCAAGCACCGCTCCGCTGGGCACCGCCGTCTCAAGCACCGCTCCGCTGGGCCCTTCCTGTCATGCACCGCTCCGCTGGGCCCTTCATCTCAAGCACCGCTCCGCTGGGCCCTTCCTGTCATGCACCGCTCCGCTGGGCACCGCCGTCTCAAGCACCGCTCCGCTGGGCCCTTCTTCTCAAGCACCGCTCCGCTGGGCCCTTCATCTCAAGCACCGCTCCGCTGGGCACCGCCGTCTCAAGCACCGCTCCGCTGGGCACCGCCGTCTCAAGCACCGCTCCGCTGGGCCCTTCCTGTCATGCACCGCTCCGCTGGGCCCTTCATCTCAAGCACCGCTCCGCTGGGCCCTTCCTGTCATGCACCGCTCCGCTGGGCACCGCCGTCTCAAGCACCGCTCCGCTGGGCACCGCTGTCTCAATCACTGTTTATGGTTCACTGTGCCCACCATGCCTCCTCCTTGACCAGTGGAGACTGTCATCCACCTGATGGACTGTGGCTTTGCACTCCCCAGGATGGTCCAGTGGGCAGCCCACCCACTGTAGAGACATTGAGAGACTGTGGCTTTGCACTCCCCAGGATGGTACAGTGGGCAGCCCACCCACTGTAGAGACATTGAGAGACTGTGGCTTTGCACTCCCCAGGATGGTACAGTGGGCAGCCCACCCACTGTAGAGACATTGAGAGACTGTGGCTTTGCACTCCCCAGGATGGTGCAGTGGGCATGGTGGCTCCTCGTGGATCTGGCGTCGTGGACTCATGTGGCTGTGGTGCCCCCCCCTTCCCTTCCCCCTGAGGTGCCTGTAGTTTTTACATCTGATGCCCCTGCAGTGTTCTCTCCAAAGGACTCAGGTCTCCTGTGTGGGCTTTGCCCTTATTTCTCAAGACTTTGGCCCACGGACATGATGAATTCGTAGGATGTGCAGGACTTGGTACTTCAGTTATACACTGATGTGTATGTCATTAGTTTTGTTGTGAATATCTTTCATGGTTGTACGATAATTTTCTGGAGCTTTTTGGTACATAAATATTTATTCCAAATTTGATTATGTCCTAGCATTTTTCAGGGGTGTTTGGGTGGTGTCACTGTGACTTGTTGCTCTGCATTGGTGTGTACATAGTTGGGGGGGGTCGCATATGTGTGTGCCCGTAACCTTTCGTCCTCCCCCTCCCGTGTATTGTAGGTACAGTACTCACCGTTGTCGTCTGCGCCGGACTTCGTACTCGTAGTAGATGAGAAGGTAGACGAGAGCAGGTAGGATGTTTAATTCGGGTTCCATGCTGTCCTCCTTCCTCCTGGAGTGTGTAGTGGTGAGCGTTTTCCCGTCCGTAGTCTGTTTCCGCCGTGTTTTTATCGGCGGTGCTCCCGCCCCGGAAAAGGTGGCGGATTGGTGAGTTGGAATAGTGTGGGCGGTACATTGGCTGCCGCCTGGCTGTTGGCGGTGACCGCCGCGCTGTTTGTTTGTACCGCCGTGGCGGTCGGAGTGTTAAAGTGGCTGTCTGTGTTGGCGGTTCCCGCCAGGGTCAGAATCCCATATTTTTTACCGCCAGCCTGTTGGCGGGTTGGCCGCCGCTTTAACACCGACCGCCAGGGTTAGAATCACCCCCTAAAACCTTAGCAGCAGTTCAGGAACATCTTAATAGCCTATCTGAGGAAACAGACTTGCAAGACTTCTTGCTAGGTCCAAAAAAGCCCTGGTCTAAACAATTCCTGTATGCCATGTACAATGATATCTGGAAGCTTTTGCAGATGAAAGTGGCTGCGTATTTAAGGCAGATAGATAAAGAAAATTTGGAAAAGGCTTTAGCTGTTGTTGATAATAGCATGAATACTCTGTCCAACAGAATATACTCCCTTAATAACATAGGCCCTCATTACAACCCTGGTGGTCGGTGATAAAGTGGTGGTAATACCGCCAACAGGCTGGCGGTAACTACCGCTAAATTATGACCATGGCAGAAAGATCTCAGATAGACAGCCACTTTACCACACCGACCACCAGGGTGGAAACAACAGGCACCACGGCTATAGCTGCCTACAGCCAGGCGGAAATCAATGTTCCACCCACCATATTATGACCCCTGAAACTGCCACCTTTTCCGGGGCGGTACCAACGACAGCCAATGCCTGGCGGGAACACTGCAAAAAAGGGAAAGGACTCACCTTTGGAAACACAGGAAACAACCACAACGTCATGTAGCCTGAGCTGCAAATTTTTCCCATGATATTTTACGTCCTGCTTCACCACGAACACCAACAACGACCACAGTGAGTTCAGCCGCCTAGCACACAGGGGAGGGGGGAAGAAAAAGAGAGTGACACACACACGCACAACACACACCCCGACCCCCAACACCATACACACAATCAGATGCAGTAAGAAAACATATCTACCCCTAACCCCTCAGGAACAATGCAAGGACAACACGAATAGATGATAGTGAGTGTAATAATATAAATACAGTAAAAATACGAACATTCAATCAAAAAGTATATACATATGTACAGTTCAAGGGACACTGCCCAGTCCTCAATGTGCGTGGGCCACAGGGCCACATGACATTTGCCCTCATTAGAACCCTGGCGGTTGGTGGTAAAGAGGCGGTAAAACCGCCAACAGGCCGGCGGTAAAAAAAAAAGACTTATGACCATGGCAGAAACCGCCAACATAGACAGCCACTTTAACACTCCGACCACCACGGCGGTACAAACAAACAACATGGCGGTCACCGCCAACAGACAGACGGAAGACAATGTACCGCCCACACTATTATGAGAGACCAATCCGCCACCTTTTCTGGGGCAGATTCAACGCAAACAAAAACAGGCAGAAACAGGACTTGGAAAGGAAAACACTCACCTCTACACACCTGACAAGGAACCAGGACGCCATGGAGCCTGAACTCAAATCCTCCCTGCAATAGTCTTCCTGCTCCTCTACCAGGAGCACGAAAGACGGTGGCAACGACCACGGTGAGTACTGCACCTACAACGCAGGGGAGGGGGGAGGGAAAAGAGAGTGACACACACACGCAACACGCAACACCCCACCCCCACCCTCACCCACAACAACACACACACCAATACATGCTGCAACATTACATTTACACCCCCCAACCCCCCCAGAAGAACGCAAGGACAAAAGGAAATTATTGTAACCATTGTAATCAAGAATAATCCAATAGTCAAAAATGTATATACGCTATAAACAATTATGTACACCAAGAATTCGACTCCAGGTACTGCACCTATATAGTCCGTGGACCACTGGGCCCAAAATGCATGGGTGAGGCCCACACAAGATACCGATCGAAACGGAGAGAACACTGCAGGGGCATCAGATCGAAATAAAACAGGCACCTCAGGGGGAAAGGAAGGGGGGGGCCCTCAGCCGGATGAGTGCACGACGCCAGCTCCACGAGGGGGCTCCATGCCCATTGATGTATCCTGGGGATTGCAAAGCCACAGTCTCTCAAGTCTCTCCAGTAGGTGGTTTTCCCACTGTTTTATCCTGGGGAGTGCAAAGCCACAGTCTCTCAAGTCTCTCCAGTGGGTGGTTTGCCGACTGCTTTATCCTGGGGAGTGCAAAGCCACAGTCTCTCAAGTGGATAACAGTCTCCACTGGTTCTGGAGGGGGCTTTGTGCCCATAGTGCTTCAGCCTGCCAAGGACAGAGGTAGTGAATGTCTTTCTCCACTGGTTCTGGAGAGGACTTTGTGCCCAGAGTGCTTCATCCTGCCAAGGACAGAGGTAGTGGATGTCTTTCTCCACTGGTTCTGGAGGGGGCTTTGTGCCCAGAGTGCTTCATCCTGCCAAGTGCAGAGGTAGTGGATGTCTTTCTCCACTGGTTCTGGAGGGGGCTTTGTGCCCAGAGTGCTTCATCCTGCCAAGGACTGGGGTAGTGGATGTGACACTCCACTGACGGTGGTGCAACATGCAAGCTGCCCAGGCCCCTGGAATTGACCACCAGCCTCGTACGAATGACCACTGGGGATGGCAGCCATGTCTGCGGTGGTGCCACTGGCTCAGGATGTTGCAGGGCCGCTGGCGGTGCTGGCAGCGGGGTCATTAGCAGCGATGCTTGCGGCGGTCATTGTGGCGGCGGTCCTGGTGGCTGGCTCATTGACTGCCGTGCTGGTGCCTGGCTCACTGATTGCCGTGCTGGTGGCTGGCTCACTGACTGCCGTGCTGGTGGCGGGCTCACTGACTGCGGTGCTGGCAGCGGTGTCAGTAGCGGTGGTGCTGGTGGCTGGTTCACTGACTGCGGTGCTGGCGGCGGTGTCAGTAGCAGCGGTGCTGGTGGCGGGCTCACTGACTGCGGTGCTGGCGGCGGTGTCAGTAGCGACGGTGCTGGTGACGGGCTCACTGACTGCGGTGCTGCTGAAGGGCACAGTGTCTGCGGTGCTGGTGAAGGGCTCAGTATCTGGGGTGCTGGCGGCGGTGTCTGCGGCGGCGGTGCATGTGGTGGTGCCGGTGGCGATCTTGTCCGCCGTGCAGGTTGGCGGTGACGTTCACTTGCCTTTCATTTTCAGGCCCTTTCCCACCTTGGATGGTGGCGCAGCTGTCTTGCCACTTCCAACAATTGTCTTGGCTGAGCCCTTGGTGGCAGGTGTTTTGGCCTTCTCCCTCCAGGATGTGGGCAGCTTTTTCTGTTTTGGAGGTGGGGAAATGTCCTTGGCCTCGCTCCTTGGGACACTGGCAGCCCTGTTGCTTGGCGCACTCCAAAATCCGGCTATTGCTGGCACCACTGTGCCCGGTAATGTGGTGGCCGAGGTGCTGGTTTGGGACCTGGAAAGGTGGGCCCTAGGGAACAGAAGGGGTGGGGGAGGTGAAGGGAAGAGGTCAAGGTTTGACAGGAAAAGTTTTTTAGACACACTGAGACGGGTAGATGGAGGGGGTTTGGGAGTGGAGGAAGAGGTAGTGGTTGTGGGAGGTGTTCGTTTGCTGACTTTGGGTGAAGGCGCATAGGCTGGAGGCTGTCGTGAGGTGGATGGTTGTTGGGTGGGTGTGTGACTGCTTTTGTGTACTTTGGGAGGAGGGCTCACAGACACACTGGGAGAGGACACAGGGGATGTGTGAATGGTAGTGAGGGTGGTGAGTGCACATGAGCGGTGTGTGGTGATGGGCGTGCTGGTGATGGAGGTAGTGGCTGAAGATGTGTACATGCAGGTGTGAGTGGAGACGTGACAGGGAGGGAGGAGCGAGACGTGGAGGAGGGGGACACAGTGGAGGCAGTGGATGTTGGTATGTGTGCATGGGTATGATGCTTGTGGGATGTGTGGTGCTTATGTTTGCCAGAGCCACCCTTGTGTGTTGAGGTGTGTGCAGGCTGGTCTGATGGTGTGCTTGGGATAGGCTGAGGTATTGGGGATTGGGTCCGGGTGGAGGAAGTTGGAGGGGGGAGGCTGGACACAGGGACAATGGCTGCCATCAGTGCTAAGGACAGAGCCTGAAATGCTCGCTGTTGGGCTGCCTGGCCAGAATGAATGCCCTCCGGGTATGCATTTGTCTGTTGCAACTGCCTCTCTACACCCTGGACGGCATTCAGAATGGTGGACTGCCCAACAGTGAGGGATCTCAGAAGGTCAATGGCCTCCTCACTGAGGGCAGCAGGGCTGACTGGGGCAGGGCCTGAGGTGCCTGGGGCAAAGGAGATGCCCACCCTCCTGAGTGAGCGGCCACAGGAAACATGCTGAGGGGCTGCTGGAAGGGCGGTGCTGGTAGGGGGGGTGGCGGCTGTACCTGTAGATGCAGTGGGCACAGAGGGGCCCGCCACCGCAAGGGAGCTCCCATCAGAGGAGGAGTAAGTGTCGCTGGTCTCTGTTCCTGTCCCGCCGTGGAGCTCCCCTCGCCCTCTGTCCCACTGGTGACTTCACACTCCGTTGTCTCGCCCTCCAGGGACATGTGGGATGCAGCTCCCTCGTGCTCCGGTGCCACTGCTCCTCTGCCTGATGATGCTAATGCACACAAGAACAGGGAGATCACAAAAAGGGGGGGAAAGAAAGAAGAAAGACATGTTCAGTGCATGCAATACCGCTACCGTTGGCAGACACTACAGACACAGCAGCCCTCTGCACTACGCCACGCACTTAGAGTTCCCTAATTCATCACAGGGACATGGGGTACATGGCCTATGCCCGATTGCTGCACACATGGAAGTCACAGGAGCCTGACTAGGTGTAGATGGCTCTTACCACTGGTGGGGTTGGGGTGCCACTTAGCCTACCTTACAAAGGGTCCTTGCCTACAAAGCTCGCCCTAGCCTAGGGGAACCCACTGACCACCCCACCCACCCAGACACCTCCAATGCACGCTGAGTCAGATGGATGTGACGGTACTCATCCCCTTGTGGCTGCTGTGATGCCCTCAAGCGCCCATCCAACTCCGGATACGCCACCGCCAGGATCCGGAACATCAGGGGGGTCATGGTGCGACAGGCACCCCTCCCACTTTGGGAGGCCATCCCCAGCTGGGCCTCCGCCATCTTCTTGCTCCAGCGACGAATGTCCTCCCATCTTTTACGGCAGTGGGTGCTCCATCTGTGGTGGACCCCCAGGATCCGGACGTCCTTGGCGATGGCACGCCAAATATCCTTCTTATGGTGGGCACTGACCTACAGGAATAGTACAGGGGAAAAGGAAAAACTTTAACCGTCCAGACCGTCACAGTCATTGTCCCACGTTCCCACCCTTGCCCTGACGCACATACACTCACCGTCCAATCATGCAGTCCTTCACCCCCCGTATCTTCCATCCACACCACTCCAAACAGGTGTTGCCCATACAGCATGCTCACAGTGTACTCACCTGTTTGTCTGGAGGACCGTAGAGTAGCGTGTACTGGGGGATGACCCCATCCACTAGTTTATCCAACTCCTCCGATGCGGAGCGGGGGCCCTTTCCCCAGACACATGAGCCATCGTCGCTTCCAGACTGAGGTCACAGCAGCACTTGCAGTGTAGGTCCTCTCCTGTCGAAGATCAGGTATCAAGTGAGTGAACAAACAGAAAATGGCAGTCACGTCCGCGGCGTTGCGTACCGTCACCGCCGGCGTACATCGTCATTGGCTCCTGGGACCCATAGGGCCCAATGTTAACCAATGCAGGATTGCGCCGCGGTCTTCGACCGCCTACCACTATGGTGTACAACGCCAGCGCAGTTACCTCCTATTCCCTTGTCCCACATTACAGGTCAGGCAGCCGCCATTTCAGGGGGCCACATGGCATTACTTTTAAATGCGTCACACATATCTAGGCCTTGCTTACACACACAGACAGGCACATAGCGGATTGACAAATGTGTGCAATGAAATTGTTTTTTTACTACCTCAGTGTTGGCTGACTCTGTGCTCGCTGTTCTCATCCATAGGGCACGTCCGCTAGGGCAGGTGAGGACATGGCGGCATCCTCCGGTGTACAGACCACTGGTGGACCTGTCGACAATGGAAGAGAGACATGTAATAGTCACCTACAGACTTAATCGTGCCACAATCCAGGAACTGTGTGCCCAGTTGGAGCCAGACCTGATGTCAGCTATCCGCCATCCCACAGGAATCCCCCCTCTAGTGCAGGTCCTGTCAGTACTCCATTTCCTGGCAAGTGGGTCTTTTCAAACAACAGTGGCCATAGCATCAGGGATGTCACAGCCTATGTTCTCAAATGTGTTGTCCAGAGTGTTGTCTGCCCTGCTGAAACACATGCGCAGCTACATCGTGTTCCCTCAGGTGGAGGATTTGCCTACAGTGAAAGGTGACTTCTATGCCCTGGGACATATCCTCAACATCGTAGGTGCCATTGATGGGACACATGTGGCCTTGGTCCCCCTGCAGGAGTGAACAGGTGTACAGAATCCGGAAGAGCTATCATTCAATTAATGTGCAGGTGGTGTGTTTGGCCAACCAGTACATCTCCCATGTGAACGGTAAGTTTCCTAGCTCAGTGCATGACGCTCACATTCTGAGGAATAGCAGCATCCCTTATGTGATGGGGCAAGTCCAGAGGAACCGTGTGTGGCTAATAGGTGAGGACAGGGACCCTATACCCTGTGAATAGTTGTCTGGGTCTGTGGTTGTCCCTAAGGGTTAGTGTGTGTCTAACAGTTGTCCCTCAACATTTGCAGGTGACTCTGGTTACACAAACCTGTCATGGCTATTGACCCCAGTGAGAAATCCCAGGACAAGGGCAGAGGAACGCTACAATGAGGCACATGGGTGAACTGTGAGAGAGATAGAAAGGACTTTCGGCCTCCTGAAGGCCAGGTTCCGGTGCCTCCATATGACAGGTGGTTCTCTGTACTACTCACCAAAGAAGATGTGCCAGATCATGGTGGCCTGCTATATGCTGCACAACTTGGCTTTGTGACGACAGGTGCCTTTTCTGCAGGAGGATGGTCCAGAAGGATGTCTTGTGGCAGCTGTGGAGCCTGTGGACAGTGAAGAAGAGGAGGCAGAAGAAGAGGATATCAACAACAGAAACAATATGATCCAGCAATACTTCCAGTGAGACACAGGTAAGAAGACATCACTGCCTCCTACATCTGATAAAATTGTTAGACCTATCATATGTCTGTCACTTTCACCCAGTGTATGGACCCTGACCTGTCACTTTGCCTTTCCATTTCACAGATGTCGGTCCCACTGTGTGACCTCTGCTATGTTATCTCATGGACTAGAGCTGTGTGACATACGTATGCAATGGACATTGCTATTTTCCTCAGTTATTGCAAATACACATTGTGAAAGCACAGACAGATTGTTTTGTGAATCAAGGGTGTTTATTTAAGTGCAAAAGAGTGGAGGGGTTTGTAAAATGGTCAGGGGTGATGGTGGAGGAATGTCCATGGCAGAGTCCAGTTATTTGTCTCACAGGTGCAGTGTCCAAAGGGGCATAGGAAGTGGAGTTAGGACAGTTTAAGGATGAACAGGGTGACAAAGTGTGATAGAAGGATGACATTCAGGGTGGTCTCATTTCTTGGCAGGGGTCTTGGCATTGTTCTCTGTCTTTGTCCTGGATCTCAGGGACCGTTTGCAGGGTGGTTCTCCATCTGCAGGGGGTGGGGTGCTGGTATCATGGTCCTGTGGCGGTACCTCCTGTCCACTAACGCCGGCGGAGGTGGTGGGCAGTTCATCGTCCAGGCTTGTGTCAGGGGCCCCTTGTTGTGCCACAGTGTCCCTCCTGGTGTTCACAATGTCCTTCAGCACCCCTACAATGGTGCCCAGGGTGGTGTTGATGGAGTTGAGTTCCTCCCTGAACCCCAAATACTGTTCCTCCTGCAGCCGCTGGGTCTCCTGAAACTTGGCCAGTACCGTTGCCATCGTCTCCTGGGAATGATGGTACGCTCCCATGATGTTGGAGAGGGCCTCGTGGAGAGTGGGTTCTCTGGGCCTGTCCTCCCCCTGTCACACAGCAGATCTCCCAGTTCCCCGGTTTTCCTGTGCCTCTGTCCCCTGAACCGTGTACCCACTGCCAATGCCCCCAGGTCCCTGCTGTTCTTGGGTTGGTGGGTTTGCCTGGGCTCCCTGTAGTGGTGGACACACTGCTGCTTGACGTGTCCTGGGGACAGAGGGATGGGCCCGCTGGGTGGGTGCTGTGCTGGTGTTTCCTGAGGGGGGAGGCTATGTGGTGGCTTGTGACTGTGTCAGGAGAACCGACTGTCCCGAGGTCCCAGATGGGCCGGGCTGGTCATCTAGATCCAGTTGGAGAGAGCTGCTGTCATCACTGTGGGCCTCTTCTGTGGGGGAGGTGGACATGTCTGGAACCTCATGTCCGGTGACGTTGAGTAGGGTTCCTGCAGGGGAGTAAAGAATTGATTATTGCATCTGTGTGTGCCATCGTGTGCAATGGGTGGGTGACTCTGTACCCCAGTCTTGCATTCTTGTGTGGGACCTTGTGTGTTAATTGTTTTGGGGGCTGTGTGGGTATGTGTAGTGGACATGCTTTGGTGATGGGTGTCCATGCTTTGGTGTTACATGCAGGGCTTGGTGTTGGGATGGGTGGTTTGTGATAGTGGGACATATGTGAGGTGTTAGAGTGATGGGGGTGAGGGTGGGGGTATGTGATTGCATGCAGGTAGGGTGGGGGATATGGTAGTTAAGATTTGACTTACCAGAGTCCATTGCTCCAGCTACTCCTGCGAGGCCCTCAGGATGTAGTATATCCAGGACCTGCTCCTCCCATGTTGTTAGTTGTAGGGGAGGAGGTGAGGGTCCAGTTCAGTCCTCTGAACTGCAATCTGGTGTCTTGAGACCACGGAACGCACCTTCCCCCGTAGGTCATTCCACCTCTTCCTGATGTCATCCCTAGTTCTTGGATGCTGTCCCACTGCGTTGACCCTGTCCACGATTCTGCTCCATAGCTCCATCTTCCTAGCTATGGAGGTGTGCTGCACCTGTAATCTGAATAGCTGTGGCTCTACCTGGATGATTTCCTCCACCATGACCCTGAGCTCCTCCTAAGAAAACCTGGGGTGTCTTTGCAGTGCCATGGGGTGGTGTGGGTGATGTGTGAGGTGGTGTGTGTT
The DNA here is from genome assembly GCF_031143425.1 of Pleurodeles waltl. NCBI lineage: Eukaryota > Metazoa > Chordata > Amphibia > Caudata > Salamandridae > Pleurodeles > Pleurodeles waltl. The sequence goes on along the minus strand of NC_090443.1, from coordinate 970,422,781 downwards.
GTGATGTGTGAGGGGATGTGTTTGTGTGTGTTGTTTGAGGTGCGTGGATGTTGTGTGAGTGATGGTATTGAGTGCCTGTGGATGCTAGTTTGTTGATGGTGGTATCTCTCTCTGGCCTTCTGTCACAATTCTGGTCTTAAGGGTTTGTGGGTGATGTGGTGTCAGGCACGTTTTTGTAGATACTTACAAATGCATTTTACAAAGGAGTTTTGACACGGAGAGCCGGAGTGGAAAATCAATGACCACAGGTCTATTTATTTTTGCTGCAGCAAAAGAGGACAGGTTTACCACTGGCTTCCCTGGCCCGTAGTAAAGTTTGCTAGCATGGAGCATTTAACAGTGATATTTATACTCATACATCAAAGGATACATAAAGTATGTAAATAATGATATACGTCATACAGATATTTTAAGGAAATAATCAGTTTCCACACACCGGTTCCATTCCCTGCTTTGTCCTCAACTCCCTTCTGCAGCTGCCTGACTTCCCACATTCTTGAAACCCTTCAAAGGATTGCGTGGTTCAAAGATATAGATATCAGCCTTTCCCTCCCAAAAATACAACAGCCGAGGTCAGTTAGTTATTTTTACCACATGATTATAATGAGTAACCTGCCCCAGCTAGGGAAAGAAACCAGCTGCAAGCCTGTGGTGAGGAGCCAGGCTTATTTTACTTAAACAAATATACATAACATAACATGTGATAGGCAGTGCGTTCAGAGAGAAAGAGCTCAAACTTACACGTGTTAAAGGAAAAGGAGCAATTCAAAATGGATTCTTACAGTGGGTGTGTGTTTTATATTGGATTGGGTGTGTGGGAGTGGTGTGTGTATGTGTATCAGGTGTGTGTATTTAGATTTGTCCAATGTGGATGTGTTTTGTAAATGTGTGTGTATTTTGAGCGCGGTGGTGTGTACCGCCAGTGGAATACTGCGGTTCAAAGACCGCCACGTGGATTTGTGGGTCATGATAGTGTGGGCGTATTCCTGTTGGCGTGACGGTGGAAGTTTTGTTATCGCCAGGTTATCACTGACCTTTGGTGTGGCGGACTTGTGTGGGTGTCTAGATTTTGGCAGATTCCGAGCTGTGGGTCGTAATAGCTGTAGCGGAATTCTGCCGCCACAGCGGTGTGATGGCGGTCTTCTGCATGGCGGTAAGCGGGATTTATCGCCAATGTTGTAATGAGGGCCAAAGTCTCCTGCACCAACACGGAGAGAACACTGCAGGGGCATCAGTTTGAAAACAGGCAGGCACCTCAGGGGGACAGGGAACGGGGGGCACCTCAGCCAGCAGATGGAACAAATCCACTGGTTCTGGAGGGGGCAACATGCCCTGTGCTTGGTCCTAGGGAATGCAAGGCCACAGTCTCTAAGTGGGTGACTTGCCCACTGGCTCTGGAGGGGGCAACGTGCCCTGTGCTTGGTCCTTGGGAGTGCATGATCACAGTCTCTCAAGTGGTTGACTTGCCCACATGCTCTGGCGTGGGCAACATGCCCTGTGCTTGGTCCTGGGGAGTGCAAGGCCACAGTCACTCAAGTGGCTGACTTGCCCACATGCCCTGGAGGGGACAACATGCCATCTGCTTGGTCCTAGGGAGTGCAAGGTCACAGTCTCTCAAGTGGGTGACTTGCCCACTGGCTCTGGAGGGGACAATATGCCATGTGCTTGGCCCTGGGTAGTGCAAGTCCACAGTCTCTCCAGTGGTTGTCATACCCACTGGCTCTGAAGGGGGGAACATGCCCTGTGCTTCTGATCCTGGGGAGGATGGGGTGAGTGGGTGTCATACCTACTGGTTTTGGAGGGGGCATCGTGTCCTGTGCTTCTGATCCTGGGGAGGATGGGGTGAGTGGGTGTCATACCCACTGGTTCTGGAGAGGGAAACATGCCCTGTGCTTCTGATCCTTTGGAGGATGGGGTGAGTGGGTGTCATACCCACTGGTTGCTGCACAACCATGGTTGGTGGTGGGGGCTCTGACTGAGTCCCAGCACCAGGCCCATTGTCCTTCCTGCCTGCTGGTGCAGCCCCCTTGCCCTTCCTGGCAGCAGCTGGGGATTGTTCTTCTTTGCAGCACTTGGAGCAGGCTTCTTGCCCTTCCTGGCACTAGCTGGGGATGGCACCTTGCTCTTCTTTGCAGTACTTGGGGCAGGCTCCTTGCCCTTCCTGGCAGCAACTGGGCATGGCACCTTGCCCTTCTTTGCAGCACTTGGGGCAGGCTCCTTGCCTTGCCGGGCAGCACTTGGGGATGACACCCCTTCCTTGAGGCTGCCTGGTGCCCTGGATCCATTACCACCACAAGTGGGTGTGGACACTACTGTGCCTGTGGACTGGGTGGCTGAGGTGCTTGCCTGGGTTTCTGCCACTCTGGCCAGACGTGAAGGACGGGTGGGGAGTGGTAGGGAAGAGGTCAATGGTGGAGAGGAAAAGCTTCTTAGGGACTCTCGGAAGAGGGAGAAGGTTTGGGAGTGGAGGAAGAGGGAGTGGTTGTAAGAGTTGTCTGTCTGCTGTGTTTGGGTGCAGGTCCATGGGCTGGATGTTGTTGTGAGGTGGATGGCTGTTGGGTGTCTGAGTGCTTGCATTTGTGTACCTTGGGAGGGGGGGAACAGACACAGTGGGAGAGGACACAAGGGGCGTGTGAATGGCTGTTGTGGAGGTGTCTGCCAGTGAGGTGTGTGTTCTGCTAGGTGTGGTGGTGATGCTGGTAGTGGATGAGGATGTAGTGCATGCAGGTGTGAGTGTAGACGCAACTGGGAGGGAGGTGGAGGAGGAGGGGGACACAGTGGAGACAGTGGATGTTGGTATATCTGCATCTGGATGGTGTTTGTGTGAGTGCCTGTGGGATGATGTGTGGTGCCTATGTTTGCCAGTGCCACTCTTGTGTGCTGTCCTGTTTGCATGCTCGTCTGCCTGTGTGCTTGGGATAGGTTGAGGTTGAGGGGAATGGGATTGGGAAGAGGAAGTTGGAGGGAGAGGGTGGAAACAGGAACAACTGATGCCATCAGAGAGGTGGCCAGAGCCTGGATTGATCTTTGTTGGGCCGCCAAGCCAGTGTGAATGCCCTCCAGAAATGCATTAGTCTGTTGCATTTGGTCTGCCAGCCCCTGGATGGCATTCACAAAGGTTGACTGCCCAACAGAGATGGATCTCAGGAGTTTAATAGCCTCCTCACTCAGAGCAGCAGGGCTGACTGCGGTAGGGGCTGAGGTGCTTGGGGCGAAGAAGATGCCCAACTTCCTGGGTGAGCGGGCACGGGCACCTCAATGAGGGGCTGCTGGGAGGAGCGGTGCTGGTACGGGGGTGGCGGATGTACCTGTAGCTGGGGTGGTCACAGAAGTGTTCGCCACCACTAGGGAGCTTTCATCGGAGGAGGTATCTGTGTCCGAACTGTCCCCTCCTGTCTCTGCTGTGGTGCATCCCTCACCCTCAGTCCCACTGACGCCCTCAGCGTCAGAGGGCTCTTCCTCCTGGGTCCTGTGGGATGCAGCTCCCTCATCGTCGGTGCCCCTGCTCCTCCGCCAGATGATGTTAATGCACATAAGGACAGGTTGACAAAACTAAAAGTGGAGGGAGAGACAAAGGATACACCTGGACAATGGCTGCACCAACAACACCGTTGGTGTTCATACCACCCTCACACACAGGGAACAGGCCTACGCAGTATGCATTCAGTACCAATGCTAGCCACCAGGGCATGGGGAGGGACATATACCACCAATTGCAGCATACCTGGGACCCACACAGACCTGCCCAGTGGAGGATGGCTACAAGCTAGGTAGGAGGAATATCACATTGGAACCCTGCCCACATGGAACCTACTCTGTAATGTCAGGCCTGGCCTAGGGGCACTCACAGACACACATCTACCACCTGGATACCACCCTACCATGCTTACATTGAAATAATGGGCACTGTCCTCACACCCTTGTGGCTGCTGTGATGCCCTCAAGCGCCCATCCAGCTCAGGATAGGCCACGCCAGTATGCGGGCCATCAGGAGGGTCAGGGTTTGATGGGCACCCCTTCCTCGTTGGGATGCCATCCCCAGATGGGCCTCTGCCGTTTTCCGTGCCCAGCGTCTCAGGTCCTCCCACTGTTTCCGACAGTGGGTGCTCCGCCTGCCATAGACCCCCAGGGTCCGCACGTCCTTGGTGATGGCACGCCATATACCATTCTTTTGATGGGCGTTGACCTGCAGAGAAATACACACAGGGAAACCTATTAGTCAGACCGTCCTGCCTGTTACACTTATGGCCCACCATACCCCTTCACATCGCCATTTCCACACACAGGGCCCAGCACACAAGCTGTACACCGCCCAGGGGACATCCACCAACTCCCCTACATGAGGCCTTCACACACAACACTTCAGTTCATTCATGCCCCATGCATCGTGCTCACAGTGTACTCCTGTATTGGTCTGGAGGCCCATAAAGCAGTTCATAGTGGGGTAAGACCCCATCCACAAGTCTCTCCAACTCCTGCGAGGTGAAGACAGGGGCCCTTTTTCCCAGTCACACGCCCCATGGTAGGTCCCAGACACAGGTCACAGCAGTACATGCAGTGTAGGTCCTCTCCTGTTGAAGGTCAGGTAACAAGTGAGAGAAGTGATAGAAAATGGTGGTGACATCCGCTGCGGTGCATACCGTCACCTCCGGCGTACATCACCATTGGCCCCTGTACCCGATAGGGGCCAATGGGACTTGAGGAGTTGCACAGCAGTTCCCGACTGCCTCCCACAAAGGCGTACAACGTCAGTGAAATTACCTCACTTCCACCTGTCCCTCCAAACAGCACAGGTGGACGCCATTTCAGGGGGGGCAGGCCCTGGATTATAACTACGTCACAGTTCATAATTGGACATACAGGACAAATGCCACTTTTACATTTCAAATTAACATCATGCATTGTACAGTTGTGGCTACAATGTTCAGTTTGTGACCGGCTCCTCACTCTTTTGTCCCTTAAACTGCAACTGCTGTGGATGAATAGGAGGTGGAGACATACCCACGTGTACAGGCCACTGGTGGACTTGGCGAAAATGGAGGACAGGCTGGTTTGTAGTGGGTACCTTGGGTACTTACACCTTATACCAGGTCCAGTTATCCCTTACTATTCTAGTAGTAGTGTTCTAGCAGCTTAGGCTGATAGAGGTAGCTATAGCAGAGCAGCTTAGGCTGAATTAGGAGACATGCAAAGCTCATGCAATACCACTTATAGTTACACAGTACTTATACACAAGCAAAGACAGTGTTACCAAAAATAAAGGTATTTATTTGGGTGACACAGTACCAAAAATATCTTAGAGACAATACTCCTTCTGGAGGTAAGTATTATTAACAATATACACACTAGACACTAAAATTAGACAAGTAAATAGTCATAGAACAATGCAAACAGTAGGAAATCCTATAGAATGCAATGGGAGAAACTAGGTCTAGGGGCAACACAAACCATATACTAAGAAAGTGGAATGTTAATCATGAATTCCCCCCTATACAAGTATAGTGTGTGCAGAATCGCTGGGAGAGTAAGAATACAGTAAAGGTAAGTAAATTACCCCACCCAAAGCCCAGAAAAGCAGGAGTAAAGTACTGCAAGTTTCCCTAAGACACATCTACACCTCGTTTTAGGATTTTGCAACAGCCAACCAAGTCTGCAAAGAACAACTGCTGGATTATTGGACCTGAAGCCCTGCAAAGGTAGGGGACCAAGTCCAGAAGACGAAAGAAGTTCCAGGAGGGACAGGAGCCCCTGCCAAACCAGAAGAGGGTGCAAACGAAGAGTCCCCGGTTAGTTGAAAACTGCAGATATGCATCCTAGGAAGATGCCAGCGGGTTCCTGCATGATGCAAGAGATGTCCCACGGCGTGAAGATCATTGCAGATGGAAATTTTTGTTAGAAGGCACCAACAAGCCTTGGCTAGGACAAATGTGCATTTTTTGTCAAAATGGCACTGGATGGACCCAGGAGGGACCTGGGGGCCTCAACTCTGTGTGAGGAGGATGAGGGGTCTCTCAGCACTTTAGAGAGCCCTCAGAATCCCAGCCAGAGACCCCAGAAGCCGCAGGATCCAGGTTCAAAAGAGGTGCAAAATGCGGTTGATGCAGCACAACAAAAGAAGGCCCCACATCACCGGAGAACAACTCAGCGAGTTGAGCATCGCAAGGTGGTGTGCTGGGAACCGGGGCCAAGCTGCGCATGAAGGAATTTTGCAAAGAGTGCAGAGAGGCCTCAGGAGGTGTAGAAGACACTGGACACAGGGGTACCGTCATTTGTGGGGAAGGCAAGGTCTTACCTCCTCCAAACTGCGTCAGCAGGACCTCAGGACAGTCTATGTCGATGATGTCCACCCTCTGTGTCCTTAGGAGCACGCTCGTCATTGTGGGAGGAGTCCCAGGGTAAAGGTTGTTGTCCTGGAAGGTGCCTGCTTGGAGCAGGGGAGTGACTCCGTCACTCCACAGGAGATTTCTTCGGTTCTTCTGGTGCAGGATGAAGGCAGGGAGTCCCCAGAGCGTGCACATCATAGAAACTGTTGCAGTTGCTGACTTGGAGCTGAGGTTGCTGAAGAAAAGTGTCTCTTGTAGACACTTTGTTGCAGTTACAGCGTTTCTTGGAGTAAGCTGCCGGTGATCCGAGGTCAGAAGAGTCTGAAGTTGTTGCAGAGGATTCCTGAAGGAAACCTGCAAGCAGAATCTGAAGAGAACCCACAGGAGAGACCCTAAATAGCCCTGAGAGGGGGATTGGCTACCTTATTGGGTAAGGCCCTATCAGGGGGGGTCTCTGACGTCAACTGTTGGCACTGGCCACTCAGAGCCCTCCAGAGTGCCCCCACACCTTGCAAATAAAGATGGCTGAAGTCTGGGACACACTGGAGGAGCTCTGGGCACCACCCATGGGGTTGTGATGGACAGGGGAGTGGTCACTCCCCTTCCCTTTGTCCAGGTTTCCACCAGAGCAGGGGAGAAGGGGTCCCTGAACCGGTGTAGACTAGTTTATGTAAGGAGGCCACCATCTGTGCCCTTCAAAGCATTTCCAGAGGCTGAGGAGGCTACCCCTCCCCAGCCTGTAACACCTATTTCCAAAGGGAGAGGGTGTAACACCCTGCTCTCAGAGGAAATGCTTTGTTCTGCCTTCCTGGGACTGGGCTGCCCAGACCCCAGGAGGGCAGAACCCTGTCTGTGAGGTGGCAGCAGCTGTAGCTGCAGTGCAAGCCTCAGAGAGCTGGTTTGGCAGTACTAGGGGTCCATGGTGGAGCCCCCAGGATGCATGGAATTGGCTCCCCAATACCAAATTTGGAATGGGGGGACAACTCCATGATCTTAGACATGTTACATGGCCATATTCGGAGTTACCATTGTGAAGCTACATATAGGTATTTACCAATATGTAGTGCACACATGTAATGGCGTCCCCGCACTCACAAAGTCCGGGGAAATGGCCCTGAACTATGTGGGGGCACCTTTGCTAGTACAAGGGTGCCCTCACACTTAGTAACTTTGCACCTAACCTTCAGCAAGTGAAGGTTAGACATATAGGTGACTTATAAGTTACTTAAGTGCAGTGAAAATGGCTGTGAAATGACATGTGGTTTATTTCACGCAGGCTGCAATGGCAGTCCTGTGTAAGTGTTTGACTGAGCTCCCTATAGGTGGGAAAAAAAACGCTGCAGCCCATATGGATCGCCTGGAACCCCAATGCCCTGGGTACCTAGGTACCATATACTAGGGACTTTTAAGGGGGGGCAATATGCCAATTGAAATTGGTAAATGAAGTCACTGGCCTACAGTGACAAATTTAAAAGTAGAGAGAGCATAAGCACTGAGGTTCTGGTTAGCAGAGCCTCAGTGACACAGTTCGGCACTACACAGGCATACACATTAGGCCACAAACTATGAGCACTGGGGTCCTGGCTAGCAGGATCCCAGTGACACAGTACAAACACACTGACACACACACACAAACAGACCAAAGGTGGGGGTAACCTACTAGAAAGAGGCTACTTTCCTACAGAGGCACTTTATTGTCACCTACAGACTTCACAGGGCCAGAATCACGGAGCTGTGTGCCTAACTGGAGCCTGACCTGATATTTGCTATCCGTCTCCCCACTAGGATCCCCCCTCTTGTGCAAGTTCTATCAGTGTTCCATTTCCTGGCAACTGGTTCTTTCCAAGTGACAGTGGGCTTGGCAGCAGGAATTTCACAGCCAATGTTCTCAAAAGTGCAGACCAGAGTATTGTCTGCCCTGATTAAACACATGTGCAGCTACATTGTTTTTCCCCAAGTGGAGGATTTGGCCACAGTGAAGGCTGACTTCTATGCAATGGGACATATCCCCAACATAATTGGGGCAATTGATGGAACACATATTGCATTTGTACCCCCCCACGGCAAAATGAACAGGTATTCTGAAATCAAAAGAGTTATCATTCCATGAATGTCTAGATGATGTGCCTGGTGGACCAGTACATCTCACATGTCAATGCTAAGTATCCTGGGTCTGTGCATGATGCCTTTATCCTGAGGAATAGCAGCATCCTAAATGTGGTGGCCCAACTACAGAGGCACAGGGTGTGGCTTATAGGTGAGCCCTGGTTCCAACCCAGTGTATGTTGGTGTATGGGTATGGTGTAGGCCATATGGGATGGTGTGGCTAAATGTTGTCCCTCCATATTTGCAAGTGACTCAGGTGCCCCAACCTATCATGGCTACTGATCCCTGTGAGGAATCCCAGGACAAGTGCAGAAGAACGTTACAGTGAGGCACTTGGGCGTACAAGAAGGATAATAGAACATACCTTTGGCCTCCTGAAGGCCAGGTTTTGGTGCCTCCATCTAACAGGTGGATCCCTGTGCTACTCACCCAAGAAGGTCTGCCAGATCATCATGGCATGCAGTATGTTGCACAACCTTGCCTTGAGACAGGAGGAGGAGGCTGGAGATTGCCGTGTGGCTGCAGTGGACCCTGTGGACAGTGAGGATCAGGAGGCAGAGGATGAAAATGAGGACAAAAAAACTGCAGTGATAAGACAATACTTCCAATGACACACAGGTAGGACAGTGCTACTTATCTTCTATTGAGATTTTCTTGTTAATCTTTGTCACTGGCATGCTATTTTTCCCAATTCTATGTTCACTCACTGTACCCTTTGGTAACTCATTTTGCAGATGTTGGTGCCCCACTATCGCTCCTGGTGTGATCACTGCACCCATCTACAGTTCTTTCCAATGTGAGCAGTACTGTACATTTGAAATGCAATGTTTGAACCTTGTTAAACAAATACATACTTAAATCATTTGACATACTCCATACTTGTTTTTTTTCAAAGGGTGTTTATTTAAGTGCTAAGGAGTAGAGAGGCAAGTGCATTGGTGCTGGGGTGATCAAGGAGGAAGTCCATGGTATAGTTCCAGTCTATTTGTAGCACAGATGCATTGTCCACGGGGACATAGGAAGGGGAGCAATGGCAGTTCAAGGTGGACAGGGTGACATAGTGGGACACAAGGGTGACAATCAGGAGAGTCTCATTTCCTGGTGGGGTCTTAGCAATAGTCTCTGGCTTCTGCCTGGATCGCAGGGAACATTTACAGGGTGGTTCTCCCTCTGCAGGGGAGAGGCGCTGGTGGTCTGTTGGTCCTGTGGCAGGGCCTCCTGTCCACTAGCGGAGGTGGAAGGCTGTTCAGATGTCTGGCTAGTGGCAGAGGCCTGCTGTTGTGAGGCCACCTCTCTCATAACGTTGGCCATGTCTGCCAGCACCCCTGCAATGGAGACAAGGGTGGTGTTAATGGCCGGCAAGTCCCCCTTGATCCCCTTGTTCTCCTGCACGTTGGCCAGGATCTGGCCCATCATACCCTGGGAATGTTGTTATACTCCCAAGATCTTGGTGAGTGTCTCCCGGAGAGTTGGTTCCCTGAGCCTGTCCTCTCCCTGGTGAACAGCACTCCGCCCAGTTTTCCTGTTGTCCTGTGCCTCTGTCCCCTGAACCGTGTGCCCACTGCCACTGACCCCAGGTCCCTGATTGTCCTGTGGGGAAGGTGTGCCCTGGGGTCCCTGTAGTGGTGGACATACTGCTGATTGACATGTCCCCGGGACAGAGGTATGAGCACACTAGGTGGGTGCTGTGGTGGTGTTTCCTGAGGAGGGAGGCTCTGTGGTGGTGTATGACTGGGTTTCCGATTGTCCATGGGTCCCTGATGGGCCAGGTTGGTCATCCTGATCCAGGCGTCCAGAGTGCTGTCATCACTGTGGGCCTCTTCCGTGGGAGGACTGAATATTGCTGGCACCTCTTCTCCGGTGTCATTGGCTGGGGTACCTGTGGGAATGTGAATGCAGTGTTATTGTTTATGTGTGTGACATATTGTGCATCGGTGGGTTGCCCTCTTTGGTTGTATTTGCCCTGGCAGCTTTCACTTGTGTAGTTTGATTTATGGAAGGATGATTGGTTCTCTCTAGTGTGCATGCTTTAGTGATAGGTGCCCATGCAGGTCTGTGAGTAGTGTCCATGCATTGGTATGGCATGCAGGGCTTGGCATTGGGATGAGTGAGTTGTGATGGTGGGGTGTGGGGAAGTGGTGGAGAGATGGGAGTGAGGGTGAGGGTATGTGATGGCATGCAGGTAGGAGGGTGATAGAAATAGTGAGTTGACTTACCAGAGTCCAGTCCTTCTTCTACTCTGGCCAGGCCCTCAGGATACATGATTGCCTAGACTTGCTTCTCCCATTTTGTTAGTTGCAGGGGAGGAGGTGAGGGTCCACCGCCAGTCCTCTGTACAGCGAGTTGGTGTATTGCTGCAATGGAACGCACCTCCCCCCGTTGGTCGTTCCACCTCTTCCTGATGTCATCTCTTGTTCTGGTGTGCTGTCCCACGGCGTTGACCCTGCCCACGATCCTCCGCCATAGCTCCATCTTCCTAGCACTGGATATCTGCTGCACCTGTGCTCCAAATAGCTGAGGCTCTACACGGATGATTTCCTTCACCATGACCCTTAGCTCCTCCTCTGAGACTCAGGGTGTCTTTGTGGTGCCATGGGGGTTGTGTGAGTGTTGTGGGTGAGGGTGTGTAGGGTGATGTGTTGTGGTGTGTGATGTAAGGTACGTGGGTGGTGTATAGGTGATGGTGGTGTGTGGGTCTGGTCTTGTCTGTAGTCGTTATGTCAGTCTGTTGGCAATGATTTTTATTCGTAAGGGGTTGTGGGTACTGTGGATGTGTGTTTTATAGTGGTGTGGGTGTGTGGGTGTGGTGTGTGTACGTGTGTCAGGTGTGTGTTGTTTAAATTGTCCAATGTGGTGTTGTTTTGTATGTGTGTGTGTATTTTGAGCGTGGCAATGTGTACTGCCAATGGTTTACCGCGGTTGAATGTCCACTGTGGTGATTCGTGGGTCATAATGTGGTGGGCTTAGCTTTGTTGGCGTAACGGTGTGGGTTTGGATACTGCCAGTTTATCACTGACCTTTGGTGTGGCTCACTTGTGTCTGTGGCTGAATGGTGACGGATTGGTATATGTGGGTCATAATATGGTGAGCGGATGTCTGCCGCGGCGGCAGTAGGTTGGCTGCAGTCAGCGTGGCTGTAAGCGGGATTTTCTGCCAATGTCATAATGAGGGCCATAGTGTCATCTGAGATTGACATAATTCAGAATGCCATGTCTCTTTTACACCATGGACAAAGTCAACTGACTTCCATCATGCAGTTAGGTTGGACACTACAGATTCTGAAAAAAGGCTTTGTTCCATGGAAATACATTAACAGTAGTGACCTGTTTGCTGCTTTTAATTTATCCAGGGAACAACAGATAATGGCTAAAAAGAAAGCAATTTACACCATGCTTAATATATAAAACCTGCCTTTCACAGTTGCAGAAAATCCTTCAACAGTATGGCTCCTACATTGGCATTATAAATCTGGCAATTTCTACATTTTGTTTCACAAAATGTTTGAAACATTTTTCTGCGGGCAGATACGAGCAGTTAGGAGATAGCTATATTAAAGAAGAGTGGGTGTTCCCTGTTGAATACAAGTGTCTGAACAGTGAAACAGAGGTCTTTCTCAGTGGAAGTGAATATGAGACTACTGTTAGTCATTCAATGAGTTGTAAACAGGTGTCTCTTCCTGGCCTTTCTAATGTGGGGTCCAAACATGGACTCTTTTCTAAAGGGTACTCCAGTCCCTTTGATTCGTCCAGCATTTCATATTCTTTCTAATAGAAGTTATGTGGTCCTGAACAAACAGAGCTTTTGCGGTATGACACCAGGAATTGCCTGCGCAATTTCAGTCTCTAAGATTGTAAATTGTTGTGGACATGTTCTATCCCCTCCTACACACGAGATAACAGTAGGAGAAATGTGGCCCCGCTTTGATACTACTGATGTCAATTATGACAAGCTCAGCAGGCTAAAGGCGCTACTGTTTCAAAAACAAGTGGCGTTGACATCTGCTAGAGAGACGTATGCTCTCCAGATAGCAAGGTCATCTGCCAAGATACAATCCCTATTAAATACCAACTTACCAAAGCACTTTGGAGAGCTGGTATTCAGAATATTCAACTCTTCAAGCACTACAGGGATTGTGCAGTTTTTTAGGGCTGTCAGGTCTGAATTTGTTTCCATCTTCCAGACTGTATTCAAAGTCATTCCTTCAGCCATCCATTCACTCTTTTCAGGTGTGTTTGTCGGCTTTCCAGTGACTTTGGTATTGATTGGTGGAATACTGCTGTTCCTGATACGCAGTGGTTGTGCCTTCACAGCTAAGCCAAGTGATGGAGCTACTACCACAAGCCCAGCTGTGCCGTGATCGCATGTTGCAGTTCTTTGGTGCTCTGTTGCTGGAAAAGTTGTAGCATGATTGGTCACTGTCATTCTGACCAGTCTTATGGTTTATGCAACCAGTCTTTCATTGCACCTGGTGCCTCTTCGAGCATAGACCTTCGGTGTACCTTGCTGTTCCGCCGGTGCCTCCTGTGGATCAAGAGCTGCTAATGTTCCAGATGAGGGTTCCTTCACAGTCAGACTGAGGCTGATTCGTGAGGCCATTTATGAGGCACCGTTGGTGAACTATCTGGCTTCTTCAGGCACTTTAGATGATGCTGCCCTCGCGTGTGATCCTGCGTTTGAGGCTGCTGCGCACTACTGCTCCCTGGATCCGGCTGCCAATCCTGTCATCGATCTGATGATGTGGATTCATTCCTGGATACCTTTCCTTTCTATGACTTCGGGCACATTCACCAAGAACACAATTACTGTTTTTTTGTTTGTTTTTTTAAAAATCTGTTTGTTGCTTTATGTCACATCACAGCCCGGATATGTGTCCAGGTACAATATTACTATGCACATAATTGTACCAGCATGATTTAATACCACCCGTAATAAGCAGAATATTTATAAACAAAGAACTAAAAGGGAGAGAAAAAGAAAGAAAAAGAAAATATAGGAACATACAGAAATGTAATATAGTAACTGCTCGTGAGAGATCACACGCGGAAGGGCAGGGATAACTCAACTGGGAAGGGGCGTCCAAGGTGGGGGGAAGACCAGAAGGAGGCAATACGTCAGATCGGCAGGGTGGGCAGCAAGTCATGGATACTCATAGTTAGAGTGTAAGAAAACTGCTTCAGGATCTGGGCCGAGAATATGTGTATATATATATATATACATTTTTTTTTTTACTTAAAAAAAATAAAATATGTTATTTCCTCCTTTTAATGTATATGTCACATATAAGGACTATCACAATGGGACCCCACGGGGGTAATGTTAAGCATCACCAGTGTGGCACTTTAGTTAACAACTTGGGCGCCTTCTGTATGTGCCTTTCATTCCCCCTGTTACATTATCCCATGAGAATGTGTGTCGTATGTGGACCAAGCTGCTAAAGCCTCCAGGTGGCTGGGTGTCATCTTTATTTTCCAACCGGATACTGAGGGAATCCCATGTGTCCACCCCTTTAATCAACACCCTTTTGTCTTGGAGGGAATGCAGCACCTGCGCCTCCGCTCTCGTCCAACGCAAAAAGTCCCCCGTCCATTGGTGCACATCCGTTACACTTGGCGCCATCCAGTGCATCGTAAGGAGGCGCTTGAATAACACGAACGCTAAATTGATACATCTGTGTACCTGTTTCCCCCCTTTGGATCTTGGACGAATCCCCAGTAAGCAGGATTCAGGTGTGGGAGATAGCGGTTGACCCACCCAATTGGCCGTCAATGAGGTTATGTTTTGCCATGCACGCAGCACTGGAGGGCATTCCCATGTCATATGGAAGAAAGTTGCGTCCGGATCATCACATCTCGGACACTCCTGGTTAGCCTGGGGGAACATATGTCAGAGCCTGTGTGGAGATAAGTATGTCTGGTGTAGATAATTAAACTACGTGTATCTGAATTGAGGATTACGCAAGACTTAATGCGTCAAAACAAATGCTACACTCCATGCCCACTGTGCCAGTGGCGCGGCTAAAACCTCATCCCACTTGGCCTTCGCCTGTACCTGTGCTTGTTCTGGGCATGCCATCAAGCTTCTGTATATCACCGATATATTAAATTTTGTGCCCAAACCGTCTAGTAGTTCATGTAGAATAGGAGCAGTCGGAGGTTTACGTTCCCCACCTTTCCATGTGGAACTTACTAGCTGGCGTGATGCGCCATATGCTATGAAACAACCTTGTCCTAGATCGTGAGCACTTGCAAGTGCAGCGTAGGGCAAGAAGTGACCCTCCTCAAAAATGTCCCCTATTGTTTGTATGCCTTTTGCGGGCCAGGCAGCCAGTCTATGCCTTCTGGCCACCATCCTGCTATTCGGAATGCCAGTCAGGGGAATCCTGGGTGAATATTGCATGGTCCAGTTCCCCAGTGACACATACCGACGGCAAGTCCATCGAGCCACGTTCATTAGGATATTGATTAAATGCGATGGTCCGTCATAGACAAGTAACCATGGCAGCACATTAATGTGACCCAGGGAAGTGTGTACCATCTGAGTCTCTGAGCATAGGGGGTCTTGCAACCAGCGAATAATCCACTGAATCGGTGCAGCTGCAAAGTACAGCTCGTAATGCGGGGCACCTAATCCGCCCTGCGTCAGTGGCAGGTATATTTTGGTTAGGGCTACACGTCCATTACACCACACCAGATCGGTCAACAGGCTGGCCAGGACTCTGAAAAAAGCCCGGGGAAGTATCAGAGGCAATGCAGAAAAATAATACATTAGCCGCGGGAGTATGATCATCTTTGCGATCGCCACTCTACCCACCGGGGATAACGGGAGTAAGCACCAAAAGGGTAAAGAGCCTCTAATAGACCTGATCACTCACCCCAAATTGCCCTTTTTACAGTCCGTGACATCATGGTATACATTTACTCCGAGGTATTTGAAAGAGGTGTAACACCACAGTAAAGACACAACAGTAAAGCATAGGCCGAAGCGGTTGGGTGCTGAGACTCCGGGATCGATCTCATCGGGAATAGACCCGAGTTCACTCGCAGTCCAGAGAGGTCCCCGAATAAGTCTAACAGTCTAAGCAGGTCCGGGAGGAACTCAGTGTAATTTTGCAAGTATATCAATGTGTCGTCTGCATATAGGGAGACTATGCGATATGCGTTCCAATCCAGTATGCCCCATTCTGTAGCCGCGCTCCACAGCCGCGCGGCCAGGGCCTTGATTACCAGTGCAAAAAGTATCGGTGAGAGAGGACAACCCTGTCTCCTGCCCCTTCCGATGTTGAACCCATCTGATATGGTCCCACCCATTTTAAACCACGCTGTCGGGTCGGAATACAAGACCTTCATCCACTAAATAAACATTTTACCAAAACCCATGCGACACAATGCCTCCATCAAGAAGGGCCAACCTAGAGTGTTAAATGCTTTTTCTATGTCTAACGAAACCGCTACTCGTTTGTATTCCAGCTCTGGGGTATCCGCCATGAGCCTTAGTAGGCATTGTATGGTAATGAAAGTGTTTCGTCCGGGAATAAAGCCTGACTGGTTTGAATGAATCAGAGATGGCATCAACGGGAGTAGGCGGTTAGCCAACACTTTGGGTTTCTCCAGGTCATGCACCTGCAATGCAGTGAGGCAAGTCGGATGGAGCGCCTTAAAGAAATCCTCCAACTGTTCTGATGGAGGGGGGCCGTGCAATGTATAAAGCACTATAGTATCGTGTGAAAGCTTAATTAATTTCTGATTGAGTATTAACTATGGCACCAGTGTCTAGTTGAATAGCACCTATGGGAATGCACTGCTGTTCGCCCTTTAACAGCCAGCCAACAGTCTGCTAGAGTGATCTCCCTCAGAGTACACACAAGCTACATGGTGGTGATAGACGAACTGTCGCAAACGTGAGTCAACCTCAGTCCATTTCACGCATATCGTACCAAGATCCTCCCTTGCCACTATACCCACTGCAACCCCGCATTCCGCTTCCCGAAGCTCCTTCTCAGTCTTCTGTAGATCCCATGCCAATGTGCGCCACACCCCCTCAGCCACCGATACGCACAGGCCCTTACTACCACCTTATGTGCGTCCCACTCAATGGCCCGAGAAAATGCTCTTCTCCCCATTAAGTGTAAAGTGAGATGTAATATGCTCCGCTAGCTCTTTACGAAATGGGGGGTCCAGCAGCAAGCTTGGTTGTAGGTGCCAGGAGGGGACACATGTAAGCATTCTGCCACATTGGATGGAAGCTATCAAAGGGCAATGGTCTGATATGGTTTTTGCCAAATATGTAGAACTGGTGAAGGTGTGTGTTAGTCTGTGTAAGCTAAGCAACAAATCTATTTGGGTGTAAAGAAAATAAACCAGTGAAAAAAAGGAATATTCCCTGTCCAATGGATGTAAGTGCCTCCACACATCATTGAGTCTCCGTTCTAACAACCAAGACTGTAGCACTTGGGAGGTCCTTGTAGGAAAGTACCATCTTGCCTGGCATGTTACCTCCATTTTTACATGTATGTAAGTTTGTTTTTGCCTGTCTCACTGGGATCCTGCTATCCAGGACCCCGGTGCTCATAGTTTGTGGCCTGAATGTGTGTACCTGTGTAATGACTAACTGTGTCACTAAGGCTTTGCTAACCAGAACGTCAGTGCTTATGCTCTCTCTGCCTTTAAAATTGTCACTAAAGGCTAGTGACCATTTTCACCAATTCTAATTGGCACACTGGAACACCCTTATAATTCCCTGGTATATGGTACCTAGGTACCAAGGGTATTGGGGTTCCAGGAGACCCCTATGGGATGCAGCATGTCTTTTACCACCCACTGGGAGCTCAGACAAATCTTACACAGGACTGCCACTGCAGCCTGAGTGAAATAACGCACATGTTATTTCACAGCCATTTTACATTGCACTTAACTAACTTATATGTCACCTATATGTCTAACCCTCACTTAGTGAAGGTTAGGTGCAAAGTTACTAAGTGTGAGGGCACCCAAGCACTAGCAAAGGTGCCCCCACATAGTTCAGGGCAATTTCCCCAGAATCTGTGAGTGCGGGTGTAGGAAGTTGGCTCTGTATGTGCTATTTCAAAGTAAGGAATAGCATGCACAGAGTCCAAGGGTTCCCCTTAGAGGTAAAGTAGTGGTAAAAAGAGATAATACTAATGCTCTATTTTGTGGTAGTGTGGTCGAGCAATAGGCTTATCCAAGGAGTAGTGTTAAGCATTTGTTGTACATACACATAGACAATAAATGAGGTACACACACTCAGAGACAAATCCAGCCAATAGGTTGTTGTATAGAAAAATATCTTTTCTTAGTTTATTTTAAGAACCACAGGTTCAAATTCTACATGTAATATCTCATTCGAAAGGTATTGCAGGTAAGTACTTTAGGAACTTCAAATCATCAAAATTGCATGTATACTTTTCAAGTTATTCACAAATAGCTGTTTTAAAAGTGGACACAGTGCAATTTTCACAGTTCCTAGGGGAGGTAAGTATTTGTTAGGTTAACCAGGTAAGTAAGACACTTACAGGGCTTAGTTCTTGGTCCAAGGTAGCCCACCGTTGGGGGTTCAGAGCAACCCCAAAGTCACCACACCAGCAGCTCAGGGCCGGTCAGGTGCAGAGTTCAAAGTGGTGCCCAAAACACATAGGCTAGAATGGAGAGAAGGGGGTGCCCCGGTTCCGGTCTGCTTGCAGGTAAGTACCCGCGTCTTCGGAGGGCAGACCAGGGGGGTTTTGTAGGGCACCGGGGGGGACACAAGTCCACACAGAAATTTCACCCTCAGCAGCGCGGGGGCGGCCGGGTGCAGTGTAGAAACAAGCGTCGCGTTCGCAATGTTAGTCTATGAGAGATCTCGGGATCTCTTCAGCGCTGCAGGCAGGCAAGGGGGGGGTTCCTCGGGGAAACCTCCACTTGGGCAAGGGAGAGGGACTCCTGGGGGTCACTTCTCCAGTGAAAGTCCGGTCCTTCAGGTCCTGGGGGCTGCGGGTGCAGGGTCTCTCCCAGGCGTCGGGACTTTGGATTCAAAGAGTCGCGGTCAGGGGAAGCCTCGGGATTCCCTCTGCAGGCGGCGCTGTGGGGGCTCAGGGGGGACAGGTTTTGGTACTCACAGTATCAGAGTAGTCCTGGGGTCCCTCCTGAGGTGTTGGATCTCCACCAGCCGAGTCGGGGTCGTCGGGTGCAGTGTTGCAAGTCTCACGCTTCTTGCGGGGAGCTTGCAGGGTTCTTTCAAGGCTGCTGGAAACAAAGTTGCAGCTTTTCTTGGAGCAGGTCCGCTGTCCTCGGGAGTTTCTTGTCTTTTCGAAGCAGGGGCAGTCCTCAGAGGATGTCGTGGTCGCTGGTCCCTTTGGAAGGCGTCGCTGGAGCAGGATCTTTGGAAGGCAGGAGACAGGCCGGTGAGTTTCTGGAGCCCAGGCAGTTGTCGTCTTCTGGTCTTCCTCTGCAGGGGTTTTCAGCTAGGCAGTCCTTCTTCTTGTAGTTGCAGGAATCTAATTTTCTAGGGTTCAGGGTAGCCCTTAAATACTAAATTTAAGGGCGTGTTTAGGTCTGGGGGGTTAGTAGCCAATGGCTACTAGCCCTGAGGGTGGGTACACCCTCTTTGTGCCTCCTCCCAAGGGGAGGGGGTCACAATCCTAACCCTATTGGGGGAATCCTCCATCTGCAAGATGGAGGATTTCTAAAAGTTAGAGTCACCTCAGCTCAGGCCACCTTAGGGGCTGTCCTGACTGGCCAGTGACTCCTCCTTGTTTTTCTCATTATTTTCTCCGGCCTTGCCGCCAAAAGTGGGGCCTGGCCGGAGGGGGCGGGCAACTCCACTAGCTGGAGTGTCCTGCTGGGTTGGCACAAAGGAGGTGAGCCTTTGAGGCTCACCGCCAGGTGTGACAATTCCTGCCTGGGGGAGGTGTTAGCATCTCCACCCAGTGCAGGCTTTGTTACTGGCCTCAGAGTGACAAAGGCACTCTCCCCATGGGGCCAGCAACATGTCTCGGTTTGTGGCAGGCTGCTAAAACTAGTCAGCCTACACAGATAGTCGGTTAAGTTTCAGGGGGCACCTCTAAGGTGCCCTCTGTGGTGTATTTTACAATAAAATGTACACTGGCATCAGTGTGCATTTATTGTGCTGAGAAGTTTGATACCAAACTTCCCAGTTTTCAGTGTAGCCATTATGGTACTGTGGAGTCCGTGTTTGACAAACTCCCAGACCATATACTCTTATGGCTACCCTGCACTTACAATGTCTAAGGTTTTGTTTAGACACTGTAGGGGTACCATGCTCATGCACTGGTACCCTCACCTATGGTATAGTGCACCCTGCCTTAGGGCTGTAAGGCCTGCTAGAGGGGTGTCTTACCTATACTGCATAGGCAGTGAGAGGCTGGCATGGCACCCTGAGGGGAGTGCCATGTCGACTTACTCGTTTTGTTCTCACTAGCACACACAAGCTGGCAAGCAGTGTGTCTGTGCTGAGTGAGAGGTCTCTAGGGTGGCATAATACATGCTACAGCCCTTAGAGACCTTCCCTGGCATCAGGGCCCTTGGTACCAGAGGTACCAGTTACCAGGGACTTATCTGGATGCCAGGGTGTGCCAATTGTGGAAACAATGGTACATTTTAGGTGAAAGAACACTGGTGCTGGGGCCTGGTTAGCAGGGTCCCAGCACTCTTCTCAGTCAAGTCAGCATCAGTATCAGGCAAAAAGTGGGGGGTAACTGCAACAGGGAGCCATTTCTTTACAGCGGGGACACCATTAAACGCATGCACTACATATAGGTCAATACCTATATGTAGCTTCACAATGGTAACTCCGAATATGGCCATGTAACATGTCTAAAATCATGGACTTGTCCCCCCATGCCAAATCTGGTATTGGGATGCCAATCCCATGAATCCCTGGGGCTCCACTATGGACCCCGGGTGCTGCCAAACTAGCTTTCTTGGGTTTTCTCTGCAGCTACCGCCGCTGCCACCCCACAGACAGGGTTCTGCCCTCCTGGAATCTGAGGAGCCCAGTCCCAGGAAGGCAGAACAAAGGATTTCCTCTGATAGAGGGTGTTACACCCTCTCCCTTTGGAAATAGGTGTTAAAGGCCGGGGAGGGGTAGCCTCTCCCAGCCTCTGGAAATGCTTTGAAGGGCACAGATGGTGCCCTCCTTGCATAAGCCAATCTACACCACTTCACAGGACCCCCAGTCTCTGCTCTGGTGCGTAACTGGACAAAGGAAAGGGGAGTCACCACTCCCATGTCCATCACCACCCCAGGGGTGGTGCCCAGAGCTCCTCCAGTGTGTCCCAGACCTCTGCCATCTTGAATCCAGAGGCGTGAGAGCACTCTGGAGGCCTCTGAGTGGCCAGTGCCAGCAGGTGACGTCAGAGACCCCTCCTGATAGGTGCTTACCTGACTAGGTGGCCAGTCATCCTCTGAGGGCTATTTAGGGTCTCTCCTGTGGGCTTTTCCTCAGATAACGACTTGCAAGAATTCACCAGAGTTCCTGTGCACCTTTGTCTTCGACTTCTGCCAAGAATTGACCGCTGACTGCTCCAGGACGCCTGCAAAACTGCAACAAAGTAGCAAGAATTCTACCAGCGACATTGTAGCACCTAATCCTGTCGGCTTTCTCAACTGTTTCCTGGTGGTGCATGCTTTAGGGGCTGCCTGCCTTCATCCTGCACTGGAAGACACAAAGAAATCTCCCGTGGGTTGACGGAATCTTCCCCCTGTTCCAGCAGGCACGAAACTTCAGCATCACTGGTACTCTGGGACCCCTCTCATACTGACGAGCGTGGCCCCTAGAACACAGGTGGTGGACCCAAGTGACCCAGACTGTCCAGTGGTCCAACTGTCCAAATTTGGACAAGGTAAATCCTTGCCTCCCCTCTCCAGACAGTAATCCTGTGCACTGCTGTAGGAAAGTACCATCTTGCCTGGCATGTTACCCCCATTTTTACTTATATGTATGTTTATTTTTGCCTGTGTCACTGTGATCCTGCTAGCCAGGACCCCAGTGCTCATAAAGTGTGCCCTATATGTGTTCCCTGTGTGGTGCCTAACTGTATCACTGAGGCTCTGCTTACCAGTACCTCAGTGTTTATGCTGTCTCTGCTTTTAAAATTGTCACTGCAGGCTAGTGACTAATTTTATCAACTCTCATTGGCATACTGGAACACCCTTATAATTCCCTATTATATGGGACCTAGGTACCCACGGTATTGGGGTTCCAGGAGATCCCTATGGGCTGCAGCATTTCTTTTGCCACCCATAAGGAGCTGCGACAATTCTTACACAGGACTGCCACTGCAGCCTGAGTGAAATAACGTCCATGTTATTTCACAGCCATTTTACACTTCACTTAAGTAAC
Source organism: Pleurodeles waltl (assembly GCF_031143425.1). Taxonomy (NCBI): domain Eukaryota; kingdom Metazoa; phylum Chordata; class Amphibia; order Caudata; family Salamandridae; genus Pleurodeles; species Pleurodeles waltl. Next base: position 970,400,996 of record NC_090443.1, on the reverse strand, counting down.
TTATAAGTCACCTACATATCTAATCCTCACTTAGTGAAGGTTAAGTGCAAAGTTACTTAGTGTGAGGGCACCCTGGCACTAACCAAGGTGCTCCCACATTGTTCAGGGCAATTTCCCTGGACTTTGTGAGTGCGGGGACACCATTACATGTGTGCACTACATATCGGTCAATACTTATATGTAGCGTCACAATGGTAACTCCGAACATGGCCATGTAACATGTCTAGGATCATGGAATTGTCACCCCAATACCATTCTGGTATTGGGGTGACAATTCCAAGCATCCCCGGGGGTCCAGCATAGAGCCCAGGTACTGCCAAACTAACTTGACGGGGTTTTCTCTGCAGCTACCGCTGCTGCCAACCCTCAGACAGGTTTCTGTCCCCCTAGGGCCTAGGCAGCCCTGTCCCAAGAAGGCAGAACAAAGGATTTCCTCTGAGAGAGGGTGTTACACCCTCTCCCTTTGGAAATAGGAGTTAAGGGCCTGAGAGGAGTAACCTCTCATGGCCTCTGGAAATGCTTTGAAGGGCACAGATGGTGCCCTCCTTGCATAAGCCAGTCTACACCCGTTCAGGGATCCCCCCAGCCCTGCTCTGGTGCAAAACTGGACAAAGGGAGGTGCCCAGAGCTCCTCCAGTGTGTCCCAGACCTCTGCCATATTGAATGCAGAGGTGTGAGGGCACAATGGAGACCTCTGAGTGGCCAGTGCCAGCAGGTGACGTCAGAGACCCCTCCTGATAGGTGCTTACCTCTCTCTATAGCCAATCCTCCTTTGAGGGCTATTTAGGGTAGCTCCTGTGGGTTTCTCGTCACATAGCGAATGCAAGAGCTCACCAGAGTTCCTCTGCACTTCTCTCTTCGACTTCTGCCATGATTGACCACTGACTGCTCCAGGACGCCTGCAAAACCGCAACAAAGTAGCAAGAAGACTACCAGCAACATTGTAGCGCCTCATCCTGCCGGCTTTCACGACTGTTTCCTGGTGGTGCATGCTCTGAGGGCTGTCTGCCTTCACCCTGCACTGGAAGCCAAGAAGAAATCTCCCGTGGGTCGACGGAATCTTCCCCCTGCCAATGCAGACACCAAACTTCTGCATCACCGGTCCTCTGGGTCCCCTCTCATCTTGACGAGCGTGGTCCCTGGAACACAGGAGCTGGATCCAAGTGTCCCCGACTGATCAGTATAGGGAAAGGTGCGGAAGACATTGTGACGCGAAGGGTTAATTAGCTTGAACAGTGTAGATGAGCATGATGCCTGCTGAAACCTGAACAACGTGGAAAAGTCCACAATGCCGTTTGCAAGTTTGTTTTCCAACATTCCATAGATAAAATTATTCGCAGCTGCATGTGTAAGAAACAGGATGTGTAGGAGAGAAAGACGGAGGTCGTCTCACCTTGAGAATGGGAGTACAGGAAAAAGATGGAATGGAAACAATGGCTAGGGAACGGCAGAGCAACCAAGGGACACGTGGAGATAACATAGCTAGAAAATGCGAGAAAGGGATAGAATCCAAGCTTCAGGTTATTTAAGCACTGAAGTGCGGGTGAGGGGATTGAAGCTCGCAGATGGGGTTGTGAAAGCTGCCATCACCAGGCCCACAGCGCTGCCTCCCTGTTTTGCTGTTCAGAGACTGTGACGCTCGAGGGGGAGAGAGGTCCAAGTGGGCGGTAGAGGGCTTCCCAGCATTTCGTGGACTAAGTTAAGTTCCACCCAGGGATGAAAGGCCTTTGTTTCTCTGCTCTATTACTATGATTGATTATGATGCTTGCACTATGTTTATGATCTGAAGTATTCAGCTCGTTTATATTTTGCTTCCTGAACATCTTAGTGTGAGCCTGCTGCAGTAATTGAAATACGCGTTTCGTATACAGTTAATCAAAGCTTATATCTGTCAATGAATCCTTTGCTTATATATAAATAGATGTCATTGAACTCTCTGCTCATATATGAATAGAAGCTCTTTATTGCTATTTTTCACTGTACTTCGTTGATGTGCCAAATGCTTACATTTACCTGAAATTCTAGTAAAGCTAAATTGTGTTCATAATTGGCATGTCGTCCTTCATTGAGCCTCCTTATTGACATATATTGAACAGATCAGGTGTCAATCAGTAACCTGGATAAGACACCGACAGTCCAGTGGCCCTTCTGTCCACATTTGGTGGGTGGAGGTAAGTCGCTGAGTTGAACTCCGACTTCGTGGGACCCTCTTTTGTTGTGCTGATACGACCGCCGTGCTCAGATCTTATGAATGCCTGTTCAGGTGCTTCTGCGGGTGCTGCCTGCTTTTGCGTGGGCTTTCTGTGTTGCTGAGCGCCCCCTCTGTCTCCTCCTCCAAGGGGCGACCTCCTGGTCCTTCCTGGGCCCTGGCAGCACCCAAAACCTTTAACCGTGACTTTTGCGGGTAGCAAGGCTTGTTTGTGGTCTTTCTGCGTGGAAATAACTCTGCATCCTCCAGCACGCTGTGGGACATCTTCTGACCAAAGGTGAAGTTCCTGGCACCTTCCGTTGTTGCAGAATCTTTGGCTTCTTCCACCCAGAGGCAGCCCTTTTGCACCTTTATCCGGGGTTTAGTGGGCTCCTCCCCCCCCCGGACACTTCCGTGACTCTTTGACTTGGTCCCCTTCCTTTGCAGCTCCTCAGGTCCAGGAATCCATCTTCAGTGCTTTGCAGTCAGTTGTTGTCTTTGCAGAATCCCCTATCTCAACTTTACTGTTTTCTGGGGTAGTAGGGTAACTTTACTCCTACTTTTCAGGGTCTTGGGGTGGGGTATCTTGGACACCCTTAGTGTTTTCTTACACTCCCAGCGACCCTCTACACACTACACTAGGCCTGGGGACCATTTGTGGTTTGCATTCCATTTTTCGAGTATATGGTTTGTGTTGCCCCTAGGCCTATTGTCTCCTATTGCATTCTATTGTGTTCTACAGTGTTTGCACCACTTTTCTAACTGTTTACTTACCTGATTTTGGTTTGTGCGTATATTTCATGTATATTACTTACCTCCTAAGGGAGTATATCCTCTGAGATACTTTTGGCATATTGTCACTAAAATAAAGTACCTTTATTTTTAGTAACTCTGAGTATTGTGTTTTCTTGTGATATAGTGCTATCTGATATAAGTGGTATGGTATAGTGTCTCCTAGTTCAGCCTAAGCTGCTCTGCTATAGCTATCTGTATCAGCCTAAGCTGCTAGAACACTACTAATCTGCTAATAAGGGATAACTGTACCTGACACAAGGTGTAAGTGCCACAAGGTACCCACTATAAGCCAGGCCAGCCTTCTACAACTGCGTGAACTGCAGCTGCTAGGGCTTCTGTGCACATTTCCAAGGAATCCTTGGTGCACAGCCAAGCCCAGGTCCCCAGCACTCCGTCCTGCATTGCTCAACTCCCTGAGTTGACCTCCGGCTTCGTGGGACCCTCTTTTGTAGTGTTGAGAAGACCGCGGTGCTCAGTCTCCTTGAACTCATGTTCAAGGACTTTTGCGGGTGCTGCCTTCTTGTGCAGGGGCTTTCTATGTTGCTGAGAGCTCCCTCTCTCTCCTCTCCCAAGTGGCGACATCCTGGTCCTTCCTGGGCCCGGGTAGTACTCTTTTTCTTTCTCCGCAACCTTTGCAGCTAGCAAGGCTTGTTTGTGGTCTTTTGCCAAGGAAACAACTCTGTATTCTCCAGCACTCGGCTATGACATCTTCTGCATGAAGGAGAAGTTCCTAGCACCTTTTGTTGTTGCAGAATCTTCAGCTTCTTCCATCCGGAGGCAGCCATTTTGCACCTTCATCCGGGGTTTAGTGGGCTCCAGCCCCCCGTGGACACTTTCACGACTCTTGGATTTGGTCCCCTTCCTTTGCAGGTCCTCAGGTCCAGGAATCCGTCTTCAGTGCTTTGCAGCCTGTTGTGGTCTTTGCAAAATCCACTATCCCGAGTTTAGTGTGTTTCTGGGGAAATAGTAGTACTTTACTCCTACTTTCCAGGGTCTTGGGGATGGGTATCTTGGACACCCTTAGGGGCATATTTATACTCCGTTTGCGCCGAATTAGCGTAGTTTTTTTCGACGCAAATTCGGCGCAAAACTAACGCCATATTTATACTTTGGCGTTAGACGCGTCTAGCGCCAAAGTATGAGTAAAGAGCGTCATTTTTTTGCGTGAACGCCTTCCTTGCGTTAATGAGATGCAAGGAAGGCGTTCCCGTCTAAAAAAATGACGGCGACGCAAATGCGTCGTATTTATACTCCCGGGCAAAAATCACGCCCGGGAGGTGGCGGGTCAAAAAACCCCGCATTTGCGCCACTATTTAACGCCTGGGTCAGGGTAGGCGTTAAGGGGCCTGTGGGCTCAAAATTAGCCCACAGGTGCCCTCCCCTGACCCCAGGGACCCCCCCTGCCACCCCTGCCCACCCCAGGAGGACACCCAAGGATGGAGGGACCCACCCCAGGGACATTCAGGTAAGTTCAGGTAAGTATAATTTTTTATATTTTTTAATTTTTTTTGTGTGGCATAGGGGGGCCTTATTTGTGCCCCCCTACATGCCACTATGCCCAATGACCATGCCCAGGGGACATAAGTCCCCTGGGCATGGCCATTGGGCAAGGGGGCATGACTCCTGTCTTTACTAAGACAGGAGTCATTTAAATGGCGTCTGGGCGTCGAAAATAATGGCGCAAATCGGGTTGAGGCGATTTTTTTGCCTCAACCTGACTTGCCCCATTTTAAGACGCCCTAACGCCATTTTCCCCCTACGCCGGCACTGCCTGGTCTACGTGGTTTTTTTCCACGCACACCAGGCAGCGCCGGTCTGCTTGCGCCGGCTAACGCCATTCCATAAATACGGCGCCCGCATGGCGCTTCAGAATGGCGTTAGACGGCGCTAAATTTTTTGACGCTAAACTGAGTTAGCGCAGTTTAGCGTCAAAAAGTATAAATATGGGCCTTAGTGTTTTCTTACACTCCCAGTGACCCTCTACACATTACACTAGCCTAGGGGTCCATTCGTGGTTTGCATTCCACTTTGTTAGTATATGGTTTTGTTGCCCCTAGGCCTATTGCATCCTATTGTATTCTACAGTGTTTGCACTATTTTCTGACTGTTTTACTTACCTTATTTTGATTTGTGTGTATATTTTCTGTATTTTACTTACCTAATAAGTGAATATATCCTCTGAGATATGTTTGGCACATTGTCACTAAAATAAAGTACCTTAATTTTTAGTAACTCTGAGTATTGTGTTTCCTATGATATAGTATCTATATGATATAAGTGGTATAGTAGGATCTTTGCATGTCTCCTAGTTCAGCCTAAGCTGGGGGTGACAAGGATGGCAAGAAGAAGGATGGTAAGTCTTCTGACAAGGGTGGGGACAAAGATAAAAAACATTCTGAGTCTTCATCAGGCCCTCAAAAATCCTCTGGGGGTGGTGGGTCCAAATCCTCTTCTCACAATCAGAAAAAGCCATGGTGTTGTTTATGTAAAAGTAAAGGCCATTGGGCAAGTGATTCCACTTGTCCACAGAAACACACCAAGGCTCCCACTACCACAACCCCAACTGCATCCTCTAGTGTCCCTAGTAATAGCAGGAGTGGTGGGAAGAATACTACAAATAGCCAATCCAAGGGTGTAGCTGGGCTCACCATTGGTAATGTAGTTGGGGTTGGTCTTGTTAGGGAGACCAAAGAGGCTGTTTTAGTCTCTGATGGTGGTATTGACTTTGCCACCTTGGTTGCTTGTCCCCTTAATATGGGCAAGTACAAGCAACTTCCCCTAATAAATGGTGTTGAATTTGAGGCCTACAGGAATACAGGAGCCAATGTCACTATGGTGATTGAGAATCTGGTTCACCCTGATCAATACCTACTTGGTCAGCAGTACCAAGTGACTGATGCTCATAACAACACTCTTAGCCACCCCATGGCTGTTTTGAATCTCAACTGGGGGCGGGGAGTTACTGGTCCAAAGAAAGTAGTGGTAGCCACCGATTTACCTGTAGACTGCTTACTAGGCAATGGTTTGGAGACATCAGCTTGGGCTGAAGTGGAGTTGGATGCTCATGCAGCAACGCTGGGCATTCCAGGGCATATCTTTGCTCTCACAAGGGCTCAGGCCCAGAAGCAAAGAGGACAGGGAAACTTGGGTCCTGGAAAAATGGACCAAGTGCTCCCAAAAGCTAGGGGTAGAAAGTGTAAATCCTTGCCCACTATCCCTCCCTCTCCAGAAGATTCCCCTTTTGAGGAAGAGGAATCCTCTCCCTGTGCAGAACCTACACCAGATGAGCTGGCAGCAGACACTGCTTAGCTTTTGGGTGCGGGGGGCCTGCTAGGGAAGAGCTGAGTGTGCACAGCAGACCTGTCCCACACTAGAGGGTTTAAGACAGCAAGCTGTCAAACAGCAAAATGGGGATATCACTGATAGTCACAAAGTCTACTGGGAAGATAACCTCCTCTACACAGAGTCAAGGGGCCCTAAACCTGGAGCTGCCAGGAGATTGGTCATCCCTTTGCAGTATAGGGAGTTTCTTCTGACTTTGGCACCTGGTATTCCTTTGGCTGGGCATTTGGGCCAGAGTAAAACTTGGGACAGACTTGTTCCATTGTTTCACTGGCCTCACATGTCAGAGGACACTAAGGAGGTTTGTCGCTCCTGTGTGACCTGCCAAGCCAGTGGCAAGACTGGTGGCACACCCAAGCCCCCCTCAATTCTACTCCCCGTGGTTGGGGTGCCCTTTGAAAGGATAGGGGTTGATATAGTTGGCCCCCTTGACCCTCCAACAGCTTCAGACAATAGGTTTATCCTTGTGGTAGTGGACCATGCCACCAGGTATCCTGAAGCTATACCCTTAAGGACCACTACAGCTCCTTCAGTGGCAAAAGCCCTCCTGGGAATCTTTTCCAGAGTGAGTTTCCCTAAGGAAGTGGTGTCAGACAGAGGTAGTAACTTCATGTCTGCATACCTCAAAGCTATGTGAAAGGAGTGTGGTGTAACTTACAAGTTCACTACTCCTTATCATCCACAGACAACTGGTTTGGTTGAGAGGTTTAATAAAACTTTCAAAGGCATGATCCTGGGACTCCCTGAAAAATTCAGGAGGAGATGGGATGTCCTGTTGCCATGCTTCCTTTTTGCTTATAGGGAGGTACTCCAGAAAGGAGTGGGCTTCAGCCTCTTTGAACTCCTCTTTTGGCACCCTGTAAGAGGCCCCCTTGCTCTTGTGAAGGAGGGTTGGGGACAACCTTTAAAAGCTCCCAAGCAAGACATTGTGGACCATGTACTTGGCCTAAGATCCAGAATGGCTGAGTAGATGAAAAAGGCCAGTAAAAACCTTCAGGCCAGCAAAGAGCTCCAAAAGCAATGGCATGACCAGAAGGCTGTCCTGACTCAGTACCACCCAGGACAGAAGGTGTGGGTATTGGAGCCTGTGGCCCCAAGAGCACTCCAGGACAAATGGAGTGGACCCCATCTCATACTAGAAAAGAAAGGTGAGGTCACCTATTTGGTATACCTGGGCACTGCCAGGAGTCCCCTTAAACCTTACTATGACAGGGCTGACTTAACCCTGCTCATGGCAACTGATGCAGGGCAGGAAGAAGAGAGTGACCCTCTCCCTGACCTCTTCTCCACCACTGAAGCTGATGGCTTAGTGGAGGGAGTTGTGCTTGCAGATTGCCTTACTGCTGAGCAGAAGGACAACTGCACAAAGTTCCTAGACCAGTTCTCTGACCTCTCCTCACTAATCCCAGATACAACTACCTGGTGTGAGCACACAGTGAACACTGGAGACAGTTTACCTGTCAAAAGTAAGATTTATAGGCAGCCTGACCATGTCAGCGATTGCATAAAACAAGAGGTACAGAAAATGTTAGATCTGGGAGTGATTGAACCTTCTGAAAGCCCATGGGCTCGCACAGTGGTGCTTGCCCCCAAACCTCATAGTAAAGATGATAAAAAGGAAATTAGGTTTTGTGTTGACTATAGAGATCTTAATCAAGTAACCACAACTGATGCTCAACCTATACCCAGGGGAGAGGAGCTCATATATACACTGGCTTCTGCCAAGTATCTAAGCACTTTTGACTTAACTGCAGGGTATTGGCAGATTAAGTTTTCAGAAGATGCTAAAGCTAAAACAGCATTTTCAACAATTGGAGGGCACTATCAGTTCACTGTTATGCCCTTTGGATTGAAAAATGCACCTAACACTTTTCAGATGTTGGTGAATACAGTCTTGCAGGGATTGGAAGCCTTTACTGCAGCATATCTAGATGATATAGCTGTCTTTAGCTCCACCTGGGATGATCACCTGGTCCACCTAAGGAAAGTTTTGAAGGCCCTGCAAAAGGCGGGCCTCACTATCAAGGCTTCAAAGTGCCTGATAGGGTAGCAGAAAGTGGTTTATCTAGGTCACCTAGTAGGTGGGGAACAGATTGCACCACTGCAGGGGAAGATCCAGACCATTATGGAATGGGCTCACCCTACAATTCAAACCCAGGTGAGAGCCTTCCTAGGCCTCACAGGGTACTATAGGAGGTTCATTAAGAACTATGGCTCCATTGCAGCCCCTCTTAATGACCTCACCAGCAAAAAGATGCCTAAAAAGGTATTGTGGACAGCTAGCTGTCAAAAGGCTTTTGATGAGCTCAAACAGGCCATGTGCCCTGTACCTGTCCTAAAAAGCCCTTGTTACTCCAAGAAATTCATAGTCCAGACTGATGCTTCTGAATTAGGGGTAGGGGCAGTTCTATCACAGCTTAACACTGAGGGCCAGGATCAACCTGTTGCTTTTATCAGCAGGAGGTTGACCCCTAGAGAAAAGCATTGGTCTGCCATAGAGAGAGAGGCCTTTGCTGTGGTCTGGGCACTGAAAAAGTTGAGACCATACCTGTTTGGTACTCACTTTAGACAGAACACAAACCTCTATTATGGCTTAAACAAATGAAAGGTGAATACCCTAAATTGTTGAGGTGGTCCATCTCCCTACAGGGAATGGACTATACACTGGAACATAGACCTGGGAGTACCCACTCCAAAGCAGATGGACTCTCCAGATATTTCCACTTAGACAATGAAGACTCATCTGGGCAAGGTTAGCCTTATTGTCTCTCGTTTGGGGGGGAGGGTTGTGTAGGAATGTACCATCTTGCCTGGCATGTTACCCCCATTTTTACATGTATGTAAGTGTGTTTTAGCCTTTCTCACTGGGATCCCTCTAGCCAGGACCCCAGTGCTCATAGTTTGGGGCCTGAATATGTGTACCTGTGTAATTACTAACTGTGTCACTGAGGCTCTGCTAACCAGTACCTCAGTGCTTATGCTATCTCTACCTTTAAAATTGTCACTATAGGCTAGTGACCATTTTCACCAATTCTAATTGGCACACTGGAACACCCTTATAATTCCCTGGTATATGGTACCTAGGTACCCAGGGTATTGGGGTTCCAGGAGACCCCTATGGGCTGCAGCATTTCTTTAGCCACCCATAGGGAGATTAGACAAATCTTACACAGGACTGCCACTGCAGCCTGAGTGAAATAACGCACACGTTATTTCACAGCCATTTTGCCTTGCACTTAAGTAACTTATAAGTCACCTATATGTCTAACCCTCACTTAGTGAAGGTTAGGTGCAAAGTTACTAAGTGTGAGGCACCCTTGCACTAGCAAAGGTGCCCCCACATAGTTCAGGGCGATTTCCCTGGACTTTGTGAGTGCGGAGACACCATTACACGTGTGCACTACATATAGGTCAATATCTATATGAAGGTTCACAATGGTAACTCCGAATATGGCCATGTAACATGTCTAAGATCATGGAATTGTCCCCCCATGCCAAATCTGGTATTGGGGTACCAATCTCCTGCATCCCTGGGGCTCCACTATGGACCCTTGGTACTGCCAAACCAGCGCTCTGGGGTTTCCCTGCAGCTACCGCTGCTGCCACCCCATAGACAGGGTTCTGCCCTTCTGGGGTCTGGGGAGCCCAGTCCCAGGAAGGCAGAACAAAGGATTTCCGCTGAGAGAGGGTATTACACCCTCTCCCTTTGGAAATAGGTGTTGAAGGCTGGGGAGGGGTAGCCTCTCCCAGCCTCTGGAGATGCTTTGAAGGGCACAGATGGTGCCCTCCTTGCATAAGCCAGTCTACGCTGGTTTAGGGAGCCCTCAGTCCCTGCTCTGGCGCGAAACAGGACAAAGGAAAGGGGAGTGACCACTCCCCTGTCCATCACCACCCCAGCGGAGGTGCCTAGAGCTCCTCCAGTGTGTCCCAGACCTCTGCCATCTTGAATCCAGAGGTGAGGGCACTCTGGGGGCCTCTGAGTGGACAGTGCCAGTAGGTGATATCAGAGACCCCTCCTGATAGGTGCTTACCTGACTAGGTGGCCAATCCTCCTCTGAGGGCTATTTAGGGTCTCTTCTGTGGGCTTTTCCTCAGATAACGACTTGCAAGAATTCACCAGAGTTCCTCTGCACCTCTGTCTTTGACTTCTGTCAAGGATTGACCACTGACTGCTCCAGGAAACCTGGCAAACTGCAACAAAGTATTAAGAAGACTACCAGTGACATTGTAGTGCCTAATCCTGACGGCTTTCTCAACTGTTTCCTGGTGGTGCATGCTTTGGGGGCTGTCTGCCTTCATCCTGCACTGAAAGGCACAAAGAAATCTCCCGTGGGTTGACGGAATCTTCCCCCTGCTCCAGCAGGCACCAAACTTCAGCGTCACCGGTACTCTGGGACCCCTATCATCCTGACGAGCGTGGCCCGTGGAACACAGGTGGTGGACCCAAGTGACTCAGAGTGTCCAGTGGTCCAACTGTCCAAATTTGGAGGAGATAAGTCCTTGCCTCCCCTCGCCAGACAGTAATCCTGTGCACTGTGTAAACTGCAGCTGCTAGGGCTTCTGTGCACATTTCCAAGGAATCCTTCATGCATAGCTATGCCCAGGTCCCCTGTACTCCATCCTGCATTGCTCAACTCCCTGAGTTGACCTCCGGCTTCGTGGGACCCTCTTTTGTAGTGTTGAGATGACTGCGGTGCTCAGTCTTCTTGAACCCATGTTCAAGGACTTCTGTGGGTGCTGCCCTCTTGTGCATGGGCACTCTATGTTGCTGAGGGGCCTCTCTGTCTCCTCTCCGAAGTGGCGACATCCTGGTCCTTCCTGGGCCCAGGCAGCACCTTTTTTCTTCAAGCGCAACCTTTGCAGCTAGCAAGGCTTGTTTGTGATCTTTTGCCAAAGAAGCAGCTCTACATCCTCCAGCACTCCGTGGGACATCTTCTGCATGAAGGAGAAGATCCTAGCACCTTTCGGTGTTGCAGAATCTTCAGGCTCTTCCATCCAGAGGCAGCCATTTTGCACTTTCATCGGGGTTTAGTGGGCTCCTGCCCCCGCCGGACACTTTCATGACTCTTGGACTTGGCCCCATTCCTTTACAGGTCCTCAGGTCCAGGAATCTGTCTTCAGTGCTTTGCAGTCTGTTGTGGTCTTTGCAAAATCCACTATCACGAGTTTAGTGTGTTTCTGGGGAAATAGTAGTACTTTACTACTACTTTACAGGGTCTTGGGGTCGGGTATCTTGGACACCCTTAGTGTTTTCTTACACTCCCAGTGACCCCCTACACACTACACTAGTCTAGGGGTCCATTCGTGGTTCGCATTCCACTTTCTTAGTATATGGTTTGTGTTGCCCAAGACATATTGCATTCTATTGTATTCTACAGTGTTTGCACTACTTTCTGACTGTTTTACTTACCTGATTTTGGTTTGTGTGTATATTTTGTGTATTTTACTTACCTCCTAAGGAAGTATATACTTTGAGATATTTTTGGCACATTGTCACTAAAATAAAGTACCTTTATTTTTAGTAACTCTGAGTATTGTGTTTCTTATGGGCCGGGGCCTGCGCCGCCATGGGGATTCTGACACCCCATACCGGGGTGTCGTGGGGCCCCTGGGGGCCCCTGCAGTGCCCATGCCAACGGCATGGGCACTGCAGGGGCCCCCGTAAGCGAGCCCCACAAAGAATTTCACTGTCTGCATTGCAGACAGTGAAATTCGCGACGGGTGCAACTGCACCCGTCGCACCTTCCCACTCCACCGGCTCCATTCGAAGCCGGCTTCCTCGTGGGAAGGGTGTTTCCCACTGGGCTGGCGGGCGGCCTTTTGGCGGTCGCCCGCCAGCCCAGTGGGAAACCCAGAATCACCGCAGCGGTCTAATGACCGCGGAGCGGTGTTCTGGAGGTGGGAACTCTGGCGGGCGGCCTCCGCCGCCCGCCAGAGTTAGAATGACCCCCATAGTATCTATATGATATAAGTGGTGTAGTAGGAGGTTTGCATGTCTCCTAGTTCAGCCTAAGTTGCTCTGCTATAGTTACCTCTATCAGACTAAGCTGCTAGAACACTACTAATCTACTAATAAGGGATAATTGGACCTGGCACAAGGTGTAAGTACCCTCAGGTACCCACTATAAGCCAGGCCAGCCTCATATAGTCCTCCTACTAGGGGTGCCTGTGAGTGGGGGGGTGAGATCTATCCATGTCTATGTGTGGTATGCAGTTCAGGTCCCCGCCCCATATACTGGGCAACGACGGATCCCTTAGTAATTGTGAGGTGGTAGTTAAGAAAAATTCCCCTTGTTTTACATTTGGTGCGTATAATCCCACTATAACTAGTGGTCTCCATCCAGGGTCCCCTCCAGTTGAACATATCTGCCTTCATCATCTATTGTATTGTGCGCCACAATGAAGGGGACTCCTAGAGCAATCCACACCGATACCCCCTTAGCGTACGCCAATGCCTTGGTGCTATATACTAATCCAGACCATTTCCTACTAATACCACTAAGGTCTTCTGAGGTGAGGTGTGTCTCCAGCAATATGGCTATATGTATTTTGTGATGCTTAATATATGCATGTATCCTGCCGCGCTTAGTGACACCAGCCATGCTTGCACATTCCATGTCAAGATATTATATGTAGTTATATTGATTTGCGTGCGGGAAAGCATGGAAAGTCATGCACCGCCGTGTAGTGAGACCGGTTTGGAAGCAACCCAAGTCACCCCGACCAATAGCTCCCTCTAACAACCCTCAATCCAGCCCAACCACCCCACAGAGCAATAAAGGAACCATAAGTAGAGAGAAAGTGTAGAAGAAAAGAAAACTTACAAGGCTAAGCCCAACTTGGAACACTTTGGCACAACCGGTGCCAGTATAGACAACTGTTCGAACTTTTTCCGTTCGGAGACCCATGTGGGTGTGGGGAGGTATAGGTAGAAAAGATGTGTGGACCGCAGGCCATGCCTTGCACCAGATAGATTGTATTCCTGCGCAGTCTCGGGCACACCAGCGCCCACGAGGATCAAGACGACCCGGTCTCCCCTGGGATCGCAATCCTGCAAGAGCGCAGACATGGCCCCCATCTCACACTAGACAAAACTGTCCTCTTCCGCCCGCAGTCATGTGGGCGATCGTGTGTCGATCCTTTTGGACTACCGTGAGTCTCTGTCCGATGAAATTACACCCTAGCCACAACAATAGGCCGCTTCAGATATCGGCAGCTGTGCGCAGGGTGGGACCGGGCCACACAGCAACGGGGAAGCCAACCCAGCAGTGCGCTGCTCTCTCAAGGAGGTTCTCCACCGCCTGCACGTGTCCTTCACCACACTCCGGTGCAGCAGCTCGGTGTCTCGATCCCCTCACTTCCTCCTTGGGGGCCGTTGTTGTTCACTGGGCCTACAGCACGTCCGACCACAGGTGCACATCCCCAGCGTGGTCTGCTGCTCCTCAAAGGCCCCCGCTGAGCCTGCTCAACGAAGCCGGGCCCCAATCGGCCTCGCGCCCGAGCGTTTTCGCCCCTCGTTCATTTCTGGGCCCGTCTGGCCTTCAATCGATCCTTGGGCAGCGGCACTGGCACCGCACAGCGTGCAGCTCCTCCTCCACACGGCCGCGTCTCGCTGCCCCAAAGAGGGCACCAGCGCGCGCGGGCCCGGCGTCTGGGTCCGTGTCCAAAGGCAGTCAGTGCCTTGCACTCGGGCGTGTATTCACGCCCTACTATCCAGGAGAGCACCGCACACCCTAAAACTGGCGTCAGTACCACACAGGGCCGGATATTTTGACAAATATTTATCGGGCCGCGAGCGGAGCTCTTACAAAGCGTCCGCTCCGGTCGCCTTCTTGCCACGCCCCCCCCCAAGAACACGATTGCTGTTAAATAAATTTGACCATTGTTTTATTCTACAATATCAAAGTTATATCAAAATTGCTTTAAATCTCCTTAATTGGCCTGCTCTGCTTGTCATGGTCGACATTTTATCACTTCGTATGTTTTAGCTATTTTTTAACTAGTTTTTTATTAGATTTTAACATTAGATTTTAGCCTATTTTAGTTCAGAGCATTTTAGCTTGGGTTCATGCACCTTCTCTCGTGTCATAATTATGACGTCCTATTTGTTCCAGCAATGGGGAGGGTGTAGTGGATCCTATTTTGTTTCATCGGGAATCAGGAGTACGCATAGCTTTCTGGTTTGCAGACCTGTGCCCACGTCACCTAGTGACTTTTAACCTACTTAGCCTGCTCTGTTATAGCGCATTTATTTAATCATTTCTTCCAAGATGGCTGCTATGTTTATAGTTAGGAAAATGTTTTAATTTCACGTTATCAGTGCTATTCTGTTAAGGCGTCACTATCAGCGTCGAAGACAAGTGATATACTTTATTCACATCATGTCCCTTTCTCTCTTACATGTGGCAGGAACATGATATTCTTTTGGAGGGAATTGTTGACATAATTGCCGCCCAAGCATGCCTTCTTATCTATTGTTTGGAAACATACCTGCATCAGGTGTCCTACAAGATCTGTAAAAATACATCTCAAACAGACAAGGTTATGAGAGGGATTCCTACCAGATGCCATCAACGCTATCTATGCTATACGTCGCCTTGATGCAGATCCTGCCTTCGTGTCCCCACGGAGTTTGAGCTAGAGGCCTCATATGAAGGTAACGAGGGTTGAGGGCGCTTCTCATGGACATGGTACTGGCAGATTAGGTTTATCACACCTAGCTCTCTTTAGGTTAGAGATTAGGTTCATCTTGCTAGGGTATTAAGGCCTATTTTACATCTTATGTTTATTGCAAGATGGTGGGGGTCTTTGTATGCACGACTCATTTTCACAATTACAATTCTTGCACTGTGCATTATCTTACTCATTGCAGCTCATGCATTTTATCGCAGATTGCAGTCCTTTAAATGAATTATTTAAAAACTTTCCTGCATCTCTTTCATTGTCTGTGTGTGACTGAGACTTGTTGCTCATGTGAGAAAAGGGTAATCTCTGTTCCACCACGACTACCCTGAGATGTTGCATTCTAGAGTCCATTCGTAAAGGCTGCCACAAGTTACCTTTTACTGTTTGGTTTGGAGGAGGTGTTAATCCGTCCCAAAAGTGACGGTAAAGTGACGGATATACCACCAGCCGTATTACGAGTCCATTATATCCTATGGAACTCGTAATACGGCTGGTGGTATATCCATCACATTTGGGACAGATTAACACCTCCTCCAAAGTTGTAATAACCCCCTTAGTCAGCTATGCTTTGTTGCAGAGAGTGGCCCAACAACAACTGCCACACACCTCCATGCACCATTGGGGATGGGCACGAAAGTGAACATATGCAATATATCGAGCATGTCAGTGATCATCATCTGTGCTTCTGTACAACTAGCTTTCATGTCACCATGTAGCAATGTTGCCTGTGTAGTAGAATGGTTGGTGTTGTACACAAAAGGGCACCTTCATGCATAACAACAGCTACAAGTGATCTCATTGTCACACTTGGGGCCCAAGGTTTACACCCAGTAATGCAACATTAGCATTATAACAATTGATGCCAATGTGGAGTCAAGCTGCCCATTACCCTTGTGCAACACTCATAAAGTCATAAAATGCATGCATAGATTCACTTTGTACATCCTTCCATCACAATATGCCTATGCCAGATATGATGAATGGATGGAAAATCCCTCATGCAGGGAGGGAAGAACTAATGGGGCTGACAATCCATAAAGATTTCACTGTGCAAAATGACAACCCCATGTGTGAGGCCCACCAAAGACATATGTCAATGTGACATAAGCATTTTAAGCATAAGCATGCAGTAAAGCACCACTATCATACCAATACTCATTTGACTAGTGTGGGAATGTCCATCATGGTGACCATGGATATAAATAGCATGCTGCCATGGTGTCAGTGGCTGGGGCAACAGAGATGCAAGGAAAATGGTGGTTTAGGATAAATGCACCACATACATAGAAGGTTTGCCTTATGTGTCTTGGATAATGCAACACAAATAATCCAACAACAATCTGTAGAACTACAAACTTGTCACCCACCCACTTGTCACTACCATACCACCCTTGAGGTCTTGGATGGCACCTAATTAAAGAAAAAATAAGATCACAAATATGCACATGGAATTCCTCCTACATGCAGTGTCAGGTGCACATGATACATACGCCTGGATAAGGTCTGAAGGTGCCTAACCTTAGCATGTTAAGTATGACCTATCACTATCCACCACTGGAGAAGAAGTAAACTACTATGTTTGGGTAGAACACTATGATGTCTGTGTATTGATATACAGTAACATATTCACCAATTTATGTACAGGCATGCAGTGAAACAGCTCTTTCAATGCATTGTTCTGCATTCCTTGGTAATGCCAAAGATATGACGGATAGTACCAACTTTGCAACACATTCTGCATGGTGTAGGGGTAGTCCTCTTGGTGGTACTAATGCACATCTCCAGTCAAAGGGAGGATACACACCATTGCGGGTCTCCACATACAAAATGTCCTGGAGTCCATGCAGCGGAATCTGACCTCCCTCAGTGACAAAAGGGCTGCCTATCCCTGTGATGTAGCTGCTGTGTTGCGAAACCAGCAGTTCTTCTCTCTTGCAGTGATGCCTTTTGCTTTCCCACAAACAGCAGCTGCCAGGACATTTGATTCCACATCTCTATCCCCTGATGTGTCTGTGCCCCCTTCAACTTCACCAACAGCACCACCCATGGCACAGGAGGCACCAGACACATCAGAGGATGAAGATGTGGAAGGAACATCTTTCACGCGTAAAACCACCGGTAGCTACAGTCTGTGGCACGTGGCCAGTATCGCTTTAGTTCTGTGCTCAAGATCATGTCAGTGTTGAGACAGCTGACAATGTGCCCTCTTCACTCTACCACTGTTGAATTATCATGCATGGACTGCCATTGTCTCAATACCTACCTATTGTCAATTTTGACACCTCCTCACTGATGCTCACCTCTTCTACACATGTTTCATGACATGCCCCTCTCTCTTGGACTCTGACTGGACATTCAATGGCTTGGGATCTCTCCTGGGGTCAGTTAACTGGACATTGCACATCATTGGGACAAATACTATCGCATGTAAATAAATCACCCTGATCACATGTGTTGTGCTATTTATTCAGTGATCCATCTACTGATACAAATGTATGCATTGTGTGAAGATATGACAATGAGTACCAAACGAAAGGACATGTGTGGCTTTCTGTCAGACACAAAGGCACACACTAGGACCCAAACATGATTAAGGTGACTGATAGCATTATGGGCTACAACCAACTTTCTGACTCTTCATAACATGTATGAAACAGGTACCCATGCAAGTTGCCATATGACACGCGTGTTTCAGAACACAAGTGTCTGGAAAGTTCCCTGATGATTGTACCAGTACAAAATTGATGTGACCAATAAAATAGGCATAGGTAAGACTGTGAGGGGCCAACGTTAGTGTGCCATTATCCTTTCCCCAAATGAGCTGGAGTGGAATGTGCTGATCTTTTCATGAAGATTTGTGAATTAACGTTGCACTGACAATTGATGTTGCATGAACACCTGCCTAAGATTTTGTATCTATACACAATCTGAGAGTCAGGAACTGCGCAGAAAAGTGTATTGAGTAGCTGATGTCATACCGCTGTCAATCGAGGGGTCCTTGGTCATAGAGGATATACATAGTCCCATATGTAAATCATCACTGAATGCATTCTCAAAAGCATTTGCCCCAAGTGGCCTGGGAAGACCTGACAACACTCAGATAGTCAATTGACATGGACACCATAATTTGGAAAACTAACAAGATTTATCAATACTACAATACACTAACAAATAAAACCTAAACAACTCACTAACCCTCACTAAGCTAACCTGTACTAACATATCTTAACTTAACCCTACAGCTATCTAGTCTAATCTAAACTTTTTTTATACATATAACGCCACTCAATAAACATTGTCTCCCCACCCCTCTTATGAGACAATAGACATGTAGGACAACATGAACTAAAGCTACACATATACTAACTAATCCTATGTCCTAAAAATCTATATATTTATATATTTCTTTTTTGTTGTTTTGAATATATACGTATCCTATACGTAAACCCCCACCCAACCCCCTAAAAAGAAAGAAGACTAAATTCCCTCAGACTACACTAACTATATCCTACAACTAACCTACTCTATGATGCCTAACCTATTTCTACTCCCCTAAAACTCACTAAACCTATACCCAATGCAGACTGGGAAGGGAAGGTCACAGGAAGTGGTTAGTGGCCAAATCTTAGGCTTCTTTAGCTTCCTCTTTACGAACTTAAGAAGTTTGTAGTTCCTGGCATTGTCCGCCTCAAGTCTTGCCAACTAGACTTGACCTTGGCCAGGTCTCGTCGCACTTTCGCCTCAAAGGTGGAGCCAGTGGCAGATGGTGGTAGCTGTTGCGGTGCTGCTGGCATCAGATGTGGAGTGGATGTTGAGGGTGCAGGACCTGATGGAGCACCATGGACTCTGGGTGCAGAGGACACTTCTTTTTTTGAGGTGGTTGCAGGCCTTTGAGATGGGCCACCATGTGGGAAAGCCTTCCATGAGCCGGATGACTTCACAGTGTGCTACCTCCTAAATATGTTCTGGTAAACAGCCAGGACCTTGCAGATGTGTCTGAACGTTTTTCAAAATGGTGTATCTGGGCTGGAGTCATTGTGGCAGCTAAAACATGAGGAGCATATATCATCAGTAACTGCGTTGGGTAGAGAAAGAACAAACATGCATTGTAAACAGCGTTTTCTGATGACACATGTTGTCAACCAGTAAACCAACAAAAAGGGCAAGACCCAAGTCTATACAAATCTGCCTAGCAAGCATCTACAGTATTTTGTACATGTCATGGGGATAATGGCTCTCCAAGGTTGCACACTAGAGTCAAGATTTGAGAGGGTCTAGGGCCTCCTTGCACCGCATTAGCATCGTAATCAATATGTCGCTAATTAGGAACAAAAAGGCCAAATGGTCAGCAGAATATCAACAAAAAAATGTAGATTTCTATAGTGCGGCTTATTATCCATGAGGGTCTCAAGGCACTGTCCATGGGCACAGGGAGATTAAGGGCCAGATGTAGGAAGGTTTCCTTTTGCGAGTTGCGAATTGCGAGTCCCAGCGACTCGCAATTTGTAACTCGCAAAAGGAAATGCAGAAAGGTGTCTCAGACACCTTCTGCGACTTGCCTATGGGGTCGCAAAGACCCACCTCATGAATATTTATGAGGTGGGTCGCAGTTTGCGACCCCATAGCGAGTCTAGGCACTCACGGGGATGGTGGCCTGCTGGAGACAGCAGACCACCATGTCCGTGACTAGTTTTAAATAAAGCAGTTTTTTTTTCTTCTCTTTGCAGCCCGTTTTCCTTAAAGGAAAACGAGCTGCAAATAGAAAAAATACCGAAACCTTTTTGTTTCTATTTTTTTCAGAGTAGGCAGTGGTCCATAGGACCCCTGCCTGCTCTGAAAAAATATTTTTGTGAGCATTCACAAAGGGGAAGGGGTCCCATGGGGACCCCTTCCCTTATGCGAATGAGTTACCAGCCACTTCAAGTGGATGGTAACTGCGAGTTGATTTTTGACCGCTTTCGCAGTCACAAATCAACTCTACATCGTGATGCGGTCGCAAATAGGAAGGGAACACCCCTTCCTATTTGCGAGTCGGAATCACATTTTGTGAGTCGGTACCGACTCGCAAAATGTGATTCTGCATCGCAGATGGCCTTTTTCGCGTCGCAAAAGGCTTACTACATCTGGCCCTAAGTAATTTGCCCAGAATCCCAGGATGTAGCTCCGTCGCGGAGGATTGAACCCAGATCTCTAGTTCCTGAGGTGGTTGCTCTGACCGCTGCGCTACATCTTCTCCCTAACAAAGTGGTGCAATCCCCACGTTGTGCCACTTTGTCACCCCTTGTGCCACATTAGGTCTGTGCCAGGCATGAGGAATGTACGGGTGGCGTTCCCCCTGCAGGGTTACTGCCAAAATGGTGCACTGCAATCTAAGAGATTCAGCTGCATCATTTTGTTTTGGCTACTTTGAATGCCAGCTCAAAACAGGCATTAAAGGGGGGCATACCATTGGTCACAATGGGCCCCTATGTAAAGTCCAGGGTTAGCATAAGATTCTCTTGCACTAACCATGAACAGCACATCATTTTTGTCAAAAGGTTAACCAAATTTGGCACATATCCTGCGCAATGGTGCGCTATATATCATATACGACACACACATGGTGGCGGATAGGGGGGGAGTTAAGGACTGCAAGAAAAGTGGCGCAGCACTGGGTGCAATGCCTTTTTTCTTGTATCTGCCCCTAGCTGTGCACAAACTTGATACATCTCCTAACCACCAGGAAAACACTCACCATTCACATTTCATACACATGTGATGTGAGCATGTTTGTTCACAACTATCATGATGCCTAAAACCTGTAGTTTCATCTGCACACATCTTATTTGCTACAATCCATGGATTTGTCCCACATCCATCTGGAAAAGAGCGCAAATCTCTATGTGTACTCATCTGACTGTTGTCCCTCTCAAAAAGCTCCTTGCACGTCCAGTGCCTCACTTCATTATTGAAGAGCAGTGAAGCACCTGTGGTGCAAGTGTCTGCTTGTGAAAGGCCCTTGGAGAGCTCTACACAAGTACATATATTGTACCATGTCCTGACTAACTTTGTGCAACATGTGGCACAAAGTGGAGGAACAGGTGCTGTGACAAATATTTTGGAAACATCCATGCATTGCAGAAAGCCAGCACCTCTGACACATATCTTGACTGACATCACTGTGTTTGTGTGCATACACAACATTTCCTGAAACCCACTAATTCATAGCAGCACACGTTGGCACCTGTGCACCATTCAAATTATTCCACATCGTCAGCATACCATCAGACATGATGTTGATACCCAAAGATAGATGATGGTGTCTAAACTGACACATGTCATTTGTACATGGATTTATACACATCAAACCCTCTCACACACAACACTGTATGTACACATGTGACATACAAGGGGACACTTACTGGCTGCATCTTGGGCTTCAAAAGTGGAAACCTTGCAGATGGTGTAGCGTGAAAGTTTTCCTGCAAGACATGACAGGAAAACATAGCCAACTGTTACACATTGCACCTGTGGAGTGACCTAGTCAATTTAGTGTTGGGAATGATCCACTGCCATCTACAACATGTCAGCCAGACAGATATAGGTAGCAAACAAAAAAATATATAGCAATGTGACTCATCCATACATACATGTCTGAGATTCATACGTCACACTTAGTGGGGCACAGGTCACTGTTAATTGTCAGAAGCTTAAGGGCAGATAATACGGAAGTGGTGCTGCACACAGTGCATCGCCACTTTCTTTTCATCCCTTAGAACCCACCTACCGCCACCATGTGTGCACTGTATCTAAGATACAGCGCACCATGGTGCAGGGTAGGAGGCAATGGCGTCATCATTTTTGACGCTACTGTTCAGGGTTAGCTCCAAGGTTTTGGCCCAACCCTGAACAGTACATAGGGGCCAAACATAAATAATGGTGTGCCCCCTTTTGACACCTGCTCTGAGCAGGCCTAGAAAATGACAGAATGATTTACACAAAGAAATCTCTTTGTTTTGTTTGTGCCTTTTATTGTTTGCCCCCCCCTAATGGGGGATGCCCCTTTTGTATACATCATGCATGGCGTAGGCATAATGTTGCCCATAGGCTCACAAAGTGGCACAATGCATGCATCTGCTACATTATGCCTGCATCAGCCATAATTTATGCAAAGGGGGCGTTTGTTTGTTTTTTAATTTTTTTAAATTTGTTTATTGGTATTTCTGTTATTTCTGTTAAACATACAATACGTGGGTGGCTCCATATCGCCAGTTATCCATCCGGATCCATACATTCTAATAGCAGTGTATACTGATTCATTTACTTAACCACTTTGTCCCTTTCGCAGGCAATATACATTTCGGCAATATGTACCTCGCAGGCAATTTACATTTCGGCAATATGTACCTCACATTAGTCAGGTCTTGCCAAATTACAGTTATCGATCTACATTGAGGTGTGACGGCTTCCACATCATTCTAACCAGTACCATATGAACTTTAACCCATGCAATAATGAAAATAAAAAGAGAAAAAGAACGGCAAATCGAACAACAAAATGTGTGCTGGCTTAATCAGCAGTAGACAGTGGGGCCAGTAATGTAGGTAAAACGAAGGTAGGTGTTAGGGGGATTGAGGCAGGCACCCGTTCCCCCCCTCCTCTCCTACGTGGTACAATCCAAACTATTTGCATCCGGCCAATCACGGTCTCCCATAATGTCACCCTTTTCCTAGGCTACATCTTGCCCAGCCACCGAAGGTGCCCCGTCCCTTCCAGTCCTGTATGTCCTCTCCACCTCCCCCCTTCGGGTTCCCCATTCTTCCAGTATCTCCCTCCAGAGTGGTGCCAGAGGTCACGTCCTGAGTCCCCTGTCCTCTTCCCTACGTAACGCCTGTAATTCGGCCTGAGCCCACACTGATACATCTCGCCTACAGTCCGACAACTGTGGGCCCATTGTGGACTTCCAGGCCATGGTGATCCGCCGCCTGAACAAGACCAGTGCGAGATCCAGAATCCTTGTGCCCACTTTTTTAGAGGACGGCCTCTTATGTAAGCCTAGCAGACACAAGTAGGGGTCTAAGTTCAGTTGCGTAGCAAGTGTCTCCCCCACATCCTCAAGCACTCCCTTCCAACCTCTCTGTTTGATTGGACACTCCCAAACCATATGAGTCTGCACTCCCGCCCGGATCTAGGCGTCAAACAACCCCCATGACACAATGTGTCCCCGCGCCCCTAGAGGGACACCAGACAGTGGCATTCCAGGTGAGTAGGGCACCCTCGTACCCGTGCACTTCAGGCAGCGTTTCCAACAAGAGAGAGCCACCTGCAATAAAACCATCTTTTTAGGCAAGGCATCCCGAGCACCCGACAATCCAGCCATAAGAGGATCTTGTCATATCACGCCACTGGGTGTGGTCAGTTCCATACACTGCCTCCCTGCCAGCCATATAGCCACCCACTGAAGTTGACACAACAAATAGTATAGCTCAAAGTCTGGTACAGCTAGTCCGCCCTCCGAAGTAGGCCGGCAGAGGGTGGAGAGGGTCGTCCTCTGGCGATCCCCATCCCACACAAGTTCCCGAAGGAGCATGTTCAGGTCTTTAAACCAGGCCACTGGTACATTTACCGGGATATTGGCAAAGTAATACAGCAGGTGGGTAGCATAACCATCTTAGTTAACGCCACTCGAGCCATCACGGAGAGCTTGAGGGAGTGCCAAAACGCCACACAAGATCGTAAGGATCTGAGTGCTGTGCCAAGATTTCCGTCATGGAGGTCACTCAGGTCATGGAAGACCTGTACACCCAGGTATTTGAAGGTGCGAGGAGCCCAAGGAATATCTGCTGGACAGGAGGTAGGTCATTCAGCACCCTCGGTTATTGGAAAAACAAATGTCTTTCTCCTGTTTACCCGGATACCAGACGAGCCACCGAACCGCTCAGGTAGAGTAAGGGCCCACGGAATCCCGGATTCACCATCCCGAAGATAGATCAGCAGGTCATCTGGTAAAGTGATATATGTTCTTCGCGGCCCCATGGTATCCCTCGGCCGTTCCTCTCCATCCGGAACCGCGCTGCCAGCGACTCAATGGCTAGCACGAACAATAAAGGTGAAAGTGGACAGCCCTGTCTAGTGCCCTGAAATATTGGGAAGGAAGTTGACATCGCCCCTCCTACCCGTACCCTCGCCACTGGGAGACAATACAAGAGTTCGACCCATCGCATCCAGCTCTCGCCCAACCCCATTCGGGCTATCACCTCCCTCAGGAAGTCCCATCGTACCGAGTCAAATGCTTTCTCGAGGTCCACTGACAATAGTACGGCCCCGGGAGGTCGCTCCCCATCTGGGAAGTGCAGGAGTGTAAAGACCCTTCTCAAATTCAGGGAGGTGTTGCGTGCAGGTATAAAGCCGTTCTGGTCCTCATGAATGAGGCGAGTGGTATGGGGTAGGAGTCTATTAGCGTGGGCTTTACTAAGGATTTTGAAGTCGCAGTTTAGCATAGACAAAGGCCTAAAATCAGTCACCGACCAGTCTCCTGACTTGGTCTTAGGCAGGGGGACCACCAGTGCCTCCCTTATAGTTGCCGGTAAAGCCCCTGCGTTGTAAGCCTCAGCGTAGAGATCGACCAATAGAGGGGCCAGTGTGTCTACATAGGTCTTGTAGAACTCCATAGGGAGTCCATCGGAACCTGGCATCCTGCCCACAGCCAGCTGTGTTATAGCGATTTTCACCTCTTCCAGAGGTCCCGAATCCTGATCCTCCGGTTGTAGTGTGACCAGTGGGAGGGATCCTAAATGCTGTTCTAAAGATTGCAGTAACATCTCTACTGGCCGACTATAAAGGGAGGTATGGAATGTTTTAAATGCGTCAGCTATTTCAAGTGGGTCATACACATGCTTCCCATCCACCCCCGTACACTCGTAGGGGGTGTTTGCCTGTTAGGGGGGCTGAAGAAATGACACATAGAAATCTAAAGGATTACTTAGTATCATTTTGTTCAGCACATTTTAACGCCTGCTCAGAGCAGCCGTTAAAAGGGGGTACACCATTATATTTTGATGGCCCACTATGTTCTGGTCAGGGTTAGAGCCAAATGTTTTGCAATAATCCTGAACAGTACATCAATAGCATAAAAAATTCTGATGCAATTGCCCTCTAACTTGCACCATGGTGCACCGTATCTTTCATACAGTGCACACATGATGGCGGTAGTGGGGTGCAAAGAGACACAAGGTAAGTGGCGCTGCACTAGGTGCAGCAGCACTTTCCTTAAATCAGCCCCTTGCATTTATCCTTATGCCCTACTGTCATGCACATGCAAAGAAGGATATTTCTACGTTACATGTTTACTTATCAACCGTTCCGCCAATCCAAACCACTAGGTGATCAGGGAGATCCCCTTCCCGGGCAAAGAGGTCTGCCCACCAGTGCTTGATCTGGTGGTCCGTGCACTCAAATTTGAAGATTCCGCATGGCTGGAACAACATCTTTCCCCAGCGCAGCTTCCTGGCCTCCATAGGGTAGCGCAGTTTTTCCAATGAAGGCTGACTTGGCCTGTCGACTTAGTTTTGATGCGCAGGTGTGATGTGTTGTATATACAATGTATGGAGAACTACTTTGTGCGTGATATTTTTTACACTTGACAGCGATCCGCTCGTTTTCCTATGAAGGTTGACAAGGCATGACCATTTAGAGTTGATGTGCATGGTTCAACGTGTCATTTTGGTGTTTTGTATGCATCATTTTTTTTATGCATGATGGGTATGTGTTGTTTTTTGAGGGGAGGCTGACAGGGCACCTAGATTCACATTCTTAGTTACAGGGGATATGTATCTTTGTTGTTTGTGTGGTATGGCAACATGTGTTTGCATGTGTACCTAACTGTCTACTGGTAACATTGGAATATTGAAGCCATTTGTTACAATGAGTGTGTGATGCATAGGAGTACAGGTACTGTTTGCAAATGTACATGTGTATGTAGACATTTTTCCACATACATGTTACCACATGTGTACTGTAAGCGTACACATGTGATGGTACTAATTTTTTGTAGGTCCACCACATTGTCATGTCTGGTTTCCAAATCTACGTTTCACAACATCGCATAAGATATGATGGGCTACATCAAATACATGTTCATACATGTGATACCCTTGACAAATCTTACGCAAAGGATGCTGTTGATTAAGGATGGGTTGATTCCCGGTAACCCATGGCAATGTGAGTGCATGTCTGTCAACACTGTGGTGTGTTGTATGCTCCAGGCTTCATGATGCAAAGCTACACATGTACTGTATAGTTCCCCATGCATACATGATGCAGGAGATGGTGTGATGACATGTGTCAATGAAATTAAGTATGTGACGTGTGTGTGAAAAGATATATTTCATGTATGATATGTAATGCATGCCACAGCGGTGTGTTTAGGGATATGACAACTACCAAATCTAAATTCCATCATGAACAGATGTAGCCCATTGTTTCATGGCTGTGTACTTATATCTGTGCCACCTATCTTTCCCTATGTGGGAACATTTTTACGGGTCATATAGGTTTTCATTGGTGACACATGAACGTTTTCATTAGTGAAAATGTCCCTTTTCTGCATACTCCAATACACGGTACCAAGGCTGAGCCACCTAGGTGGGACGTGTGCTAAGATTTTTGGAATATGTGTGAAAGACACACACTTGGAATGTACGATGACCGAAACCATGTTTAATTTCCAGATTTACACAATAGCATACAGTCTGTATAGCAGGGCTGCTGTCAGGCAATGATGGCTCCTTAGTCAACATTGCTCCTGTGGCACTTTGTATGTCCACCAAGGCCCATTGTTGCATGTATTGACACAAGTTGACTGTGTTCCCCTCAGCTCAGTCCACTGTGCACAGGCAGCAAGCCCCTGACTGTGCCAAGAGTCAATGTAGTCTCTGCTAGGGAGTTTGGGGGCGTTGGGTGGAGATATACATTTGTCTTGATCGCTCTTCAGTAGCGCATCATTTCACAGTCAGCTGCAGACATACACCTGCACAAATGTGATCCCATGCCCTAGTATATTTTGTTTCCTTTGGAGTTCTTGATGTCAGGCGTGCCCTATCATGCACAGGGGACTGGCAGCTTGTTTGTGTAGGAATTCTCTTCATTTGGCATAGTTCCACACAAATTGGCATAAATAGGTGGGATTTTCCATATGATGCTAGGTTAGGGCATTTATATATTTTGTAACTTGGTTAGGTTTTCAGAACCTAGGAGACAGATTCTGCCATTTGTCACCAGCTTCTGTCACACTAGTATGTGCTGGCCAAGCACATCGTTGTTGCCAACGTAAATGGGTTATGTACTGACCTAGACATTCTCTGTGAATATGGCCCTCATTCTGACCCTGGCGGTCGGTGATAAAGCGGCGGCCAACCCGCCAACAGGCCGGCGGTCCAAAATATGCAATTCTGACCCTGGCGGGAACCGCCAACACAGCCCGCCGCATTAACACTCCGCCCGCCACGGCGGAACAAACAAACAGCGCGGCGGTCCCCGCCAACAGCCAGGCGGCAGACAATGTACCGCCCACCCTATCACGACCCACCAATCCGCCACCTTTTCCGGGGCGGGAGCACCGCCGATAAAAACACGGCGGAAACAGACTACGAACGGGAAAACGCTCACCTCCACATACTCCACGCGAGATTCCGGCAGTATGGAACCCGAGTTGCAGGTCATCCCCGCACTCCTATACCTGCTCCTGTACCAGGAGCACGCCCGGCGGCGCGGAAGACATCGGTGAGTACTGCACCTACGACACAGGGGAGGGAAAAGATTACCGGCACACACCCACCCACCCACACCCACTACAACACACACATCAATGCATTCCCACAGATCACTGGCACAACCCACAAACCCCCCCTCCGAAATAATGCAAAGACCAAAAGAAGAGATCTTAAACGGGCAGATATATTGAAATATGGACAGCAATAATCCCAATAAATAAACAAACTATGTACAAAATATATACAGCTACTAAATGTAGTCCAACCACTGTCCGTGGACCACAGGGGTCCTGAGCAAAGGGGCAAGGCCCAGTCCCACGACAAGAACTCCACGGAGAGAACACTGCAGGGGCATCAGAAAGAGAAAAGGACAGGCACCTCAGGGGGAAGGGAAGGGGGGGCACCTCAGCCACTTGAGTACACGACGCCAGATCCACGAGGGGACTCCATGACCACTGGGCCATCCTGGGGAGAGCAAAGCCACAGTCCATACAGTCCATACAGTGGGTGGCCTGCCCACTGGGCCATCCTGGGGAGAGCAAAGCCACAGTCCATACAGTCCATACAGTGGGTGGCCTGCCCACTGGGCCATCCTGGGGAGAGCAAAGCCACAGTCCATACAGTCCATAACAGACTCCACTGCCACTGGAGGAGGCATGTTGGCCAGAGGACATCCTGCAGCCCTGCCCGAGACAGATCCTGCCCTGCCACGTCTGCCAAAGGGCCAGCGGTTCCTGCCTGGAAGGGACCAGTTTAGCGGTCCTTGCCTTGAAGGGCCCAGTTCAGCGGTTCTTGCCTTGAAGGGCCCAGTTCAGCGGTTCTTGAGACGGCGGTCCCCAGCGGAGCGGTGCTGGAGACGGCGGGGCCCAGTTCAGCGGTCCTTGCCTTGAAGGGCCCAGTTCAGCGGTTCTTGCCTTGAAGGGCCCAGTTCAGCGGTTCTTGCCTTGAAGGGCCCAGTTCAGCGGTTCTTGAGACGGCGGTCCCCAGCGGAGCGGTGCTGGAGACGGCGTGGCCCAGTTAAGCGGTCCTTGCCTTGAAGGGCCCAGTTCAGCGGTTCTTGCCTTGAAGGGCCCAGTTCAGCGGTTCTTGAGACGGCGGTCCCCAGCGGAGCGGTGCTGGAGACGGCAGGGCCCAGTTCAGCGGTTCTTACCTTGAAGGGCCCAGTTCAGCGGTTCTTGAGACGGCGGTCCCCAGCGGAGCGGTGCTGGAAACGGCGGACATTCTATGGCCAACTGCTCATTGCCTGGTGGTGCCCTCCTGGGCAGCGGGGATGTTGCTCCTTCAATGCCCACCTGGGCTGTGGGTGGTGGGGCCCTCCTGGCCAGCTGGGCTGGGTCCTCCCTGGGCAGCGGCTATGGGGGTGGTGGGCTCTCCCGGGGCAGCTGTGCCGGTTCCTCCCGGGGCAGCGGCTATGGGGGTTGCGGGCTCCTCCTGGGCAGCTGTGACGGGTCCTCCATGGGCAGCAGGCCTGCTGCCTGACTTCTCCGCCTTGCTGCCCTTGCCCTCCTTAGTCGGGAGTCTGTGGCCCTTTCCTCCCTTTGGAGCTGTGGCTGTTGACGGTGGCTGGCTAGTGTCCTGGGGGGATATCGAATCCGGGCTCCGGCGGCGGCCCTTCCGCCTTCTGCTCCTCTTCCCAGGGGGTGGGCTGGCTGTCCCCTTGCTGCTGGGCGAAGATCCAGACCTGCGGGCTGGTGGGCTCCAATACCCCTGCACCCTTGTCAAGGGGGCTGCAGGGCTGGTGGTGGCTGAGGTGCTCTTTTTACCCCGACGAGAAGGAGGGGGGGGCTCAGGGTCAGGAAAGAAGGTAGCAGTAGAGAGATAGATTTTCTTGGGACAATGGAGAGTGGTAGGTACAGTGGGTATGGGAGTGGAGGGAGAGGATGTGGTTGTAGGCGAGACAAGTTTGCTGTCTTTGGGTGCAGGTGCAGGAGCGGGAGGCTGTCGTGAGGTGGATGGCTGTTGGGTGGGTGGGTGGCTGCGTTTGTGTGGTGTGGAAGAGGGGGTGACAGACACAGTGGGAGAGGACACAGGGGACGTGTAAATGGCAGTGGGGGTGGTGACTGCACGTGTGCGGACTGTACTGGAGGGTGTGCTGGTGATGGAAACACTGGCTGATGGTGAGGTGAATGAAGGTGTGAGTGTAGACGTCACAGGGAGGGAGGAGGGAGACGAGGAGGTGGGGGTCACAGAGGTGGAAGTGACTGTTGGCATGTCTGCATCGGAATGTTGCTTGTGTGAATGTCTGCGTGATCTGTGGTGCTTGTGTTTGGATGAGCTGCTCTTGGGTGTTGAGGTGTGTGCAGGCTGGTCTGATGGTGTGGGTGGGACAGGCAGAGGAACAGGAGACTGGGAGGAGGGAGTTAGTAGAGGGAGGCAGGAGACAGGGACAATGGCTGCCGACAGTGCTGAGGCCAGAGCCTGGAACGATCGCTGATGGGCAGCCTGACCCGAATGAATGCCCTCCAGGTACGCATTGCTGCGATGAACCTCCCTCTCCACCCCCTGGATGGCATTCAAAAGGGTAGTCTGCCCAACAATGAGCGTTCGGAGGAGGTCAATGACCTCCTCACTGAGGGCAGCGGGGGTAACAGGGGCAGGGCCTGAGGTGCCTGGGGCGAAGGAGATGCCCGGCTTCCTGGCAGAGCGGGCACGGGGCGAACGCTGAGGGGCTGCTGGGAGGGAGGAGATGGTGCGCTGGGTGGCGGCTGTACCTGTAATGGCGGGGGGCACGGATGGTGCCACCCCCGCAAGGGAGCTCCCTTCCGAGGACGTGTCCGTGTCGCTGCAGGGTCCAGTCGTCCCCGTTGTGGAGCTCCCCTCGCCCTCCGTCTCACTGGTCCAGTCAGACTCTGTGGCATGGCCCTCCTGGGCCTTGTGAGATGCAGCTCCCTCCTGCCCCGATGCCACTTCTCCTCCGCCTGATGATGCTGATGCACACAAGCACAGAAAGACAAACAAAAAGGGGGGGGGAGAGAGAAATAAAGAGATTTTGAGTACATGGATCACCGGTACAGTTAGCGGACATGACAGACACAGATGCCCCATGCACTAAGTTGCGCACTTGGGGTCCGCTACGCATTCCGTGGAACATGCCCTACACGCCTAGAGTTGACAACTGCACCCATGGATGACACGGCCCAGGGATGGCTGTACTGACACACTACTGAGGGTGGTGGCTGGGGACACAGGGGCTTACGGGGGTGCCCAGCCTACAGATATCGCCCTGGCCTAGGGGGACCCACAGCCCTCCTCCCCCACCCAGACACCTCCACTGCGCGACAACAGAGTAGATAATGCTTGGACTCACCCCCTTGTGTCTGCTGTGCTGCCCTCACGCGCCCATCCAAATCAGGGTAGGCCACCGCCAGGATCCGGAACATCAGGGGGGTCAGTTGACGGCAGGCACCCCGCCTACGTTGGGAGGCCATCCCCAGCAGAGACTCGGCGGTCTTCTTGGTCCCGCGGCAGATGTCCTCCCACCTCTTGCGCCAGTGGGTGCCCCGTCGATGGTGGACCCCCAGTGTCCGGACTTCCTTGGCGATGGCACGCCAAATCCCGATCTTCTCATGGGCGCGGACCTATGTGACACGTACAGGGAGGGAGAAATACCACGTTCAAGTTTGTCGGCATTTTCGTTGCCAGTGGCCCAACGCCCACCATCCCCGCCAGGCCCAACATGCCCCCCATCCCCGCCAGGCCCCCCGCCATGCCCCCCGCCAGGCCCAACATGCCCCCCATCCCCGCCAGGCCCCCCGCCACGCCCCCGCCAGGCCCAACATGCCCCCCATCCCCGCCAGGCACCCGCCAGGCCCCCGCCAGGCCCAACATGCCCCCCATCCCCGCCAGGCCCCCCGCCAGGCCCCCGCCAGGCCCAAAATGCCCCCCATCCCCGCCAGGCCCCGCGCCAGGCCCCTGCCAGGCCCAACATGCCCCCCATCCCCGCCAGGCCCCCCGCCAGGCCCCCGCCAGGCCCAACATGCCCCCCATCCCCGCCAGGCCCCCCGCCATGCCCCCCGCCAGGCCCAACATGCCCCCCATCCCCGCCAGGCCCCCCGCCATGCCCCCAAGCCAGCCAGTGGCCCCAAATCCATATTGAATTAAACTCACTTGTTGGTCTGGAGGACCGTAGAGTAGCGCATACTGGGGGAGGACCCCATCCACAAGTTTCTCCAACTCCTCTCCAGTGAAGGCAGGGGCCCTTTCCCCAGTCGCAGCAGCCATTGTCCCTTCCAGACCGAGGTCACAGCAACACTTGCAGTATAGGTCCTCTCCTGTGAAAGTTCAAGTCGCAAGTGGATAAGTAGATAGAAAATGGCGGTCACGCCCGCGGCGGTGCGTACCGCGGCGGTGCGTACCGCCACCGCCGGCGCCCTTCGCCATTGGCTCCTGAAACCCATAGGCTTCAATGTTAACCAATGCGGCTTCGCGCCGCGGTCTTCGACCGCCGACCGTCGCGGTGTGCCACGCCAGCGCATTGACCTCACATCCCATTGTCACACTTCACAGGTCAGGCAGCCGCCATTTCGAGGGTCCACATGGCTCAATTTCAACTGCGTCACACAGGCCTAGGCCTTGCATAGCCACTCAGACACGCCATTCACTGCATAGAGAATCGTTTACTGTGCAAGCTGTGAGTACGTACCTGTGGGTTGCTTGACTGTGTGCTCCATGTTGTCCTTCCTAGGCACCGTCCGCTGGGTTTGGCGAGGAGACGGATGAATCCTCGCGTGTACCGACCGCTGGTGGACCTGTCGACAATGGAAGAACGCCACATTATCCTGACCTACCGGCTTGACCGTGCCACTATACATGAACTGTGTGCCCAGCTGGAGCCCGACCTGATGTCCCCCATCCGCCAACCCACAGGGATTCCCCCTCTGGTGCAGGTCCTGTCAGTACTCCATTTCTTGGCAAGTGGGTCATTTCAGACAACAGTGGGAATTGCTTCTGGGATGTCTCAGCCCATGTTTTCGAAGGTGTTATCCAGAGTGTTGTCTGCCCTGATGAAATACGTGAGGAGCTACATCATTTTCCCTGAGGTGGGCGAATTGGCTACAGTGAAGGGTGATTTCTACGCCCTTGGACATATTCCCAACGTCATTGGTGCCATTGATGGGACCCATGTGGCTTTGGTTCCCCCAAGAGACAGGGAGCAGGTGTACAGGAACAGAAAAAGTTACCATTCCATGAACATCCAGGTGGTGTGTTTGGCTGACCAGTACATCTCGCATGTAAATGCCAAGTTCCCTGGGTCAGTGCATGACGCCTACATCCTGAGGAATAGCAGCATCCCTTACGTGATGGAACAGCTAGAGAGACACCGTGTATGGCTATTGGGGGACTCTGGGTACCCC
Organism: Pleurodeles waltl; assembly: GCF_031143425.1. Classification (NCBI taxonomy): domain Eukaryota; kingdom Metazoa; phylum Chordata; class Amphibia; order Caudata; family Salamandridae; genus Pleurodeles; species Pleurodeles waltl. Next base: position 970,367,883 of record NC_090443.1, on the reverse strand, counting down.
AACCTGTCGTGGCTACTGACCCCAGTAAGGAATCCCCGGACCAGGGCAGAGGAACGGTACAATGAGGCCCATGGGCGAACTAGGAGGGTGATCGAACGCACCTTTGGCCTCCTAAAGGCCAGGTTTAGGTGCCTGCATATGACAGGTGGATCCCTAATGTACTCACCTAAGAAGGTGTGTCACATCATCGTGGCCTGCTGCATGCTTCACAACCTGGCTTTGCGCCGCCAGGTGCCTTTCCTGCAGGAGGATGGTCGAGACGGTGGTGTAGTGGCAGCTGTGGAACCTGTGGAGAGTGACGAGGAGGAAGACGACGGGGCTGAAACAGACAACAGGGACAGAATCATTGAACAGTACTTCCAATAGGACACAGGTAACAATTCAAACATAAGTTAGTTAATGTGAACTACTCTCCTGCATCTCTGCTGCCTGTCTATTTGCCCCAGTGTATGATGACTGAGTTGTGGCTTTTCCCTCCCTATTTCAGATCTGGGGTCCCCACTACGAGTCCTGTGCTTCGTTTCCCCATGGACTACAGCTTTGTGGCAGCTGTTTGTTGACTTCACTATGTACAAGGACATATTTGCACTGTCATGTCAATTACAATATTTTGAAATCACAGCCAGACTCCAGATAGTTTTGTGCAAAATGGGTGTTTATTTCAGTGCTCAAAATGGGATGGGTGGTTTCAAGTGGGTGGGGGCTATGGTGAAGGAATGTCCATGGCAGAGTCCAGAGTAACAGTCACACAGGTGCATTGTCCAGAGGCCTGTGGAGAGATGGAGCATGGGCAGTTCAAGGATGGACAGGGTGACAATGTGGGACAGTGGGATGACATCAGGTGGTATCCTTTGCTGACGGGGGTCTTGACATCCTACTCTGTCTTCTTGCGAGATCTCAGGGCCCTCTTGCGGGGTGGTTCTTCTCCTGCAGGAGGTGGGGGTCTGGTGGGCTGCTGTTGTGCGGGGGCCTCCTGTCCACTAGCGCCGGCGGAGGTGGTTGGCTGTTCTTGGTCCAGGCTAGTGGCAGGGGCCCTTTGTTGTTGTTGAGTGTCCGTCCTGGTGTTGATGAGGTCCTGCAGCAGCCCTACCATGGTAACCAGAGTGGAGGTGAGGGCTCTGATGTCCTCCCTGTACCCCCGATAGTGTTCCTCCTGCAGTACCTGGATCTCCTGGAACCGGGCCAGTACCGTCGCCATCGTCTCCTGGGAGCGGTTGTATGCTCCCATGATGGTGGTGAGGGCCTCGTGGAGAGTGGGTTCCCTGGGCCCGTCCCCCCCCTGTCGCACAGCTGCCCTCCGAGTTGCCCTGTTTCCCTGGGCCTCTGCCCCCTGGCCGGTGTGCCCACTACCACTGCCCCCAGGTCCCTGTTGTTGTTGGGGTGGTGGGTTATCCTGGGTGCCCTGTAGTGGTAGACACACCGCAGATTGACGCGCCCTGGAGACAGAGGCATGGGCCCGCTGGGTGGGAGCTGTGCTGGTGTTCCCAGAGGGGTTTGGGTCTGTAGTGGCCTGTGCCTGTGTGAGGGGAACCGACTGTCCAGAGGTCCCCGATGGTCCGGGCTGGTCATCAGTGTCCAGGTCGACAGAGCTGCTGTCATCGCTGACGGCCTCTTGGGTGGGGGGTGTGGAGAATTCTGGGCCCTCCGTGGCGGTGTGTTGACGGTCGGGTCCTGCAGGGGTATAGAGGTATGGTTATAGTTTCAATGTGTGGCATATGGGTGTATCTGTGGGTTCCCATGTCCCCAAGTGCTGGCATTCGTGTGTGGGGGCTATGGTGAGGGTGGCTTGTGGGGGGGATGTGTATATGCATTGGGTATGCTTTGGTGATGGGTGTCCATGCTTAGTGGACGCATGCAGGCCTAGGTTTTGGGATGTGTGGGTTGTGATGGTGAGACATTGGCAGGGAATAGGTGTGCTGGGGGTGGGGGTGAGGATGGTGGTGGGGGTGAGGATGGTGGTGGGGGTGAGGGTGGGGGTGAGGATGGGGGTGGGGGAGACGGTGGGGTTCGAGGATGGGGGTGAGGGTTGGGGTATGATTTGGCATGCAGGTGGGGGGGAAGCAGTATTGAAGCTTCAACTTACCAGTATCCATTCCTCCGCCGACTCCTGCGAGGCCGTCAGGATGCAGGATGTTCAAGACTTCCTCCTCCCATGTTGTAAATTGTGGGGGTTGAGGTGGGGGTCCTCCGCCAGTCTTCTGCACGGCGATGTTGTGCCTGGATACCATGGAACGCACCTTCCCCCGTAGGTCGTTCCATCGCTTCCTGATGTCTTCCCGATTTCTGGGGTGCTGTCCCACAGCGTTGACCCTGTCGACAATCCTCTGCCATAGCTCCGTCCTCCGGGCAATGCTGGTGTATTGGACCTGTGTGCCGAATAGCTGGGGCTCTACCCGAACGATTTCCTCCACCATGACCCTGAGTTCTTCGTCTGAGAAGCGGGGGTGTCTTTGGGGTGCCATGGAGTGGTGTGTATGATGTGTGGGGTGGAGTATGTGTAGTTAAGTGTGTTGAGTGTGGTGGTGTGTGTTGTTTTGTGTGTGGATATTGTGTGGGTGATGGTGTAGTGTGCCTCTGTGTGATGGTATTCTGTGATCGCTGCTGTGTCTCTCAGTGCTTCTTTCTGAATTTTTGGTCGTAGGGGTTTGTGGGTGATGTGGGTGTGTGTTTTATATTGTATTGTGTGTGTGGGAGTGGTGTGTGTATGTGTATCAGGTGTGTGGAATTCAAATCGGCCAATGTGGCTGAGTTTTGTTCGTTTGTGTGTATTCTGACCGCGGCGGTGTGTACCGCCAATGGAAAACCGCGTTTGAAAGACCGCCGCGTGGATTCGTGGGTCGTAATGGCATGGGCGTATTTCTGTTGGCGTGACGGTGGAGGTTTGGTCACCTCCACTTTTCCGCCGACCGCTGGTCTGGCGGTCTGTTGTGGCTGTCGGATTTTCGGAGGTTTGGCTGCTGCGGGTCAGAATGACCGTGGCGGGTTACCGCGACCGCGGCGGAATTATGGAGGATTTCTGACCGGCGGTAGGCGCCTTTTACCGCCGAGGTCAGAATGACCACCTATGTGTCTGGTGTTACATGGTAACATTGTTGTGTTGTTGTAGGAGGCTGGCCTGGTTTATAGTGGGTACCTTGGGTACTTACACCTTATACCAGGTCCAGTTATCCCTTATTAGTGAAGTAGCAGTGTTCTAGCAGCTTAGGCTGGTAGAGGTAGCTATAGCAGAGCAGTTTAGGCTGAACTAGGAGACATGCAAAGCTCATGCAATACCACTTATAGTTACACAGTACTTATACACAAGTAAAGCCATTACTCAGGGGGTTATTACAACTTTGGAGGAGGTGTTAATCTGTCCCAAAAATGATGGTAAAGTGACGGATATACCACCAGCCGTATTACGAGTCCATTATATCCTATGGAACTCGTAGTACGGCTGGTGGTATATCCGTCACATTTGGGACGGATTAACACCTCCTCCAAAGTTGTAATAACCCCCTCAGTGTTACCATAAATAAAGGTAGTTTATTTGGGTGACACCGTACCAAAAATATCTTAGAGGCAATACTCCTTCTGGAGGTAAGTATTATACACAATATATACACTAGACACCAAAATAAGGTAAGTAATTAGACATAGGATAGTGGAAACAATAGGAAATGCTATAGAATGCAATGGGAAAAAATAGGTCTAGGAGCAACATAAACCATATACTAAGAAAGTGGAATGCACATCACAAATTCCTCACTAGACAGGTGTAGTGTGTGTAGAATTGCTGGGAGAGTAAGAATACAGTAAATGTAAGTAAATTACCCCACCCTAGAGCCCAGAAAAGCAGGATTAAAGTACTGCAAGTTTTCTTAGGACACACTACACCTCATGATTGGGATTTTGCAGTAACCAACCAAGTCTGCAAACAACAACTGCTGGATTCCTGGACTTGAAGACCTGCAAAAGAAGGGGACCAAGTCCAGAAGTCGAAAGAAGTTCCAGGAAGGGCAGAAGCCCATGCCAACCCAGAAGAGGGTGCAAAAGAAGAGTCCCGGGTTGGATGAAGACTGCAGGAATGCACCCTAAGAAGATACCAGCAGATTCCTGCATGATGCAGAAGATGCCCCACGATGTGAAGATGGATGCAGATGTGATTTTATGTTGGAAGTCGCCAACAAGCCTTGGTTACAATAAAAGTGCGTTTTGCGTCAAAATGACGCTGGCTGGACCCAGGAGGGACCTGGGGGCCTCAACTCTGTGTGAGGAGGAAGAGGGGGCTCTCAGCACTTTAGAGAGCCCTCAGGATGCCAGGCAGCACCCACAGGAGTCCCAGGACATGAGGGCAAAGGAGGTGCAAAACACGGTTGGTGCAGCACAACAAAGGAAGGTCCCACGCCGCCGGAGAACAACTCAGCGAGTTGAGCATCGCAGGATGGAGTGCTGGGGACCTGGGCCAGGCTGTGCACAAAGGAATTTTGCAAATAGTGCACAGAGGCCTCAGGAGGTGAAGAAGATACAGTACACAGGGGTAGGGTCGCTCTCAGGGAAGGCAAGGTCTTACCGCCTCCAAATTGCTTCAGCAGGACTTCAGGACAGTCTATGTCAATGGGGTCCTCCCTCTGCGCCCTTAGGAGCATGCTCATTGCTGTGAGAGGAGTCCAAGGGTACCGGTTGTCGTCTTGGAAGGTGCCTACGTGAGCAGGGGAGTGACTCCGTTACCCCGCGGGAGATTTCTTCGGTCGTTCTGGTGCAGGACGAAGGCAGGGAGTCCTCAGAGCGTGCACACCATGGAAACTGTTCCAGTTCCTGGCTGGAGCTGAAGTTGCAGAGGAAAAGTATCCCTTGTGGATACTTTGTTGTTGTTACAGCGGTTCCTGGAGCAGGCTGCGGTTGATCCGAGGTCAGAGGATGAAGTAGTAGTTGCAGAGGATCCCTGAAGGAAACTTGCAACCAGAATCTGAAGAGAACCCACAGGAGAGAACATAAATTGCCCAGAGAGGGGGATTGGCTACCTTATCAGGTAAGGACCTATCAGGAGGGGTCTCTGACTTCACCTGCTGGCCCTCAAGAGTGCCCCCACACCTTGCAAAGCGATATGGCTGAAGTCTGGGACACACTGGAGGAGCTCTGGGCACCACCCCTAGGGTGGTGATAGACAGGGGAGTGGTCACTCCACTTTTTTTGTCCAGTTTCGCGCCAGGGCAGGGGATAAGGGGTCCCTGTACCGGTGTAGACTGGCTTATGCAAGGAGGGCACCATCTGTGCCCTACAAAGCATTTCCAGAGGCTGGGGGAGGCTACCCCTCCTCAGCCTGTAACATCTATTTCCAAAGGGAGAGGGTGTAACACCCTTCTCTCAAAGGAAATGATTTGTTCTGCCTTCCTGGGACTGGGCTGTCCAGACCCCAGGAGGGCAGAACCCTGTCTGTGAGGTGGCAGCAGCTGTAACTGCACTGCAAGCCTGAGAGAGCTGGTTTGGCAGTACTGGGGGTCCATAGTGGAGCCCCCAGGATGCATGGAATTGGCTCCCCAATACCATATTTGGACTGGTGGGACAATTCCATGATCTTAGACATGTTACATGGCCATATTTGGAGTTACCATTGTGAAGCTACATATAGGTATTGACGTGTGTAATGGTGTCCCCGCACTCACAAAGTCTGGGAAAATGGCCCTGAACTATGTGGGGGCACCTTTGCTAGTGCATGGGTGCCCTCACACTTAGTAACTTTGTACCTAACCTTCAACAAGTGAAGATTAGACATATCAGTGACTTATAAATTACTTAAGTGCAGTGAAAATGGCTGTGAAATAACATGTGCGTTATTTCACGCAGGCTGCAATGGCAGGCCTGTGCAGGGGTTTGTCTGAGCTCCCTATGGGTGGCAAAAGAAATGCTGCAGCCCATATGGATCTCCTGGAACCCCAATGCCCTGGGTACCTAGGTACCATATACTAGGGACTTATAAGGGGGGGGCAGTATGCCAATTGAAATTGGTAAATTAAGTCACTGGCCCACAGTGACAAATTTATAAGCAGAGAGAGCATAAGCACTGAGGTTTTGGTTAGCAGAGCCTCCGTGACACAGTCAAGCACTATACAGACCCACGCATTAGGCCATAAACTATGAGCACTGGGGTCCTGACCAGCAGGATCCCAGTGAGACAGGCCAAAACATACTGACATACAGATAAAAATGGAGGTAACATGCCACGGAAGATGGTACTTTCCTACAGTTGTACAGTGAGTATTGGTCTATGTGTGTTCCTTCACTCACATTAATGGCGTATCTTGTCTGGTATGGGTCTAGTCCTACATTGCTGGCATTCTTTCTGCTGCTTACCCTTTGTACCCATCTTCGACAGTAACACTGTGCCTTCATACATGCCCAGGATGTTAGGACAGATGTGTGTACTTTGAAGATGGAAGTGACAGTATCCCTTCCATTTCCAGGCTTTGCTAGCTCACATGACTGCCACCCACACATCACAGTGTACCAGCCACAACACGTGTGTAGTGTCAGAATGACCTCCACATGTTGGATCTCCAAATGTCCAAGAGAGTCTCTCAGCTGTTCTTCCACATCATTTCATGTACATGGGCATGCACTCACATCTGCATTCCACAACCTATGTAACTTTCACCATTAGTGTATTTTGTTAGTGTGTTGACTCAGCTCAACTATGAGTAGAGGAAATGCCACATGCAACATTTCTGTCTCCGTCTTCACACATACAAATTCGAGGGGTCTATGACATGTTTGGACATTGCTAGACTTACATGCACATTCACAAAAGGAATGGTTGTGGGAGACCTAGACATGTATGTGTTTTGGGCCCTGTATGTTACTCTCTCTTGGTCAGACATGTGAGTGTCATTGAGAGGTACGTTTTCAGATGTCACGTGTGATAGTGGCATAGAGACTTTGCTGGGTTACCTTGCAGACACAATCCAGCCATTGTAGGTAATTGCTACCCCTTTCCTACCTAGGCCATACACCAGTATAGTAGTCTTCATGTGTGTTTCCAGATTTGCTGCAGGCATATGTCAAGCCAACACACTTGTGTAATATGTGTCTGACAATGTAAATTGTAAGTGCTACAGACTATGCTTACATTCGACACACACATTTATGTGGCTGCGCATTCTCCCAATTTATTAATCAATCGTGGCTATGGGGCATATGTGAGAAAAGTAGAGCTGCACCCATTGCTCCCCGCACTTGTTTTGTAGCCCTTAGCGTACTCCACCACCACCCTGTGTGTGCCATATTTAAGAGACAGCGCACCATGCTGCAGGGGTGGGGCCAATAGCGTTCAAGGTATTTCAAGCTATTGATATACTGTACAGGGTTAGGGTCAAACATATGGCCCTAAACCTGACCAGTACATAGTGGCCCATTGATACCTATGGTGTGCCCCCTTTTGGTACCTGCTCAGTGCAGGCGTTACAAATACCCGCAACAGATGTGAAGACGTTTAATCCCTTAGTTTAAACTACCCTATTTTGGCACCCCCCTACTGTGTGTACGCCCCACCCGGCGCAGGCTTAATGTGGCGCAAGGGGTTGAAAGTGGCCCAATGCATGCATTGCACCACTTTGTATATCTGGTGAATGGATCATGGCATTGGAGGGCCTTGAGCATGAGAAATGTGACACTAATGCTGTGCATGGAGGCGCTAGAGCCTCTTAAATCTGGACCTATGTTCCCACATTCTTCACACCTGTCATAGTGTTGTCATGCTCTCTGTGAAATGGGCAACTTTCAAACGGTATGTGATGGTGCTAATGACTATGCCATGGGCATTCTGGTTTAAAGTGATTTAATGGTGTTATTTACACGTTGAATCTTGGTGTGTAGTGTCAACGTGCAGAAGTTCAGTACAATTTGTTGTCACCTTCATACTCCAGCAGCAGTGTTTTGTTGTTCCCCCTCCTCCTGCAGTGCACCATTGTCATCATCCTCCTCACTGGGGACATCGACCAGTTCATCCAAGGGGACATTGGTGCGTATACAAATGTTATGTAATATGGCACACACAAGGATGATCTTGCAGACAAGGGGTGGTGCACATAACAGGCTTCCTCCTGTCAGAGCCAGGCACTTGAGCCTTGATTTTAGGAGTCCAAATGTCCTCTCCACCACATTCCTTGTCATTCTATGGCTCTCGTTGTACACCCGCTCTGCCTCTGTAGTTGGGTTGCCAAAATGGATCATGACCCATGGCTGGATGCCGTAACCTTGGTCCGCTGCCAGGGAATGTGAGAACATGTGTCGGTCATGCATATTTGTTGTTTTCCTATGTGTCATTGCACATATTAGTTTTAAGTGGAGTGATGACTCAGGCTTGCATCTGGTATTGTGTGTGTTCCTGTTTGGATGAATGGTTGCATTGGTGTGTGGTGGTACACATTACTATCATGGGTTGTGCCTCAGGGACCTGGTGATTGTCAATTAAAATCTGGAATGACAGTCCCCCCATGGCAAATACGTATTGTGTTGTCCATATTTGAGGCTGTGTCTAAATGTTAGTGTTGTTGTTGCCAAATGTTAGTGCACCACAATAGCAAAATTTAAATTGACACTATAGTAGCACTACAAGGCCAAACACAGGGCGCCATGTTTCCATGTGGCACTACGCATGCAGTGCAACACTTAGTGACCCTTTGTATCGGATTGTGCCTGTGACAGGCGTCTTGTGTGCAAGGGGGACATTCCCTTATTAGCAGGGCTGGAAAAATTGATGCAGAGGAATCTCCAAGGTTCCAATGCATAATTTTCAACAGATACTTTTCACACAAAAGGCGTTAGAAGGGGGCACACCATTTATTTAAATGGGCCCCTATGCACTGTGCAGGATTTGGTTAGAAATGCTGTAACTACTCCTACAGAGTCCATCAATGGCATCCATTAGCTTGACACTATTGAACTTACTCTTCGCCATGGTGTGCTGTATGTTGTATACGGCGCACACATGGTAGCAGTAGGGGGGCGCAAAAAGGCACAATTACAGTGGTGCTGCTGTAGATGCTGCACCACTTTCCCGACATGTGGCCCTTAGTCCCTTCACATTAGACCTTCAGAAGAGTGAAGTTTTGGGAATTTGTACCTATTTTGTGTGTTGTGTGCTAAGAAACAGGTGTTGGGCCCTGTGTGTTCCATGAGGATCCCCCCTTAGCCCTTGGAACACCTCCCTTGCACAAAGTTTTGTTGTTGCCAATAGCTGGCTGGCATAAGTATGTGCATGAGGTTCATATGCACAAGTGACACAGTTGTATGGTATATTTTGTGATTATGCTAGAGTTTTCAGAGTCCTGTGTGACAGGACAGGGCAAGATATGGTTTTCTGCAGTGCCCTGCTGCATCGCGGAACCAGTCCTTCTAAGTCCCATGTCTCCTCCTTCACATGCATTTCTGGCCTCTCCGAGTACATTGTCAGTAGTGCAGCTGCCACAGTCCACTGTGTCTCACAACCTCCACCCTCTGTCCATTGATAGTCACCCACTGCCTGTATTTCTTAGTGTTGTCAGGCACGAGGGTCCTCTAGACCATCTTACTGTCCCCTAGTGAGACAAGGGTCATCTCATCTAGCTCTCACCATTCTCCTGGAACCAACTCCTCCCCAAGTGCTACACTGGCCAAACCCTGTGACTGTGCACTAGTGGGTGCCGGTGCTCGCTTGAGACACCTGGGGTCCCCCCTAATGTGACCCTCCTGATCACATGCGAAACCTTTAGAGAACTCCCCATATTTAACCTTACCCCCCCGCCCCACTTCTTCTGATGGGGGCCCTGCCCTCCAATGGTGGACTCTCCCCATACATCTTTTGGACCCTGGTACTCTCTCAATGGTCCGCCTCTTGGGAAAACTTCCTGGGGTCACTCAGCTTGTTAATCAGGTGCTGGTGCAGCTCTAGAAAACAAAGGCTATACAAGTGCTCCCACGCAATCAAACTGCACAGCCCCTCATAAGTTGTTACCTTGCTGCCCTTCAACCATCCATCCATTGCCCTGCAGAAAGAATCTATGCATTCCAACCAAGTTTGAGAATTTCCCTTCTTGTAAGATCTGAACTTTCCCTTGTACTGCTGTGGAGTGAGACCATACCTAATGAGTAGGGTGTCGTCCATGGCAGAGTAGGTGAGCCCCTGAGGATTCCCTAGGGCTGTCAAGGTGTCCCTCCTTTCTACCTCAAAGTGCTTCCACAGACCCGCCCCCCAGTGTACCTCAGGGACCAGGTTCATGTGAAGAGCTGACTCATACCCCCTAAACCACAAGCGTATGTCATCCTCCCTCTTATAATTCTTCACCAGATCTTTGGAAATGTGCACTCTCTTCTCGGGTTGCACTGGGGTACTGCTGCCACCAACTGTGCTGGGCCTGTCCTTCAGATCCAGATCCTTTAAACTCAACTTGTGTGCAAAGATTAGTTTCTTCTCTTCCATGGCACGTTTGTCTTTCTCTTCTTCCCTTTTTTATTCTAGCCAGCTGCAGCTTCCTCTCATGCTAGAATCTGAGCTTCTTCATTTCTAGTTGATGCCTTCTGATCTTCTGACACCCTCACCACCGCCGAGCACATGCACTTCCAGATCCACACCGACCCCAACACCACCCTCAGAGGAACTCTCATCTACAGACCTCCCGGACCCCGCCCACAGTTCAGTGACACCATCGCTGACCTCATCAGCACCCACGCCCTCGCTTCCACGGACTACATCCTCCTCGGGGACCTGAACTTCCACCTCGAGAACAACAACGACGCCAACTCCACCGCCCTGATCGACAACCTCGCCAACCTCGGACTCAAACAGCTAGTAACGACACCCACTCACGCCGCTGGACACACGCTTGACCCCATCTTCTCCGCAAGCCCCCACGTCTCCTTCAACCACACCACCGAACCACACTGGACCGACCACAGATGCGTCCACTTCACCTTCAGAAAACCCACCACACACCGCCGCACCCAACAGCTACCACGCCGCTGCTGGGGCAAGGTCACCGGGGACCAACTGACTACCGCCCTCGCCCTGAGACCACCCACCAACCCCACCGACCCAGACACTGCCGCGACCAACCTCACACAGTGGATCAACGACTGCGCCAACACCCTCGCCCCTCTCAAGACCTTTACAACCAACCACACCAACAAGAAAGCCGCCTGGTTCACCGAGGACCTCCGTATCTCCAAGCACACCTGTCGGAAGCTGGAGAAGAAATGGCTCCACGACCGAAGACCAGACAACCACACAGCCCTCAAGAGTGCCACCCGCAGACATCACCAACTCATCAGGACCGCCAAGAAGACCGCCTTCAAGGACCGCCTAGACAACAACGCACACAACACCAAAGAGCTCTTCAGCATCGTGAAAGAACTCTCCAACCCCAGCTCCATCACCAACGACATCCCGCCATCTCAAGACCTGTGCGACTCCCTGGCCACCTTCTTCCACCGCAAGATCACCGACATCCACGACAGCTTCAACCCCGACCCCCCCTCACCCACCACCGAGTCCACCACCCCTGCGACTACCACTCGCACCAGTCGCCTGACCGCCTGGTCCAGTGTCAGGGACAAAGACACCATCAAAACCATGAACTCCATCCACTCCGGATCCACATCGGACCCCTGCCCTCACCACGTCTTCAACAAAGCCAGTGCAGCCATCGCGCCCCACCTCCGGAAAACAATCAACTGTTCCTTCGAGACAGCAACCTTCCCAGAAAGCTGGAAGCACGCCGAGATCAACGCCCTTCTGAAGAAGCCCAAGGCGGACCCCAAGGACCTCAAGAACTTCCGTCCCATCTCCCTGCTCCCTTTCCCGGCAAAAGTGACCGAGAAGATTGTCAACAAACAGCTGACCCGCTACCTCGAAGTCAACAACATCCTGGACCCGTCCCAATCTGGTTTTCGCAGTAACCACAGCACCGAGACCGCCCTCATCGCTGCCATTGACGACATCCAGACCCTGATGGACAAAGGAGAAACAGCTGCCCTCATCCTCCTGGACCTATCAGCAGCCTTTGACACGGTCTGCCACCGCACCCTATCAGCACGCCTCCATGACGCCGGTATCCAAGAGAAGGCCTTGGCCTGGACCACATCCTTCCTCTCCGGCAGAACCCAGAGCGTCCGCCTCCCACCCTTCCGCTCCAAAACCACTGAGATCATCTGCGGCGTCCCACAGGGATCCTCCCTCAGCCCGACACTGTTCAATATCTACATGGCCCCCCTCGCCCACGTCGCACGACAACACAACCTCAACATCATCTCCTACGCCGACGACACCCAGCTGATCATATCCCTCACCGAAGATCCCGACACCGCCAAAGCTAACCTCCACCGAGGAATGAAGGCCATAGCCAACTGGATGAAGGACAGCAGACTGAAGCTGAACTCAGACAAGACGGAGGTCCTCATTCTCGGACCCACCCCATCAGCCTGGGATGACTCTTGGTGGCCCACGTCACTAGGCACAGCCCCGGAACCCACGGACCACGCACGCAACCTGGAGGTCATCCTCGACTCCACTCTCTCCATGACCAGGCAAGTCAACGCCATCTCCGCGTCCTGCTTCAACACCCTCCGTATGCTCCGCAGGATCTTCAAATGGATCCCCCTTGACACGAGAAAAACCGTTACCCAGGCCCTCATCACCAACAGACTCGACTACGGGAACGCCCTCTACTCAGGAACTACAAACAAGATCCTGAGACGACTCCAACGCATCCAGAACGCCTCGGCCCGACTCATCCTCGATGTCCCCGCCGCAGCCACATCACACTCCACCTAAGAGGCCTGCACTGGCTCCCCATCAACAAAAGGATCACCTTCAAGCTCCTGATCCACGCACACAAAGCACTGCACAACACCGGACCCACCTACCTCAACAACCGACTCAGCTTCCACACCCCCACCCGAAGCCTCCGCTCAGCCAACATCGCCCTCGCCACAGTCCCCCGCATCCGAAAAACCACAGCCGGCGGCAGATCCTTCTCCTACCTCGCCGCCAAGACCTGGAACACTCTCCCCACCATCCTACGACAGACCCAGGACCTGCTGGCCTTCAGAAGACTCCTCAAGACCTGGCTCTTCGACCAGTAGCACCCCCCTCCCCAGCGCCTTGAGACCCTTGCGGGTATGTAGCGTGCTTTACAAATGCAGTGATTGATTGATTGATTGATTGATCTCCCTCCTGTCCTCCAGTTCCTCCTGTGTCAGGCCTTTAGAAGAAACACTGCTGCCTGCCCAGGAGGCCCTCCCGCCAGGCAAGTCAGGGTTATCCAATAAAACATCATGTATGCTCTGCACCTCCTCATCCACAACAATATTCTCCTCTGCTGTGTGCTCCGTGGTCTCTTTTTCTGCCAACCAGGCCCTTAGCCCCTTTTGCAGCTCCTCCTTCCTAGTGGAGCTGGACATTTGAACTCCTTGCCGAACTGCTTCCCTAGCTCAAACACCACATATGTAGCAACTGCGGATGTCTCCCCAGACTGAGACATGCTTGTGGATAAGGCTCAACAAAGGTCAAAGTTTCAAAAGGCAAGGGAAATCCAAAAAGGGAAAGGAAAAGCAAAAATCCAATAGAAAAACTGTACAGTGTGTGCACCAGTCACTGTATGGCAAGTGCAAATACAAGTCCTATCCCAACCTCTGGTCACAAATGTTAGAAATGGGTTCTCTAGTTGGCAGTCAGTTTACACCCTTTACAAGTAGGGACCCTCACTCTATTAAGGGCAAGGGAGGTACACAGCTCAGATAACCCCTGCTTACCCCCTGGGTAGCTTGGAACAAGCAGGCAGGCTTTACGCAGAGGCAAAGTGTAAAGTATTTGTACAAACACACACAGTAACACAGTGAAAACACCATAAGAGGAATCAACACCAGTTACGAAAAATCGCCAATATTCATCTAAATCAAACAAGACCACAACAACAAAAACCTAACATACACAAGCAAAGATATGAATTTTAAAAGGAAGAAGAGTCAATCCATAGAAATGAATGGATGCTTTGTTTGAACACAAAGTACCTGGCATGTGTAAAAAATAAAGCCGCAAGGGGGACAGGGCATCGGAAAACCAAGTGAAGTGTTGATTCTTTCCTTGCAGGAGAGTGGTGTGTTGATGTCCAGACAAGCAGTCTCTGGTCCATGCAAGGATTTTTGCAGATTTGATGCCCAGGGACGATGCGTGGAAAATCCAGACACATGGCAACAATAAATCCGCGCTGAGTCGTTTTTGCTGGCGCTTCCTCAATTTTACTGCTGCGGTGCAAGCGCTGCATCACTTTTTCTGCTGCTCGGCTCTGGTGCATGGATTTTTTATCCGGTTTCACCAGCTTCTCCTTCCAAGGGCCCAGAGACTGTAAAAGGTACCACTTGGCAGGCCATGGGTCTCAGCAAGAGTGCCCAGGTGCTGGCAGATGAAGTCTTTAATGTCCTTGAGACTTCTGAACAGGAGTGTGAGAATAGGTAGGGATTCTAGCAATTAGAATGTTAGGCGCGTGCGGGCAGGATCGGGCGGACGGTTGGAGGCGGTGATGGCTCTGTCTGTCGGTGCCGCTTGCTTGGCTTAACTTGAATGAACATCCATATTAACCCCGCGTATGCCTCACCGTTTCTTGGACCTCTCTTCAACATTGGCGACGAGGGGGAACAGTCAGTGGCACCGAAGGCACCGTTAAGATTGAAAAGACGCGTCTGTTGCCACGACCTGACCTTCGTCAGACCAGCATTTAAGGACGTTATTCGACGATTTCATTGGACTGCCATTTATCTTCCTGAAGTCGTGGATGATGATGTATTCATTTAGACGCTTATTGGTAACTGTGAGCCTAGGGGTGTGTACATCTAAAATCTAGAGCGCGTTTTTCAACAAAATAAAAGAAATAGGAACAACAGCGGCCATCTTGAGGTAAAATTTGTACATTGAACTTGTGCTTATCATCTGGTACATGTCCAAGGAAGCAGCGGCGGCCATCTTGACTTAATTCTTCAGTTTTACTTTACTGCTCAGACATTGCGTGCTAATCCACAGTGGATATTGTTATGCATGTGCAACTTTTATGATGCTGGGTTATAATGCATCATTGTTTTTACATGCTTGCTAGTTTTTTTTCTATATTTGTTTTTTTTTTCTTCTTTGCCATTTTGGAATTTTGGATTTTTAGTATGTCGAACATCCATCCTCCACCATTTTTTCTTGCTGAACCTGGTGAACCTCCTATTCAATGGGAACTATGGATAGACTTATTTGAAGCTTATGTGGAAGTTTTGGAAGAGCAGGAATGACCTCCTGAAAGACATTTGGCGTTATTGAAGCATAGATTGGGCGCTATCGGATTGAGAGAATTCAAGAACTTGCCACCAGTTAAGAATGCTGGAAATATTAACGTCTATGAACTTGCTAAGAAGCAACTTCAGGAACGTTATGGTAGAAAGATAAATGTAGTATTGGAACGCTACAAATTTTATTCCAGATCACAACAGGATGAAGAATCTATTGATCAATTTGTAGCTGCTCTTAGAGGTTTAGCTGTACTTGCAAGTTTGAACAAATGTTGTATGACCAAGTTTTGCAGGATCAGATTCTGATGAAAACTAAATCTCACAAAATTCAAGAGAAATTGTGGTCGTGTGGTAGCGACTTGTCCCTGAACCATGCAATTGATGTAGCGCAAACAATGGAAGTGTCTGAAAAATGTATTCAAACAGTAAGGAAGAGTATGAATGATGCTGAACATGGTGTGGTTGATGTTAGCGCTATTACTAAAGACTCGAAAGGTGTTGAAAAGAGTATTGAACGGAAGAAGAGTACTACAAGGAATTGTTACAGATGTGGTGCTGCTTACCACTTAGCAAATTCTAAGAAGTGTCCAGCAACTAACAAGTGTTACAATCTATGTAAGAAAATAGGACACTTTAGCAAAGTGTTTAAGAGTATGAAAGGGGTCAGTTATATTTCTAGGCAAGAAGATCTCGATTGTGTAGGGGTGCATGAAGTGGTTTTGAGTGTGTTACCTAATGATGATCGAATGTCTCAGGATCGGTTGGCTGGTTTACCCACTTGTGACTTGTGCATATATGGCGTGGTGGTCACTACCATGGGTGACTCATGTGTGTGGTTTACGATCATGTGTTTGAGTAAATTTAAGAGTTTGTGGCCTGGTAGGAAGTTAATACCTTCCGATGTGAATCCTGGGAGTTACACAGGGCACAAAATTCCTATTGTTGGTTATGTCAACGTGCACATGGAGTTTGGGAAAAGACAGTGTGCAGGTAAGCTATACGTAGCTGAAAGGGGTCAAGCAATTTTTGGATGGCACACGTAAAGAAATTAGGAATTAAGATTGATCCTACGAAATCTCATCCCGTGCATGCCGTGTTGAAGCATGATTTTCTGGGAGAGCTGCAATATGACAAATTAGAAGAATGGTATCCTACAGTGTTTTCGAAGTCTTTGGGTAAATTGGAAGGATTTAAACATAAAATTATATTACACGAAAACGCCAGTCCTGTGAGGCACAAGGTACGCAATGTTCCGGTAAATTATAGACCTAAGTTAAAAGAATTGTTGAAGGATTTGTGCAACAAAAATATTATCAAACCGATTGAGAGCAGCTCTGATTGGATATCACCAGTGGTTTTATCTCTTAAGAAAAATGGGGATCTCAGATTGTGCGTCGACTTAAGATCTTTAAATGAAGTGATCTGGGTTGATACATTTCCATTACCAAATCTGCAAGAATTGGTTTCTTCTATGTGCCAAGCTTCAATCTTTTCTACTATTGATTTATCCAGTGCATATCATCAGATAGAACTGGATCAATCTTCAAAGCATTACACAGCATTTGTAACAACGGAAGGTGCGTTTCAGTATATAAGAATGCCCTTTGGTCTTGCTAGTGCATCTGCAGTATTCCAAAGGAAGATGAACAAGATCTTTTGTGACGTGAGTAATGCAAGGGTGTTTCAGGATGACATATTGATATATGGCAAGAATAAGGTGGAACATGACAAAGTTCTCAAGTATTTTTTAACATTGCTTGACAAAAATGGCTTAACTGTAAGGAAAGATAAATGTAGATTTGGCCAATCCCAAGTGGAATATTTAGGACATGTCATTTCATCTGAAGGTATCCGTCCCAAAGTGAGTCATGTAAAAGCTATAGTGGACGCACCTATACCAGAATGTAAGGAACAACTAATGTCGTTTTTGGGTCTCACTGAATTTTATTCTCGATTCATAGAGAATTATGCAACCAAGGTGGAGAATTTGAGAAAGATTTTAAAGAAAAATTTTAAATTTGTGTGGGAGCAAGAACAGTCAGAATGTTTTGACTGTATCAAATGAGAAATTGTGAATTCACCACGTCTGAAACCATTTGTAACGAATGCTGATTGTATAATTGCAGTTGATGCAAGTAATTATGGCATTGGGGCTGTTTTATCGCAGAAAAATAATGGTGAGAATTGGATTGTATCTTATGCCTCACGCACTTTATCTCAATCTGAAAGAAATTACTCAGTGATTGAGAAAGAACTGTTAGCAGCTTCATGGGCTGTAGAAAGATTTCGAATGTATGTGTGGGGAAGAAAATTTTAATTGTGTACGGATCACAAACCTTTAGTAAATATTCTACAGCCGGGCGGTGGACGGAATTTGTCTCCAAGATTAGCAAGACTTGCTTCCAAATTGCAAATGTATTTCTTCGAAATAGAGTATATGCCCAGTAGAGATAATTTTATTGCTGATGGATTGTCTAGGTTACCTATTCAAGACGCACATGAAGTCGTGGAATGTGATGTTGCATATACGTATGCTGATGTCATTTCTGGTTCTGAGATGAATTGTGAGACAGAACAAACAGTATTAACTGAACAAGTATGGGAACGAGAAATGATGAAAGAAAATGAAATGCAATTGATAAAAAAATATATAAGCGATGGGTGGCCTAGTGAGAGATCTCTGAGAGGTGAGAGTGCAGTGTCATGGAAATTGCAGAGTGAACTTAGTTTAGAAAATGGTATAATCATGCGTGGTGACAGAATAATTCCTCTGAAGGGAGTACGTGATGTGATTGTGCAAAGAAGTCATGTTGGTCACAGCGGAATGTCTCTGAATAAACGGCAAGTAAAGGAATTTTTCTGGTGGGCAGGTGTGGATGCAATGGTTGACAGATTTGTGGGAAATTGTGCTGCTTGTGCCCAAAGTGACAAGAGTGCCAAACCTTGTTCTGCACCGATATTGCCAGTTGAACTACCTGATAGGCCTTGGAGGAAATTGGCTATTGATTTCATTGGTCCGTTCTCCACTTTACCAGCAAGAGAAGCTTCCGCTGTTGTTTTGATGGATTATTTTTCCAAATGGCCTGAGGTTGAGTATGTGAGCAAAATTTCCACTGAGGTTGTCATAGAGTTTTTGGAAAATGTTTTTGCTAGAGAAGGGTTCCAGAGACATTAGTATCTGATAATGGTCTGCAGTTTACTTCTACAAAAATGGCAGCATTTTTGGAAAGAAACGGCATTAAGCATGTCAGGGTAGCTTTGTATAATCCTTCTTCTAATGGATTGGTTGAACGATTTAACAGAGTTGTTAAGGAAACTATTCAACTAGCTTTAATGTCTGGAATTCCGTGGAAGGAAGCAGTAAGAAAGATGCTTTCTTCCTACAGGGCATCGCCGCATTCCGTGACAGGGAAAATGCCTTTTGAACTGTTAAGGGGAAGGAAGCCTTCTACCGGTTTGGTTCCTTGGTGGTTGATGGAAAGAAATCGTGGGAAATTCATGGTAGTTTGTGATGAGGAGATGAGGAACAGGGTGCTAGAGTTCCAATCTCAGGTTAAGTTGTGCCATAATGTCAGATCCAGTATTGGTGGACTGAAAGTGGGACAAAGTGTCCGAGTCAAGTTACCTGGATTTGTGGAAAAAGGGAAATCTCAATGGTCCGAACCAAGGAAGATTGTGAGAGTCTTGAAAAATGCGGTAAAATTGGATGATGGCAAAGTTTGGAATGTAAGGCGTGTGTCTATATGTAGGCGAGAGCCTAATGTTGTGATGCGGGATGCAGAGTGTAGAGAGGAATGCAGTGGATATCTATTTGGAAGCGATTCTACTGGTGTGGTTGAGTCCGGGTGTCATGATGATCATGTCAATGAGTGTGAAGTGCCACGCCATAGCGAGAGGGACAGAAAGATGCCCACATACTTAAAGGACTATGGGCGTGATTCCAACCCCAGCGGGCGGCGGTCGCCGCACGCCTGGCTGGAACCGCCATATGGCCGCTCCGCGGTCAAAAGACCGCGGGGGCCATTCTGACTTTCCCGCTGGGCCGGCTGGTGCCCGCCAAGGGAGCGCCCGCCGGCCCAGCGGGAAAGGGCCTGCAACACTGAAGCCGGCTCCGAATGGAGCCGGCGGTGTTGCAGGTGTGCGACGGGTGCAGTTCCACCCGTCGCGCTTTTCACTGTCTGCTAAGCAGACAGTGAAAAGCATACTGGGGCCCTGTTAGGGGGCCCCTGCACTGCCCATGCCAGTGGCATGGGCAGTGCAGGGGCCCCCAGGGGCCCCAGGACACCCGTTCCCGCAATCCTGTTTCTGGCGGTGAAAACCGCCAGAAACAGGCGGCGGGAAGGGGGTCGGAATCCCCATGCAGGCGCTGCTTGCAGCGCCGCCATGGAGGATTCGCCCAGCCGGGGCTAATCCAGCGGGAAACCGCCGGACCCGGCTTTCCGACCGCGGCTTTACAGCCGCGGTCGGAATGGGCAATGAAGCACCGCCAGCCTGTTGGCGGTGCTTCAGTCATCCGTGGCCCTGGCGGTCAGAGACCGCCTAGACAACAACGCACACAACACCAAAGAGCTCTTCAGAATCGTGAAAGAACTCTCCAACCCCAGCTCAATCACCAACGACATCCCGCCATCTCAAGACCTGTGCGACTCCCTGGCCACCTTCTTCCACCGCAAGATCACCGACATCCACAACAGCTTCAACTCCGACCCCCCCGCACCCACCACTGAGTCCACCACCCCTGCGACTACCACTCGCACCAGTCGCCTGACCGTCTGGTCCAGCGTCAGCGACGAAGACACCATCAAAACCATGAACTCCATCCACTCCGGATCCCCATCGGACCCCTGCCCTCACCACGTCTTCAACAAAGCCAGCGCAGCCATCGCGCCCCACCTCCGGAAAACAATCAACTGTTCCTTCGAGACATCAACCTTCCCAGAAAGCTGGAAGCACGCTGAGATCAACGCCCTTCTGAAGAAGCCTAAGGCGGACCCCAAGGACCTCAAGAACTTCCGTCCCATCTCCCTGCTCCCTTTCCTGGCAAAAGTGACCGAGAAGATTGTCAACAAACAGCTGACCCGCTACCTCGAAGTCAACAACATCCTGGACCCGTACCAATCTGGTTTTCGCAGTAACCACAGCACCGAGACCGCCCTCATCGCCGCCACTGACGACATCTGGACCCTGATGGACAAAGGAGAAACAGCCGCCCTCATCCTCCTGGACCTATCAGCAGCCTTTGACACGGTCTGCCACCGCACCCTATCAGCACGCCCAATGACGCCGGTATCCAAGAGAAGGCCCTGGCCTGGACCACATCCTTCCTCTCCGGCAGAACCCAGAGCGTCCGCCTCCCACCCTTCCGCTCCAAAACCACTGAGATCATCTGCGGCGTCCCACAGGGATCCTCCCTCAGCCCGACACTGTTCAATATCTACATGGCCCCCCTCGCCCACGTCGCACGACAACACAACCTCAACATCATCTCCTACGCCGACGACACCCAGCTGATCATATCCCTCATCGAAGATCCCCACACCGCCAAAGCTAACCTCCACCGAGGAATGAAGGCCATAGCCGACTGGATGAAGGACAGCAGACTGAAGCTGAACTCAGACAAGACGGAGGTCCTCATTCTCGGACCCACCCCATCAGCCTGGGACGACTCTTGGTGCCCTACGTCACTAGGCACAGCCCCGGAACCCACGGACCACGCACGCAACCTGGGGGTCATCCTCGACTCCACTCTCTCCATGACCAGGCAAATCAACGCCGTCTCCGCGTCCTGCTTCAACACCCTCCGTATGCTCTGCAGGATCTTCAAATGGATCCCCCTCGACACGAGAAAAACCGTTACCCAGGCCCTCATCACCAACAGACTCGACTACGGGAACGCCCTCTACTCAGGAACTACAAACAAGCTCCTGAGACGACTCCAACGCATCCAGAACGCCTCGGCCCGACTCATCCTCGATGTCCCCCGCCGCAGCCACATCACACTCCACCTGAGAGGCCTGCACTGGCTCCCCGTCAACAAAAGGATCACCTTCAAGCTCCCGATCCACGCACACAAAGCACTGCACAACACCGGACCCACCTACCTCAACAACCGACTCAGCTTCCACACCCCCACCCGAAGCCTCCGCTCAGCCAACCTCGCCCTCGCCACAGTCCCCCGCATCCAAAAAACCACCGCCGGCGGCAGATCCTTCTCCTACCTCGCCGCCAAGACCTGGAACACTCTCCCCACCATCCTACAACAGACCCACGACCTGCTGGCCTTCAGAAGACTCCTCAACACCTGGCTCTTCGACCAGTAGCACCCCCCCTCCCCAGTGCCTTGAGACCCTTGCGGGTATGTAGCACGCTTTACAAATGCAGTGATTGATTGATTGATTAATTGATTGAAAGGAAGTTCACATGCAGTCAATTGTATCAGCAATAGTGAAATTATCCATGTAACAGGGGCAGTCTGCAAGGCGGTAACATAACCGCCCCAAGGAGGGACAAACATATAGCATTTACCAAAGAAAACTAAGGATTTTTGAAAGGCAAGTCAACGAATGAGTAAGAGTGATGGGTGTGCATTGGGCATGGTTAAAAGCCCAATACTTGCAACAGGTCAAAGCGCTTGCGCGCTCAACCTTAACACCAAAAATACAGTACACCCATTTTCCCACGCTTGCAGCAACTAGAGGCTGTTCATAGGCTTATCATTATTTATGGCTGCCACGTCACAGACTGCTTTTTAATAATTTAATATTTTTCCTTTGTTGTGAGTCTCCCCTCAGTAATGGATTCTGGTGAGTGGCTCTTGCTGCAAGCACCATGAGTCCTGTTAGCTGCTTCTAAAACCTCAGGGCCAGATTTAAGTGAAAATTACGGTGTGCGTCACTGCACCAAATTTGGCAGCGTCACGCACCATCATTTTCAAAACTCAGGGATGTGCAATATTTACAATAATACTGCACACCCCTGTGTTCCCCCTGCACTGGTGCAAAATTTTCTGCCATGCACCACTGCAACCACCCTTGCACCATAATGCACGGATAGCTGCATTGAGGGATGTATTGTTTTTGTGGAGGAAGGGACACCTTCCTCCACAAAAACAATCTTCAATTGTGATTTGCTCCTTCTATGTGTGCTGCAGAATGCAGCACACATGAAAAAAAACAAAAAACGAGGAGAAATTAAAGCAATTCTCCTCACTGTGCCACTCTAACGCCACCCCTGGTCTGACGTTAGATTTTGGCCCTACATTAGGTTTATGAAAACTCTTAAATCTGGGTCACCGTCAAAATGCAATGGGTGTTGCTGTGGCACGTCCACAGCAACACCCATTGCATGCCCCTTCAACGCAAAGTGCTGCGTGTGAGGGAGCAGTATTTACAAGGTGGAGTTAAGCCACAAAAAGTGGCTTAGCGTCACCTTGTTAATACGGTGCAGGACATAGCCCCACCAGAGCGTCACTAAAAGTGACTAGGGGCTCTTAAATATGCCCTTTAGTTCCTTATTTTACTTCCATCTACTTAAAAAAACAGAGGATCATCTCAATCCCAGGATGCGGACCCATGGCAAATCATGAAACGGATCTTTACATGCTACAATTAGGGCAATTCAATTATGCGAAGCTGCCGCTGTGGCATTTTCCTCATAATTATAGACTTGCTGCATTTTCCTCATAACTCATAATTTGCCGCGTAATCAGCAGATTACCTTTTTTTTCTAGATCAATATTACTAAAAACATGGCAACCCGTGTTGCTACGTAGTGGAAGACCCATTGCAAAAGTTGACTGGTCACCTTCCTGTTGCTTATTGGTGTGTTTAGTAGTCATGCTTGATCTTAAGAGTTGAAACCTTTTGGCCAGATAGTGTTAACGTGTAAAAAAAAAAAATGACAAAACAATGAAGTAATAGTCACAAAAGTCCTGCATAATTTGCCTTTTCTTGCTGCGTAATGTGGACCGCCCCTGCTGCATAATTCCAGCGGTCTTGGCTAGGTTGATGCCAGAGAATGTTCATTTGCTCTGTAAAGAGGTCTATCGCTCATCATTTCAGTGTTCTTAATTTGTACCTTGTACAAATTCAGCCCGCTTCCAGAAAGCCTAGAAAATGTGACAGGGAAGATACATGGTATTGCTGATGAGCCCCCACCCTACTAAGCTCCCAGACCTGAGCAGTAGCTTCCTCTTGGTAATCTAGCAAGTTCACACAGGTAGGCACGCACAACTGCGTGAAATTGACCAGAGCGAGGAATACCAGGGAGAAGAGGCACACGCCCCACCTGCTTGCATCCCAAAATAAACAACTTGATTCAAAACACAAAGACAGCTTTGAGGAGCAGGCAGCCCATCACAAGCTTCTCTATCCCCATGTGTATGAGATTCAAGGAAGCAACGGGAAGAGCTGAGCCACCAGTGAGCAGCTCATAGCTGCCAGTCAGTGTCACATTTGCTATTCTGGTCCTGGCTCCCGAAGAGTTTAGCTGGGTTTAATCCAATCTTCGGAGACAACATGCTGGCTGCAATTTCAATTGCTGGAGCTGGTGTGCTGGTTATGGAACCAATACTGCACACTTAAGAGCTCCACACAAACACTGCAGTCCTCTACTGCCCTGAAAAGGTTGTTTTGCCTCCACTGGAAACGCACGTGCCTCTGGAGCGAAAGTGTTTCATATCTAGCAATGTGAGACAAGCAGCACCCGGTCAAATAACGCTGCATTGAATTAAAGAGGAAATAGGGAGGTTTTTTAAAAATATGTTGCCATCACTTTATCAACCACACTGGGGCAATTTCTTACAATTCTAAGATGCTGTAAAATTTAAAGTGAAATTTCCACCGGTGATATGTCCCACATTTTACCTCACGTTAATCACACAGCAGGACAAACAGCACCAATATCAGAGAGGGTGATTGCAGCGAAAACAATAACATACAAGCACTTTTGCCTAGCATTTCAACAAAGCTCTAATGAAGTTAGCAGAGCAGTCTGAGAAGATTTATGACCCCAGTAAAGATCAGCAATGCCATGTGTGCGATGTCGTGAGTGCTGGCAGGGAGGGGCCCTGCAGAGAGAGCTACAAGGACAGCAATGGAATAAAACCAAAACAAATGTCAGGGACATAGGAGGAGGTGGGAGGAATGGAATCCTGCAATAAAACGCAGGCAGCTACGAGCCTAAAACACCCCCACAGTGAAAGGGAGCATCAAAGAAATGGAATAAAAGTCCATCACAGCAACAGATAAAGAAACCAAAGTGGAACGATACAGTAGTAGGTCAATGCTCTGAAACAGAAAAAGGAGGAAGAAAAAGGCAGAACTGACCACTAGCAAGCAAGAATTTTTAAAGGACACCACAACCAACTAATGAAATCGCTTCCTGCTGCATTATAAGTATACTTAAGTATACTTAAGTATACACCAGGTCTAACGCTAAGGCTCGACCTAAAAATAAGTAAGTGAAGTCACAGCTGATGAAGACTGATACTGAAGAATCATAAGGACTGGGAAAGTGCTAGGATACCAAAGATAAGTAGCAGGAATTCCCCAGGAGCCCATGTGCAGAGGTGTTACCCAGTGTCGGATGTCCCATAGGATAACATTGGCTGCGTTTAGCAAAAGGTTGGAAATTGACCCTTCCCAGAGGACCCCGAGGAAACCCATTGGAACAAGGAAGGTTCAAGATTCCCAGAGAAGTGGACTTGCTACACCAGGGAGCCTGGATGTCTGGGGGTGAAGTTGGGTCAGAACCTCTCATTGAAGTCAATTAGTACCTCGGCTGTCCAGCTGCTGCAGTGGTCCGTGAACTAGGTCAGTGGAACACAGGCATGGATTCCAGGCAAGAAGCACTTGTAGAGAGAGGGGACATATTCCTATCCACCTGGACTTATCCAGGTTGTGCAAGTGGGCAATGCCTATCCTTCTTGTGGATGGTTTTCTGTTGGCCGGTTGTCAGGGAGATGCAGCTGCAGTGTCCAGGCGATGTTCAAGGATCCAAGGAGTCATCCACGAGCTGTCCTATGCCAGTTGTCGATTGCAGAGGGGTCAGTAACCAGCAGGGCCACCAACCAGTCAGGGCAAATGCAAAAGGAGGGCTGAAAAAAGAGTTGCAGAAATGGGGCCCAACAAGGACCAAGGGATTCAGCCTTTACAGGTAACTCAGGACAAGCTCTTGGTAGTGAAGAGAGCCTGCAAGACCCCAGGAGAACACTCTGGGAGCAAAGCACAGGGAGTCGCGAGGAGGCCGTAGCTGTACAAAGAAGTTGGATGCCCATGTTGCAGAGGCTACAGGGAGGACAACATTCATGGAGCTGTGTAATGTTGAGGCTGGGGCTTCTTGGAGCTAGGAAGTCTTTGTGCTGAAGAGCCAACAAGCCTTGGTAATGACAACAGATGCAGTAAACAGGGGTTCCATCCCAGCAGCTCCAACGAGGGACCACTATCTTTCCTGTTACACAGAAGACAGTTCAGACCTCTAGAGAGCCACAGAACCACCACTTGTGTTGCAGAGCCTTGAGAAGTCCATGGATCAGCAGGATCCACAAACAGGTCATAGATGTCGAGGTGCCTGCAGTTGCAGGGAAGTGACTCCTTCAATCAAAGGGAGATTCCTTCTAGACGTCCTTAATGCACGCAGAGTCCTTGTAACTCTGAAGGATGCCATGGAAGTTGAAGTGTTTCCTGCAATGCTCGGTAACAAAGTTGCAGTAGGAGCCCTCCTACCAGATGCAGTCTTGTCTTGGTTCTCAGCAAAGTCCAGCAGCAGAATCCGATGTCCAGGTTGCAGAAGAAGCCTTGAAGATGAATCTTGGTTCCCAACCTTGGGGGAGCCCTTATGTAACACAGGAAGGGGGTTGGCAACTTCTGTGGTGACCCACCTGTCAGGGGGGTCAAGGACGCTACTCAATTGGATTGACCAGTCAGCTCCTGCCAGGGTCCTCTGCTCATCCTGTTTCCATGATGGCACAATCAAGCAGCCACCTGGCAGAGCTCTGGGCACCCCCCAGGAGAGGAGCTGGACAGGGGGGTGGTCACTCCACTGTCCTTTGTGTGTTTCGCAACAGAGCAGGAGCCTGGGGGCTCCTGCACTGGATTAAACTGGTTTTAACAGAAGAGCACCAAATTTACCCTTCAAAGGAGTCTGGTGGGGCTCAAGAGCAACCCCACCCTCGCCCAGAGACATCTATTTCTAAAGGAAAGGGGGTAACACTGCTCCTCTAAGGGAAATCCTTTGTTCTTCCTTCCCCTGCACGAGTTAAGCTCAGCAGCAGAATGGCAAAAAAGTGACTTGCACGCAGACCCTGCAAGGCTGATCAGGCAGACGTGGGGGATCCTCTGTGGAACTCCCAATGTACATGGCATCATGCAACTAACAATGGAACTGGTGTAGCTGCATAATTCCAACATGTTTGATACCAAACATGACTAAGTTCAGAAAAACCATTATGTAGTTGGGCGTTTCATAATGACCAATGTTCACTACATGACTTAGAATGGTTTCCCGGCACTTACAAAGCCCAGAAAATTGAGTCTGGGGTTTGTAGGGGTACCTCTGCTCATACAGGGATACTCTCGTACATAGAACCGTGTACCTTGCCCTTGGGCTGAAGGGCCTACCGTAGGGGTGACTTATAGGGCCAAAGTGCAGCGACTGCGATATAAGTCAAACCTAATATCTGGGATAAAAGGTGAGAGTACCATTTCACACAGGCTGCAATGGCAGGCCTGTAGACATAGGGCCGAATTTAAGAAAAGTCGGGCTGCATCCAATGCAGTGCCACTTTTCTTGCGCCCCCCCCCCCTTAGTGCACCCTTACCGCCACCATGTGTGTGTCATATTTAGTATACAGCATACCATGGCGCAGGGTAGGGGCAATAGCATACAAAAAAAAATGTTTACGCTATTGATGTACTGTGCAGAATTAGTGCCAACATTTTGGGACTGATCCTGTAGAGTACATAGGGGCCCGCTGCAAACAATGGTATGCCCCTTTTAACGCCTGCTCTGTGCAGGTGTTAAAAATAGCCGCTAAAAATGGCACAGTGGAATCTCCTAATGGGGGAACGCCCTGTTTGCATACATTATGCCTGGTGCAGGAAGAATGTGGCGCTAGGGGTTACAAAGTGGTGCAGTGCATGCATTGCCCCACTTTGCAAATCTGGCACAGCAAATTTGGCATAGCTGGGCCACATTAGTCTCATAAAAATTACGCTAATGTGGTGTAAGGAGGCGCTAGGCTCTCCTAAATCTGGGCCATAGAGGCCCTCCATGGTGTCATAATACCTGCAGCAGCCTGTGACCCCTGGTGTACCAACGTCCTGGGTACCTAAGTACCATATACAAGGGACTTACAGGGGTACATAAGTAGCCAATTGTAGGTTGTAAGAAATGCTTACCAACCAAATTTAGGGGCGAGAACACCGACAATGGGGTCCCGGTTAGAAGGATCTCTGTGTTCTATAGTCAAAACACACTGACACTAGGCAAAAAGTGGGGGCAACCATGTCAGAATGATCCTACTTTCCTACAACCATTACTTGCGGGCCATGCTGGGTGGTGACGGGCAGGCCTTTTCTCACTAATTGAAGATGTCATCACATATGCACCTATGGATGACTGCTCATATTTTTAGGGTCGAGCCTGCGTCACATCCGCTTGCGCATGCGTATTACTTGCGAAATGCTATAGTAGTTAGAAAAGGTCCATGTCACGTCAGTGTCTTTCGCTGGTTCATGGGCTTGCCTTTTAAAATCTTCTTGCTTTCATTAGTGGAAGGCATGCATACATCATGCCTTTTCCGGTAGTTAGCCCTCCTCGAGTGCAGCGACAAAGTACTGAAAACATACGAGGCTCGCTGTTTTCCGTCCGGTTTGTGGACTACTTTTTATCTTTTTTCGCAGCGCGATCTCGCTTGGCAGAAGTCCAGCACTTTGTATGACATCGACCCTGTTACATAGTTAGTTGCACTTTTGCCGGTTACGTAGGTAATTGCACTTTTACCAATAGGTTTCACTACGAGTGAACTGTAGCAGCGCGATCACGCTTTTGTTTTCCATTTAATGTGGCAATAAAAATCCGGTTGGGTGTTTACAACTGCTAATAGATCTAACTCGGAGAAATGCGAGACTCGTTGCATTGCAAATGCTTGTTCTTTTTTTATTCTCTATGTGAACTGGCAAGAGCTCCCCTGGAGGTAGTGAGATAGGCTGGTGCTCTGGACTTCCCCACTGTATGAACCTGCCTTCTTCATGAAGCTTACCCATATGCTACTGATGTTTTCTATTTTATATTGTTGTGAGTTGTTTGTGGGTTTTTCGGGTGTGTTTACTGGCAAGTTTGGGGGGGCTGGTGTGTATGTTTGTACCTCTGGCACACTGCTCAACACTACGTCATTGCATGCAAGGAGCGATGCACACTATTACAGGACGCGATCCACCTCTCTAAACATGCTCTTGCAGAGGGGCTCACAGTGTGGCATTACACGGCTTTGCATGTTGCTTGGATGACGCGCGGACTGACTGGCTTCCTTCAACTCTGGTTACTGACTTTGACCGTAAGAGGTTTAACAACCTTCGGAAGGCCAGACGAGTTCTGGCATATCTGAACCGATATAATACTGATATAAGCTCTCCAGCAGGAGACCCACCTCGTGCCCCGCTTCCCGCATTGTGTTGCCTTTAGAGACTGTGTCCATCGCTCCTTTTCTAACTATTGTTCGTGTGGCTAGCCTCACCAGGAAAAGGGTATCTTATTCTATACTCCATGAAGATAACAACCCACAGGGACGCTACAACATTTTACAAATAATGCGGGGGGACAAACAGATCAGGCGGGCTTTATCACAGGCAGATCCACATCCCATAATCTGCACATCATTTTCCGTTACTGGATGAACCAGACCTGGCGCAGGAGACGGTTGAGGACTTTCTGGATGTAACCAAGCGTTTGACTCCTTGGAGTGGCCGTCTCTAGATGCTGTGGCACGTGTCAAATGAGTTGTGGAATATGCCACAAGCAAGCGTGACACACGTCGCATGCCATGAATGGGATTCAACCCTTACTGGGTATCTATTCACGGTGTAGGAAAAATGGGCATTCTGCAGCAATTTATTAACTGGGCGAGGTTGCTGTATTCTTCCCCGATCACCCGCATAAGTATGGGAGGGCTCCTCCCGAGCCCTTTCCATTGGTCGGGGCACCAGACAGGGTTGTCCGCGCTCTCGCCTCGGAACACGTGCCATAAAACAGCTGCATGACCAGAGGGGACTGGCATGCTCTCCTCGGAACGTGACAGTGTCTGTATCTGCTGATGACGTCACCCTATATTTAGCAGACCCCACCTTCAATTTGAGTCTGGTCATTCGGTCACGTGGCCAATACTTAAGTATCTTGCTCCACTGGGATAAGGACATTGTGATTTGCAAACATTATGCGACCACCATGACCCTCATCGAGGAGCAGATTGCCCAATGTAGGACACTTTGACTTTCTATGATGGGATGGTTGAACTTATTTAAAAAAATCACACCTGGTCTCCCTGGCCTGGGCCGGACGCTAACCTGCATACACTGGGAGACACTGACTGTACCATACGCCAAGGAAGGGCTGAACGTGCCAAACTTTGAACTCTATTATTTATGCTCACATGTCCATTTTGCATATTTCTGGCACAGATAATCACCATACATAGCACACTCCCTGCTATTGAGCACGACAATGCCCACCCCCTAGCACTTACAGCATTGCTGGGTCAGGCCCCTTGATGCTCCTGCTTCAAAAATTGACATGAGCTCCAGCATACAATAAGCTTGGGCCAGAATTCGGCAGAGACTGCACTTTCCTGTCCTTTATTCTCCCAAGTAGGCTCTCACCCAGTTCCTGCTGGCTTCCCTTACCAGCAACACCAAACTACTGCAATGCCTGCACTTGTGGGGACTGGCTACATTGGAGATTTATTAACTCATAACCGTTTCATTACCGCTTAACAATGGTAGCTAATGCTAATCCCACCCAATTGGATACTTGCTTCTATCAATCTGTTCAGGATGTATGCAAGGCACAGCACCCTACCTCCCCCTATGACCCCCCCTGCATCACCCACTCTGCCAATGTTCCTGACAACTCCCACCACACGGCACATGATGGGCAGTCTTTACTATTCAATCCAAGAAGAAACCCCATCGCCTCATTTTAAAGCCAGAGAGCATTGGGAAGTGGACTTGGGGCAGGAGATATCAGGTGAGGATTGGATATCCTGCTGTAGCCTTACAGGCAAACTCTTACCTAATGGGCGGCTACGTCTCCTTCATTTCAAAGACATCCACCGTATTTATCACACTCCCCTACAGATGTTTGGCCTTTACCTCAGAGCACACTTGTACTGCGCAAGCTGCTGGTCGCCTTAGTCTGGATTGCTGGATCTCGCATGGCAGTGCCAGGCCGTGGCAGGCTACTTGGAGTGTGTGGACGAGGCACTGTCTGAAATGATGGGAATGAATATTGATCTGTCCCCTAAGTTGGTGCTTCTGGGCTACACTAAGGGAAGCCCAGAAGGGGTCAGGCACTTAGCAACTTTAGCCCTCCTGCTGGTGAAGAGGCAGGTGTTGTGCATGCGGGGGTGGCTGCAGCTGACCCGAGATTGGTTGAAGTACATGGCTTTGGGGAATAGGGGAGCAGCACAGACCACTGGCACCTTATTTGTGTGAAAAAGGCTGCTTTTATTGAAGCAGGTGCACATCACATAAGAATAAACCCCAGGACTTAAGCCTTACAAAACTAAGCCTCACTATACAAACAAGTTACCTACGTTAAACTACTCCCCAACCCTACAAGGTCCTCCCCCCATACTTAAACCTGCAAGGCTCTACCCCCTCCTAGGCTAAATGTCCTACCTAGAGGCATTTCACCTCCCATATAGTTTCCCTGCAAAAATTAACCTGCAACTAATTTACCTTGTTAATGAACCTTAAACCTTCTGCCTAGTCCAGGCGTGTGTTTTTCTACCCGTTACCTTTCCACCTGGATTGCCGCTGCCAACAACAATGAACTTGGATAACCCATGCCCACTTCTTGACCAACACACTATTCACCTTCTTCAAAGCCATAGCCATACATCTGTCTAACCGCCCTGCACACTTGTTCCATAAAAATGAGTCCAACTAAGTCATGCATCTAATAACCACCAAAGCGGCCATAAATTAGAGAAGGAGGGTTATTAAAAAGCTCCTGGTGCTACTGCCAGCCACCATGTTAATATTAGCAAAATGGTGACTGGCACCGTAAAATGGGCAGATAAATATCCCCTGGAGCCAAAAGTAGCCCAAAACCAACCCAGTAAAACATAGCAGTCCCTGGACTGCTCCAGTCCCCCAATTAACCCGGGACGCAGGCTTCCTGGGGGTCTGCTGCTCCCCAACACCCCAATAGAGAATAGAGCAGCAGCACAGACCGCTGGCACTTTATTTATGTGAAAAAGGTTGCTTTTACTGAATCATGTTGTTCCCTGGGCCAGATCTCTTTCCCAAAACTGTTGTCATGCATTGATACAATTGGCAAAACCTTTAGCAGCCACATAGTAAATGGCACTTAAGTACCTAGGGCACAGGGTACTAAGGGTAGGCCCCTGAGGGCAGCAGCACAGATTGTGCCACCCTCGCAGGCCATGCGTCCAGACGCACCCTGCACTGCCATTGCAGTATGAGGGTCTGTAGGAGGCTGCCCTGGTTTGTAGTGGGTACCTAAGGTACTTACATCTTATCCCAGGTCCACTTATCCCTTATTAGTGAAATGTAGGCAGTGTCTAGAAGCCAGGCTCTCTAGAGGTAGTTGTAGCTGAGCAGCCAAGGCTTATCTAAGAGATATGCACAGCTCATGCAGTACCACTGTTGTCACACAGTACTCACACACATGAAAGAAAATACTCAGGGGGTCATTCCAACCCTGGCGGTAAAACCCGCCAGGGCCGTGAACGACGGAAAGCACTGCCAACAGGCTGGCGGTGCTTTCCTGCCCATTCTGACCGCGGCGGTAAAGCCGCAGTCAGAAAAGGGGATCCGGTGGTTTCCCGCCGGATTTCCCCTGGCTCGGCTGAACCTCCATGGCGGCGCTGCAAGCAGCGCCGCCATGGGGATTCCGACCCCCTTCCCGCCAGCCTGTTTCTGGCGGTTTTTACAGCCAGGAACAGGATGGCGGGAACGGGTGTCGTAGGGGCCCCCTAACAGGGCCCCAGCATGATTTTTACTGTCTGCATAGCAGACAGTGAAAATCGCGACGGGTGCAACTGCACCCGTCACACCCCTGCAACACCGCCGGCTCCATTCGGAGCCGGCTTCTGTGTTGCAGGGCCTTTCCCTCTGGGCCGGCGGGCGCTCCCTTGGTGGGCGCCCGCCGGCCCAGCGGGAAAGTCTGAATGGCCCCCGCGGTCTTTTGACCGCGGAGCGGCCAAGTGGCGGCGTAAGTTTGGCGGGCGGCAACCGCCGCCCGCCAAACTTGGAATGACCACCTCAGTGTTATAAAAATAAATGTACTTTATTTTGGTGACACAAATGCCAAAAATACCAGAGAGACTATACTCCCTTAGGAGGTAAGTAATACACAAACTATATACACTAGTATGCAGAAATATGGAAACTAGTTAGAAAACATTGCAAATAGTGAAAATCACAATAGTTAGTAGTGGGCCTGGAGGAACACAAACCATATACTAAGAAAGTGGAATGCGAATGTCGGTTTCCCACCTAGGCAAGTGTAGTGTGTAGGGGGGCGCTGGGAGTATTAGAAAACACCAAAAGTAATAGAACCAACCGCCAGAGCCCAGGAAAGCAGGAGTAAAACACAGTAACTTTCCTAGAACACACATGAACACGAGAAAGAAGATTATGCAAGAGCCAGAAGAGATTGCAAGACACCAACAGTGGATTCCTGGACCTGAAGACCTGTGGACGAAGGAGACCAAGTCCAAGAAGCACAGAAGAGTATAGGGAGAAAAGGAGCCCCTGTGAACCCGGATGAAGGTGCAAAAGAGGAACCACCGGTGAAGAACAACAGTCAGTACTGCACCTAGAAAGATGGATGCGGGTTCCTGGTTGGTGCACATGATGTCCCATGCCGGATGGAAGACTGCAATCTGATTTGCGTCTCTGGATTCCGCCAACAAGCCTTGGCACTCGCAAAGCTCGAGGTTAGCAGAAAATGGTGCTGCTCGGGACCAGGAGGGACCTGGTGGCCTCTACCCAGGATGGTGAGTCAGAGGGGGCTCTCAGCAACTCAGAGAGCCCACAGAAGACCAGGCAGCATGCGCAGGATTCCCACAGCATGGTACAAAGGTGCAAAAGGAGACCCACACACCACCACAACAAAGGATCTCACGCCGCCGGAGATGTGCATTGCAGGATAGAGTGCTGTGGACCAGAGCTGCACAGTGCATGAAGAACTTTTTGGAAGGATGCCAGCAAGCCTTGGCAACTGCAAAACGCACAGTGCACGGGGATACTGTCTTGCGTGGGGAGGCAATCGCTTACCTCCACCAAAGTTGGACAGTAGGATGTTAGCACCGTCAGGACCACTTCAGTCCACCACCCATAATGCAGGATCCACGCAGATCATCAGGAGAGGGGATCCACATAGCTGTTTGTTGATGCAGAGAGGTGCCTGCTGAAGCAGGGGAGTGACTCACTCCAAGGGAGATTTCTTTGTTCTTCTGGTGTAAACTGAAGACAGGCTGTCTTCTGAGGATGTATGACCGGGAAACAGTTGCAGTTGCTGGCAGGAGCTGAAGATACAATGTTGCAGAAATCGTCTTTGCTTCTTTGTTGCAGTTTGGAGAGTTCCTGGAGGGTCCAGATGCAGTTTCTTCGGTGAGAAGGGGAAGTAAAGGATGCAGAGGATTCCTGCTGTAGTCTTGCAATCTAAATCTGAAGAAGCACCCAAAAGAGAGACCCTAAATAGCCCTGAAAGGGGGAATGATCACCTAAGCCGGTAAGGACCTTTCAGGGAAGGGCTCTGACGTCACCTGCTGGCACTGACCACTCAGATGCTCCCAGAGTTCCCTGCCAACTTAGAATCCAAGATGGCAAAACCCAAGGACCCTCTGTAGAAGCTCTGAGCACCACCCCTGGGGTGGTGATGGACAGGGGAGTGGTCACTGCCCTTTCCTTTGTCCAGTTTTGCGCCAGAGCAGGAACTGGGGGTCCCTGAACCGGTGTAGACTGGACTATGCAAGGAGAACACCAAATGTGCCCTTCGAAGCATTTCCAGTGGCCTGGGGAGAGTATCCAGTAGCCTGGGGAGGGTACCCCTCCCAGGCCTGTAACACCTGTTTCCAAAGGGAGAGGGTGTAACACCCCTCTCCCAAAGGAAATCCTTTGTTCTGCCTTCCTGGGCTTGAGCTGCTAAAGCAACAGGAGGGCGGAAACCTGTCTGAGAGGTGGCAGCAGCTGGGGCTGCCTGGAAAACCTCAGAAGGCTGGAATGGCAATACAGGGGTCTTCTAAGGAGCCCCCAGAGTGCATGGAATCATACAACCAATTCTTGCAAAAGCCTTGGGGTATGATTCCAACATGTTTGATACCAAACATGCCTATGTTCAGAGTTGCCAGTATGCAGCTGGACATAGGTAGTGAACTATGTCCAGTAAATGCGTAAAATGGCATCCCTGCACCCATGAAGTCCAGGAAAATGGTCCTGGAGTATGTGGGGGCACCTCTGCTAGTGCAGTGGGGCCCTCACACATAGGTACTCTGCATCCTGCCTTCAGGGCTGGAGGGGCTGCTTTAGGGATGACTTATAAGTGACCTGGTGCAGTGTAAATGACAGTGAATGGGTGCATGCACCTTTTCACACAGGCTGCACTGGCAGTCCTGTAGAAGCCTTTGCATAGGCTCCCTATGGGTGGCAAAATATGTGCTACAGCCCATTGGGTTCCCCTGGAACCTCAATGCCCTGGGTACCTAGTTACCATATACATTGGACTTATAAGGAGGCACAGTATACCAATTTTGTGTGAAATACCGAGTTAACAGTATGCAACAACCATAATTTATGGGAGAGAGTATAACTACTGGGGTCCTGATTACCAGGATCCCAGTAGACACAGCCAACCACACTGACAAACAGACCAAAAGTGGGGGTAACCAAGCTAGAAAGGGTCCTGGTACAATCCTAAAATGCAAACTCGACATGGCACACAGCCTTTGTGCCCTGTCCACTATACACTGCATGCAATCTAGGTAAGTCACCCCTCTGGTAGGCCTTCCAGCACTAAGGCAGGGTGCACTATACTGTTAGTGTGAGCAAGGATGCATGAACAATATGCACCCACTGTGTCCTTGCCAAACCTGGGACATAGTAAGTGAACGGAGCAGCCATTTTAAATGTATGTGCTGGACACTGGTCAGTACGAGTATCACAGCTACATGATGGCCGGTCTGAACCATGGGTTGTTTGGTATCAAACAACTCAGAATGATAAATCCAAACTGGCACCAGTATTGGATTTACTGCAAAATGTGACAATGGGCCACATTAAAGGTGACCCCTGCAAATCTAACTAACCCTGACATGGTTGCTGGCTGGTCACAACCAGCCTGCCACCACCAGACATGATTCTGGAACCCTGAGGTGAGAGCCCCTGCTCTCTGGGTCCAGGAACAGAGCCCTTCCTGGGTGGAGGTGTTACACCTCCTCCCCCAGGAATGTGCCCTGCCCTACTAGCGAGCTTCAAATGG
Source organism: Pleurodeles waltl (assembly GCF_031143425.1). Taxonomy (NCBI): domain Eukaryota; kingdom Metazoa; phylum Chordata; class Amphibia; order Caudata; family Salamandridae; genus Pleurodeles; species Pleurodeles waltl. The sequence continues at coordinate 970,331,880 of NC_090443.1, read as the reverse complement.
CTTATTACCTTCAAAACTCAACCCTCAGGCCTGCTGCTGACAGCAGATGGCCAACCTCAGTGCAAGCCCCCACTTTTAGCCGGAGCAATGGAGGAAAAATGCACAAAGGGCAGGAGGAGTGGCCACCCCCAGCTTGCACCACCCCTAAGGTGTTGCATGCGAGGTGACCCTTCTATTTCATTTTCCACCATCTTGCCTGGTAGGAAAATAGCGAATCAGGGATATGGAAGTGATCTCCGCACACAGGAACTGGTAACTTGGTGGGTGTAGCAACCCTAAGGTAGATGACCCATTGATCACTACTAGGTATTCCTCTAAACGCCCACTAAATACAGTATTTAAGGGGCACCCCTAGACCTGCAGATCGGTTTCCAAGGACACAAGAAGGCCAACAACAAAGAAGACCCAAAGCTCAAGAACTGAAGTCCTGCTGCACCAAGAAAAAGGCGCCAAACTCTGCCTGCTACACCCAGGACTCGACAATTGCCGCTAAGGGGTTGCTCAGACATCGGACAGCCTCTACAAACCCTGAAAGGACCTCCACTCTTCTAAATATCACTGAAGATCTCCCTCAAGAGTGAAAGCATCACTCTTTTGCAACAAAGACCCAAAAGCCAGTGAAGTCCAGTTCACAGACTGGCTGCTGACCAAAAAAATCAGAGGCTGCAGCCAGAACAAATTTCACCTGACAGATGCAGAGGACATACCCTGCAAGTGTGCCAAGTTTAGTGGCACTGCGAACCTCCAGTGGCTGAACCATGTAAAAGCCAGGGGTACTGAACCCCTGACGTTGGACACCCAGAAGGACAGTCCACTCCAGGCTCCAAAAGGACCAGGAGGAAGCCTCAATCAAGAGACTTTAGAAATCACCAGAACAACCCACCAGAGCAGACCTGCTGTCCTATAAGTGACCCTCAAAGTGAACTATCTCCTGCTTACAATGGCACCTGTTTGCAGATCTCACCAATTTGCTTTGCACCTGGCCTCCCTGGCCCCTGCACTAGAGATCCAGCTGTGTTCTAAGGGTCCCCCACCCCTTGCGACCTCAACACTCTAAGGAGATCCACCGGACCCACCTCAAAGGCCACCTGTGCAGTGCTTTTCCAATTGGTCTCCGCAGTGGTCGTGTGCCAGCTCCAAAGACTTTTCTGCAGCTGCTCCTGTGGCAATTATTTGCCAAATTAACTCATTTAAATCCCCCTGTATATAGCACTGGAAACAATCTTAGGTACACCTACCCAGGCTAATGATATGTTCCTTACTTCACCCTGTCTTCCCTGCTTCATTCACCATTCCTATGCAGAACGAATGGGTGACATACCAGATAGCCTCCACACCCATGTGTTAGTGCTTTGGGTAGAACAGCAAACAGCTGATAGACCGTTACCGTTTTGCAGTCCCGGTGCCCAAAAACCCTGTCCTCCCAAGCAGTCTATCCTCAGTAAGGCAGTCCTACTCACTGGGCAAAATTGTGCTACTGGATACCTGCACAGCAGTACCACCCTACCCTGCCCTCTTTGATCCGTCTTAGACCTATGAATGAAGCCAGACTCGCAGCCCAGCCTCGCAAGGTCTCACCTCCTTCCAGACCAACCTTCTTGCACCCTACCCCCTAGAATCTCAGACACTTGCAATGCCCCAAAAAACATCTGTCATCAAAGTCACAAATAAAACCTTTTCATCCTCCCACGTACACACAACAGACAAGCACTGAATCACCTCAGAAATTAACTCCCAAGTCAATGACTTACTTTTTGGCCCAGCTCATCGCCTCCCTCTAGTCCACCCTTCTAAAATCTGCACCCCCAGGTTACCAGGGGTTGGGGTGTAGCCCCATAGCAGCTTAAACATAGAGGCAATGCCCACCAGTTTACCTGCAATCATAACTCTGGACAGGCCCTTCTCAGTTAAGGACACATAAACTGCACTACGCCCTAAGTCCATTCACGTGCCTCCCCCTCCAATGTGCCCCACTATTTAATAACTCAGCCCAAGCCTGACTATAAGCCTCTCTTGTCGACACAGCCAGTGATTCTACAAACCAGCTGTAGCATCCTCTGTCACCTGCGGTCCATAGCTCGGGCAATATCCTACTCGTGACTGTGTCTGCTTCTGTGGCCAGCCCATGGAATCTCTCCCACTGTGAACGAGATAAAGCATCCACAGTGTCATTGTCCACACCTGGCACATGTTGTGCTCTAAACATAATGTCAAACTTCAGACACTGCAAGATAAAAAACCCTCAGCAAATTCAGTATTTGAGTGCCCCTCACAGACTGCCTGTTCACCACTTGGGCCACTGCCATGTTATCAATGCAGAATAACATCTTGAGTGCCAACTCTTCCTACAATGACACCACTGCTGCCAATGGGAAAAACTCAAGATAAGCGATACTCTGTACCCCGCGCTTACATGCCATTGGCCATTTTTCCAAGCACCATTGACCCTGCCTGTCTTTTTTCAGCCCCACCCCAATAGGTGATGCCATCAAATCTGCCACTGGTGAGTCATCAAAAGTCCCTGCCATTCTCCCCTCCCTAACCTCTTTCAACAGTTTTTCTCTTACCACATGTTTCAGGGGAGCCACTGACTTTAGGTTGTTCACCCACCTTAATTTTCTTGACCCCAGGTATCGCAAACGGAAACCCAAGGTAAAACCTGCCTCCAACAGTTTGGTGTCATATATCTTGTCATAGGGAGTCACCCAAAATTTTAGTCTATCTAGCTTAATTGGAGTATGAGCTCTTTCCCGCAGCCCCTTACACATCCCGTCCTCCCCTGAAACCTGTGAACTGTCCCTTTTGTTGATGAGAAGGCTGCCTCTGTGACGGTGCCCACTGTTTCGTTGACAAGGTCTGCCTGCACATTTGGAGCATTCTTTCCAAATTTACAATACTACCTTGAGCATAACCCCTTATGAAAATCTAAGCACGCTCTTGTCTGTCCCGTTTGTCCTTTGCTTGCTGCCCTCACCGACCCCGGGAGGTGTGCTGTTGAAAGGGCTGATACACAATAGGAAGCCCACTGGCTGTGAAAATTGTCTGCCAAACTTGGCGGGGGCCCATAGTTTGGTGCCAAAGGTCAGAGTCCCCCCCATCATCATATTGAGCCCAGTTCTTCAAAATAAACACTGCCACCTTCCAATTTTCAGTTGTCAAGGGCACTTCAATGCCTTAGCCAGCCAGCTCATATTTCTCCTCCTATGAGCCTTCCTTTGCTCTCAATTCCCTGTGTAATAGCTTCAACATCTACACATATTCCCCATTTCATATTCTCTCTCTAGTTGCCTGCATAGGATGTGCCCCAAGTGGCTTCAAAACCCCCATATACGGCAACTTCTTGACTTTTAATTCCTTGCTCTCATGGGGTTCCTTTTTGTCCTTTGCCTTACTCGCTTCTGCTACCCCTTCTCTGGTCTTCCTCACTATATTGTCCTGCAACATAGGCGTCCTCCCTGTGGTCCCCGTCCCTCCTTCCTGTGTTTCACCCACACCTAGTTTCCCTTCTGTCTGCCCCAACTTCCCTGCGTCCCTACTGATTAGAGTACCATCATCTGTGCCTACCACCATGTCAGTCACATAAAATTATTTTTGCAACTGGATATTGCCCTCCTGCCACTCCATCGCATTGACACCAGTCGACACCATTGCAGCCACTTTGTGCACCTTTGCGCAATGCTTACCTGCCACCAAAGTCGGTACCCATGCTGGAGCCCGCCTCCTTGCCAACTAGCCTCTCCTGACCTTAACAGCCCGATCACCAGGATGTTGCTGCCCCGCACTCGATATCTGCAAAACACTAACTACAGGTTGATGAGTATGCCCCACCCTTCCCCTTGACCACCTTCCCCTGGTGCCACCAGCTTCTTTCTTCCCATGCTGAAACCTCATCCTCCACCAATTCACCTTCCTCTAGACTTTCATCCCCATAATTCAGCACAGTATCTTCATCCGTATAACCACATTCACCCCTTGTGGCAGCATTTGCCACCTGGAACTATGGCATTCCCACAGAACCAAATTCCACACTCCTCACTCTACTGTACTGGGGGGGCCTTCACCAACCGTGATCGCCAGGGGTAGTACTGTACCCTCTGGCTGGTTGCACCACCAAGACCATACTGTACCTTCTTGGGGTAGTGATCTTCTCTTCCTCACAGAGTCGTGGAGCCGGACCGGACTCCCCAGAGTCATCCGTGCCTCTGTACTTTGCTCCCTGTAAAAGAAAAGAAGAGTCCACTGTGCTGGCCACTACCTCACGCCATACTGGGTGTAACCCCCCAACACACCATCTTTGCCAGTCCTCGCTCTACTCCCACCTGACTGCAATGGCGCTCCTTGCGCCGCTACCAGGTCATTCCCCTGTGAGCTACCTTCATTGTATCTTACCCTGGCGTACACCCTCTAAGGTGGCTCTCTTACCTCCCTATCCAGGATTCCTAACCCCAAGCTGGCCGTCTCACAGTGGCATCCTCCTCTTCCTCATCCCAATCACTCCATTCAAGGCTGCCATCAGAATGAGCTCTTTAATGGCGCTATGCACCGCCGGGACCCCCAAAGCCTTCCTCACCAGCTGCTGCCTTGCTTCTACTGATGCCCGCTCTAGGAGAGCCAATCTCTTTAGTGATACCTCATCCCCGGAAATAACCTCCTCTCCAAACCCTCCCACATCCTCCTCAGGCAGCCCCTGCCGCATGTAACTGTCCTGCTGCTTCTCAGCACCCCAAACCAAACCCTCCTCAGTTGCGGCTGTAAATTAAGCCCTCTTCTCCCTGCTCTTGCTGTCCCAGCTGTAACCTGTCGCCTACTGCACCACTACCCCCTCCCAGTTCCAACTTGCTGACCTCTTACACTCCACACAAAACCCCTACTCCTGGTTGCCCCCACCCCCTTCCTTTCTTTGCTGCCAGTCTTGTATTATGCATGGCGCCACCCTCTCTCCACTCCTTGTCAAGTATTGCCTGTGGCCCAGAGAAATCAAACTCCTCCAGCTGTTCTCCTGCTTCAAGCTGCTCATTGCTGTCTTGCAGCTCCATGTCACTTTTTCCAAGCCAGGTAGCTGTCCCAACCCCAGTGCATCCCCCAAGGCCTCCCTCTCCGCCTGTGTTAACATGTCTGTGTGCACAGCCAGGGGCTCAAGCTCACGCTCATCCCCTGGCACACCATACGCACACCCTGGACTGCTCTCCTCACTCAGGAGCGGCCCCTAGCTCCTACCTCATGTTTCGCTGCAGTAAGGGAGTGTTGTGGCGGTGAACACTCCAAAAATGCTGCTATGACACCTGCAGAGGCCTGCTGCATAGGGTGGCCTCCAAGCTCACCGCTGTCCGCCAGGAGATCAAGTCACCCAGCCTGCTTAAGGACTTTGGTCACTTTCTCATTGTGGGACATGTTTTATAAACACTCCAGGCACCTTTGCTTATTATAGCCACAAAACATGCAGATAAAGCTCAACAGTAGTCTAACTGTAAAAAAAGCTCCTGACGCAACTACCAACCACAGTGTTAATAATAACAAAATGGTGGCTGGTGTCCTAAGATGGACAGATATATATCCCCTGGAGCCCAAAGTAGCCGAAAAAACAGCCAAAATTAACTCGGGGCAGTCCTCCTGCTGGTCGGCTGCCCCAAAAGTCCCCATTCTGCAATCACCAATTGGATCTCTCCTAAACTATGCTGCGTCAGGCACATCAGCCTCACGACATTTGGGAATATCTACAGGTGAGTATGATCTTGCACAGCTATAGCCCACCATGCTGCATGACCCACATGAGGTGAATGGGGACATTTATGATCTTCTGCTGGCTATGCCATATGAGCATCATTCGATGACTCAAAGATGACTTGCACTGCATTAAGAAGGTGCTATTGAAATGTCTCCAGTATAACTTTGGCTGCCCCTCATGTGACCAATACCCCCACATCCTGTCAGTAATATGACGGTCATGCACCCTTTGTACTGAACAATATTGACCGTGCCGTGTATGACATCATTGCCCAGGCTGTGTCTACTTTTTGCTTTTATATATTGTGCTTTTTAGGTCGAGCATAGCAGCGCACAAGAGCTGCTTGTTCGACCTGTTGTAATCTATTTGTGGGCTTTAACCATGCCCACCTCACACACATCACTTTCATTCATTCCTGATCTTGTCGAAAATTCCTTGATGTTGTTGGTAAATGCTTTACGTTTGTCCCGCCTTGATGCTGGTTTGTTTCACCTTGTAGACTGACCCTGTTACATGGATAATTGCACAACTGTCGATATACTTCAGCGTGGGCAAACTACTTTTTTCTTTTGTCTCTCCCCTTCGCACTCCATGGCAGTCATGGCACTCACAGCGCAAACTTGATCAGTGCTATTGGAGCGTTCGTCACGTTGTTCACACTGTACCCTAATCGGAGTCATTTCTTTTGTCTCTCCCCTTCGCGCTCCATGATGGACATGACACTCACAGCACAACTCGATCAGCAGTATTGGAACGCTCGTCACATTGTTTTCTTTTCATTTCATTTCTTTTCATTGCTTATACACGCTGAATCAGCACTTTTATCACTGTTCCACTTTGTCATAGAGGCCACTGTGACCTGATGGCAGACACAAAAAGCACAAATATGTGGTGTTTCATACAAAGCTTTTTGCAATTTGTTGCATCAGTGACTACCAAATGAAGTCTGGGAACCTCACAAAAGGAGAACTTTTCATGTCCGCCATCGCCCTATCTGTGTCTTCTAGTGGTTCGTGCCAAGGAGGTGTGGCTGCATGAATCTAAATGGGCCAGCTCGCTATTTTTTGTACTCCTCTCATGGTCACAGGTGTTTATGATGTGCCCACTCCATTGTGCAGCGCTTCCAGCTGACACATGTGCGTTCTGTTCTCCATATTCTGCCCATAATTATAACTAATGAAGCCTGAAACAGAGCTTGTTCACTTGATGATTTATTCTGTCCATCTCAGCTTCCTGAGGGCTCACTTAACTGTTGTCCGATGTGGTTTCAGTGGTACGGTTTCCTTTTCTGGCAATGTTTAGATTTACGAAGAGAGCGACCTTCAGCAATCTTCTCAAATAAACAAAAGACTGCCAATGTCCAGACACAGGCCCTCATTTCAACCTCGGCGTTCTTTTTCCAAGACCGCAGAGGTTCCTCCGGCCCGTTGACCGCCAGTGGTGGGGGTCTTCTGCCAACAATATCATGACTGCTGGCAGCCCTTCGCCCTTTTTTGGACGGTGAGCCGCCAGCAGCCATACTGGCGGTCGGCGGTGAATTGGAGGCTGCTCCACCGTCAACGCCACGTCATCAGAACACCACCCACCAAATTACGTCCCAGTATTTGGGGTGGCGGTGTTCTGGTGATGGGGTGCTGGCGGCGGAGCAGACCCCATGGATCCCGTTCCCTCCCGGAGGATCACCGGAACAGGTAAGGTGATCGTCTGTAAGGGGAGGGCAGGTGTTGTGTGGTGTGGGCGTGCATGGGGGTGTGAGTACGTAGAGGGGTTGTGTGTGTGCGTGTATGCATGCAGGGAGTGTAATGTGTGTATGGGAAATGTGACGTGTGTGTATGTGTGCATGTATGTGTGTGAGTGGTGTGAGCGTGCATGTAGTGGGGTGTGGGGGTGTGTGTGGCGGTTTCTGTGGGTGTGGTGGGGGCAGAGGCAGGTCCGACCACCTTTGGTGGGCGGTAAGGTGGTCGTGGGTGTTGTAGGGGGGGGAGGGGGAGGGGGGGAGGGGGAGACCCCAATCAGTGCCAGGGACCGAATTCCCTGGCACTGATAGTGCCTACCGCCATGGTTTTCGTGGTGGTACAAACCCCCCGAAATCCATGGCAGTATGCGGGGTCCTGATACCGCCGGCGGTCTAGTGACGGCCGCCGGGCTGGAGACCGAAGTCTCCAGCCCAGCGGTCATTACCACCCTGGCGGTCGGTGTGTTAAAGTGGCGGTTTTGCATGGCGGAAACCGCCATGGTCAAAATCCCATTTTTTTTTACCGCTGGCCTGTTGGCGGTATTACTGCCTCTTTAACACCGACCGCCAGGGTTGTAATGAGGGCCACAGTCCCACGAACAAGGCTTGAGTTTGCAGAGCAGGTTCACTTTGTCAATTTTTATCTATTCTGTTGTAATCTATTCTGTTTTTGTTTAAATGGCCTTGTTTGAAAAAATATTCCAGTCGGCCTGCTAGCCCTTTAGTTTGCATTGTAACTGCTTGTCTTATTTACAGCCCTGTTTTAGGCTGGTGATTATGTCGTACGATTCACGAAAAAAAACCAATTTAAAAAAAACTTCACTCAGGTATTGTACTGCCAGTGTAGGGAAGTGCCTCTTTTGACATGGTTACCTCCTCACTTGTTGCCTGGTTTCTGGTTTAATTTTGACTGAAAGTGCACTGGGTGCATGCTGACTAAGGCGGTCATTATGAACATTGCAGTGTGGGCCGCCATGCCGGAGGTGGTGGGAAATCCTGCCAGCCGGCTTGGCGGCCCACACCGCCACATAATGAACCCATGGAGGGCTGCCATGGGTGGCCCTCACTCACTGCCAGGCTGCCTCCATCAGGGAGCCTGGCGGCAGTCGGCATCATCATCCGACAGGGCAGCAGTGCTGCCTCTCGGATAATGATCCCTCAGCCTCCAGCCTTTCCCTGGCGGGTTTCCCTGCCAGGGAAAGGCTGGCAGAAGGGGTGCACCGGGGCACCCCTGGAGGCCCCTGCACTGCCCATGCACTTGGCATGAGCAGTGTAGGGGCCCCTGTGCAGTACCCCATCACGCAGGTCACTGCCCATCAATGTCCCGGGCCAGGCATTCCTCTGGGCCGGCGGAAACAATGTTTCCGCCTGCCGGCCCAGAGGAAAATTCTTTATACGGTGGCGGGGTTCTGGGGGCACTGGCGGTCACGGAGACGACCGCCAACATGAACACAGCGGTTTTCACCACGGTGTTCATAATGAGGGCCTAAGTCTCTAGTGCCAGATCTCTTCCCCCAAAACTGCACAGTCATTTTCCCTAGTTGGCAAAGCCTTTAGCACCCTCTATAAGTCCCAAGTAAATGGTATCCATGGTACTCACGGCCTGGGAAACTAAAGAGGGCCCCTAAGAACTGCAGCACACATTGTGCCACCCTCAGGGACCCCTCACCAAGCTCATGATAGGCTGCCATTGCAGGCTGTGTGTCTTGGTGTAGACAAAAGTAAAAACACAACATGGCACACAGCCTGTGTGCCATGTCCCCTAACACTGCATGTAATATATGTAAGTCACCCCTCCAGCAGCCCTTACAGCCATAAGGCAGGGTGCATTATATTACAGGTGAGGGCACTATGGCCCTCATTCTGACCCTGGCGGTCGTCGGAGAGGCGGCGGTCGGACCGCGAACAGACCGGCGGTCAGAAAAATGGCATTCTGACCGCGGCGGTCACCGCCGCGATCGCCCGCCACTTCCCCACTCCGACCGCCACGGCGGTCATGACCGCCGGGCTGGAGTTTGCGCACTCCGGCCCGGCGGTCGTCCCAAGACCGCCAACGGTATCATGACCCTGCCTACCGCCGCGGTTTCTTGCGGTCGGGAACCGCCATGCGAACCATGGCGGTAAGCACTATCGGGGCCAGGGAATTCCTTCCCTGGCACTGATAGGGGTCTCCCCCACCCCCCACTACCCACCCGAGTCCTCCCCCCACACCCTCCACCCCCCTGCCACCTCCCAGAGGTGGTACGAACCCCCTCCCCACCCCCACCCCGACATGCACATACATGCACCCCGACATGCACACACCCCCAACATGCACATATACACACCCCCTACACACACATACACAACGGGGACACATACCCGCACACATACATGCAGACATGCGCACCTGCCGAACAGCACACATTACCCATAGACACAGCAGCACCCCCCGCCCGCATACACGCACTCACACACCCCCTCTACACACTCACACGCACACCCCCATGCACGCCCACATCACACAACACCCCCCCTCCCCCTCCCCTCACGGACGGTCAACTTACCTTGTGCGTTGGTCCTCCGGGAGGCGACGGGAGCCATGGGGAGGTGACCGCCAACAGAACACCGCCAACAGAAGACCGCCACACAGATATGTGGGTCGTAATTCTGTGGGCGGTGTTCTGCTGGCGTGGCGGTGGAGGTTGACCAGTCTCCACTTTTCCGCCGACCGCCAGTGTGGCTGCTGGCGGTTTCCCGGCGGAACGATCCCAGCGGTCGGAATGCGCACAGCGGCATACCGCCGCGGTCGGCGGTCTTCACCGCGGCGGTAACTCGGCGGTCTCGCGAAAAGACCGCCAAGGTCAGAATGAGGGCCTATGTCTCTGTCAATTCTCAGACAAAGTAAGTGTCCAGGGAAGCCATTTTAAATACATGAGCTGGACACTGGTCAAAATGAGTCCCCCAGCTACATGATAGCTTCACTGAAGATAGGGATGTTTGGTGTCAAACATCTCATATTGGTGAGCCGACACTGATGCCAGTGTTATATTTGCCAATACATGCACCCAGAAAGCACCTTAGAGGTGCCCCCTGAAAACCTACCAGCTACTAGTGTGCTAATTGGCTGGTCCTGACCAGTTCAGCCACCCTAGCCACATTTCTGACCCCCAAGATGAGAGCCAGCACTATTGCAGTCCAGAGACAAAAGCCTGCACTGGGCGGGGGCGTTAGCACCTCTACCAGGCAGGATATACATCCCAGGGTTGGAAACTTTAAAGGCCTAGCCACCTTTGTAATGCGACCCAGGTCTCTCTAAATGGCGGAGATTACCAACCCCCCTGTCCTGATGCCACTTTTGGCGGCAAGACAGGCAGGAACTTTAGGCAGATTAGGATGTGAGCCAGTCCCACCCCTAACATGGAAGTGCAGAAGTGGACACCACTTTTCAAATTCCTTCACCTTGGTTTGGAAGGAATTAGGCCACTAGTGTCAGAGTTATACCCTCTTCCCAACGGAAGTGGTCAAAGAAAGGGTGTAGTCACCCTAAAGGTGGGCAACCCATTGGCTGCCACCTGGCACTACCTGTACCGCCCCCAGATTGAGTATTTAGGTGGCACCCCTGAACCCTAGAACTCAAATCCTGATGACCTCAGAAGACAACTGACAAAGAAGAGACGCCTCTGCAGAAGAGGAAGAGAAAAAGCAGCTGACCACAAAGACCCGACAAGTGAAGCCACCACTGCACCTGTCTTCCAAGACCAGAGGTGAAGCAGACCAATGGTGGCAACAAGGTTCTCGAGCTGTCCAGAGTCGGAATTCATTGTGGTTTCACTCCTCCTGGACTCCATGAAGTAGCCTGCAGTCTCTGTACGCAGGCCCCTCTCCCATGGCTTCTTTGGTGAGAGAAATCCGATGCCTCAAGCAACCACTGCACCCGTCGCTGCTGGCCTGAGTTGAAGTGGACCCCTGGTGTCAACAATGTCCCCCAGCTATCCTGAGCTTGAGACTACTGTGGTTTCACCCCTCATGGACTCCACGATGATGCCTGCAGCATCAGAACACAGGACACCCCAACTGCGAGTGCTCCTGGAAAAGAAAACCCAATGCCAAAGGACACCCCTGCATCTGTCGCCCCTGGTGAAGAGGACCAACAATGCACCTACATCCCCGAGCACCCCACATTTGGGACCTACCTGTTGGTTGTCCGCTTCTGGCTACTCCCAGACAGAGCCTGTAACATAAACCTGCAGAGACCAATCCACATTGAAACACATTGGGCACAGGATGCCGTACTACACCTCTGCACCCGGCTGCCCAGTGCCACCCAACATGACCTTCTAGTGTGGTCCTGACCCTTGCCCAGTACTCACCATAAATCTACAAGATTGGTCCTGTGAGTCATCTTAAAGTGCTTGCTTGCTGAATGTGCTTTCCTTTCCGTAGGGTAATGTTGAAGAACCCTGAAAATGCACTGTGTCGATTTGAGAAAAATATTTATGCCTAAAAATGTACTTACCTGATAACGAAGTTCTTGGGTTCCAAATTTATATAAAAAGAAGTATTATTTTTCTAAATTGGTCTCTGATTTATTCTTTTAGTCCCATTTATTGCCTCTGTGAGTACAGCAAATGCTTAGCACTGTGGGCGTGACCAATCTTAATATTTTCTCTTTATTTATTTTATAAGGTGTCACATACAGGGTAATCATGAATTATCCTTAGAGGTCGACACAAATCTTTGGACTCAGATAGGAGTGTGATAATGTCCTGAACAACATTAAACAACATTAAAAAACAATTTCAACAACAGCATTTGATTATGGAGACATTAATTTTCACACACCATGACCAATGTGGCCATGAGTAAACACACCAGTTTAATAAAGTTCAAAACATTTACCCTAGATAAACAGCGCTAAGTTCACATGAATCATACGAAGAACCAATTGATACAAATACAGAAACAACACCAGGTGACCAAAATGTCTCAAGAACCTTAATCTACCTAGAAAATGTATCATCAAACATTCAAGAATAACGATACTGAATAACAAGAGAATATGAAAGATTGAAACAGTATACATTTAGTTAGCACAGATGAATCAATAACAATTCATTTTCATTTGATCAAATTTTTGAATATGACATCCTTAAATATTACACTAATTAGACATGCATATTGGGACTTACATGCAAAAGAAAAAGAAGACAACAATTAATTTGGAAAACACCTAGCTAGGGCGCTAGCCAAAAATACAGTTGGATGTCTAAAAGAGAGAAAACACAAAAACCTGCAAAAGACAAATGCACATTTGGTTACACCTCTCCTCAATGGATTGGATCAGCAAGCAGCGAAGTCTTCATCAGTAGAGCATCTTCCATCTTCACTCAAACAGGACATGATCAAGAGACACAGTTCAGTAGTGTTTGACTTTATTGTATATGAACCATCAATGGCAGAATACTAAGGACACAACACATCATTTCACTAGAAGATTATAAAGAAGAACTGACTTACATCATCTAAACATTGCTGTATTAAAACCCTAGAAAGCAAACAGCTAAAATTCTATTGGACAGATTATAGGGTGGTTTAAGTCGTAGCCAATAAATATCACTCCACGTTTCAGAAGTAGCTTTCTTCATTTTCTGCATTCATGATTGGACCATCTTCTCTCAATCCCAGTCGCCAGTTTCCGCAGTAGAATACAGTTGTTGCAGGTTATACATGAGCACTTAAGACTATTGTTCACGAATACACATTATCTCATCCCAGGAAGGAGAAATGTTACAAGCAGACGAACATAACTTTTCCACACTATGCAAATTACACTGAATATTGAAAATCTATCTTTCTAAACATTTGAGAGGTTTTGAAAGGTCAGCAAACAAATGAACAATGAACTCTGAATTTTTAAAAACTGCTGAGACGAAAACATTGCACAGGCCTTTTAAACATGGAATTAACTTTAGGCATGTTCATGTAGGCCTATATGAATATTTAATAAAACATATAATTCACATTTAAATCTAATAATCATTTAATTCAATTGCATTAGTGTTCATATTAATGAATAACAAAGCATTTCTACATTAGTCATTATTATTTTCCATTTACACATATTTTTTATGGTGTCCGCCACTTTCACCACTTTCCATGATGCACTTTTCTATCAATTTTGCTTCTAAGACGGACTTTGAAAAACACATTTTACCCATTAATTAGTACTTTAATACTTCAAAATGTTATTAATTAACTTGCTCTCTAACAGCACTGCCCTCTGATAAGCCTAACTGCTCGCCTACACTATTATAAAATAGAACATTAGTGCTATCTACTTTTGCATCTGCAAACCAACTGGGGAGCCAGTGGACTCTCTGCATAGTGTACTTCTTTTTAGTGCACAGATAAAGAACCAGGGGCCAGATGTAGTAAACTCTGATTTTCGCAAAATCGGATGCAGAACGGTGTCTCAGACACCGTCTGCGAATCTCAATTGGGTCACAAAGACCCACCTCATTAATATTAATGAGGTGGGTCGCATTTTGCGACCCCATTGAGATTCCCTGCACTCACAGGGATGGTGGCCTGCTGGAGACAGCAGACCTCCATGTCTATGACTGCTTTTTAAATAAAGCTGTTTTTTTTTGTATTGCAGCCCGTTTTCCTTAAAGGAAAACGAGTTGCAATACAAAAAAATAACGAAACCACTTGGTTTCGGTTTTTCAGAGTAGGTAGTGGTCCATTGGACCACTGCCTGCTCTGAAAAAACATTAATGGCGACATTCACAAAGGGGAAGGGGTCCCATAGGGACCCCTTCCCTTTTGCGAATGGGTTACCACCAGTGTGACACTGGTGGTAACTGCGAATTGCTTTGCGACCGCATTCGCGGTTCTGCATCGCGGTGCGAGTCGCAAATAGGAAGGGAACACCCCTTCCTATTTGCGAGTCGCATTCCCATTTTGCGAGTCGGTACCGACTCACAAAATGGGAATGTGCATCGCGATGCGCGTTTTGCATGACGAACTAGGATTTTCTACATCTGGCCCCAGCTTCCTACAACAACACACATGAGTTTTCCCATTCAGTTTTACATCATTGTTGCAAGCATAAGCTCAGTACTAGGTTTACTAACAGAAATTTGTTTTTTCTCATGATTTCATCTGCCACCTTTTTGCTCATTTACTTTATTGCATAATTTTGCACCATAAAGCCATGCTTTTGATGAGTTGTCTGCTGGATAAATGTCATTATAACTGGATGGATACTTGACAAGACGTATTTATATAGTGTCCTAGATCTTGTATATTTTCATTCCATGACATGTTGGCGAGTCATGTATCTTCATTTGTGTTTACAGTACAATCCCCTGATGAAGGACCAGGTTGGTCCAAAATGCATTGGGGTTATCTTTGTCTGCTCTTACTATGGCATATCACTGATGATTTTATTTGGATTTATGAAGTATAATGGGATTAATTTCCCTTCCTTCTTAAATCACACAAATTTATGAGAATGCTCAGTTTATTTTATATGAATTTCATGGAACGCATGAACTACATATATATTTTTAATTTTCTTGCTATTGTGTTTAAATACTTTTAATACTATTGCAGCAGAAAGAGGAGCTTAAGAGCCAGAACCGAGATCACACATGGATTGGATGACTTTGCAGATTTGTTTGGTTTTCAAAAGGGGTGTTACATAGGAGCTTTTCCTCTTTTGTTGATCATACTCTCAACACCATCCAGCTGAGGAAACCAGACTTTGCTGTGGAGCCTATTTTTGGTATTCACAAGCCCCTGATGTCCCGCCTGAGCAAGTTTAGATCACCCGCAAAATGAGACATTGAGGGATTACCAGTTGATGCTCTCTGAGGAGACATCTTTCTGCCAAAACAGTTAGTTCATGTTGTAAGTGGTGAAGGAAAGTTAAGGCCTGTTGCACCTCAGGGTTTTGGTGTGACATATTGTGCTTTAACACAGTCTTCTTGCCAGTGCAGTGAATCCTTGTTTGTTTTAATGGGTTACATGAGTTAGCTTAGCCTATGGCTTGCAGACTCGTGCCCCCATCCCCTAGTGACTTTTACCCTATTTAGCTTGTTCTGTTTTAGCACATTTATTTAATTAAGTCTTTTAAGATGGCTGCCTTGTTTTGACTCAGGCCCATGTTTTGATTTGCATTATCAGTGTCACCATGCTAAGGCATCAAGATCAGGCGACAAATACAAACAAACTCTAGGTGTTCACTTTAGGTACTTTCCCTCTTCATGCTTTTGAGAGAATGTTTATATTAATTACCGTCCCAAGCACGCCTTGTTCTATATTGTTTGGCAACGAACCTACGTCAGGGGTCCAAGTAGATCTGCATAAATACGCCCCACTTTATCAGATAGTCAGAGGGATTCCAACCAGATGCCATCACTGCTATCAATGCTGCACGTCGCCTTGACACTGACCCAGTCTTCGTTACCCTGGGGAGTCTGAGCTAGAGGCCTCATTCCAAGGTAACGAGGGTTGGGCGCTCTTCCCATGGACATGGCATTGGCAGATAAAGGTTTAACATACTTAGCTCTCTTCTAGGTTAGAGGTTAGGCCTACATGCTAGGGTATTAGGACATATCGAACTCTTCATGTTATTTCATGATATTGCAAGATGGTGGAGGTCTTTGTATTAATGACTCTTATCTTTACCATTCTGTTTCTTGCACTGTTCATTATCTTAATCATTGCAGCCCATGCAACTTATCGCAGATTGCAGTTTTACTAAAATAAAACCTATTGACATTTTACTGCATCTTATTCATTGCCTGTGTGTTATTAAGACATGTTGTTAATGTGAGAAAGGGGTAATCTCCGTTTAGCCATGACGCTCCCTGAGATGTCACACTTTTGAGTCCTTGCGTAAAGGCTGCCACAAATCACGTTGACTGTTTTGGGTTTTTGGTGAGGTACTACTTGTGAGCCGGAAGGGTTGGGATAACAGTTGCCTTTTGTGGTAGGATTGGCATAGTCACCTGCAAACATAAGTACTGTCATCCTTAAACCAGCAGTCTTGCCTAGAGCAAGAGTCCAACTACGACATGGTGCCACCAACGATGGTGTTTAGGCACTAATTTATGGATACCCCGATTATCACAGTTTCACATACTATAGGTACCCTAAGTACCATTAAACGGAGACGTCTGTGGTCTTGGGGAAGATCCTCCTCAGCTGAACAGGGACCACCTAATTAAGTTGTAGGTTGATCGAGCTCGAACTCATAGAAGGACTTTACTCCCCACTTGGTGTTCCATCTCTTTACTCAGTTTTACATGATGGCTAACGCCATAGATATTCCTGAAAATGCAAGACAGGCTTTAAGGTTACATTTAGTAGCACGTAGCTTAACAGAAGAGGGCGGGATGTTACATTCATAGTAGAAGCTAGTGAAGCTTACCAAACAGAAACATTTTATTCTTGGGTCACATTTGCTGCCAAAAATGACAGATCAGACACACTCCACACATACAACATTGCAAACATACCTCAATGGTACCTAGCATACCGGTATCTTGAAATACCACTCACATATCAAGAGCATCAGAACTGTTTGAAGGCGCTCTACCACATGTAATACAACGCATGAGATTAGGTCCTTTAGTAAATGATGGACCAACGTGGCCTATGTTTGCCACATACACACCTCACCCAGGTATACAAAACATGCAGGAAGCAGACCTGCAAGACTTATATTTTGAACTAGTAACACTTTACAGATGACTAGTTCAGTTCGTAATGCAGACATTGAACACAACACCAGCGCGTCCAGCACAGCCAGCACCTGCTGGATACCAATTGGCTACTGGGATGAATCCACAGACAGTACATGCCATTGTGGGTAAAGTACCCACAGAATGAGAGAAAATACTGTTCTGGATAGCCCAGAAAACAAATCAGCTGGAAGCTGTGTTTCCCCATACGGGAGCACAGGAGAAACATAAAATCCTCACTATATGCTTGCCTTTCAGGGCTGTACCAGCCCTAGATTTGGGGATGAAATTAATGCGTAATTTTGATGCAGTCTCTTCAATAATACTCAGTAACATTAAAAGGGAAGCGGTAGTACTGGCTTTACGCCAGAGTCTCCGAGAGATTCCACATTTGGACCAGGAGAGAGAACTACCAAAAGTTATTTCCAATACCTACACTAGTATAGGATGGGATAGTTCTGATGGATACAAACTACCTGTGGATTCCTCACCTTATGGAATTCACCCTTGCGCCAGCATCCGACAGAAAATCTTCTTCCCAGCTTTCCACGTCGACGAGGACGTCACAATTGCACAGCTCCACGTTACTCCGTCTGACGTCACCGTGCCAATAAGAGGTCCTCGTCGGCGTGCTGACGTCAGTTCCCTTTTTTCCGTGCCTTCGACGCTTACGGTTTTCTCCTAGCTCTCGCTTCTGTTGGAGGTTTCATCTTATTGCTCTTTGTAGTTACAATGTCTCCCTCGAGGAAGTCCGGTTTCAAGCCTTGCAGAGAGTGTGGCGGTCGCATGTCGGTCACTGACCCTCATGACGATTGTCTTTGGTGTCTTAGCTCTGAGCATGACGTCGAGGAGTGTGAGTCTTGCCAGAGCATGAATCTTAAGGCTTTAAAGGAAAGGGAGGCCAAACTCTTTTTGGCCAAGGCAAAGAAGGGTTATGGGAGCCATAGAAGATCCTCTTCCCACGCTTATTCGAAGAAGCATAAGAAATGGTGCTGCCATGACTCCTGGCGCCGTTCGACTCAGAGCCGAGCAAGATCAAGGTCTCCATCTCATCAGCGCCGTGCGACTTGGGAGGTGAGTCCAACGATGACTCTGCAATCCCAGAGTCCTGAGGCTTCTCCGGCGCCGTCCGTCTTTGAGGTTGTTGCACCTCAGGACAGTCCTCAGTTTTCACCTGCTGCTCAAGAGTCAGATGGTCAGCAAATACAACTGCAACAAGACCAGCGGTATCCTGCCTTCCCGGCTCCGGGAGCGGATCCGGCGGCATTTTTTAATGCAATGTTTACTATGTTCAGCACCATGGCCCCTGCTGGTGCACCGGCTGGTCCCACGGGTCCGTGAGCATTTTCATTGGGCTCCCCGGCTCCATGCAAGGGGGCTCCGTTAATGCCATTCTATCTGGCTGAGGGTACCCGACCGGCACCAATGACATCGCCTTGAGGTCCTGTGAATCCCATGACGTCGCCAACTAGATCTATGGTGCCGGTATCATCACCCCATCAGCCGGCGCCGATGGTGGAGTCACATGCATTTTCGGCGCCATTAGGATCCATGCCGGCGCAGGACCCGGGTGATGGATTCCAGCGGAGTCAGCCCTCCTCTCTGGTGCCTCATCAGGTGTTGAAGCCGGTGTCTTCGACGTCGGCAAATTCTATGTCGACGCCGAGGTTGGAGGCTCGATTGAGGTCACGCAGGAAGGCCTTGCATCTCTTGGAAAAGGAGGAATTTCAAAGGCAGTTGGAGGAAGGAGAGATTGTCGAGCCCTTGGGAGAGTATCAGGGCTTGGAGTCAGCCAGTGGGCTGGATACTTCCCCGGAATGGGACTTGTCTTCACTTGGGGAATTTACGGAGGAGGCAGCTTCGTTTCACATGGTAATCAGGAAGGCAGCAGACTTTTTAGAACTTCCATTGCCTGCTGGAGAAGTTAAAATAAGCATATTAACGGAAGTGCTGCATCCTTCTTCGGCTTCTGCAGACCCTTTGCTTCCTTTCAATGAGGCTCTTACGGAACCCATTTTAGAACTCTGGAGGAAGCCGGTTTCGTCTCCTGTGGTGAATGGAGCTGTGGCAAGAAGATATAGAGGGTCATTACAACATTGGCGTTAAAAGCCACTTACTGCCGTGCAGAAGACCTCCAACACACCGCCGCGGAATTCCACCACAGCTATTATGACCCACATCTCGAAATCCGACAAAATTCAGACACCCACACAAGTCCGCCACACCAAAGGTCAGTGATAAACTGGCGAAAACAAACCTCCACTGTCACGCCAACAGAAATACGCCCACGCTATCACGACGCACAAATCCATGCAGCGGTCTTTCAACAGCGGTATTCCATTGGCGGTACACACCGCTGTGCTCAAAATACACACACTTCTACAAAACACCGCCACATTGGACAATTCCAAATACACACACCTGATACACATACACACACCACTCCCATACACCCAATACAATATAAAACACACACCCACATCACCCACAAACCCCTACTACCAAAAATTCAGAAAGAAGGCCAGAGAGAGACACCACCATCCACAAACTAGCAGCCACAGGCACTCAACACCATCACCCACACAACTTCCACGCACAAAACACCACACCCCACTACATATCACCACACTTATCACCACACACACCACCCCACACATCACCCACACCACCCAATGGCACGGCAAAGACACCCCAGGTTCTCGGAGGAGGAGCTCAGGGTCATGGTGGAGGAAATCGTCCGGGTAGAGCCACAGCTATTTGGATCACAGGTTCAGCACACCTCAATTTCAAGGAAGATGGAGCTATGGCGAAGAATAGTCAACAAGGTCAACGCAGTGGGACAGCACCCAAGAAATCGGGACGACATCAGGAAGACATGGAACGACCTACGGGGGGAGGTGCGTTCCGTGGTCTCCAGACACCACCTGGCAGTACAGCGGACAGGCGGCGGACCCCCACCTCCTCCCCCACAACTAACAACATGGGAGGAGCAGGTCTTGGTGATTCTGCATCCCGAGGGCCTCGCAGGAGTCGGTGGAGGAATGGACTCTGGTAAGTCAAACCTTTAACTACCATATCCCCCACCCTACCTGCATGCTATCACAGACCCCCACCCTCGCCCCCTCCCCTATCACTCCTACCCCTTACAAATGTACTAATCACACAAACCACACATCCCAACACCAAGCCCTGCATGACACAACTAAGCATGGACACCCATCACTAAAGCATGCCCACTGCACATACCCATAACACCCCCCTCAACCATCATCACACAAGCCCCCACACAGGAATGCTAGCACTGGGGTACAGGGTCACCCACCCATTGCACACCATGACACACACAGATGCAATAATCATGCTTTTACACCCCTGCAGGACCACTACCCAACGTCACCAGACAGGAGGGTCCAGACATCTCCACCCCACCCACAGAAGAGGCCCACAGTGATGACAGCAGCTCTGTCCAAATGGATCCAGATGACCAGCCCGGACCATCGTGGGCCTCGGGACAGTCGGTTCCCCTCACACAGGCACAGGCCACCACAGACCTTCCACCCTCTGGTAACACCAGCACAGCACCCACCCAGCGGGCCCATACCTCCGCCCCAGGACACGTCAATCAGCTGTGTGTCCACCACTACAGGGAACCCAGGATAACCCACCACCCCAACAACAACAGGGACCTGGGGGCAGTGGCAGTGGGCACACGGTCCAGGGGACGGAGGCCCAGGAACACAGGGGAACTGGGAGGGCTGCCGTGCGACAGGGGGCGGACAGGCCTAGGGAACCCACTCTCCACAAGGCCCTCTCCTCCATCATGGGAGCCTACCACCACTCCCAGGAGACGATGGCAACGGTCCTGGCCAAGTTTCCGGAGACCCAGCGCATGCAGGAGGAACAGTATTTGGGGTTCAGGGAGGAACTCAGAACCATCAGCTCCGCCCTGGGCACCATCGTAGGGGTGCTGAAGGAAATACTTAACACCAGGAGGGACACTTTGGCACTCCAAGGGGCCCCTGACACTAGCATGGACGATGAACTGCCCACCGCCGATGCTAGTGGACAGGAGGCACCGCCACAAGACCACCACACCAGCACCCCACCCCCTAAAGACGGAGAACCACCCGCAAGCGGTCCCTGAGATCCAGGAACAAGACAGAGCACGATGCCAAGACCCCCGCCAAGAAATGAGACCACCCTGATTGTCAAACCACTGTCCCACTTTGTAACCCTGTCTATATTGGAACTGCCCCAGCTACACTTCCTATGCCCATATGGGCAATGCACCTGTGAGACTAATAGACTGGACTCTGCCATGGACATTCTTCCACCATCCCCCCTCACCATTTTACAACCCCCTCCAATATTGAGCACTTCAATAAACACCCTTGAAGCACAAAACAATCTGGAGTCAGTCTGTGATTTTGAAATTGTGTATTAGCAATGACAGTGACAAAATGCTTTTTCAAATGTAATGTCAACATACCTATGTCACACAGCTCAAGTCCATGAGGAATCTAAACAGATGACACACGTTGGAAACCACACCTGTGAAACCGTAAGGGAAAATGACAACTCAGTGACCATACACTGGGTGAAATTGACAGACAGGATAGAGGTAGAAGTGTTAAAGTACTTGTAGTAGGCAGGAATGTTTTCTCACCTGTGTGTCACTGTAACTATTGCTAGATGACTGAGTCCCTGTTGTCAATGTCTTCTTCCTCTGCTTCCTCCTCATCACTGTCCACAGGCTCCACAGCTGCAACAACACCGCCATCTGGACCATCCTCCTGCAGAAAAGGCACCTGTCGTCGCAAAGCCAAGTTGTGAAGCATACAGCAGGCCACTATGATCTGGCACACCTTCTTTGGTGAGTAGAATAGGGATCCACCTGTCATATGGAGGCACCGGAACCTGGCCTTCAGGAGGCCGAAGGTGCGTTAGATCACCCTCCTAGTCCGCCCATGGGCCTCATTGTAGCGTTCCTCTGCCCTGGTCCTGGGATTCCTCACTGGGGTCAGTAGCCATGACAGGTTGGGGTAACCAGAGACCCCTAATAGCCACACCCGGTGCCTCTGGAGTTGACCCATCACATAAGGGATGCTGCTATTCCGCAGGATGTAGGCGTCATGCACAGAGCCAGGGAACATAGCATTTACCTGGGAGATGTACTGGTCTGCCAAACATATCATCTGTACATTCATGGAATGATAACTCTTCCGGTTCCTGTACACCTGTTCACTCCTGTGGGGGGGGGACCAAAGCGACATGGGTCCCATCAATGGCACCTATGATGTTGGGGATATGTCCCATGGCATAGAAGTCACCTTTCACTGTAGGCAAGTCCTCCACCTGAGGGAAAACGATATAGCTCCGCATGTGTTTCAGCAGGGCAGACAACACTCTGGACAACACGTTGGAAAACATAGGCTGTGACATCCCTGATGCCATGGCTACTGTTGTTTGAAATGACCCACTTGCAAGGAAATGGAGCACTGATAGCACCTGCACTTGAGGGGGGATTCCTGTGGGATGGCAGATTGCTGTCATCAGGTCAGGCTCCAACTGTGTACACAGTTCCTGGATTGTGGCACGGTCAAACCTGTAGGTGATGATCAAACTTCTTTCCTCCATTGTCGACAGGTCCACCAGCGGTCGGTACACCGGAGGATGCCGCCATCTCCTCACATGTCCCAGCGGACGGTGCCTATGAAGGACAACAGCGACCACAGAGTCAAACAACTCAGAGGTATGTACCCACAGTCTACACAGAACACCATTCATACACAAAATGTGGCCCGTATTTGTGTTGTGAGACAAGGCTAGGTATGTGTGACGCAGTTGGTAATTAGGCCATGTGGGCCCCTGAAATGGTGGCTGCCTGACCTCTAAACTGGGACAATGGGATGTGAGGTAACTGCGCTGGCGTTGTACACCGTCGCGGTAGGCGGTCGAAGACCATGGCGCAATGCTGCATTGTTTAACATTGGACCCTATGGGTCCCAGGAGCCAATGACGATGTACGCCGGCGGTGATGGTACGCACCGCGGACGTGACCACCGCGGACGTGACCACCATTTTCTGACTGTTGAATCACTCTATACTTGATCTTCGACAGGAGAGGACCTACACTGCAAGTGCTGCTGTGACCTCGGCCTGGAAGAGACAATGGCTTGTGCGTCTGGGGAAAGGGCCCCTGCCTTCACTGCAGAGGAGTTGGAGAAGCTCATCGACGGGGTCCTCCCCCAGTACACGCTACTCTACGGTCCTCCAGACCAACAGGTAAGTACACAGGGAGCACGTTGTATGGGCTATGCCTGTGTGGAGAGGGCTGGTTGTAAGAAGGAAGGGGGCACAGTTCTGCGTGCATGAAGGACTGTGAATGCATGTGCCACATGGCAAGGGTAGGGATGTGGGCCACTCACTTTGACGGTGCAGTTGGTAATGACTTCTCTTCTTCCCCTGTACATGTCATGTAGGTCAGCACCCACCAGAAGAAGGATATTTGGCGTGCCATCGCCAAAGACGTCCACAAGGGCGTGGGAGGGGTGCCCGTCGAACCATGACCCCCCTGATGTTCAGGATCCTGGCGGTGGCCTACCCTGAGTTGGATGGGCGCTTGAGGGCATCACAGCAGACACAAGGGGGTGAGTACACTATCATTCAGTGGACTTTGCGCGCAGTGAAGGTGTCTGGGTGGGGGAGGAGGGCTGTGGGTTTCCCTAGGCCAGGGCGAGTTCCGTAGGCAAGGCCCCTCTGTAAGGCAGGCCATGTGGCACCCCACCCCACCTCTGTAGAGTGCCAAGTACAGGTATTCATGCCCCTGTGTCTTCTATGTGTGAAGATGTCGTCCATAGCCTTGTAGGTCATTTCCCAGGAATTGCATCTGTAGAGCCCAACAGCGCGACGTAGTGCAGGGGGCTGCGGTGTCTGTATTGTCCGCCAACGGTAGCGGTAAGCCATGCACTCAACCTGTCATTCTTCTGTAGCCCCCCCCTTTTTTGTGGTCTCCCTGTTCTTGTGTGCATTAGCATCATCAGGCGGAGGTACAGTGGCACAGGAGCACGAGGGAGCTGCATCCCACATGGCCATGGAGGGCCGCACTACGGACTCAGAATACACCAGTGGGACGGAGGGCGAGGGGAGCACGACGGCGGTCACAGGATCTGCAACCAGCGACACGGACTCATCCTCTGATGGGAGCTCCCTTGTGGTGGCGGCAACATCTGTGCCCCCCACTTCTACAGGTACAGCCGCCACCCCCCCTACCAGCACCGCCCTCCCAGCAGCCCTTCAGCCTTCGCCCCGTGCCCGCTCACCCAGGAGGGTGGGCATCACCTTCGCCCCAGGCACCTCAGCCCCTGTCACCTCTGCTGCCCTCAGTGAGGAGGCCCTTGACCTCCTCAGGTCCCTCACTGTTGGGCAGTCTACCATTTTGAATGCCATCCAGGGTGTAGAAAGGGAGTTGCAACACAGAAATGCATTCCTGGAGGGCATTCATTCTGGTCAGGCTGCCCTTCATCGAACCGTTCAGACTCTGGCCTCAGCACTGATGGCAGCCATTGTCCCTGTGTCTAGCCTCGCCCCTCCAACTTCCTCCACCCAGACCCAATCCCCTGTACCTCTACCTATCCCAAGCACACCATCAGACCAGCCTGCACACACCTCAACACACAAGGGAAGCTCAGGCAAACATAAGCACCACACATCCCACAGGCACTCACGCAAGCATCACACACATACAGACACACCAACATCCACTGCCTCCACTGTGTCCCCCTCCTCCTCGTCTCCCTCCTCCCTCCCAGTCTCGTCTACACTCACACCTGCATGCACTACCACTACGTCCCGCACCAGCACACCCACCACCACACCCCGCTCACGTGCACTCACCTCCCCCACTACCATTTACACGTCCCCTGTGTCCTCTCCCAGTGTGTCTGTGACGCCCCCTCCGAAGATACACAAACGCAGGCACACACCCACCCAACAGCCATCCACCTCACGACAGCCTCCAACCCATGCACCTGCACCCAAATCCACAACAGTTACACCTCCTACAACCACCACCTCTTCCTCCACTCCCAAACCCCCTCCAGCTACCCGTCCCAGTGTCTCCCAAAAACTTTTCCTGTCCACCCTTAACCTATTTCCCACCACCCCCGTCCAACTCATAGGTCCCGTACTAGCACCTCAGCCAAAAAAATCTCCGGGACCAGTGGTGCCTGTTGTTACAGGTATGTGGAGTGCACCGGCCACCAGGGCAGCCAGTGTGGCACGGAGCCACAGCACAGCCAGTCCCCCCCTGTGAAGCACCAGAAGTTGGACAGTGCCCAGCGGGAGAGGGGGAAGACTCCAGCCAGCCAAGCCGCTCACATGGGTCCCGGGGGGAGTGTCGACTCAGCTGTGACTCCTCCCAAGGTGGGGAAGGGGCAGAAGAAATCTCCAAAGTCTGGGAGGAGCAGCATGGCGGAGAAGACCGCCATCATCCCCGCTGCCCAGGAGGCCTCCGCCAAAGTCACTGCCCAGGAAGCCACGCCAGAGTCACTGCCCAGGAGGCCACCGCCAGAGTCACTGCCCAGGAGGCCACCGCCAGCCCCATCGTCACTGCCCAGGAGACCACCGCCAGAGTCACTGCCCAGGAGGCCACCGCCAGCCCCATCGTCACTGCCCAGGAGGCCACCGCCAGAGTCACTGCCCAGGAGGCCACCGCCAGAGTCACTGCCCAGGAGGCCACCGCCAGCCCCAGCCCAGCTGGCCAGGAGGGCCCCGCAAGCACAGCCCAGCTGACCCATGAAGGACCGCCAGCCACAGCCCTGCTGGGCAATGAAAGACCGCCTTGGCAAGGTCCGCTGAACAGGTCAGACACTGGCAACTCAAGCATCGCTGAACAGGCCAAGGACCGCTGAACAGGGCAAAGACCGCCATGGCAAGGACCGCTGAACAGGGCAAAGACCGCCATGGAAAGCACCACTGAACAGGGCAAAGACCGCCATTGAAAGCACTGCTGAACAGGTCAGACACTGGCAACTCAAGCACCGCTGAACAGGCCAAGGACCGCTGAACAGGGCAAAGACCGCCATGGCAAGCACCGCTGAACAGGGCAAAGACCGCCATTGAAAGCACCGCTGAACAGGTCAGACACTGGCAAGTCAAGCACCGCTGAACAGGCCAAGGACCGCTAGACCACCATGGCAAGCACGGCTGAACAGGTCAGACACTGGCAACTCAAGCACCGCTGAACAGGCCAAGGACCGCTTAACAGGGCAAAGACCGCCATGGAAAGCACTGCTGAACAAGTCAGACACTGGCAACTCAAGCACCGCTGAACAGGCCAAGGACCGCTGAACAGGGCAAAGACCGCCATGGCAAGCACCGCTGAACAGGGCAAAGACCGCCATGGAAAGCACCGCTGAACAGGGCAAAGACCGCCATGGAAAGCACCGCTGAACAGGTCAGACACTGACAACTCAAGCACCGCTGAACAGGCCAAGGACCGCTGAACAGGGCAAAGACCGCCATGGAAAGCACCACTAGCCCATTTGCGGCAGGGGCAGTGACACAACTGGGACCGTCACAGGGTGAGTGCTGCACTCTGGGCACCAGTCCCCCTCCAGAACCAGTGGAGACCTGCATCCACTCCGTCTGTCCTGCACAGGATGAAGCACTCTGGGCACCAGTCCCCCTCCAGAACCAGTGGAGACCTACATCCACTCCGTCTGTCCTGCACAGGATGAAGCACTCTGGGCACCAGTCCCCCTCCAGAACCAGTGGAGACATGCATCCACTTGAGAGACTGTGGCTTTGCACTCCCCAGGATGGAACAGTGGGCAACCCACCCACTGTAGAGACTTGTGAGACTGTGGCTTTGCACTCCCCAGGATGGAACAGTGGGCAACCCACCCACTGTAGAGACTTGTGAGGCTGTGGCTTTGCATTCCCCAGGATGGTACAGTGGGTAAACCACCCACTGTAGAGACTTGAGAGACTGTGGCTTTGCACTCCCCAGGACACATCAATGGGCATGGAGCCCCCTCGTGGATCTGGCGTGGTACATTCATCCGGCTGAGGTGCCCCCCCCTTCCCTTCCCCCTGAGGTGCCTGTTGTATTTCTATCTGATGCCCCTGCAGTGTTCTCTCCGTTTGGATCGGGTATCTTGTGTGGGCTTCGCCCATGCCTTTTGGGCCCAGTGGTCCACGGACTATGAATTGTGCAATACCTGCACTACTAATCATTGTGTATATTTTGTTTATTGTGTATATATATATATATATATATATTTGCTTACTGTATTTTGGTAAATTACAATGGTTCCATTCATTTCCTTTTGTCTTTGCATTCTTCCGGGGGGGTTAGGGGTGTTACTGTAATGTATAGATAAGCATTGGTGTGTGTGTTGTAGTGGGTGAGGGTCGGGTGGGGGTTGGGGTGTTGAGTGTGTGTGTCTCTGTGTTTTTGCCTCCCCCCTGCCCTATGTCGTGTGTGCAGTACTCACTGAGGTCTTCGCCGCTAGCGTTGATGCTCCTCGTAGAAGAGCAGGAAGACTATCGCAGGTAGAATATGAAGTTCCGGCTCCATGGTGCCCTCCTTCCTTGTGGAGTGTGTAGAGGTGAGCGTTTTCCCTTTGAAATGGCTGTTTCCGCAGTGTTTTTATCAGCGGTGAATCCGCCCTGGAAAAGGTGGCGGATTGGTAGGTTGTGATACTGTGGGCGGTACATTGTCTTCCGCCTGTCTGTTGGCGGTGACCACCGCGGTGTTTGTTTGTACCGCCGTGGCGGTCGGAGTGTTAAAGTGGCTGTCTTTGTTGGCGGTTTCCGCCACGGTCATAATTGCAAAAATTTTACCGCCGGCCTGTTGGCGGTCTTACCGCCGCTTTAACACCGTCCGCCAGGGTTGTAACGACCACCATAGAGTGGCGCATGGTGATCCGAGGTTTTTAACATCCTACCCCAGAGAGTTTGGTGGTCCAGGCCTCTTGCTCTACAAGGTCTGCTCCTGGCTCTTTCCCTGTGATTCCATCTGACAGGGAATCCAAGCGGATGGAGCAATCCGCAAAAAAAAAAATGTTTCTTCTTGCAGCATGGCTCTCAAGGCTGCAAACGCTACCTGTGTGCTGGGTAGGTATGTCCACGCCCTAATGGACTCTGCGAAAGCCATGGTTCCTGATCTGCTGCAAGATATACAGAGGCCATCGGGGGAACTCCTGTCTGATGCCCAGGCTATGGTGAAGCAAATAATTCAGTCTGGCCTGGACTCTACGGACTTAGTGGCCAGGGCAATGGGTACATCTATTGCTACCAGGAGGCACGCTTGGTTAACGTCCTCTGGATTTTCTTCAGATGTACAGACCACCTTGTTGGATTTGCCATTTGATGGGGAAAAACAGTTTGGAGATAAAGTGGACTCTGCCCTAGAGCGCTTTAAAGACAGCCGGGCCACGGCAAAGTCTTTAGTATTGCAAGCCTCCTCTGCTACTCCTTTTAGGTCCTTTCGAAGGTTCAGGGGGTTTAGACGTAGGGCAGTTTATTGAGGGAGACCCCAGTCCTCAGTCCTCAGTCCAGCAGCCTACCCGCCTCCCATATCGGTCCTTTAGAGGGCAGGGGAGGGTTAGAACGAGAGGGGCTACCCAGCAGCACCCTACGTCAACCTCTTCCTCTGGAGGACAACAGCCCTAGTTTTCTCCCCTTTGTCAACCATACTTCTCCTGTAGGGGGAAGATTACATCTTTTTCTCCACGAGTGGGAGTTAGTTACATCAGACTCCTGGGTGCTAAACATTCTGAGAAAAGGATATGCTCTCCCTTTTCAGGAGTTTCCTCCTCCCATCCCTCCCCGTCCCTCGTTTTGTTCAGAAGACCATCTCCTGTTGTTGCAACAGGAAGTTCAAACCCTATTATCAAAAGGTGCGGTGGAGTTGGTTCCAGAGCAGGAAAGGGGTCAGGGTTGTTATTCAAGCTATTTCCTGATCCCCAAGAAGGACGGTCGCTTGAGACCAATCCTAGACCTGAGGATTTTGAATTGGTTCCTCAAACAGGAGAAATTCAAGATGCTGACTCTAGTGCAGGTACTTTTGGCATTGAACAAAGAGGATTGGATGGTGTCTGTCGACTCACAGGATGCATACTTTCATATCCCTATACTCAAGTTGCACAGGAAGTATCTCCGGTTTGTGGTGGGGTCGCAACACTACAGTTTGCGGTCCTTCCGTTTGGTCTTACTTCAGCACCTCAAGTCTTCACAAAGGTGATGGCAGTGGTGGCAGCAAGTCTCAGAAGGGAAGGGATATCGGTATTCCCTTACCTGGATGATTGGTTGATCAAGGCCAAGTCTCCAGAGCTTGTGTTGCGTCACTTGCGGATGACAACTCAGTTGTTGTTCAGGCTGGGTTTTTCTATCAATGTACCCAAATCTCACCTGGAGCCCTCTCAACGCCTCCTGTTCATAGGGGCAGTGCTGGACTCAACCTTGAATCGGGCCTATCCTCCGCCTCAGCGGCTCCAGGATATTCAGGCATTGATTCCAATGTTTCAAAATAGAGCGGTTGTTCCAGTCCTCAAGGTCTTACGCCTGCTCGGTCTGTTAGCTTCTTGCATTCTGTTGGTCACTCATGCACGTTGGCACATGATGGCTCTCCAGTGGTGCCTCCACAGGCAGTGGTTTCAACACAAAGGGGATCTCGAGGAGTCAATAACGATCTCCAGAGACGCTGCAGTGAATTTGCGATGGTGGGCTGTGAACGTCAACCTTTCGCAAGGAAGGCCATTTTCACTGCCGCCGCTGGTGGCCACAGTCATGACGGATACCTCCACTCCAGGGTGGGGAGCTCATCTGTGGGACCTGGAGATCAAAGGTCGTTGGTCTCTAGTGGAACAGACTTTTCATATCAATCTGGTGGAATTGCGGGCAATACGCTTGGCTCTCAAAGCCTTCCTCCCGTCCCTTCACGGTCAGTCAGTTCAGGTCCTGATGGACAACACTACAGCAATGTGGTATATAAACAAGCAGGGAGGAGTAGGGTTGTGTATTCTCTGCAGAGAAGCTCTCCGTCTCTGGTCCTGGCTTCAGGATCATCGGATTTGCTTGATAGCGTGCAGACTCTCTCAGTCGGCTCCTTTCGGCCGATCACGAGTGGCATCTCCATCCAGATCTGGTCCTGCACATCTTTCGGATGTGGGGTACGCCAGTGATAGATCTGTTTGCCACTCGGGAGAACGCGCACTGCCCGTCATTATGCAGCCTCCAGTATCCGGTGCAAGGAGCTTTGGAGGATGCGTTTCAGACCTCTTGGTGCAACCAGTTGCTTTACACGTTTCCCCCCATACCCTTGATTCCTCGGGTTCTGAGGAAGATTCGCCAAGATCGGGCTCAGGTTATTTTAATAGCCCCGGATTTTCCAAGAAGGGTGTGGTACACGGACCTTCTCCACCTCTCGCTGTGGCCTCCGCTCTGTGTCCCTCTCAGGGCAGACCTCCTCTCGCAGTTGCAGGGGCAGGTTCTACACCCTCACCTCCAGAGCCTGCATCTTCATGCCTGGAGATTGAACAGGGCAACCTGAGTTCCTTTTCCCTCCCACCAGATGTAGTGGATGTTATTTTATTGGCCAGGCGACACTCCACTAAGACCATTTATGCTGGTAGGTGGGCAGAATTTGTGGCTTGGTGTGGAGAAAAGCAAATTGACCCTTTGAAGGCCCACATTTCTGATATTTTATTATTTGCTTTGGACTGAGCAAAGAAGGGTTGTACAGTGGCTACGGTTAAGGGTTATTTAGCTGCTCTGCCAGCCTTTCTTTGCCTCCCGGATCAGCCCTCATTGTTTAAATCACCTATTGTAGTTAAGTTTCTTAAGGGTTTACTTAATAAGTTTCCTCGCACTCCTTTTCATGTGCCTCACTGGGACCTAAATCTTGTTTTGACCTTTTTAATGGGGTTACCTTTTGAGTCCATGCACTCTTTCCTGTTAAGGTTTTTAGTGCTTAAGACAGTTTTTCTTGTTGCCATAACCGCTGCTAGGAGGGTTAGTGAGCTCCAAGCTCTTTCTGTAAAACCCCCCTTTACCTTGTTTTTCCCAGATAAAGTGGTGTTGAAAACCAGGGCGGCTTTCCTGCCAAAAGTTCTCACTCCTTTTCATATGGGGCAGACTATTACCCTTCCACCTTTCTACCCTCCTCCTCACCCCTCGAAGGAGGAAGAAAGTCTTCACCGGTTGGACCCTAAAAGGGCTCTTAGTTTCTACATTGAAAGGACGAAGTACTTTCGCCTGGAAGATCAGCTGTTCGTGGGGTACGTTGGACAGAGAAAGGGCAGAGCAGTCCATAAAAGAACTATCTCCAGGTGGGTTATCCTTTGTATCAAGATCTGCTACTCGTTTCCGAAAAAGGTTACCCCTGAAGGTATCAGAGCCCACTCCACCAGGGCTAAGTCTGCTACTTCGGCCCTGGCAAGGGGGGTTCCGTTGGTCGATATTTGCAAGGCGGCAACTTGGGCATCCCTCCATACCTTTGCAAAGCATTACTGCTTGGACTCTGAGGTTTGGAGGGACGGCCATTTTGCACGATCTGTCTTACAGGATTTCTTGGTGTAATCAGACAGGCACCCATTTCCGAGTGCGGTACTGCTTTAGGACTCTATTCATAAGGTGAGGAATCCACAGGTAGTTTGTATCCATCAGAAGAACAAGTTACTTACCTTCGGTAATGCTTTTTCTGGTGGATACAATGCCTACCTGTGGATTCCTCACAATCCCACCCACCTCCCCTTTGCCTGTCTGATTGTACTTCGATTTGTGGTTGTATAAATGTATGTATATATTGATACTTTTCATATATATATATATGATGGTTTTGATTATGTTGCATCATGAAGGCTTCATGTATATATGTAGTTATTGGAGTCATTGTGGAGTCGGTTCTCACCTGTTCGCCTCAAAGGCACGTAAAAAATGGGTGAAACTGACGTCAGCACGCCGACAAGGACCTCTTATTGGCATGGGGATGTCAGACGGAGTCGCGTGGAGCCGTGCAATTGTTACATCCTTATCGACGTGGAGAGCTGGGAAGAAGATTTTCCGTCGGATGCTGGCGCAAGGGTGAATTCCATAAGGTGAGTAATCCACAGGTAGCTATTGTATCCACCAGAAAAAGCATTACTGAAGGTAAGTAACTTGTTTGTTGGGAGCCTAACCGAAGAAGCTTGAAACAAAATGTACCACCCCTAAGGAAGTTACTAAGCAAGCACAGGAATATTCAAAGAAGCGCTGGGATAAGCAGAAACAAGTTAAATAAAGAAGAAATAGGAGAACAGATTCTCCACATCCGGAGAACTCTGAAAGGAGATACACTCTCAGAAATAGAAAAAGTATAAAAACCCCTGACAGATATACTGATTCACATCCCTCTCGTTCCTTTCAGGATGCACCGGATAGATGTAGTGAGAGAGGGGGCCGTCCTGACTGACGTCCTGAATACGTGAAACAAAAGAAAGACTCACCACAGTCTTCAGACAAAAAAGAAGAAAAGTCCCCCACAACAGAAGCCACAGTTTAAAAAGAAAAAGGTGGCAGCACTGTCAATTAAAAATGCCAGTACACTTGAGAACATTGCGGAAGAACGTGACGTGGGCAGTGACACTGTTAGACAGAGCAGCAGAGGTCACGATATGTCGCCAGAGTCTGAAAGATTCATTTTAGTTGAGACGGCAGACGCACAGGCGCGTTCTCCCACCTGAAAGGGTTTATGATTTAAAAATTCTAATTGAGGGAGACATAGAGCACACTATTAAAGTAATATTCTGGGATGAACTTAACTGTGATATCCTATTGGGCGAAAGAGACTGGCCAACTGAGCAGGTCCGTAAGCTCCCACATGGGCAAGGTGTCATTTTGCATTCTTTCTCTGATCTTGTTCCGGAGGTGGTAAAACAAGCCTACACTGTTGATTGGGCTTTAATGCAGGCTCCTGCACTATACCGCAATCAAGTAGATTGGGACAAGGACTCTCCTTGTTATGTAATACCTATCAGGTCCACACCCCAACCTCAGCAACAATATCTTGTTAAACACAAAGCTAAAGCTCCAGTGAGGGAGATCCTCACTCAGCTCGAGTACCAGGGAGTTATAGAGCCCTGTGCCTCTGCAATGGATAACCAGTTATTCCCGGTTACAAAACCTGAAAGTTCATACAGAATAGTCTTAGATTACAGACACTTAAACAGTCATACACGCACATATGCTATCGAAAATTCGCATAGCACAGCACTTATTAACAATATAGTGCGTAAAAAGTACAAAACAACGTTGGATAGCTCTAACGGATTTTTCTGCCAAAACTTAGCACAAGAAAGTCCGGACCTGAGTGCATTCTCAATTGGCTCACCGAAATGCTTTGTCATTCACCCCAAGGCTATAACAACAGCCCAGGACTGTTCTCAGCCCGTGTAAAGTCAATATTACATGATCTTGACCCTGAGGCGTTATCCTATGTGGATGACATCTATCTCACAGACGACGACCTCACCATTCATCTTGTCAGGGTCGATCACATCATTTTAGGAATTTCGAACCTCGGTTACAAATTTAACTTTAAGAAAAGTAAGATAGCCTTTCTCAGTGTACTGTTCCTGGGATTTGAGCTATCAAATGAGGGGAAGAGCCTGGCCCCTCACTACCTAGAGAAATGTGCACAACTGCACCCACCTAACACGCTCAGGAAGCTACAGTCCCTACTTGGCTTCTTTAATTTTGGCAGAACATACATTCCAGACTATGCACAACGTATCAAGCCACTTTATGACTTAATACGCCCAGATATTTCTAGCAAATACCGGACAGTTGAACACACACGCATCCTTAGGGAATTGCAACAGGACATGCTAGAAGCCAAACACTTACACACATGTGACAACAAAACAAATGTGGTCATCAGAATAATTGCTGGTGCCATTGGGTTTACTTATGTCACCTTTAAGGAGGGTGACACAGTGCCCATAGCATATAAATCACATTTATACTCCTAGGCCGGACAACGTTTTGCGCCTACAGAAAAAATTCTGACGGCAGTTCAAATGGCTGTCATTAAGGACAGGCCACTTGCCCAAGGGAAACGCGTTATTGTTGTTACCCCGGTGCCAGCCTTAGAAGCTGTCACTAAAGCAAGCGTTCCTAACGCTAAAGCACTACATCCACGTTGGATTCAGTGGGCTACCTCCCTGGCCGCCAATGATGTTGACTGCATCTTTGATCCAAAACTTCAGACACAAGAATATCTCCAATATGAACAGGAGTATCCCGCTCCTCTAGATATGTTACCACTTGATAGATATCATACTGTCATTTATACTGATGGTTCAGCTCAACCAGCTGTAGGTACCAAACACCAATATTCAGCCGCTTGTGCAGCCATGAGTGGAGTGATGAAGGATGGAATTTTCCACCCTAATAATACCTACATGCAGACCCTGGGGGACTGCACAGCTCAGCTGGCTGAACTTAAAGCCCTTCTTCTAGTGCTAGAACACACAGAACCAGGAAAGCTGACTTTGATAGTCTGTGACTCATACTACTGCGTCCAGTCCTAGAATGATTACCTTAATCATTGGAAGCTGAACGGGTTTAGAGATTCCAAAGGGAACACCATAAAACAAAAAACGTTGTGGGTGAGGGTGGCTGATCTTAAGGATAAGCTACCGTGTGTCCATGTAGTACATACATTGGGCCACCAACTTGTAGGAGTACACGTTATCAGTAACAGTTTGGCTGATGAAACAGCCAAATACACAGTAGTTACGGCTTTTGTGGCTGCAGTGACTCTTTCTCAGACGAGATTGGATAATGAAATACTGAATACCATGAAGGCTTCAGATGAAGGCAAGTCTCTCCCAAAAGCATACCCTAAAAAATATTCTTACCACATCAGTGCACATAATGTTGCTTATGCAACAATTCCTGGGGTTGGAGATTGAACGATTCCCAACGAAGACCAGAGACTTGGTCTAATAAAAGTAGCGCATGAGGGTGTCGCTTGTGCACATGTTGGTATTTCGGCCACAGTAACACTCTTAAAAAAATGCTTCTGGTGGCCGGGTCTATACAAACAGACAAAATGATACATCCTTTATTATGATATTTGCCAGCAAATAAAGGGCTCTAATATCAAACACCCACCGCAGACATCCCTCTTTGTGTCCAGCAGGCCACTAAAATGTGTGTACCTGGACCATTGCGGTCCACTTCAACCTGATGGTGCATACAAATACATCTGAGTCGCTGTTGATTCTTGTTCTAGATTCCTGTGGGTATGGCCTCAGCTGTCGGCTGATGCTCGGACTGTTATAAAAGGCTTGCTGATCTTTATCGGTACATATGCGGTTGCAGCATTCCTAAGGCATTCAGGGACACCATGTGGACGATGGGTGTTGAACTCTATTACTCCTCACCATACCATCCAGAGGGAAATTCGGTCGTGGAGAGGTGGAACCGTGATCTAAAGCAGTCCTTAACAGCTAGAGTATTTGGTTCTGGCGGCAGTTGGCTTCATCACCTATATGGGGTCCAGAGAACACTGAACAATCTGTCAAGATGGTCCTTGGGGGGACACACTCCTTATGAGGTTCTCTTTGGGATACCTATGTATGTCCCAGATCTTGATGGCCCTGGTATGGTGGCAGCAGACAAGCCTTTTGACATAAATGAACATTTCACTGTCTTACAGGAGCTTCAGCAACTTTGTGATGATAAATCATCTGCCAGTGCTGCCACCTTAGGAATAAGGGATTTATGAACAACTTCCACTGGCTGGATTCCTAAAGTCGGGGATCTGGTTTGTGAGAAGATCACTGTGAAGAAGGAATTCAGTCCCGTTCTTGGGAGTACAAGGTACCAGAACTGTCATCTTACCACCACTGCCTGGTTCCAGAACTAACAGATTCATTTCCATTGATGATGCCAAAGTTCACCATGTGGCCAATCTTGCACAGTAGACCCAGAGGTTCCTTGGGTAGTTCCTGATTCCCTCTCGCTACCCAACAGAATATACCTCTTCAAAGTAGATTGGCAATACTACTTCAGACTACATAACAATGTCCAACAACGTTACAAACACCTCCTCGACCATGGGAAGGGCGGAAAATGAGCTATGGGTGGTTCTAGTTCCCACATCAACCACAGCCCCTGTCCAAGATTTGACTGTTTTTTACACCAACACTACACAGACTGATGACACCGTCTACCACGAGCCTCCACGTGAAGTGGATCAATCCACCAGTAATGCACCTGCTCCCGTTTTTTCAGAGACTGCCTCTGGTTATTTCATTGACATTGATGACTTGTCTTCAGGCTCATCGACTCCAGTAATTGAAAATGTATCAAAGACATGTAAACTGTATCTATGGCTTAAAATTACCTATTTAATCCACCCATGGAACTATTTATGGTTCTGTTTGACATTTTTTGCATCGTTCCTATGGATTGGGTTTATGACTGTTTTCTTTCTGCTTATAAATGGTCATTACCTTCCTGAATGCTCCTCAGTTGAGCTTGTGGATGAAGTTTTAACTCCATATCATTCCTCACATAAGGTCTGAAGAGACTTATCTCTTGTGAACATTTCAGCTGTGCCAATACCTGATGGTATTGTGTGGGACAACGTTCTATTTGATATATACGGGCCTACTGAGGTCATTCAAATTCCATATGTATTCAAAATTTCTATGACAGATGTTATTACACCTGGTGTTGTATCTGATGATTGGGATGTCCAGACAGTTGATTCTATGTTAAATGAAGGACTATTCAGTGTTTGAAAGTGATGATGGATATAGACATACAATGAATTATGGAGAAATGTTCTGTTATAATAACTGGGGACATTACTACCTGTAGCGTGCTACTAGATACAGACCAGTAGTTAACTGCACACAGGGGGAACTCTGTTCTACACCACCAGTGGGGAGCCCAAAACACTATTTAGACAAGTTCACTTATTTTACTGGGCATCACACAAAAAGTTCAGCGTCATATTATTTCAAATTACCTCCTTCAAAAATTAGGAAAAATGTGCTAACCGGTACAAAGCTGAATTATTCAGAGTCCTTTGTTTCCCGTCTCACAGTTTAAGGTTACAAATACTGGAAGAACACGGTTGATTTAAAAAGTGTATGGGGAACACAAGATTGGTAAATACAGGGTATGGA
Organism: Pleurodeles waltl; assembly: GCF_031143425.1. Taxonomy (NCBI): domain Eukaryota; kingdom Metazoa; phylum Chordata; class Amphibia; order Caudata; family Salamandridae; genus Pleurodeles; species Pleurodeles waltl. Next base: position 970,294,497 of record NC_090443.1, on the reverse strand, counting down.
AGCTTTATTTAGACCATGCCTGATTCCTGTGCAAATGATCCTTTAAAATTACACCATTCAACAGACACCCTGTCTGGGGTTAGCAAAAATTAAAGAAATTAAAACGCCAAGTAATCCCACACCAGGGAAGTTCTATATTTGGTAATTCTTCCTAAATGTCACAGAGGAAGAGCTAGATGCAAAGGTTCAGACTGGTACTTATAATTCCTCACTTTCTAATGCCGGCGGGTGGTTAATTTGGCCAATAGACACTAATGAATGTCAGGCACGTTTTTTGAATTCCTCAGGCGGTTTCAAGATCAGCTGGCCAGACCCTCGCTTTATCTCGGGTCACCACACGGGTATAGTTACAAAATACAGTGTGGGTAAACTGTGCCAACAATGGGTACAGTCTAACACATTAGCCCCAGTTAAAGAACATCTTAACACTCTTTCTGAAGATGTAGACTTGCAGGACTCTTTGCTAGGTCCTAGAAAACAACGCTCTAAGAGATTCGTATATGCTATGTACAACGAGATCTGGAACATCTCTCAGATCGAAGCTGCTGCACGCGTAAGGCAAATAGATAGGGAAAACTTAGAAAAGGCTTTAGCCGTTGTCGATAAGGGCATGAACACTTTGTCCAACAGAACTTATTCACTAACAAACATAGGCCCTCATTATGACATTGGTGGTAAATCCCACTTACCGCCATGCTGACTGCCGCCAACATACCGCCGCCGCAGCGGATTACCGCTACCCATATTATGACTCACACATAGCAATCCATCACTATACAGCCACACACACAAATCCGCCAGCCCAAAGGTCAGTGATAAATTGGCAGTATCCAAACCCACACCGTTATGCCAACAGAACTACGCCCACAACATTATGATCCACGAATCACTGCGGTGGACTTTCAATGGCGGTACATACCGCTGCACTCAAAATACACACACACATACAAAACAACACCACATTGGACAATTCAAATAACACATACCTGACACCAATACACACACCACACCCACACCACTATAAAACACCCACCCACATTACCCACAACCCTTTACGACTGCAAACAAGTGCCACCAGAGAAATAGCAAGACCACAGACAAAGCCACAGCCACACACCACCATCACCTATACACCATCCACACACCTTACATCACACACCCAAACACATCACCCCAGACAACCTCACCCACACCACTCATACTACACCCATGGCATCACAACGACACCCCAGGTTCTCAGAGGGGGAGCTAAAGGTAATGGTGGAGGAAATCATCCGGGTAGAGTCACAGCTATTCGGATCACAGGTGCAGCAGACATCCATTGCTAGGAAGATGGAACTATGGCAGAGAATCGTGGACAGGGTCAACGCCGTGGGACAGCACCCCAGAACAAGGGATGACATCAGGAAGCGGTGGAAAGACCTATGGGGGAAGGTGCATTCCACAGCAGCAAAACACCAAATAGCTGTACAGAGGACTGGCGGTGGACCCCCTCCTCCTCCCCCACAACTAACAACATGGGAGGAGCAAGTCTTGGCAATCATGCATCCTGAGGGCCTAGCAGGAGTAGGAGGAGGACTGGACCCTGGTAAGTCATATCTCTATTACTATCACCCCCCACCTGCATGCCATCACATACCCCCACCCTTACCCTCAATCCCATCACTCCACCACCTCCCACACACCCCACCATCACATCCAACCCCTCCCAATACCAAGCCCTGCATGCAAAAAGCAAAACATGGACCCCCATCACAGACCTGCATGGACACCCATTACTAAAGCATGCACACTTGAGGGAAACAGCAAGCCCACCAAATAACTACTCACACAAGGCAAAGCTGCCAGGGCAATAACAATCATAGAGGGCAACACACCCATGCACAAGATGTCACACACAGAAACAATAACACTGCATTTACATCCCCACAGGTCCCCCAGCCAACGTCACCAGAGAGGAGGTGCCAGCAACAACCAGTCCCCCCCCCGAAGAGGCCCACAGTGATGACAACAGCTCTGGACGCCTGGATCTGGATGACCAACCTGGCCCATCAGGGATCTCCGGACAGTCAGTTACCCAGGCACAGTCCCATGCCACCACAGAGCCTCCCCCCTCAGGAAACACCAGCACAGTACCCACCCAGCGGGCCCATTTCTCTGTCCCCAGGACACGTCAATCAGCAGTGTGTCCACCACTACAGGGACCCCAGGCCACCCCACAAACACAGGACGATCAGGGACCTGGATTCAGTGGCAGTGAGCACACGGTTCAGGGGACAGAGGCACAGAACAACAGGGAAGCTGGGAGGATTGCTGCGCGACAGGGGGGGGACAGGCCCAGGGAACCGACTCTCCAGAAGGCACTCACCAAGATCTCTTCCCTACCACTCCCCCGTCCTTCATGTGGGGCCAGGGTGGTCAGAACCCAGACGAGCACCTCAGCCACCCAGTCCACGGCCACAGTAGTGTCGACAGTTACTGCAGGTGGGAGAGGATCCTGGGCACCAGGCAGCCACAATGAAAGGGTGCCCGCACTAGGTGCTTCAAGGAAGGGCAAGGAGGCACCACCAGCTGCTACAGGGAAGGGCAAGGAGGCACCACCAGCTGCATCTAGGAAGGGCAAGGAGCCACCACCAGCTGCTACAGGGAAGGGCAAGGGGCAATCCCCGGCTGCTGACAGGAAGGGCAAGGGGCGTGCACCAGCAGACAGGAAGGACAGGAGGCCTGGTGCTGGGACTTTTTCGGAGCCCCCACCACTAACCATGGTGTTTCATCCATCCGAGGCTGCAAGGGAAGGGCTGGAGCCTCCCCCCACCACTGGCAGCACTGCCACCAGCACCACTGCCATCAGCAGCAGCCCCAGTGGGCAGCCGTCCAAGGCCACAGGGGAAGGGCTGGAGCCTCCCCCCACCACCAGCAGCACCGCCACCAGCACCGCCACTGCCACCACTGAGCAGCCGTCAGCGCCGGCGGACAGTGTGTAGTCCTGCATCCATGGGCTGTTGTGCGGCCTGGGCCCTGCAAATCCTGTGGGTCTGACACCCAGGTGAGAGACTGTGACTTTGCACTCCCAAAGATCTGTATCACAGGGCACAAGTCCCCCTCCAGAACCAGTGGAGAAGCCATCCACTCACCCCATCCTTCCCAGGATGAAGCATACTGGGCACAAGGGCCCCTCCAGAACCAGTGGAGAAGCCATCCACTCACCCCATCCTTCCCAGGATGAAGCACACTGGGCACAAGGCCCCCTCCAGAACCAGTGGAAGAAGCCAACCACTCACCCCTTCCTTCCCAGGATGAAGCACACTGGGCACAAAGCCCCCTCTAGAACCAGTGGGAGTAGCCACCCACTTGAGAGGCTGTGGCCTTGCACTCCCCAGGACCAAGCAGTGGGAAAACCACTCACTTGAGAGACTGTGGCCTTGCACTCCCCAGGGCCAAGCAGTGGACAAACCACCCACTAGAGAGACTGTGGCCTTGCACTCCCCAGGAACAAGCAGTGGACAAACCACCCACTTGAGAGACTGTGGCCTTTCACTCCCCAGGACCAAGCAGTGGGCAAACCACCCACTTGAGAGACTCTGGCCTTGCACTCCTCGGACCAAGCAGTGGGCAAACCACCCACTTGGGAGACTGTGGCTTTGCACTACCCAGGACATCACACAGGGCATGTTACCCCCTCCAGGACCAGTGGTGTTGTACCATCTTCTGGCTGAGGTGCCCCCCCATTCCCCGTCCCCCTGAGGTGCCTGTCTATTTTCGACCTGTTGCCCCTGCAGTGTTCTCTCCATGTTGTTGCAGGAGTGAGGTGGGGCCTTGGCCTATGTGTTGTGGCCCTGTGGCCCACTGACATTGAGGACTGGGCAGTGTCCCTACATTTGTAAATATGTATATACGTTTGGATTTTGATGCACTTATTCATAGTATTTTGTCGTATTACACTCACTTTCTTCAAAGCATTTTGTCCTTGCATTATTCCTGAGGGGTACGGGGTGAATATGTAATGTTACTGCATATGGTTGTGTGTATGGTGTTTGGGGTCGGGGTGTTGTGTGTTGCGTGTGTGTGTCACTCTCTTTTTCCTCCCCCCTCCCTTGTGTGCTAGGCGGCAGTACTAACCATGGTCGCCTTCGCCAGCGTTGATGTTCATAATGCAGCAGAAGTTAGCCAAGCATGAGGAATATGTGCAGCTCAGGCTCCATGGCGTCATGGTTGTTCCCAGAGTCTCAACAGGTGAGTCCTTTGACTTCTGTGCAGTGTTTCTGCCAGGCTTTTGATGTCATTGGTACCGCCCCGGAAAAGGTGGCGGATAGGCCCGTCATAATAGAGAGGGCGCTACATTGTCTTCCACTTGTCTGTTGGTGGTTGCCGCAGTGGTGCTTGTTGATTCCGCCGTGGCGGTCGGTGTGATAAAGTGGCTGTCTGTCTGAGCGGTTTCTGCCGTGGTCATAATTTCATTTATGTTACCGTCGGCCTGTTGGCGGTATTACCGCTGCTTTATCACCAACCTCCAGGGTTGTAATGAGGGCCATAGTGTCATCTGCGATAGATATACAGACAGACATGTCCCGTCTATATCATGGACAAAGTCAGCTGCGTTCCATCATGCAGTTAGGTTGGACGTTACAAACACTAAAAAATGGCCGAATTCAATGGAAATATATTAACTGTAGTGAACTGTTCACTGCTTTTAATTTATCCAAAGAACAGCAGACAATGGCTGAAAGGGAAGCGAGTTTCACTATGCTTCATATAGAGAAGTTAGAAAAACTGCCTTTCACAGTTGCAGAGTCCTTCAAGAGTGTGGCTCTTACATGGCATTATTAATCTGTCCATTTCCACTTTTCATTTGTCGAAATACCTGAAACATAATGCCGTGGGCAAGTACAAGCGACTGGGTGATAGCAATATTAAAGAAGAGTGGGAGTTGCCCTTTGATTACAAATGAGGTCTTTCATAGCGGAAGTGAATGTGAGACTACTGTTAATCATTCAATGATTTGCAAGCAGGTGTCCCTTCACAGCCTTTGCAATGGGGGGGTCGCAAACTTGGCCTGTTTTTTGAAAGGTACTCCTGTCCCTTTGATTCGATCGGCATTTCATGTTCTTTCGAATGGAAGTTATGTGGTGCTGAGGGACCACAAAGCTGTTGCGGTATGCGACCAGGGATTGCCTTCGCAATTTCAGTCTCTAATGTCGTTATGTGTTGTGGGCAGGTTTTATTCCCCCCACACAAGTGATAAAGGTATCAGACATGTGGCCTCACATTGATACTATTAATGTAAATTATGACAAGCTGTGTAGACTAAAGGCGCTACTGTTTCAAAAACAGGTCGCGTTGACATCAGTTAGTGCGGCGCATGCTCTGCAGATTACAAGATCATCAGCCGAGATACAATCCCTATTAAATACCAACTTCCCCCAAGCACTTTGGAGAACTGGTATCCTGAATATTCAACGCCTCGAGCGCTGCTGGGATTGTCCATTTCTTTAAGGCTGTTGGGTCTGGATTCAGGTCCATCTTCCAGACTGTCTTTGGAGTCATCCTATCAGCCATCCAGTCACTCTTTTCTAGTGTGTTTGGCGGCTTTCCAATTATTTTGACATTGATTGGTGGGATACTACTGCTATTTCTTCTGATTCACAGTGGTTGTGTCTTTTCAGCTACACAAAGCAATGGAGCCGCTGCCACCAGCTCAACTGTGCCTTAATCGCATGGTTCAGATCTTTGTTGGTGGAATTGGAGCATGATTGGTCATTGTCATTCCGACCACTCCTATGGGGTGTGCAACCAGTCTTTCGCTGCATATGGTGCTGCTTTGAACATTTGTCTACAGTGTGCCTTGCTGTTATGCTATTGCCTCCTGTGGACCAAGAATTGCTGATGTCCCCAATGAGGATTCATTCACGGTCGTGCCCCTTGAGACTAAGGCTGATTTGCGAGGCCTCTTATGAGCATTCCTTGCTCACCGAGTTGGCTTGTTACACCATGGAGGATGGCACTACTGCAGGTCGACCTGCACAAGAGACTACTGCGCACTACTGCTCCGTGGACCCATCTGCCTATCTCATGATCGATCTGACACCGGACGATGTGGCCTTCGTTCTTGGGGCCCTTTCTATTTATTGACTCTGGAGATGCTCATCAAGAACATGACTATTGTAAATAATTTGATGATTGGCTTATACCAAATTCAAAAGTTTACATTTATTATCCTTACTTTGGCCTGCTGTGCTTGTCATGGTCGACATTATGGGGGTCATTACAACATTGGCGGTAAAAGCCGCTTACCGCCGTGCAGAAGACTGCCAACACACCCCGTGGCCGTGGAAATCCGCCACAGCTATTATGACCCACATCCCGAAATCACACAAAATTCAGACACCCACACAAGTCCACCACACCAAAGGTCAGTGATAAACTGGCGAAAACAAAACCTCCACCATCACGCCAACAGAAATACGCCCATGCTATCACGACCCACGAATCCATGCGGCGGTCTTTCAACCGCGGTATTCCATTGGCGGTACACACCGCCGCGCTCAAAATACACACACATCTCCAAAACACCACCACATTGGACAATTCGAAATACACACACCTGAGACACATACACACACCACACCCACACACTCAATACTATATAAAACACACACCCACATCACCCACAAACCCCTATGACAACAATTGAGAACAAAGCACAGAGAGAGACACCACCATCCACAAACTAGCAGTCACAGACACTCAACACCATCACCCACACAACTTCCACGCACAAAACACCACACACCACTACATATCACCACACTTATCACCACATACAGCACCCCACACATCACCTACACCACCCCATGGCACGGCAAAGACACCCCAGGTTCTCTGAGGAGGAGCTCAGGGTCATGGTGGAGGAAATCGTACGGGTAGAGCCACAGCTATTTGGCTCACAGATGCAGCACCCCTCCATAGCTAGGAAGATGGAGCTATGGCGAAGAATAGTCGACAGGGTCAACGCAGTGGGACAGCACCCAAGAAATCGTGACGACATCAGGAAGAGGTGGAACGACCTACGGGGGAAGGTGCGTTCCGTGGTCTCCAGACACAACATCACGGTACAGCGCACTGGCAGCGGACCTCCACCTCCTCCCCCACAACTAACAACATGGGAGGAGCAGGTCTTGGCGATTCTGCATCCTGAGGGCCTCGCAGGAGTCGGTGGAGGAATGGACTCTGGTAAGTCAAATCTTAACTATCATGTCCCCCACCCTACCTGCATGCTATCACAGACCCCCAACCTCGCCCCCACCCCCATCACTCCAACTCCTCACAAATGTACCAATATCACAAACCACACATCCCAACACCAAGCCCTGCATGCAAAAACAAAGCATGGACACCCATCACTAAAGCATGCCCACTGCACATACCCATAACACCCCCTCAACCATCATCACACAAGCCCACACACAGGAATGCTAGCACTGGGGTACACAGTCACCCACCCATTGCACACCATGAAACACACAGATGCAATAATCATGCCTTTACACCCCTGCAGGACCACTACCCAACGTCACCAGACAGGAGGGTCCAGACATCTCCACCCCACCCACAGAAGAGGCCCACAGTGATGACAGCAGCTCTGTCCACCTGGATCTAGATGACCAGCCCAGACCATCGTGGGCCTCGGGACAGTCGGTTCCCCTCACACAGGCACAGCCCACCACAGACCTTCCACCCTCTGGTAACACCAGCACAGCACCCACCCAGAGTGCCCACACCTCCGTCCCCAGGACACGTCAATCAGCTGTGTGTCCACCACTACAGGGAACCCAGGAAAACACACCACCCCAACAACAAAAGGAACCTGGGGGCAGTGGCAGTGGGCACACGGTCCAGGGGACGGAGGCACAGGAACACAGGGGAACTGGGAGGGCTGCCATGCGACAGGGTGCGGACAGGCCTAGGGAACCCACTCTCCACGAGGCCCTCTCCAACATCATGGGAGCCTACCACCATTCCCAGGAGACAATGGCAACGGTACTGGCCAAGTTTCAGGAGACCCAGCGCCTGCAGGAGGAACAGTATTTGGGCTTCAGGGAGGAACTCAGAACCATCAGCTCCGCCCTGGGCACCATCGTAGGGGTGCTGAAGGAGATACTGAACACCAGGAGGGACACTGTGGCACTCCAAGGGGCCCCTGATTGGACGATGAACTGCCCACCACCTCCGCCGGCACTAGTGGACAGGAGGCACCGCCACAGGACCATCACACCAGCACACCCCCCCTGCAGACGGAGAACCACCCCGCAAGTGGTCCCTGAGAACCAGGAACAAGACAGAGCACGATGCCAAGACCCCCGCCAAGAAATAAGACCACCCTGATTGTCATCCTACTGTCCCACTTTGTAACCCTGTCCATATTGGAACTGCCCCAGCTCCACTTCCTATGCCCATATGGGCAATGCACCTGTGAGACTAATAGACTGGACTCTGCCATGGACATTCCTCCACCATCAACCCTCACCATTTTACAACCCCCCTCCAATATTTAGCACTGCAATAAACACCCTTGAAGCACAAAACAACTTGGAGTCAGTCTGTGATTTTGAAAATGTATATTAGCAATGACAGTGACAAAATGCGTTCTCAAATGTAATGTCAACATACCTATGTCACACATCTCAAGTCCATGAGGAATCTAAGCAGATGACACACGTTGGAAACCACACCTGTGAAACCGTAATGGAAATGTACAACTCAGTTACCATATACTGGTTGAACTCGACAGACAGGATAGAGGTAGAAGTGTGAAAGTACTTGTAGTAGGCAGGAATGTATTCTCACCTGTGTGTCACTGGAAATATTGCTGGATAACTGAGTCCCTGTAGTCAATGTCTTCTTCCTCTGCTTCCTCCTCATCACTGTCCACAGGCTCCACAGCTGCCACAACACCGTCATCTGGACCATCCTCCTGCAGAAAAGGCACCTGTCGTCGCAAAGCCAAATTTTGAAGCATACAGAAGGCCACGATGATCTGGCACACCTTCCTTGGTGAGTAGAATAGGGAACCACCTGTCATATGGATGCACCTGAACCTGGCCTTCAGGAGGCCGAAGGTGCGTTCGATCACCCTCCTAGTCCGCTCATGGGCCTCATTGTAGCGTTCCTCTGCCCTGGTCCTGGGATTCCTCACTGGGGTCAGTAGCCATGACAGGTTGGGGTAACCAGAGACCCCTAATAGCTACACCCGGTGCCTCTGGAGTTGACCCATCACATAAGGGATGCTGCTATTCCGCAGGATGTAGGCGTCATGCACGGAGCCAGGGAACATAGCATTTACCTGGGAGATGTACTGGTCTGCCAAACATACCATCTGTACATTCATGGAATGATAACTCTTCCGGTTCCTGTACACCTGTTCACTCCTGTGGGGAGGGACCAGAGCTACATGGGTCCCATCAATGGCACCTATGATGTTGGGGATATGTCCAAGGGCATAGAAGTCACTTTTCACTGTAGGCAAATCCTCCACCTTAGGGAAAACGATGTAGCTCCGCATGTGTTTCAGCAGGGCAGACAACTCTCTGGACAACACGTTGGAAAACATAGGCTGGGACATCCCTGATGCCATGGCCACTGTTGTTTGAAATGACCCACTTGCAAGGAAATGGAGCACTGATAGCACCTGCACTTGAGGAGGGATTCCTGTGGGATGGCGGATTGGTGACATCAGGTCAGGCTCCAACTGGGCACACAGTTCCTGGATTGTGGCACGGTCAAACCTGTAGGTGATGATTAAATGTCGCTCCTCCATTGTCAACAGGTCCACCAGCGGTCGGTACAGCAGAGGATTCCGCCATCTCCTCACATGTCCCAGCGGACGGTGCCTAGGAAGGACAACAGCGACCACAGAGTCAAACAACTCTGAGGTATGTACCCACAGTCTACACAGAACACGAATCATAATCCAAAAAATTGCCTGTATGTGTGTTGAGTCTAGGCCTAGGTATGTGTGACGCACTTAAAAATGAACCCATGTGGGCCCCTGAAATGGCGGCTGCCTGACCTCTAAACTGGGACAATGGGATGTGAGGTAACTGCGCTGGCGTTGTACACCGTTGCGGTAGGCGGTCGAAGACCGCAGCGCAATGCTGCATTGGTTAACATTGGACCCTATGGGTCCCAGGAGCCAATGACGAAGTGCTCCAGCGGTGATGGTACGCACCGCCGCGGACGTCACAGCCGCGGACGTGACCGCCATTTTCTATCTGTTCAATCACTCGATACCTGATCTTCGACAGGAGAGGACCTACACTGCAAGTGCTGCTGTGACCTCGGTCTGGAAGAGACAATGGCTCGTGCGTCTGGGGAAAGGGCCCCTGCCTTCACTGCACAGGAGTTGGAGAAGCTCGTGGACGGGGTCCTCCCCCAGTACACGCTACTCTACGGTCCTCCAGACCAACATGTAAGTACACAGGGAGCACGTTGTATGGGCTATGCCTGAGTGAAGAGGGCTGGTTGTAAGAATGAAGGGGGCACAGTTCTGCGTGCATGAAGGACTGTGAATGCATGTGCCACATGGCAAGGGTAGGGATGTGGGCCACTCACTTCGACGGTGCAGTTGCTAATGACTTCTCTTCTTCCCCTGTACATTTCATTTAGGTCAGCGCCCACCAGAAGAAGGATATTTGGCATGCCATCACCAAGGACGTCCGGACCCTGGGGGTCCACCACAGACGGAGCACCCACTGCTGTAAAAGATGGGAGGACATTCGCCGCTGGAGCAAGAAGACGGTGGAGGCTCAGCTGGGGATGGCCTCCCAACGTGGGAGGGGTGCCCGTCGCACCATGACCCCCCTGATGTTCCGGATCCTGGCGGTGGCCTACCCTGAGTTGGATGGGTGCTTGAGGGCATCACAGCAGACACAAGGGGGTGAGTACAACATCATTCTACAGACTTTGAGCGCAGTGAAGGTGTCTGGGTGGGGGAGGAGGGCTGTGGGTTCCCCAGGCCAGGGCGAGTTCCGTAGGCTAGGCCCCTCCGTAATGCAGGCCATGTGGCACTCCACCCCACCTCTGTAGAGTGCCAAGTACAGGTATACATGCCCCTGTGTCATATATGTGTGCAGATGTCGACCATAGCCATGTAGGCCATATCCCAGGAACTGCATCTGTAGAGCCCAACAGCGCGGCATAGTGCAGGGGGCTGCTGTGTCTGTATTGTCCGCCAACGGTAGCGGTAAGCCATGCACTCAACCTGTCTTTCTTCTGTCGTCGTCCCCCTTTTTGTGGTCTCCCTGTTCTTGTGTGCATCAGCATCATCAGGCGGAGGTACAGTGGCACCGGAGCACTAGGGAGCTGCATCCCACATGGCCATGGAGGGCCACACTACGGACTCGGAATACACCAGTGGGACGGAGGGCGAGAGGAGCTTCACGGCGGTCACAGGATCTTCAGCCAGCGACACGGACTAGTCCTCTGATGGGAGCTCCCTTGTGGTGGCGGCAAAATCTGTGCCCCCCACTTCTACAGGTACAGCCGCCACCCCGCCCCCCTACCAGCACCGCCCTCCCAGCAGCCCTGCAGCCTTCACCCCGTGCCCGCTCACCCAGGAGGGGGGGCATCACCTTCGCCCCAGGCACCTCAGCCCCTGCCCCTGTCACCTCTGCTGCCCTCAGTGAGCAGGCTATTGACCTCCTCAGGTCCCTCACTGTTGGGCAGTCTACCATTTTGAATGCCATCCAGGGTGTAGAAAGGGAATTGCAACACACAAATGCATTCCTGGAGGGCATTCATTCTGGTCAGGCTGCCCTTCATCGAGCCCTGCAAACTCTGGCCTCAGCACTGATGGCAGCCATTGTCGCTGTGTCTAGCCTCCCCCCTCCAACTTCCTCCACCCAGACCCAGACCCAATCCCCTGTACCCCAGCCTATCCCAAGCACACCATCAGACCAGCATGCACACACCTCACCACACAAGGGAAGCTCAGGCAAACATAAGCACCACACATCCCACAGGCACTCACGCAAGCATCACACACATACAGACACACCAACATCCACTGCCTCCACTGTGTCCCCCTTCTCGTCATCTCCCTCCTCCCTCCCAGTCTCGTCTACACTCTCACCTGCATGCACTACCTCTACAGCCACTAGGTCCCGCACCAGCACACCCACCACCACACCCCGCTCACGTGCAGTCACCACCCCCACTCCCATTTACACGTCCCCTGTGTCCCCTCCCAGTGTGTCTGTGACGCCCCCTCCCAAAGTACACAAATGCAGGCACACACCCACCCAACATACATCCACCTCACAACAGCCTCCAGCGCATGCACCTGCACCCAAAGCCACAAAAGTTACACCTCCTACAACCACCTCCTCTTCCTCCACTCCCAGACCCCCTCCAGCTACCCGTGCCAGTGTTCCTAAGAAACTTTTCCTGACCAAGCTTGACCTCTTTCCCACCCCCCTCCAATTCATAGGTCCCGTACTAGCACCTCAGCCAAAAAATCTCCGGGACCAGTGGTACCTGTTGTTAGAGATATGTGGAGTGCCCCGGGCACCAGGGCAGCCAGTGTGACACGGAGCCACAGCACAGCCAGACCCCCCCTGTGAAGCACCAGAAGTTGGACAGTGCACGGCGGGAGAGGGGGAAGACTCCAGCCAGCAAAGCTGCTCACAAGGGTCCCGGGGGGAGTGTCCACTCAGCTGTGACTCCTCCCAAGGTAGGGAAGGGGCAGAAGAAATCACCAAAGTCTGGGAGGAGCAGCACGGCGGAGAAGACCGCCATCATCCCAGCTGCCCAGGAGTCCACCGCCAGCCCAATCGTCAGTGGCCAGGAGGCCACCGCCAGAGTCAGTGCCCAGGAGGGCAGCCCAATCGTCACTGGCCAGGAGGCCACCGCCAGAGTCAGTGCCCAGGAGGGCAGCCCAATCGTCAGTGGCCAGGAGGCCACCGCCAGAGTCAGTGCCCAGGAGGGCAGCCCGATTGTCAGTGGCCAGGAGGCCACCGCCGGAGTCAGTGCCCAGGAGGGCAGCCCAATCATCACTGGCCAGGAGGCCACCGCCAGAGTCAGTGCCCAGGAGGGCAGCCCGATCGTCAGTGGCCAGGAGGCCACCGCCAGAGTCAGTGGCCAGGAGGCCACCACCAGAGTCAGTAGAGTCAGTGGCCAGGAGGCCACTGCCAGAGTCAGTGCCCAGGAGGGCAGCCCGATCGTCAGTGGCCAGGAGGCCACCGCCAGAGTCAGTGGCCAGGAGGCCACCGCCAGAGTCAGTGCCCAGGAGGCCACTGCCAGCCACAGCCCAGCTGCCCAGGAGGGCCCCGGCAGCCACAGCCCAGCTGCCCAATGAAGGACCCCTCAGCCCCAGCCCAGCTGGGCAATGGAGGACCTCCATGGCAAGCACCGCTGAACAGGGCAAGCACCGCTGAACAGGTCAGAAACTGCAAACTCAAGCACCGCTGAACAGGGCAAAGACCGCCATGGCAAGCTCCGCTGAACAGGGCAAGCACCGCTGAACAGGTCAGAAACTGCAAACTCAAGCACCGCTGAACAGGGCATGCCCCGCTGACCACCGCAAGCACCGCCGAACAGGGCAAGGACCGCCAACTCAAGCAGCGCTAGCCCATGAGCGGCAGGGGCAGTGACGCAGCTGGGACCGTCACGGGTGAGTGATGCACTCTGGGCACCAGTCCCCCTCCAGAACCAGTGGAGACATGCATCCACTCCGTATGTCCTGCACAGGGTGAAGCACTCTGGGCACCAGTCCCCCTCCAGAACCAGTGGAGACATGCATCCACTCCATCTGTCCTGCACAGGATGAAGCACTCTGGGCACCAGTCCCCCTCCAGAACCAGTGGAGACTGTTATCCACTTGAGAGACTGTGGCTTTGCACTCCTCAGGATGGTACAGTGGGCAAACCACCCACTGTAGAGACTTGAGAGACTGTGGCTTTGCACTCCCCAGGATGGTACAGTGGGCAAACCACCCACAGTAGAGACTTGAGAGACTGTGGCTTTGCACTCCCCAGGATGGTGCAGTGGGCAACCCACCCACTGTAGAGACTTGAGAGACTGTGGCTTTACACTCCCCAGGATGGTACAGTGGGCAACCCACCCACTGTAGAGACTTGAGAGACTGTGGCTTTGCACTCCCCAGGATACATCAATGGGCATGGAGCCCCCTTGTGGATCTGGTGTGGTGCACTCATCCGGCTGAGGTGCCCCCCTTTCCCTTCCCCCTGAGGTGCCTGTTGTATTTCTATCTGATGCCCCAGCAGTGTTCTCTCCGTTTTGATCAGGTATCTGTTGTGGGCCTGTAGGAGGCTGGACTGGCTTGTAATGAGTACCAAGGGGTACTTACACCTTGCACCAGGCCCAGTTATCCCTTATTAGTGTATAGGGTGTCTAGCAGCATAGGCTGATAGATAATGGTAGCTTAGCAGAGCAGCTTAGGCTGAACTAGGAGACGAGTGAAGCTCCTACAGTACCACTAGTGTCATATGCACAATATCATAAGAAAACACAATACACAGATATACTAAAAATAAAGGTACTTTATTTTTATGACAATATGCCAAAAGTATCTCAGTGAGTACCCTCAGTATGAGGATAGCAAATATACACAAGATATATGTACACAATACCAAAATATGCAGTAATAGTATTAGAAAACAGTGCAAACAATGTATAGTTACAATAGGATGCAATGGGGACACATAGGGATAGGGATAGGGGCAACACAAACCATATACTCAAAAAGTGGAATGCGAACCACGAATGGACCCCAAACCTATGTGACCTTGTAGAGGGTCGCTGGGACTATTAGAAAATAGTAAGGGTTAGAAAAATAACCCACCCCAAGACCCTGAAAAGTGAGTGCAAAGTGCACTAAAGTTCCCCAAAGGACATAGAAGTCGTGATAGGGGAATTCTGCAGGAAAGACACAAACCAGCAATGCAACAACGATGGATTTCCAGTCGAGGGTACCTGTGGAACAAGGGGACCAAGTCCAAAAGTCACAAGCAAGTCGGAGATGGGCAGATGCCCAGGAAATGCCAGCTGTGGGTGCAAAGAAGCTGCTACTGGACAGTAGAAGCTGAAGGTTCTGCAGGAACGACAAGAGCTAGAGACTTTCCCTTTGGAGGATGGATCCCCCACGCCGTGGAGAGTCGTGCAGAAGTGTTTTCCTGAATAAAGACCGCCAACAAGCCTTGCTAGCTGCAAATCGTGCAGTTAGGGTTTTTGGATGCTGCTGTGGCCCAGGAGGGACCAGGATGTCGCCAATTGCGTCTGGGGTCAGAGGGGAGTCGAGCAAGACAAGGAGCCCTATCAGAAGCAGGCAGCACCCGCAGAATTTCCGGAACAGGCACTACGAAGTGGAGAGAAACGGTGCTCACCCGAAGTCGCACAAAGGAGTCCCACGTCGCCGGAGGACAACTTAGGAGGTCGTGCAATGCAGGTTAGAGTGCCGTGGACCCAGGCTGGACTGTGCACAAAGGATTTCCACCGGAAGTGCACGGAGGCCGGAGTAGCTGCAAAAGTCGCGGTTCCCAGCAATGCAGTCTGGCGTGGGGAGGCAAGGACTTACCTCCACCAAACTTGGACTGAAGAGTCACTGGACTGTGGGAGTCACTTGGACAGAGTTGCTGGATTCAAGGGACCTCGCTCGTCGTGCTGAGAGGAGACCCAGGGTACCGGTGATGCAGTTCTTTGGTGCCTGCGGTTGCAGGGGGACGATTCCGTCGACCCACGGGAGATTTCTTCGGAGCTTCTAGTGCAGAGAGGAGGCAGACTACCCCCACATCATGCACCACCAGGAAAACAGTCGAGAAGGCGGCAGGATCAGCGTTACAGAGTTGCAGTAGTCGTCTTTGCTACTTTGTTGCAGTTTTGCAGGCTTCCAGGGCGGTCAGCAGTCGATTCCTTGGCAGAAGGTGAAGAGAGAGATGCAGAGGAACTCGGATGAGCTCTTGCATTCGTTATCTAAAGAATCCCCAGAGACAGAGACCCTAAATAGCCAGAAAAGAGGGTTTGGCTACCTAGGTGAGAGGATAGGCTAGCAACACCTGAAGGAGCCTATCAGAAGGAGTCTCTGACATCACCTGCTGGCACTGGCCACTCAGAGCAGTCCAGTGTGCCAGCAGCACCTCTGTTTCCAAGATGGCAGAGGTCTGGAGCACACTGGAGGAGCTCTGGGCACCTCCCAGGGGAGGTGCAGGTCAGGGGAGTGGTCACTCCCCTTTCCTTTGTCCAGTTTCGTGCCAGGGCAGGGCTGAGGGGTCCCTGAACCGGTGTAGACTGGCTTATGCAGAAATGGGCACCATGTGTGCCCATGAAAGCATTTCCAGAGGCTGGGGGAGGCTACTCCTCCCCTGCCTTCAAACCATTTTCCAAAGGGAGAGGGTGTAACACCCTCTCTCAGAGGAAGTCCTTTGTTCTGCCATCCTGGGCCAGGCCTGGCTGGACCCCAGGAGGGCAGAAGACTGTCTGAGGGGTTGGCAGCAGCAGCAGCTGCAGTGAAACCCCGGGAAAGGCAGTTTGGCAGTACCAGGGTCTGTGCTACAGACCACTGGGATCATGGGATTGTGCCAACTATGCCAGGATGGCATAGAGGGGGCAATTCCATGATCATAGACATGTTACATGGCCATATTCGGAGTTACCATTGTGAAGCTACATATAGGTAGTGACCTATATGTAGTGCACATGTGTAATGGTGTCCCCGCACTCACAAAGTCCGGGGAATTGGCCCTGAACAATGTGGGGGCACCTTGGCTAGTGCCAGGGTGCCCTCACACTAAGTAACTTTGCACCTAACCTTTAACAGGTAAAGGTTAGACATATAGGTGACTTATAAGTTACTTAAGTGCAGTGTAAAATGGCTGTGAAATAACGTGGACGTTATTTCACTCAGGCTGCAGTGGCAGGCCTGTGTAAGAATTGTCAGA
The DNA here is from genome assembly GCF_031143425.1 of Pleurodeles waltl. Taxonomy (NCBI): domain Eukaryota; kingdom Metazoa; phylum Chordata; class Amphibia; order Caudata; family Salamandridae; genus Pleurodeles; species Pleurodeles waltl. The sequence continues at coordinate 970,277,548 of NC_090443.1, read as the reverse complement.
GCTCCCTATGGGTGGCAAAATAAATGCTGCAGCCCATAGGGATCTCCTGGAACCCCAATACCCTGGGTACCTCAGTACCATATACTAGGGAATTATAAGGGTGTTCCAGTAAGCCAATATAAATTGGTAAAATTGGTCACTAGCCTGTTAGTGACAATTTGAAAGAAATGAGAGAGCATAACCACTGAGGTTCTGATTAGCAGAGCCTCAGTTAGACAGTTCGTCATAACACAGGTAACACATTCAGGCACACTTATGAGCACTGGGGCCCTGGCTGGCAGGGTCCCAGTGACACATACAACTAAAACAACATATATACAGTGAAAAATGGGGGTAACATGCCAGGCAAGATGGTACTTTCCTACAGGGCCTCACCCATGCATTTTGGGCCCAGTGGTCCACGGACAATGACTTGTGCATTACCTGCACTACTAATCGTGGTGTATATTTTGTTGAATGTGTATATATATATATATATATATATATATATATATGTAGATATTTGGTTACTGTATTTTGATATATTACAATGGTTCCACTCATTTCCTTTGGTCTTTGCATTCTTCCAGGGCGGTTGGGGGTTGTTACTGTAATGTTTGGATATGCATTGGTGTGTGTGTTGTAGTGGGTGAGGGTCGGGGTGGAGGTGTTGCGTGTGTGTGTCCCTGTCTTTTGCCTCCCCCTCCCCTATGTCGTTGGTGCAGTACTCACCGTTGTCTTCGCCGCCGGCTTTGATGATCGTCGTATAGGAGCAGGAAGACTAGTGCAGGAAGAATATGGATTTCAGGCTCCATGGTGCCCTCCTTCCTCGTGGAGTGTGTAGAGGTGAGCGTTTTCCCTTTGAAATGGCTGTTTCCGCCGTGTTTTTATCCGCGGTGAATCCACCCCGGAAAAGGTGGCGGATTGGTAGGTTGTGATACTGTGGGCGGTACTTTGTCTCCCGCCTGTCTGTTGGCGGTGACCGCCGCACTGTTTGTTCGTACCGCCGTGGTGGTCGGAGTGTTAAAGTGGCTGTCTTTGTTGGCGGTTTCCGCCACGGTCATAATTCCCATTTTTTTACCGCCGGCCTGTTGGCGGTCTTACTGCCGCTTTAACACCATCCGCCAGGGTTGTAATGACCACCTAAAACTCTTGATATATTTTTAGCTATGGATTTTAACATGTTTTTAAGAGATTTTTTTAGAAATAGTTTTTATGCTTTTAGCTTTTAGTACAGAGCAATTTTTGCATTTTTATTCATTTCACCTTCAGTGGCGTCCAGATATGGCGTCATACTTGTTACGGCAATAGGGAGGGTGTAGAGAATCCTAGTTTATTTTAATGGGTTACAGGAGTTAGCTTAGCCTATGGCTTGCAGACTCGTGTCCCCGTTACCTAGTGACTTTTATCCTACTTAGCTTATTCTGTTTTAGCGCATTTATTTAATTAATTCTTTTAACCGGTTCTGTCCTGCAGCACAGTGCTCAGAGGGAGCACTAGCGCTCCCTCTGTGGTCTTTCCTCCCACCCCCCAAAGGCAGGGATGGAAGGGGAAGCCCTTCCCCTTCCACCCCCCACCCCCGACCCACCCAGTGACGTCTGATGACGTCAGCGCACATTTGCGCGTGGACCTCATCAGAGGCCACTTCCCCATCGGAAGAGAAATGCAAAGCATTTCTTTTCCAATCATGTGATGGGGGCCTGAGAGGCTTCAAAGGGAAGGAAAGGAATTTCAAGGGGGCAAATTTATTTTAGATCATTTCTGCCCCCCCTGGGGGCAGATCGGCCTATTGTTATTAGGCCGATCTGCCCCCGGGGGGGGCAGAAACTTCTAGGCGCCAGGGCTAATTTTAATTTTGTGGTTTTTTTTGTTTGTTTGTTTTTTTAGAGATGAGGGAGCGACCCATTAGGCAAGGGTCGCTCCCCTGGGGGGCAAATTGTATTTAGACCGTTTCTGCCCCCCTTAAGGGCAGATCTTAGGTCAGATTTTAGGTCAATCTGCCCCCAAGGGGGGCAGAAACCACTAGGCACCGGGGTTCTTTTTTTTTTTGTCAATGTCACGCAAGGGGGGCGACCCCTTAGGCAAGGGTCGCTCCCCGAGGGGGTGGGGGGCCAGGGGGGCAAATTTATTTTAGGCCATTTCTGCCCCCGGGGGAAGATCGGCCTATTGTTATTAGGCCAATCTGCCCCCGGGGGGGCAGAAACCTCTAGGCACCAGGGCAAATTTTATTTTGTGGTTTTTGTTTGTTTGTTTTTTTAGAGATGGGGAGCGACCCTTTAGGCAAGGGTCACTCCCCTGAGGGGCAAATTGTAGTTAGACCATTTCTTGGCTGATTTTTGTTAGGTCAATCTGCTCCCAAGGGGGGCAGAAACCACTAGGCACTGGGTATCTTTTTTTTGCACCAATGTCACGCAGCGGGAGCGACCCCTTCAGCAAGGGTCGCTCCCCAGAGGGGGCGGGGGGCAGGGTGGCAAATTTATTTTAGGTCGATCTGCCTCCAGGAGGTGCAGAAGCCTCTAGGCGCCAGGGATAAAAAAAAAATGTTTTTTTGTTTTGTTTGTTTTTTAGAGGTGGGGAGCGACCCCTTAGGCAAGGGTTACTCGCAGGGGAGGGGGGGCAAATTTATTTTAGGCCTTTTCGCCCCCCCCCGGGGGCAGATCGGCCTATTGTTATTACGCCGATCTGCCCCCAGGTGTGGCAGAAATCTCTAGGCACCAGGGATACCTTTTTGTTTTTTTTTAGAGGTGGGGAGCGACCCCTTAGTCAAGGGTCGCTCCCTTGGGGGGAAAATTGTATTTAGACCATTTCTGCCCCCCTTGGGGGCAGATCGGCCGATTTTTGTTAGGCCAATCTGGTCCCATAGGGGCAGAGACCACTTAGGCACCAGGGATTGGTGTGTGTGTATGCGTGTGTTTTCTTTAGGGCGGCAGCCCCTTGGATAAGGGTCGCTCCCGATAGGGGCATATTACTGTTGCCCATATCTGCCCCCCATTGGGGGCAGATGGGCCTATTTTTGGAAGGTCTATCTGCCGTTAAGGGGGGGCAGAAAGCCCACCAGAGGCCAGGGAAGTTTTTTTTTCAAAAATAAGAGGATGGGTGTATGGCCATACCCCCACCCCAAATAAATCGGGCCAAAGTTGTTCTGCCCACCAGTGGGCAGATGGGGCAACTACCCCTGATCCACACCCCGGGGGGGCAGAAAGTTTACTAGATGCCAGGGAATTTGTAAAGACCAAAAAATATTTGGGTGGTGGCTACCAACCAGAATGGGCCTGGTTACGCCCCCACCACAACTGAAGGGGGTAACAGTCTTTCAGCTCTCCCCCGCACTCTAAAACATCTTATCCCACAGCAAGCAAGAAGACATTTGATTATTTTGTGTTTTAGTTTTACATTTGGGGCATGAGAGCTTGGCTTACTCTCAAAATCGTCCCACTTGGAATGGTGAGGGCTGCACTTTATTGACTTTGGGACGCTGCCATGTAGAAAAATCCACAAGACCTAGACACATCTGAAAACTAAACATCTGGGTGATTCTAGGCTGGTGTGTTTCACATGCACCCTGCACCATTTTTGTACCCACAATCCCCTGCAAACCTCCAACTTTGCTCGAAATCACACATTTTTCCCAGGTTTTTGTGATGGAACCTTCCGGAATCTGCAGGAATCCACAAAATTCCTACCACCCAGCATTGGGTCATCTATACCGATTAAAATTCTGCTGCACTTGTCAGCCTAAAAATGTTTTTTTTGCAAACTGCCCTTTTGGATCCCCTTTGGTTCCCCCTCAATATCGACATGTTTTTGTCTCTTCCCTTTTACAAGCACTTGGCCCAACTACACAAATGAGGTATCATTTTTACTGGGAGACTGAGAGGAACATTGGGTGGTATGAAATGTGTCCCAGTGCAGTAATCCCACACAAAAATGTGGGGAAAATGTGTTTTGTTAGCAAAATATGAGCTTTGCTGAGGATTCTGGGTAAGAAAACATTGGGGGATCCACGCAAGTCACACCTCACTGGACTTCCTCGGGTGTCTAGTTTTCACAAATGTCTGGGTTTGGTAGGTTTCCCTAGAAGGCTGCTGAACCCACGACCAAAAACACAGGTGCCCCCTCGCAAAAACAGGTAGTTTTGTATTTGATCATTTTGATGTGTCCCGATAGTGTTTTGGGGCATTTCCTTTCGTGGGCCCTAGGCCTACCCACACAAGTGAGATACCATTTTTATCGGAAGACTTAGGGGAATGCTGGGTGGAAGGGAATTTGCGGCTCCTCTCAGATTCCAGAACTTTCTGTCACCGAAATGAGAGGAAAAATAATTTTTGGGGCCAAATTTTGAGGTTTCCAAAGGATTCTGGTTAACAGAACCTGGTCAGAGCCCCACAAGTCACCCCATCTTGGATTCCCCTAGGTGTCTAGTTTTCAAAACTGCGCAGGTTTGCTAGATTTCCCTAGGTGCCGGCTGAGCTAGGGGCCAGAATCCACAGCTAGACACTTTGCAAAAAACAGCTCTGTTTTCTTTGTGAAAATTGAATGTGTCCACGTTGTGTTTTGGGGCTTTTCCTGTCGCGGGTGCTAGGCCTACCCCCACAAGTGAGGTACCATTTTTATCGAGAGACATGGGGGAACCCTGGGTGGAAGGAAATTTGTGGCTCCTCTCTGATTCCAGAACTTTCTGTCACCAAAATGAGAGGAAAAAGTGTTTTTATGGCCAAATTTTGAGGTTTGCAAAGGATTCTGGGTAACAGAACCTGGTCAGAGCCCCACAAGTCACGCCATCTTGGATTCCCCTAGGTGTCTTGTTTTCAAGAATGCTCTGGTTTGCTAGGTTTCCCCAGGTGCCGGCTGAGCTAGAGGCCAAAATCCACAGGTAGGCACTTTGTAAAAAACACCTCTGTTTTCTGTGAAAAAATATTATGTGTCCACGTTGTGTTTTGGGCCATTTCCTTTCATGGGCACTATGCCTACCCACAAAAGTGAGGTACCATTTTTATCGGGAGACTTGGGGGAACACTGGGTGGAAGGAAATTTGTGGCTCCTCTCAGATTCCAGAACTTTCTGTCACCGAAATGAGAGGAAAAAGTGTTTTTTTGGCCAAATTTTGAGGTTTGCAAAGGATTCTGGGTAACAGAACCTGGTCAGAGCCCCACAAGTCACCCCATCTTTGATTCCCCTAGGTGTCTAGTTTTCAAAAATGCACTGGTTTGCTAGGTTTCCCCAGGTGCCGGCTGAGCTAGAGGAGAAAATCCACAGGTAGGCACTTTGCAAAAAACACCTCTGTTTTCTGTGAAAAAATGTGGTGTGTCCACGTTGTGTTTTGGGCCATTTCCTTTCGTGGGCGGTAGGCCTACCCACACAAGTGAGGCACCAATTTTAACGGGAGACTTGGGGGAACGCTGGGTGGAAGGAAATTTGTGTCTCCTCTCAGATTCTAGAACTTTCTGTCACCGGAATGAGAGGAAAAAGTGTCTTTTTGGCCAAATTTTGAGGTTTGCAAAGGATTCTGGGTAACAGAACCTGGTCAGAGCCCCACAAGTCAATCCATCTTTGATTCCCCTAGGTGTCTAGTTTTTGAAACTGTGCAGGTTTGCTAGGTTTCCCTAGGTGCCGGCTGAGCTAGAGGCCAAAATCCACAGGTAGGCACTTTGCAAAAAACACCTCTGTTTTCTGTGAAAAAATGTGGTGTGTCCACGTTGTGTTTTGGGCCATTTCCTTTCGTGGGCGGTAGGCCTACCCACACAAGTGAGGCACCAATTTTAACGGGAGACTTGGGGGAACGCTGGGTGGAAGGAAATTTGTGGCTCCTCTCAGATTCTAGAACTTTCTGTCACCGGAATGAGAGGAAAAAGTGTCTTTTTGGCCAAATTTTGAGGTTTGCAAAGGATTCTGGGTAACAGAACCTGGTCAGAGCCCCACAAGTCAATCCATCTTTGATTCCCCTAGGTGTCTAGTTTTTGAAACTGTGCAGGTTTGCTAGGTTTCCCTAGGTGCCGGCTGAGCTAGAGGCCAAAATCCACAGCTAGAGCACTTTGCAAAAAACAGCTCTGTTTTCTTTGTGAAAATGTGATGTGTCCACGATGTGTTTTGGGGCATTTCCTGTTGCGGGCGCTAGGCCTACCCACGCAAGCGAGGTACCATTTTTATAGGGAGACATGGGGGAACACAGAATAGCAAAACAAGTGTTATTGCCCCGTGTCTTTCTCAAAAAAATTTCCTTTCAAATGTAGGACAGTGTGTAAAAAAGACAGCTATTTGAGAAATGCCCTGTAATTCACATGCTAGTATGGGCACCCCGAAATTCAGAGATGTGCAAATAACCACTGCTTCTCAACACCTTATCTTGTGGCCATTTTGGAAATACAAAGGTTTTCTTGATACCTATTTTTCACTTTTTATAGTTCAGCAAATTAATTGCTGTATACCTGGTATAGAATAAAAACCCATTGCAAGGTGCCGCTCATTTATTGGCTTTGGGTACCTAGGGTTCTTGATGAACCTACAAGGCCTATATATCCCCGCAACCAGAAGAGTCCAGCTGACGTAACGGTATATTGCTTTCAAAAATCTGACATTGCAGAAAAAATTTACAGAGTAAAACGTCGAGAAAAATTGCTGTTTTTTTACCTGAATTTCAATATTTTTTAATTTCAGCTGTTATTTTCTGTAGGAAGCACTTGTAGGATCTACACAAATGACCCCTTGCTGAATTCAGAATTTTGTCTACTTTCCAGAAATGTTTAGCTTTCTGGGATCCAGCATTGGTTTCTTACCCATTTCGGTCACTACCTGGAAGGAGGCTGAAAGCACAAAAAATAGTAAAAATGGAGTATGTCCCAGTAAAATGTCAAAATTGTATTGAAAAAAGAGGTTTTCTAATTCAAGTCTGCCTGTTCCTGAAAGCTGGGAAGATGGTGATCTTGCCACCGCAAACCGTTTGTTGATGCCATTTTCAGGGTAACAAACATGAGCCGCCTTCTGCAGCCCTTTTTCCCACTTTTTGTTTAAAGAAAACAAACATTTCACTGTATTTTGGCTAATTTTTTGGTCTCCTTCAGGGGAACCCACAAAGTCTGGGTACCTTCAGAATCCCTAGGATGTTGGAAAAAAAGGACGTAAATTTAGTGTGGGTAGCTTATGTGAACAAAATGTTATGAGGGCCTAAGCGGGAACTGCCCCAAATAGCCAAAAAAAGGCTCGGCACAGGAGGGGAAAAGGCCTGGCAGCGAAGGGGTTAAGGTGGCTGCCTTGACTCAGGCCCATGTTTTGATTTGCATTATCAGTGTCACCACGCTAAGGCGTCAAGATTAGTCGACAAATACAAACAAACTCTAGGGGGCATATTTATACTCCGTTTGCGCCGAATTTGCGTCGTTTTTTTCGGCGCAAATTCGACGCAAAACTAACTCCATATTTATACTTTGGCATTAGACGCGTCTAGCGCCAAAGTTCATGGAGTTTGCGTCATTTTTTTGCGTGAACACCTTCCTTGCGTTAATGATATGCAAGGTAGGCGTTCCCGTCTTAAAAAATTACTCCGATGCATATGCGTCGGATTTATACTCCCGGGCAAAAATGACGCCCGGGAGTGGGCGGGTCTAAAAAACCCGCATTAGCGCCGGATTTTAGCGCCTGGGTCAGGGCAGGCGTTAAGGGACCTGTGGGCTCAGAATGAGCCCAGAGGTGCCCTCCCCTGCCCCCAGGGACACCCCCTGCCACCCTTGCCCACCCCAGGAGGACACCCAAGGATGGAGGGGCCCACCCCAGGGACATTAAGGTAAGTCCAGGTAAGTATATATATTTTTTTTTTTTGTGGCATAGGGGGGCCTGATTTGTGCCCCCCTACATGCCACTATGCCCAATGACCATGCCCAGGGGACAGAAGTCCCCTGGGCATGGCCATTGGGCAAGGGGGCTTGACTCCTGTCTTTGCTAAGACAGGAGTCATTTCAATGGGGGATGGGCGTCATAAAAAAATGGCGCAAATCGGGTTGTGGCGATTTTTTTGCCTCAGCCTGACTTGCACCATTTGTGGACGCCCATACGCCATTTTCCCCCTACGCCGGCGCTGCCTGGTGTACGTCGTTTTTTTTAACGCACACCAGACAGCGCCGGCGGCTAACGCCGGCTAACGTCATTCAATAAATACGGCGCCCGCATGGCGCTTCAGAATGGCGTTAGCCGGCGCTAATTTTTTTGACGCAAAACTGCATTTGCGCAGTTTTGCGTCAAAAAGTATAAATATGGGCCTAGGTGTTCACTTTAGGCACTTTCCCTCTTCATGCTTTTGAGGGAATGTTTATATTAATTACCGTCCCAAGTACGCCTCGTTATCTATTGTTTGGGAACGAACCTACGTCAGGGGTCCAAGTAGATCTGTATAAATAATCCTCACTTTATCAGATAGTCAGAGGGATTCCGACCAGATACCATCACTGCTATCGATGCTGCACGTCGCCTTGACACTGACCCAGTCTTCATGACCCTGCGGAGTCTAAGCTAGAGACCTCATTCCAAGGTAACGAGGGTTGGGTGCTCTTCTCATGGACATGGCATTGGCAGATTAAAGTTTAACATACCTAACCCTCTTCTAGGTTAGAGGTTAGGCCTACATGCTAGGGTATTAGGACATATCGCACTCTTCATGTTATTTCATGATATTGCAAGATGGTAAGGGTCTTTGTATTAATGACTCTCATCTTTACCATTCTGTTTCTTGCACTGTTCATTATCTTAATCATTGCAGCCCATTCAACGTATTGCAGATTGCAGTTTTACTAAAATAAAACCTATTTAAATTTTACTGAATCTTCTTCATTGCCTGTGTGTGATTGAGACATGTTGTTAATGTGAGAAAGGGGTAATCTCCGTTTAACCACGATGCTCCCTGAGATGTCACACTTTTGAGTCCATGCATAAAGGCTGCCACAAATCACCTTTGACTGTTTCGGGTTTTTGGTGAGGTACTGCTTGTGAGCGGAAGGGATGGGATGTCAGTTGAGTTTTGTGGTAGGATTGGCATAGTCATCTACAAACATAAGTACTGTCATCTTTAAACCAGCAATCTTGCCTAGAACAAGAGTCCAACTACGACACCACTTCATACCCCCATCAAAGCGAGTTGCAGGCATTCATCTCCCTCTGTTGCTTCTATGATCAATGTCCAGGATCTATACCAAAAATCTCATGTATTCTTCCATCTCTGGGACAGTATCTTCTTTCTCCAGTACAGCTGACTATGGGTGTTGGGACATGGAGTCCACAAGATTCTGAGAACCTAGTGTGGCCCAGATTTACTAAGGTTTTACGTTAGGGTTGCATCACTGTTATGGCACAGTCTTGACGCAAAATCTATTTGGGTATCTACTAAGCCATACAGTGTGGCTTTGCGTAGTTTAGTTCATTCAAAGTAACGTAAGGTAGCAGATAACGCTGCCTTGCATTACTTTACGGTGTGGAGGATTTCCCTGGGTGGAACATTGGCATTCCCATACATCCACCCATAGAATTAGATGAAATACCAGAGTTACTAAGGTGAGTAAACCTGGGATTGTGCCAAAAAGCTATGCCTCCTGGAAGCAGACATAAAAAGGAGAAATATCTCTATTTCTCCTCTTTACTTCCCCTTTCTATGCATGATGCAATCTGCAGCACACATGGAAAGAGGAAATTGGTTCTAAGGATTATTTTGGGCACAAAACAATCCTGCCTGTAATGCAATCACCCTTGCACCATGGAGCAAGGGTGTCTTGGCGCTAGGCAATACACTGTGCACCAGCGATAGGAGACAACAGAAATGTGCTATATCTCTTTTTTTTATTTATTTTTTACTCATAATCTCTTTTATTACGTTTTACATGAAATATTACAACAGTATAGGGAAACAAACATTGTAAAAGGTTCTTGTTTCAAATTTGGTGTACGTGAAGGAAAAAAGCAGGGCAAGGACAGTTGAGCAGAGAGACATAAAACATAGGAAATCACGGGACCATCTTGGGGGCAGGGATCTGGTATCAATTGGTATTGCCTAAGGAAATAGTGGGAGGTCGCTGAAAAATTTCCCATTTCTTAAAAGATATTGTGCATTTCTGCTGCCTCCCTTTCACACAACGCAGGGCAGCAACTTTGGTTGCTGCTCTGCTTTGCGTGAAAAATTAGTAAATATGCCCCTTTGTGTTCAACCACAAATGACTATACCTACAGCTGCAGGACCCACTTCTCGGTTTGTAGATGGAATTCTGACAGTGGTCCTTGGTAGAGCGGAATCAGAGTGTTGTGTGGCTCATGTGTACTGTCAAAGACTGCCCATACAGATATAGATGGAAGAGCTTGTCCCCAGATGGATAGAAATGACTTCCATCTTAATTTAGTAATATTACTGTTCAGTGGTGGTGAGTGTTTGGCTTGCATACGCCACAGGGGCCTGTTCTCCACATTTACGCCTTTGCAACAACATCATCTCCAGCTCAGTGAGCTAACATCTACAGGAACTCAGTTTCTGGGGCCAGCATAGTTTCAGCGGACAATACCTTGTATTCTGGAAGGACAACCTCCAACAAGTTGTGCACTTCTTCCCGTGGCGATAGGGTTGATGCTTCCATAAGGCCATAGAGAGGAGCAGTGAGTGAAGTTAGATTTTTTTAAATACATTGCCCACAACAATTGACCATCCCCAAATAACTCCTCAATTTGGTCACAGAGGATGGAGAGGGTATGGATTTAGGGCCGTATTTATACTCCGTTTGCGCCGAATTTGCGTCGTTTTTTTCGACGCAAATTCGACGCTAAACTAACGCCAACTAACGCCATATTTATACTATGGCGTTAGAGGCGAATAGCGCCAAAGTTCCCGGAATGTGCGTCATTTTTTAGCGTGAACCCCTTCCTTGCGTTAATGATATGCAAGGGAGGCGTTCCCGTCTAAAAAATGACTCCCAGGCCTTTACGTGGTATTTATACTCCCGGGCAAAAGAGACGCCCGGGAGTGGGCGTGGCTAAAAACGGCGCATTTGCGCCGCTTTTTAACGCCTGGGTCAGGCATGGCGTTAAGGGACAAGTGGGCTCAAAATGAGCCCAGAGTGCCCTCCCCTGCCCCCAGGGACCCCCCCTGCCACCCTTGCCCACCCCAGGAGGACACCCAAGGCTGGAGGGACCCACCCCAGGGACATTCAGGTAAGTTCAGGTAAGTATTTTTTTATTTTTTTTTAATAATTTTTTTTGGCATAGGGGGGCCTGATTTGTGCCCCCCTACATGCCACTATGCCCAATGACCATGCCCAGGGGACAGAAGTCCCCTGGGCATGGCCATTGGGCAAGGGGGCATGACTCCTATCTTTACAATGATAGGAGTCATGTTGATGGGGGATGGGCGTCGTTAAAAAATGGCGCAAGTCGGGTTAAGACGATTTTTTCGACGTAACCTGACTTGCCCCATTTTAAGACGCCCATGCGCCATTTTCCCCCTACGCCGGCGCTGCCTGGTGTACGTGGTTTTTCTCGCGCACACCAGGCAGCGCCGGTCTGCTTGCGCCGGCTAACGCCATTCAATAAATACGGCGCCCGCATGGCGCTTCAGAATGGCGTTAGCCGGCGCAAAACATTTTGACGCTAAACTGCGTTAGCGCAGTTTAGCGTCAAAAAGTATAAATATGGGCCTTAATATCTCCCATTTCTTCTGCCAAAAAATTAAAGCCAAAGAAGATTATATGCATCTGCATCTGCAGGAATTCACAGTTTCCTTCGTCACGTGCAAAGCCCATTCCTAGAGTCTTTGCCCTACCTTGAAGTTCCAAGCATGGTGTTCTTCCAGCCACAGAGCATATATGAGTATGTCACCGGTCCCATTGATGCCACTCAGTCTGGACAGTTCTTCTTGTATAGTGTATTGTAAGATCTCTGCCAAATTCGATATCCCTAAGTTCATTGGCAGTGAAATGAGTTTAGAAGTTTGAAATTTATCAGGATCACAACCTAGCACTATTAAGTAATGTCAGGTTCTTCCTACTTCCACAGTTCCTCCTCTGACTTTAGGTGGAGAGGTGTTGCAGTGCTGTGGCCTGGACTGAGCGGCCCACATGTAATTTTTTTTTTTTTCCTTTCAGACACCCTATTTCATGGAATATCGCCCTGAATTCCCATAGGAGTCCGTCCAACTCAAAAGTGTGCACTTTGAATGCAAATGGAATGAATCACAGCCCATTAGCGATCTGATAGCTTAACTGCATACAGACACCTCCTTCCATGACAAACACCTTGGGTGATGATGATGTAATTATATTTGATGTCAGTAACAAACACACCCACTAGTGTCAGTTGGCTGGAATGTACGCAGGCATGTACTCTGGCTTTTGTGGGCCTTATTGTCAGCTGGTTGCTCAAGGTGCCAAATGTTTTCTGGGCCGTGGCGTTGATGGTCATACTAGTATCAGTGATGGCACTCACTAGCCTATCATCAATCAACACCTTGCATTTTGGAGGTCACTGTAACCTGAAGAGGAACTCGTCTATAGTGTATACAACATGCACCTTCCATTCTACTTTGTCGCCATCCATGTCATTGTCTCCATGATCACTTGTGAAGTGTGTGACAGCATTCACTGTCTTCTTCAGAGGCATCTTCTGAGGCTGTGGACCTGCACGCTTTTGTTAAATGGTTCACCTTTAAACATGCAGAACATTTTTTCCCACTGGGTGGGCATTTTCCAGGATGTGGGAGTCCTACATGGGTGACACGTCTTTAGCGCCCTTTAGAGAGTGCTTATCGTCAGTGAACTGATTTTGCCATTCCCTGTTGATGGGTTTCTGTAGGGCGGCCTCCGCGCATGAGTGTACAAAAATGATGTGCACTGTGTATAGAGTCTGGGCAACCCCGCCTTGATTTACAGAGATGAAAACTAGACCACCTTATGCTCTAATTTTTTATTAGCATAGGCTAATCTTGGAGATGTGCTAACCATTTGTTGTATTCACAGTATCAATAAAGCAAGACACAAACTCAAAAGAATAACTCAAGACCAATTTACAAAAATACTTAAAAGTTTTATAACATTTTTAGGACCAAGATCATCAAAATCGGGTAAGTACTTTATAAGTTATGATTTTTCAAAGTTTAGAAAATGTCTTGTTTCTGTGCTTAATTACGCACCATAGGAATCAATGGGAGAATTTTTTTAAATGCATATAAAATCAGGCAATGCATTTACCAATGGCTCCTTTCGTTTGTAGGTTGAAGTCGTTGGTGGGCCCTATGGACCAGCAGAAGTTCGGGTGGGTAACAGCTGCAGAAAGTTTTTGGAGCTGGCACCAGACCACCCCAGGGGATCACTTGGAAAAGCACTGCACAGGCAGACTTCAATGTGAGTCCTCTAGGTACCCTTGGACTGTCGTGGTCGCAAGCAGTGGGGGACCCATAGAACACAGCTAGATCTTCGGTGCAGAGGCCAGGGAGGCCAGGTGCAGAGCGAATCAGTGAGTCACGAGCTGTGCGCTAAGGTGCCTTTAGAAGCAGGAGGCAGGTCACTTTGAGGGTCACTTGCAGGTTAGGAGGGCCACTTAGGTGGATGATTCCGGTGATTCCTCCTGGTCCTTTTGGGTCCAGAGTGGACTGGTGTAGGAAAGTACCATCTTGCCTGGCATGTTACCCCCATTTTTTACTTATATGTATGTTTGTTTTTGACTGTGTCACTGGGATCCCGCTAGACAGGACCCCAGTGCTCATACGTTGTGCCCTGTATGTGTTCCCTGTGTGGTGTCTAACTGTATCACTGAGGCTCTGCTAACCAGAACCTCAGTGTTTATGCTCTCTCTGCTTTTAAAATTGTCACTGCAGGCTAGTGACCGTTTTCACCAATTCTGATTGGCACACTGGAACACCCTTATAATTCCCTAGTATATGGTACCTAGGTAACCCGGATATTGGGGTTCGTTTGCCACCCATAGGGAGCTCAGACAATTCTTACACAGGACTGCCACTGCAGCCTGAGTGAAATAACGTCCACATTATTTCACAGCCCTTTTACACTGCACTTAAGTAACTTATAAGTCACCTATATGTCTAACCCTCCCTTATTGAAGGTTAGGTGCAAAGTTACTAAGTGTGAGGGCACCCTGGCACTAGCCAAGGTGCCCCCACATTGTTCAGGGCAAATTCCCTCGAATTTGTGAGTGCGGGTACACCATTACACGCGTGCACTACATATAGGTCAACACCTATATTTAGCGTCACAATGGTAACTCCGAACATGGCCATGTAACATGTCTAGGATCATGGAATTGTCACCCCAATACCATTCTGGTATTGGGGAGACAATTCCATGCTTCCCGGGTCTCCAGCACAGAGCCCGGGTACTGCCAAACTAACTTGCCGGGGTTTTCTCTGCAGCTACTGCTGCTGCCAACCCTCAGACAGGATTCTGCCCCCCTGGGGCCTCGGGCAGCCCAGGAAGGCTCAACAAAGGATTTCCTCTGAGAGAGGATGTTACACCCTCTCCCTTTGGAAATAGGTGTGAAGGGCCTGGGAGGAGTAGCCTCCCCTGGCCCCAGGAAATGCTTTGAAGGGCACAGGTGGTGCCCTCCTTGCATAAGCCAGTCTACACCGGTTCAGGGATCCCCCAGCCCTGCTCTGGGGCGAAACTGGACAAAGGAAAGGGGAGTGACCACTCCCCTGACCAGCACCTCCCAGGGTGCCCAGAGCTCCTCCAGTGTGTCCCAGACCTCTGCCAACTTGGATGCAGAAGTGTGAGGGTACAATGGACAGCTCTGAGTACCCAGTGCCAGCAGGTGACGTCAGAGACCCCTCCTGATAGGTGCTTACCTTTCTCTGTAGCCAATCCTCCTCTGAGGTCTATTTAGGGTCTCCCCTGTGGGCATCTCACCAGATAACGAATGCAAGAGCTCATCCGAGTTCCTCTGAACTTCCCTCTTTGACTTCTGCCAAGGATCCACCGCTGACTGCTCCAGGACACCTGCAAAACCGCAACAAAGTAGCAAGAAGACTACCAGCAACATTGTAGCGCCTCATCCTGACGGCTTTCTCAACTGTTTCCCAGTGGTGCATACTCTGAGGGCGGTCTGCCTTCACCCTGCACTAGAAGCCAAGAAGAAGTCTCCTGTGGGTCGACGGAATCTTCCCCCTGCCAACGCAGGCACCAAACCTCTGCATACCTTGTCCTCTGGGTCCCCTCTCATCCTGACGAGCGTGGTCCCTGGAACACAGGGGCTGGGTAAAAGTGTCCCCGACAGTCCAGTGGCCCCTCTGTCCAAATTTGGTGGAGGTAAGTCCTTGCCTTCCCACGCCAGACAGTAATCCTGTGTACTGCGTGAACTGCAGCTGCTCGGGCTTCTGTGCACTTCTGCAAGACTTCCTTCGTGCACAGCCTAGCCCAGGTCCCCAGCACTCTGTCCTGCATTGCCCAACTCGCTGAGTTGGACTCCGACTTCGTGGGACTCCGTTTTGTTGTGCTGAGTCGACTGTCGTGCTCAGATATTCTGAATGCCTGTTCAGGTGCTTCTGAGGGTGCTGCCTGCTTCTGCGTGGACTCTCCATGTTGCTGAGCATCCCCTCTGCCTCCTCCTCCAAGGGGCGACCTCCTGGTCCTTCCTGGGCCTGGCAGCACCCAAAATCTTCAACCGTGAACTTGCAGCTAGCAAGGCTTGTTTGCGGTCTTTCTGCATAGAAACAACTCTGCATCCTCCAGCACGCCATGGGACATCTTCTGACCAAAGGAAAAGTTCCCAACCCCTTCCTTTGCTGCAGAATCTGCAGATTCTTCCACCCAGAGGCATCCCTTTTGCACCTTCATCCAGGGTTTAGTGGGCTCCTGCCCCCCCCTGGACACTTGCATGACTCTTGGGCTTGGTCCCCTTCCTTTGCAGGACCTCAGGTCCAGGAATCCATCTTCAGTTCTTTGCAGTCAGCTGTTGTCCTTGCAGAATCCCCTATCTCGACTTTACTGTCTTTCTGGGGTCGTAGGGTAACTTTACTCCTACTTTTCAGGGTGTTGGGGTGGGATATCTTGGACACCCTTAGTGTTTTCTTACACTCCCAGCGACCCTCTACACACTACACTAGGCCTGGGGTCCATTTGTGGTTCGCATTCCACTTTTGGAGTTTATGGTTTGTGTTGCCCGTAGACCTATTGCTTCCTATTGCATTCTATTGTGTTCTACAGTGTTTGCACTACTTTTCTAACTGTTTACTTAGCTGATTTGGTTTGTGTGTGTATATTTTCTGTATATTACTTACCTTCTAAGGGAGTATATCCTCTGAGATACTTTTGACATATTGTCACTGAAATAAAGTACCTTTATTTTTAGTAACTCTGAGTATTGTGTATTCTTATGATATAGTACTAAGTGATATAAGTGGTATAGTAGGAGCTTTGCATGTCTCCTGGTTCAGCCTAAGCTGCCCTGCTATAGCTACCTCTATCAGCCTAAGCTGCTAGAACACCTATAATCTACTAATAAGGGATAACTGGACCTGGCAGGGTGAACAGTGGTGCAGGGTAAGGGCAATGAAATATACTATGGACCATTGGCCTCTGCTTCCATTTTAGATTGGCTCACAACTCCATTTTGTCGAGTCTGGTTCTGTGCGTAAAGCACTGTTCTGTGTTTTTCCACAAGCTTCTGCAAGCTGCAGGGTGGGGTGTTTTTCTGCTCAACTTCGCTCCATCTGCCTGGTACGGAGGGCGCTATTTACATTCCACGAGTTATCAGTTAGAACAGGGGGATGCACCTGTACTCAAGGAGGAATGCAAGCTTCACCTTGGAGCCCTCTTCTGGGAACCTGGCCCTTTCCGAGGAGACTTCTCAGGGGGTGAACAAGGTACCACCGATTGCACAATTTGTAAAGGAGGGGGTCTTTTTCTAGAAAAGACTCCTGGGCGTTGGTAAATACTATAATGATCAGGAGCCCTGATGGACTGGTTTAGGAACTCTCTTCTGGGTTGGACGCAATGCCAGGAGGACTTATTGTCCCGAACGAGTCTCCCGGTGCCAGTCGATTTGGGTTCCCCAGCTTAGTGTGCGGCGGAGGGATGCAGAATCTCTTTCCGGTGAAGCCTTTCAATTTCTAAGCATATTGTGTGTGTATGTGTGTGTAATATGCACGTATTCTTGCAGTTATTTTCATGTTATTTTTCATGATATCACAGAGTGTTTATATTCTTGCAGTTATTTTCATGTTATTTTTCATGATATCACAGAGTTTTTATATTCTCGCAGTTATTCTCGTGTTATTTTTCATGATATGTTAGTGTAGTCAGTTTTGCTATATAAGAACTTGCTCCATAAATAAACTTGATTATTCTAGTGACTAAGGTGTATGAGAGTGATTGTTTCACATTGGGCCTCATTATGACCCTGGCGGTAGAGAACCGCCAGGGCCAACGGGGGCGGGAGCACCGCCGACAGGCCGGCGGTGCTCCCTTGGGCATTCTGACCGCGGCGCTTTGGCCGCGGTCAGAAAGGGAAAACCGGCGGTCTCCCGCCGGTTTTCCACTGCCCCTAAGAATCCTCCAAGGCGGCGCAGCTCGCTGCGCCGCCGAGGGGATTCTGACAATCCTTACCGCCATCCTGTTCCTGGCGGCTCGCCCGCCAGGAACAGGATGGCAGTAAGGATTGTCTTGGGGCCCCTGGGGGCCCCTGCAGTGCCCATGCCAATGGCATGGGCACTGCAGGGGCCCCCGTAAGAGGGCCCCGCTAGTATTTCACTGTCTGCGTAGCAGACAGTGAAATACGCGACGGGTGCAGTAGCACCCGTCGCACCTTCCCACTCCGCCGGCTCGATTACGAGCCGGCATCCTCGTGGGAAGGGAGTTTTTCCCTGGGCTGGCGGGCGGTCTTTTGGAGACCGCCCGCCAGCCCAGGGAAAAACTCATAATACCCTCCGCGGTCTTCTGACCGCGGAGCGGTATTATGGAGGGCGGCATCCTGGCGGGCGGCCTCCGCCGCCCGCCAGGGTCGTAATGAGGCCCATTGTGTCCTAAACTATCCTGAAGTGTATAGCTCTGTTATTCTGAAGAGTGAAGCAACACACCGGGTCTCCAGCACAGAGCTGGGGTACTGCCAAACTAACGTCCCGGGGTTTTCTCTGCAGCTACCGCTGCTGCCAACCCTTAGACAGGTTTCTGCCCCCCTGGGGCCTGGGCAGCCTAGTCCCAGGAAGGCAGAACAAAGGATTTCCTCTGAGAGAGGGTGTTACACCCTCTCCCTTTGGAAATAGGTGTGAAGGGCCTGGGAGGAGTAGCCTCACCTGGCCTCTGGAAATGCTTTGAAGGGCACAGATGGTGCACTCCTTGCATAAGCCAGTCAACACTGGTTCAGGGATCCCCCCCAGCCCTGCTCTGGCACTAAAATGGACAAAGGAAAGGGGAGTGACCACTCCCCTGACTAGCACCTCCCAGGGGAGGTGCCCAGAGCTCCTCCAGTGTGTCCCAGACCTCTGCCATCTTGGATGCAGAGGTTTGAGGGCACAATGGACAGCTCTGAGTGCCCAGTGCCAGAAGGTGACGTCAGAGACCTCTCCTGATAGGTGCATACCTTTCTCTGTAGCCAATCCTCCTCTGAGGGCTATTTAGGGTCTCTCCTGTGGGCATCTCACCAGATAACGAATGCAAGAGCTCACCAGAGTTCCTCTGCACTTCCCTCTTCGACTTCTGCCAAGGATCGTCCACTGACTGCTCCAGGATGCCTGCAAAACTGCAACAAAGTAGCAAGAAGACTACCAGCAACATTAGAGCGCCTCATCCTGCCGGCTTTCTCGACTGTTTCCTGGTGGTGCATACTCTGAGGGCTGTCTGCCTTCACCCTGCACTAGAAGCCAAGAAGAAATCTCCAGTGGGTTGACGGAATCTTCCCCCTGCCAACTCAGGCACGAAACTTCTGCATCACAGGTCCTCTGGGTCCCCTCTGATCCTGACGACCGTGGTCCCTGAAACACAGGAGCTGGGTCCAAGTGTCCCCAACAGTCCAGTGGCCCTTCTGTCCAAATTTGTTGGAGGTAAGTCCTTGCCTCCCCACGCCAGACAGTAATCCTGTGTACTGCGTGAACTGCAGCTGCTCGGGCTTCTGTGCACTTCTGCAAGACTTCCTTCATGCACAGCCTAGCCCAGGTCCCCAGCACTCTGTCCTGCATTGCCCAACTCGCTGAGTTGGACTCCGACTTCGTGGGACTCCCTTTTGTTGTGATGAGTCGACCATCATGCTCAGATCTTCTGAATGCCTGCGGGTGCTGCCTGCTTCTGCATGGGCTCTCGGTGTTGCTGAGTGCCCCCTCTGTCTCCTCCTCCAAGGGGCAACTTCCTGGTCCTTCATGGGCCCTGGCAGCACCCAAAACCTTCAACCGCAACTCTTGCAGCTAGCAAGGCTTGTTTGTGGTCTTTCTGCGTGAAAACAACTCTGCATCCTCCGGAACGCCGTGGGACATCTTCTGAACAAAGGAAAGGTTCCTGGCACCTTCCGTTGTTGCAGAATCTTTGGCTACTTCCACCTGGAGGCATCCATTTTGCACCTTCATCCGGGGTTTAGTGGGCTCCTGCCCCCCCGGAAACTTGCGTGACTCTTGGACTTGGTCCCCTTCCTTTGCAGGTCCTCAGGTCCAGGAATCCGTCTTCAGTGCTTTGCAGTCAGTTGTTGTTCTTGCAGAATCCCCTATCTCAACTTTACTGTCTTTCTGGGGTAGTAGGGTAACTTTACTCCTACTTTTCAGAGTTTTGGGGTAGGGTATCTTGGACACCCTTAGTGTTTTCTTACACTCCCAGCGACCCTCTACACACTACACTAGGCCTGGGGTCCATTTGTGGTTCGCATTCCACTTTTGGAGTATATGGTTTGTGTTGCCCCTAGACCTATTGTTTCCTATTGCATTCTATTGTGTTCTACAGTGTTTGCACTACTTTTCTAACTGTTTACTTAGCTGATTTGGTTTGTGAGTGTATATTTTCTGTATATTACTTACCTCCTAAGGGAGTATATCCTCTGAGATACTTTTGGCATATTGTCACTAAAATAAAGTACCTTTATTGTTAGTAACTCTGAGTATTGTGTTTTCTCATGATATAGTGCTATATGATATAAGTGGTATAGTAGGAGCTTTGCATGTCTCCTAGTTCAGCCTAAGCTGCTCTGCTATAGCTACCTCTATCAGCCTAAGCTGCTAGAACACCTCTAATCTACTAATAAGGGATAACTGGACCTGGCACAAGGTGTAAGTACCACAAGGTACCCTCTATAAGCCAGGCCAGCCTCCTGCAACCCCTTATACTGAAAGCCAGTATGGGTTCTGCATGATTTTTGGCAGTTGTGGTATGTAAGGAGACAGGCCCGAACTCCCCCTACTTAACTTGTGCTTTTCCCTGAGTCCACACTGCAAACTGTAGTAGCTGCTGGAACACCTGTAGGTGAAATAGAAAAAGGTTTATTACAGGGAAAAACATAATTGAGTTAATGTTAGCCAGGACCAATCCGGAAGAGTGGGAGAAAAGAATCACACCACAGGAAGGACAGAAAACAAGAGGAGAACCAGAAAACGAGACAGAGAAACCAAGGAGCAGGGAAGAGAGAAGCCATTCAGTGCAGCCAATGTGTAGGAGGAGGATGCCAGCCTATATGAGACCCCTGAATCCTGGAGTAGGAGTGGTAGACCCTGCCGTACGAAGCTGGAGAGACACCACAACTCAGGAGAGTTGTGATATAGCGGGCTGATGTCAGAGGGGAGAGATGTGTGATTGTTGGAGGTTGGAAAGGAGCAGGATGGGTCACGGTGTGGGGTTGAGCACAGGTGAGGATCACTGATGGATTTTATGCATTGGCTGGGAAAAGCTTAAGGGAGGTACCTGGAGTACAAACTAACTTAGCATACTTTAAAAACCAAGAGCTATGAGCCTTGTAATCACCAGAATACACGCTCTGGTCCTTGGGGGGGCAAAGGGTATAAAAAAACAGTGATTACAGGTAAGAGTAACCAGGTTTAAACCTTTACCCTAATAAAACGGGAAAAGGAGAAAAGGCCTGCATGAATAGGGCTAATGGTGAGATTCTATTCACAACCCAACAAGGTGCATGCAGCATTTGACCCCAGGCACCAAGCACTCTGAATAAACCCCTATCTTCGCTATAAAAATCCACAGAAGGGTAAGATAAGGAAATGAGTACTTCCTGACTCATGCTGACCACTATTTTTTCTCATTCCTTTGAGACTCTGGGCAGCACCATTTTGAGGGAAAGATACTCTAGGAGAAAAACAAACCAAGACACACTGATTAAATACCAGCACATCATGTCCTGTATTAGCAACAATCTTTGATCTTTGTGCCCAAGATATAATAAACATCAAAATTAAGAAATACATTCAGCTTCTGCATTTCTATATCTGCCCAGCTCTCCCACAGGTGGTGTCAGAAGTGGGATCCGTCGATATGGAAGCTCTGGTCGATAAAATGGGGGAAAGTCAAGAAAAATTAGAGAAAATCATCGAAAAATTCCTGTCCGTATTGGCAGAAGACAGGGAGAATCTTCACAAAGCCCTGACAGGCCAAACCCAGACAAAGGAGACAACTATTGGAAAGCCCGCAGATGTTTTGGGACATAGGAACAAAGGGGCCATAGAGCCTTACACACTGTGGTATTACACATGTATGGTGGAGGTGGTGATCCGGACCTCTTTTTCAATACCTATGAGCGCATGGCTAAGGCTGGAGTCTGGCCCGCAAATAGGTGGGGGCAGTATTTAGGCCCTTTGTTATCTGGATACCTCCAGACTGCCTATCAGGCTGCCAACCCTCAGGGAACCACTCCCTAGGGTGACGTTTAAAGAAGTATCCTCGAATGATTGGGAGTGGACAAGGAGACCTACAGGATCAGACTATGACAAATTAAAGAAGGACCTCAACAAACCCCACAAGCCCTATGTTATCATATAAAAGATATGACAGATCAATGGCTAAAACTCCTCACCCCCCCAAGACATTCTTAAGCGCAGTATCTCACCTCCCTTCACACCCCTATAAAGAAGTGGACCTGTCAACATCCACAACTAACCCTAGAGAAAGCAGTAGAAATAGCGAGCACCTTCAGTAGAGCTCATACGCTATAGATGGTGTAGAAAGCTGGCTCTGTATATACTATATTGAAATGAGATATAGTGTACACAGAGTCCAGGGGCTCCCCAGAGGCTTAACAGAGGCTAAAGTAGATAATACTAACGCTCTCTTTTGTGGTAGTGTGGTCGAGCAGTTAGGCTTATCAGAGGGTAGTGCAAAGCATTTGTTGTACACACTCAGACAATAAATAAAGCACACACTCAATCACTAACTCTAGGCCAATTGTTTTTATATAGCAAAAATATATTTTGTTACTTTATTTCTAGAACCAAAAGATTCCGTTTGCAGGTAAATATAATTGCAAGTAAGCAGCAAGCATATGTATCAACACCACTTTGTTTCAATTTGGCAATTTAAGAGGTTTTCAGGAAAATAGCAATTATCTGTTTTAAAAGTCAACACAGTGCAATTTTTAAAGACAGTTCTGGGGGGGGAGAAACGTTAGTACAATTCCGAGGTAAGTACAAGACTTACAGTTCCAGTCACGGGGCGGTTAGGATATCCACAGGTTGAGGTTCAAGTTAAGAACCTGTTTTAATGTTTTTCAGTCTGCAGAGGGACCTTAACTCTCCCATCCCTAGATGGAGGTATGGGGTGCGGTTGAGCTCCACAACCATTTCTTCTGAGCTACTCATTTTGTTACTAAAGCAGTCCTTCTTTCTTTGTGTCATCTTCTTGAGGTCACCAGGAATCTGGTGAGCTGGGTTCAGGGAGGCCCTTAAATCCTGGATTTAGGGGTGTTACAGGGGTCAGAGGACAGTAGCCAATGGCTACTGTCCCTGAGGGTGACTACACCCTTAAGGTGTCCACTCTCTTTGGGGACAACGGCACAAACCTAACTCTATAGGTCTCTGTCCTCCAAACCAAGATCGAGGATTCTGCAAGGAGGGGGGTCACTTCAGCTCTGAACACCTTAGGGGTAGTCCTAGCTGAAGTGGTCACTACTCCCTGTTTTTCCTAATTTTTCAGCTGGACTTGCTGCCAAAAGTGAGGCTTTCTCTGGGAGTGGGTGATGAAGCTTATAATCAAAATTAACATGAAATGTTTATGAACTAATGCATAATAACGCCGCATAGAAAATATATTAATGTTTTTTACTAAACGTGAGTCTGAAATGTGCCCACAGGGAGTGGCCACCAATATTTACGGGGACTAATAAAAGTGACTAAAAATTAGTCATTAATGCATTAATGTATGATTTTGTATTAGTATTAAGAGATATATATTAAGGTTTTGCTAATTAATCACTAGGCCTTAGTTAGCATGAGTCGGGGCCTAGCTGCCCGGTTTCATATTAAATGTGTTTTTCTAACGTGCAGTGTGCTGACTTGCTGAAGGACATGTAATCGTATTTTTCCAGAAGCTAGAAGATGAGTGTGACTGTAGTAGATCCGTTCTCATGAAATTCGACTTGCTCAAGGAAACCTTCTTGCTGAAAGCAACAGTGGAGACTCATTACAGGTACAAGGTCGCCTAAACCAGTATAGACAATGGACCTACTGACTGGGGATGCAAGAGAACCACAAGAATATGAAATCATACCGGACATTCTACCCGTTGAAGACGTCAATCACCAGAACCAATAAACTACGTGAGAACTGTCATGAGGTGACAATTTTGATGGTACCACTAAAAACCTATTGGATGGAGATAGTGGGGTGCCAACCCTACCTAATTAGGAATTAGGGGACTGTACAACAGAAAAGGGATGAAAACCTTTGACACGAGGAGCCATTAGGAGATGCCATTGCGAACTTTTGCTATGACCCAGACACTTGGTCACTCTGCCTAGAGAATTTGCTGTTTGGTTCTTCAAACTATCCTCACCCTTATCTTACCCGTTTTATACTTCTACTCCTTATGAGGGATGTGTCCCTACTTACCCCGTCTTGCTGAACTTTGCTGTTTCCTGGCTGATGGCGAATCAACTGATGTCCTGAGGACGGAGACTGACTCTGTATCCTGACCCATTACGAAGGGTAACTATATGATGATGAAATTGTAATTGTCTGTTTGCCTTTCCTTTCTAGGTACCAACTGCTTCTTTTGACAGAGACCATAGATAGATGTTTTCTAAATTTGTGTTGCTAAATAGTTTTGCATGAAGCCCAACATGCCAATGCTAATTCGAGGTTAGTTAGGGGGTTCAATTAAACGGACGCAAATAGACAAATGACTGAATCAATGCTGTGTTGAATAATGCTCTAGTCATACTCTGCTAAGGTTAACCTATGTTGATGTTGTGTTATGTTCTAATGTTCGTGATTTTTGCCTTGATGAAATCTTATTTGAGTTGCCATATTATGACAATGCTGATGTGTTTCATGGTTTTAAGACCAATAAACTTATTAGTAGAATTGTAATCAATAAGGAATAAACAGCATAAAATTGTACTAACCTGGTGTGGTTATTCATGACTGAAAGGTCATGGTGGTTTCCGAGTCTTATTAATGTTATTGATTAATCTAATTGATTTGTTATGGTGACTATTGATGACGTTATTGACTTATTGATTGACATGTTGATCAGTTATCTCGTCTTAAGGTGTCTTCAATCAGGGTCAAAAGATTCATCGGCCTAAAACGAGTCCCAGAGTGAGTAAATTATCTAGATTGGGACGCGTTATCAGTTCTGGTAGCAGAGGACGGTTTGGCCCTTTGGGGGCCCTAGGACGAGGGACCATTGTTTAGAATTGTTTTTCGAGATAATGCAAATTGGAGATATGATGTTACCCCTAAATTCCCCATGACTTTCCCGGAATCTCGGAGCTTGCCTAAGTGAGTTGGGTATGTTTTCGACATTCTAACATGTGTGGTGTAGAATGTGCGTTTGCTCAGCTTATGCATATTGCAGGTGATTTGTGAAGTTTGTGTGAATTTAGGCCAGGTAATGTTGTTTTACTAAGGAGTGGGCGTACTCCGCAGTATGAGAGTAGGGAAGTCGGCGAACTTCATGTGATTGTGGCGCTTTGTGCTCAAAAATTGTCCACGTAGTTGTTGGTGATGTACGGACCCGTCGTGGTCTAAGTCTCCGGAGTATATTGATAAGTGTATGAGACACTTGGTTTATGTTGTAATTTGTGCGGTTTAATAGGTCAATAGGGTGTGGTTGACGAGTCGAGTTTGAGTCAAATTGTGTGAGTGAAACCTTCGATGGAGATTTGGCAAGTTCTAAAGTGCACTAGAACGAACCATTGACAAGTCGAGAGTAGGATTTGCGGGTCAAATTCTGCTTGCGAGTGCGGGAACTGAGAAGGAGAGAGTAGCGGCCAAGGCTTCAAGTGAAATCTCTGTAAAGTTCTGAAGCAATTGTGTTACCCTTCCTGTAGTAAACCGGCAAATTGGAGTTTATTGTTGAGGTGCTCGCAATATATTGCATTAGTTTCTGTGTGAGGAAGACAAGCCGCAAGACTTTGTCAGCCGCAGTGGGTGTGCGTGTGACGTCATTGGAACCGCACTGGGATAGGTCAGTTGCAGAGAGGGGTCGCGCAGAGATTGGCAGCCGTCCGTGAGAGGCAATTGGTTGAGAAGGTAGGCGAAGAGTGTTCTGGGAATTAAAGTCACTTCCTGATTAGATTCTAAACAAATAAAAGACGCAAAAATTAAGTTTTTCAAGGCCCTAAAGAGTGATTTGAGAGGAGATACATACATTACAGCAAGTGTGGGGGAGCCTGCACCGCCAGAGGATACTCCAGCTTATACCGTAATGGAGGAGAAGGGAGTCGCGCCATGTCTTTGGTTAAAGCAGTGGTGCAAACTGACAGAGAAAGAGGGATGTTTAGCATTTCCGGAGTACGGAACGTTTAATATAAGAATTTTGGAAAATTTACGGAGGGTGCTAAGTGAGCAAAAACCGCCCCCGAGACCAGCTCAGTATGAGGCATTATCGGTCTGGGATTTAATGGCCATACAACATAGGCAGCAGAAATTTGTGAGGAGAATGAAAAGAGCAGAAAAGACTCTAGCGGAGGCTAAATGGGATAATGAGACTAAGATGTTAAGAAGGGCAATAGTTGACGGAGTTAGGATGTTTCCGGCAATAACACAAGAAGACGAGACACAGGGAAACAAGGCCACTGGTAAGACAGACAAGGGCTCTAGTAAGCCGAAGGAGACTCAGAGGTCTTGGGCAGATGCAGATGATTCAGACGATGAGGAGTTTCTTAAACAGCTGTGACATGATCGCCCGCCACCATATGCCATAAATGATAATGGACCGAGTACTAGAGTGGGTCCTGAAGATCTGACACAAAATAAAGGAATCACGAATACAGTACAGACAAATGATACAGTTCCGATACAGAATGGTGTCAGTGTACCCACTGCACCAGACACGCAGATATAGTTGCAGCCACCAAAAATTCAGAGGCTCTATCCTGATGTCCCAGTATTAGAGACTACTACGAGCTTGATGGTGCCGCCTGATCCAGTATATCCGAGAGCAAAGTTAGTGCAGATTGAGCCAACTCCACAATTGCTGCCCCAGCCACAGCAACAGGTGGTTCCGAGTTACACTTCTGTCACAGGACCGCAGTCAGTAGCTACAGCACCCATGATGAATCAAGCTGTGGGAGTTAATGCTCCACAGGGTTTGGGAATTGGACAGTCACCAGCTGCTATATCATTGCCAATTACTGTTGGTCCGCCAGTACCGTTGTATGCGCAAGCTAAGCCTAGCGTATGTGACCAAGAAGTGATGACCCAAGAGGTGATAAGAGGAGGGTTCACAGGAAACTTGCAGGGATTAACTCAGGGGGGACAGACAGCTGAAAGGTCTAGATCCTTGTTGGATTTCAGTCCGATTGGGGTTCCTTTGGAGACAATGAGGCAGGCAGGATTGGGTACCCTGACCCCACAGGTGATGAGTGCAAATACGTCACAGACATCAATGATGCAGTCTGTAAATGTCTTGTTGCAAGGCTTAACAGCACAACAATTGAATGAATGGTTACACAAGCTCAATACTCTGCAAACTACTACAGTGACCGTAGAGAGGTCAGAAAGAGAGGAATATCTGAATTTTGTGAGGCTGGGTGTGGAAGCCACAGAACTAGTAGAAGGAACAATGGGGGTGAACAGATTAGAGTCATACACGGAAGCAGAATAGTGGTATTTGTGCCCCAAAATAACCAAAGAGGTGAGCAGGGTGCATCAGAGGTTGGCAAATCTAGCGGACAAATACGGCATAGACTTAGACAATACTAAGCATTTGAAGAGGAGCTATGGGTTAGACTTTGAACCTAAAGATTTTGATCAAATGAGATGCACCGGAATGAAGGCACATCTTAAAGAGATATTGAAGAGTGCTCAAATTTGGGAAGCATTAGAGAAGTGGGAAGGCAGATGGGCAAAGAAGAGAGATATAGGGAAAGGTGACTGCCCAGAACCGAAGAAGGTGAAAGCTGCACCAGACACAGGGACAATACAAATTTTACCAATGAGAGAAACAGCTGGAGGGGTTCTAGTCCATGTATCGTGGTTTAGGGGTGACATCCTGTAATTTACAAATGATTATCCCAGGTTGAGGGGAAAAGCCAATAGAGTGGTACCAGCAGAAGGACAGGTTTGTGAAGCTTGCGAAATGTCTTTGGGAAGACTTGAATACCCTGTTTGAGATCATAGTTCCAGCTTACTTATGGCTTGAATGTAAGAGGGGTGTAGATTGGCCGACAGAGGAGCTGGCAAGGGACAAGGTTACCGGAGCACCGTCTTCTGAAGTAATGAGGTATTATCATAAGGTGATTGAGTTTCTGAAGCAAAAAGTGTCGCCGAAGGTGACTGATTGGCAGAACATTGATCGAACATCACAGGAGGGCAAGGAGTTGATACGTGCTTACTATGAGAGGTTGTTGAAGGCATTCAAACACTACAGTGGCACTGAAGTCATAGAACCGAAAGACATGAATCACCTTGTGTTCAGGTTTGTTGAAGGGTTGAGACCAGAGATTAGCCAGATAATTATGAATCATTTGATCTGTTGGCAAGCGAAGCCGATTGATGAGGTGTTGCAGTATGCGAAATACTGTAGTGATGAGCTTGAGTTGAAGCAGAGAAAGCTGAAAGAAAAGATGATGGTGATGTAAATTAAGGCAGCTCAGGCAGGGATACAAGGAAATGGAGTACAGCAGGTGGTAAAACAACAACCTCAAGGAAACAGAATGTTTCAGACGCAACAAAGAGGCAGAGGTCGGGGAGGTTTTGTGAACCGTGGTCCAGATTTGAATACTGTTGTGGTTCAAAATGATTTGAAAGGGATGAAAAAGGTGTCACCATGTCACGCGTGCGGGGCGTGGGACACTGGAAGCGGGAGTGCCCAATGATGGTGCAGGATGGTGTTGTTCAACAAAGCAATGATGTCAGTACATTTCAAAATGTGAGGGGTCCAAGAATGAGGGGTCAAAATCCGAACTTCCAGAATAACATGGTGCAGACGCAGGGTCTCCAGCCTATGCAACAAATACAAATGCCACGTGTTCAGCCAGCACAGATGCAGCAGGTACAACAGCAGATTCCAATGGTACCTAGACAACAAATGCAGTTACCACTAGCTCCAATGGGACAGCAACAGGTGATGCTTCCTCAGCAGGTCACAGGTCAAACAATGTGTCAAAATGATACAGTACAACAGTTCCCATTGCGTGGTGAGGATGGAATAAACGATGAATGGTCGGATGATTGTTCAGATAGTGAGGAGTGCAGGCTTGCAGCGTCCCTAGAAGTAGATCAGAGGGGACCCTATGTTCAGGGAAAGGTGTTGGGTCATACGGTTTCGTTCCTAGTTGATACAGGAGCTACACGCTCTACAGTTAGAAGTGCAGAGGTTCCGAAATTTACACTTTCGGGGCGTACCATAAGGGTGGTAGGAGTAGAAAATCAGCTCCTGACAAATCCGATTACAGACCCGGTCCAAGTTGAGATTGGTACCTTCCAGGGATTACATACGTTTGTAGTCTGTGACTCAAGTCCCGTATCTTTACTGGGAAGAGACTTACTGTATAAAACGAGTTGTTCGATTACTTGTTCTAATGAGGGAATTGAGGTGCAGAAAAACAGTGATGATGAAGGGGACGATGGTCAGATCTCAGAGACGGAGACAGCAAATGAGGAGTACCCTTTGATAACCTTCTTCCCGATGTTCACAGTGACTGATTTACCAGCGGAATTACAGGGAACAGTGACAGAGAAAGTGTGGGACTTGACAGGAAAGGAAGTGGGATTGATAAGAGGAGTAGAATCAGTCAAGGTAGAAGTGAAGCCAAATGCTGTGTTTCCCCATGTGCTGCAGTACCACATGGCACAAGATGTTCTTATACAGGTGATGCAGATAATTGCAGACTTTGTAAAGCAAGGGGTTCTAAAAGAAGTGATGAGCAGCCAGTGTAATTCACCAATAATGGGTCTGAAAAAGCCTTGTGGGAAAGTTCGAATTGTTCAAGACCTGAGGAAAATTAATGAGATTGTGGTAAAATGTTTCCCCATAGTGCCAAATCCAGCCGTGATTATGTTTCAGGTTCCGTGTGATGCAGAATGGTTCACAGTCGTGGACCTGTCTCAAGCATTCTTTTCGGTGCCTCTTCATGAGGACAACCAATTTCTCTTCAGTTTCAAATTCCTGGACAAGGTTTACAGTTGGTGTTAAATTCCTCAAGGATTTTCTGAATCACCTTCCATCTTCAATCAGATATTGAAGAAGGACTTGGAATCATTAGAATTGCCTTTTAGTTTGACTCTAGTATAGTACATTGATGATTTGTTAATTGCGTCCAAAACGAGAAATGACTGCAGGTACAATACTATTGCATTACTGAATCATTTGGGAAAGAACGGACATAAAGTGTCCCCAAAGAAGCTACAGTACTGTCAAAAAGAGGTGAAGTACTTAGGTCACCTGATTGAAAAAGGGTCGAGGAAAATATCCAAAGAAAGGGTGACAAATATTGCAGATGAATCCCCCGACAACCAAGAGGGACGTTAGGATGTTTTTGGGAATGGTGGGCTACTGTCGTCAGTGGATTCCCAACTTCTCGATTATCTCTAAACCCTTGGTGAGGTTGACGATCAAAGAAATTCAGGATGGCCCGGGTGCCATAACCATGTCCGAGAAAGAGATGAGGGCATTCATTGAACTGAGGGAAAGCATGTGCAGAGCACCAACTTTTGGTATGCCTGATTACACAAAGCCTTTTGTATTGTTTTGTCATGAAAGTGATGCTTGTTCTTTGTCTGTCCTGACACAGGTCCATGGAGGTGCAAACCGCCCAGTAGCATATTTTTACGCTACTTTGGACCCAGTCGCAGCAGCCTTACCGGGTTGTTTGCGTGCAGTTGTAGATGTTGGTCAAAGCCTCACTCACAGTGAAGGTATAGTGATGGGACATCCCTTAACAGTAATGGTCCCACATTCAGTTGAAATTCTGTTGACCCGAAAATGCCTTCTTGATGGGGAGAACATGGCGGGCTGCGCCGTAGTAGCAGCGCGCTAGGACGCTTCCGGTTCCGGTTTCTGGGGAGTGAGGAGACGGTCCTGCCGGTCGAACTGCAGTGGATACACGGATGTGCGCACTGCAGTTCTTTAGACCGGATGAAAGGCGGAAGGCAGCTGGGGCTGCGTTGTGGTGCCGTGCCGCACTGGAGTTGCACCAAACACGGAGAGGAGCAGCGCGCATTCCCCTCCGGGGGAATAACGGCAGCGGCAGCACCAGCGAGGCTTGGACAAAGCAGGCGAGGCGAGGAGCGCTGACTGGCAGCATTTTTGCTGCAGAAAGGGGTACGGAGACCAGGGTCCCTCAAAGAACGGTGAGGCAAAGTGGGGGGGGGGCGGTGATACCACCTCCCCCTTTTGGTCTAACGAGTGTTGAGGGGACTGGTCAGCTTCGGACTGACAAACTTGATTTTGTATTAGAAGGTAAGGGGGGGCTCAGGCAAGGAGAAGACTGCAATTAAACCATTTGAGGGAAGAAGGGGCACCGTGAGGAAAGAGGGGGAAAGTAAGCTTAAGGGGAGAGATAAGTTGACTCCCTCCCTGAGGTCATTTTTTAAAGTGAGGCCGGAGGTAGTCAAGCTCACCCCCGGTCAGGTTAGAGCGGTGATGGAGGCTTCCGCCTTACAGCTTGGTGATTCCTCTGGTGAGGGCAGGGAGTTGGTGAATAATAGTACGGTGTTGTTGTCCCAAGCTAATGGAGGAAATAAAGAGGGAGCAGGGTTGGAGAAGACACTCCCCCCGACGCAGTCTGGCAAGGAGCAGTTTGGCCCCCCTCAAGTTCGGAGTTCAACCACAGTGGTTCTACAGTCACAAGACCCTTTACTTACGGTTGTTGAAGAAACTTCTCAAGCAGTTTCTGCCCCCTCACTTTACCAGAGCTCCTCGTTTGAGGTGCTGATTTTGTCCATCTCTGAGGATGTAAAGAGAGGCTTTGCGAATTCAGAAGTAAATCAAGGGGAGATAAGAGAGGTTTGCGCGGTGTTAGAAAGAAAGATCGATGGCTTAACGGAGAGAACTCAGGTTTTCAAAGAGGCTATGGGCAGTATGAAGGAGGAACTGGGTCAACATAAGGTTGAGATTGATGTACTGAAGGGAAATTAGCAGGTATTAAAAAATAGGTTGGAGCAATTGGAAAATTACTCAAGAAGAAATAACTTAAGACTTTTGAAAGTGCCAGAAGGTGCGGAAGGCAACAATCTCAAAGCCTTTGTGGTCTCGCTAATCAAATCGGCAGTGGGACTGGAGGAGAGTGATGAGGAAATCGGAAAGGATATTCAGAGAGTCGATCGGGATCCTTTTAGGAGGCGAATGGACAGTAGTAAACCTCAGAGAATTTTGATAAGATCTTATCTAGAGCGTTAAAAAAAAAATCTTTAAAAGTGAATGATGTTGCTTTGAGATTAGGTCGGATTTATCTAGGTCTACTATAGACAGGGAGTGGGAGCTCGGGAAGCGTTTGGAGATATTTAAGACTCTAGGGGTTTCGGCTCAGTTGAAATTTCCAGCCTTTCTTCTGGTTATGTACAATAACAAAATGTACAATATTAGAGATACAACTGATGCGGATGAACTATTGGAAGTAGTTAAAAGTGGGCAGACCGTAAAATAGCGTTGTTTTAGGGTTTTTCTAAGTCAAAATCACCCAGGAATGCGGGGGCGTCCTAAAATTTGGACCAACAATGGTCTTTATATGGGGGGGGTTTCCACGGGTGGGGTAGCTGGGGAATGGGATTTGGGGGGTTGGGTAGGGCGGGGGTTGGAGGGGGAAGAGTATAAAAAAGTGCCTTGTTCAACCCAGTTATTTGTCTTGCAATATTTGAGAGATAGCTAGTAGGGGGAGAGGCCAGGGGACAAGGAGTACATCATTGCAAATTCTCTCTTGGAATGTTAATGGTCTGAGGACGAGAGGAAGAAGGGATCGAATTTTGCAGTACTTGCATGATTCAACTGCACAAATTTTGGTTCTGCAAGAAACCCACTTAGCAAAGGCTGAGTGTATGAGCGTAATAAAAAAGTTGAGGTGGGTTCAAGCGTTTGCATGTACAGAGCATAATTATCATACTAAAGGTGTGGCTATTTTGTTTAAACGGCTACAACAGGGAAATGTAGTAATATTGGAGGTAAGATCGGATACAGCATGGCGGTGGGTTGTAGTTAAAGTACAGTTTAATGGTCGTGATTTTGTTTTAGCAGGACACTACGGCCCTAATTGTGATGATATAGAACCTCCAAGACGGCTTTTTTCTCAGCTTCTTGAATTCAGACCCAGTCATTATGATGGGTGATTTTAATGTTGTGTTAGATAATGAGCTGGATAGGGATAATTGTAAGTCGCGAGGCACTCCCAAATCGCAACAATATTTAAGGAGGATGATGAAAGAATTTGGGTTGTGCGACATTTGGAGACAAAGAGTGGGAAATAGTAGGGATTTCTCTTTTTTCAATGAGAAGTACAGACATGCCTCTCGAATTGATTATTTCCTATTAGATTTACGCTTGAGAGAGGCTGTGAAAAAGATAGTATTTCTGCCCTCTCACTTATCTGACCATTCTGCGGTTGTGCTAGATATGAGTTTTCCGCAGAGAATAATCAGTAATCGGTGGACCATTGACCGCTCTTTACTAGTGGATCAGGAGGTGGTGATGCAATTGCGTTGTAGTGTGGTTGGTTTTTCATATCCTTTGCGCGTTAGTTTTAGGCTTTAGGCCTTTGTGCACTTTGCCCTGGATGTATTTTATTCATTTGCTGGCAGCTTAGAGCCTCTGTGCACTTTGCTCTAAATGCTTTTTATTAGGCTTTGTACTGTTATTTTTCAAATAGCCAGTTCTACGGTTTTGTTTTTTATTCATATCACACTGTTTTGCCTACTTCAGCACTGGAGTTCTCCATAACATATTCACTCTGTGCTTCAGTCAAGGATACAGTCTGGTACATTGCCGATAGACGTGGTAGGAGTTTAGACTTGGCATTCCTGCGTAGGGACATTTTGTGATCACGCTGACATGTTAGTTATAAAATCACTTCCTTGTCCCAATACACGCAAGAGGGAGATTCCGACCAGGGAACCACAACTAGACGCTGACTGCCTCGTTGCAGATGCTGAACCAAGATCACAGGCCTTTGCTCAGGTATGAGGGCTGATGTCTCCCCAGTGATACAGACAGGCAAGCTAGAAGCTTAACATGCTGTGCTCGAAATAGAACAAGCAGAGGGAGAGTAGAAACTATTATACACGATGATCGCTTTGTTCTTATGTTTTACTCTCCTGGTAACAATTTCAATCCTACTGTGTTGTATGGTTCTGGTTATTGCGGCTCATGTCTTATTATCTAAAATACAGTCGTTTTATTAAATCATTATATAAAACTTATACTGTCTTTGTCATTTGTATATGAGATCATATTGTAAATGAGAGAGTTGGTTTGCATCTGAGTGACCACGACTTCCCTGAGAAGTTCCAAAGATGTCATGCGCTCGGCTGCCCAATCATCTCTTCCCCATGGGAGAAATGAGGCACTGCTAGTTAGCCGGAGCAAAAACCGGATTTAGGGTGACAGAGTTCCTTACACGTGGGTCAGACTTAGTCCCCCACACCGTTATCGATCCTGCTGCCTAGAAATCCAGTAGTCTCATTTAGGATAATGAGAGCCCACGCGACATGGCGCCGCCAACGATTGGTCTGGATCTGATATTTAGGTCCGACTGATTCTCTCAACCTCATATATATTTTGACTCCTCGGTTCCGTAAGCGGAGACGTCCGTGGGGCTGAGGGTTTCCGCCACCACGGGATAGGTACATCCTATTACTTAGTGGTTGGTTGTTCAAGCTTGAACTTTGAAAGGAAAAACCCCATTATTGGTGTGCCTTCTCTACCCAGGTGCTGTTTTTCTCTAGATGGCGAATCCGGTAGTGGTGGAAGTAGCACTTAATATGCGACACCCGCTCACAGGACATCTGACAGCACATGGACTGATGGTCCAGGGGGGTCCGGTCACTTTTGTGGTGGACGCCCATGCAGCCTATAGAACAGAACTTTTTTATTCTTGGGTCGTATTTCCAGCAGTTGATGGGGGTACAAATACTTTTCACGAATACACTGTTGCGAATGTCCCTGGTCAATACAGGGCTTACGCATACTTAGAGATACCTTTATCTTATCAAGAACACCATAATTGACTTGATGGCGCCCTCCCACACACAGTAGCACAAGTTAGGTTAGGTCCACTGAGTAATGATGGTCCTACCTGGCCGTTATTGGCTACATATACACCTCATCCTGCGGCTGCTCAAATGACAGTGGATGAAGTTCGTCGTTTATATACAGACTTAACGGCTACATATAGACGATTAGTTCAGTTTGTCATACAGACACTAAATACAAACGCAGCGCGTGCTGCTCCGGCGCACCCACAGGCGGTGGTTCCAGGTATCAATCCGGCCACTGTACACTCAGTTATGGGTAAGGTACCGGCTAAATGAGAGGAAACTCCATTTTGGCTGGCGCAGAAAATTAATACGCTGGAAGCAGTGTTTCCCCATACGGGACCTCAGGATAAACATAGAATATTGACGATGTGTTTGCCGTATGGGATGGTTCCTCCGGTGAACCTTTGTAATACCTGGGGCACGGTGTTTGCCGCGCTCTATACTACGGCACACGGTACACCGACATTAGCTAATTTACCGGAAGTGCTTAAACAGATTCAAGATGAATATGGGGCTGCCCCTGCCTTAGATTTGGGCATGCAGTTAATGGGCAATTTTGCCGCAGTTTCTTCTATTATTTTGAGTAAACTCAAGGGAGAGGCAGTAGCACTAGCAGTGCGAATGCGTCTTCGGGATGTTCCGCAGGTTAATCAGGAGCGGGAACTTCCGAGAATAATAGCAGAGACATATTCCAGTATTGGTCGCGATAGCCTAGGGGCTAGACCGCAAAAACCCCAATTACAGGGTAAAAATAATAAAGACAATGCTAAACAACAGCAACCTGAGGGTACTAAAAAGCGCTGGGAAAAGAAACAGCAAACACCTAAGAAAGATGGGGGACAGTCTTCGCAACCGGAGACCCCGCAGAATAGGTATAATCTCAGGAATAGGGATAATTTGAAGACGCCTGATAGATATCAATATACTGATACACGCCAATCTCGTTCCTTTCAGGACTCCTTAGAGAAGAGAAGTGAGAGAGGTGGGCGGTCAGAGCGGAGGACGGAGCACGTGAAACCAAGACAGGATTCACAACGCTCAACGGAGGTTTCTATTAAACAAGAAGAGAAACCGCTGCAACAAAAACAGCAATTTAAAAAGAAGAAAGTGGCAGCAGTCTCAGTTAGACATTCCGCTCAAGAAGAGAGTTCTCTTGACGAACAAGACATGGGCGTTGGCACTGTTAGACAGCGCGGCAGAGGTCACAATAGTTCGCCGGAGTCTTCTAGAGCATCTGGAGGTGAAAGCAACTGATGACTTCATACAAGTCGAAACGGCAGATATGCGAGTCTGTGATCCTGATAGAGTATATCAAGTGACTCTGCGATTAGAAGGGGACATTGACCGCATTGTACACGCCATCTTTTGGGACCATGTGGTAAAATCATGTGATGTTCTGCTGGCCGAACAGGATTGGCCACCTGACTTTGTTCGCGACTGTCCGGTTGGGGAGGAGGTTGTTACTCCTTCCTTCTCACCACTTGTTCCGAGAGAACTAGCGGAGTCCTATAGTAAAACATGGGCTCTAGCACAGGCTCCCGCCCTATATAGAAATAACGTGGGGTGGGATAGACAATCACCTTATCATGTAATTCCAATAAAGGGCGAACCTCAGCCACAGCCGCAGTATCCTATCAAATTTGAGGCAAGGGCATCGGTTAGGAAAATTCTTACACAATTGGAGTACCAGGGTGTAATTGAGCCCTGTGTCCCGCTGATGAATAATCCCTTATTTCCGGTTGCTAAACCGGACCATTCATATAGGATAGTGGTGGATTACAGACATTTGAATAGTCATACACGCACATATGCAATACAGAATTCACATAGCACAGCGCTTATAAATAATATAGTACGTAAGAAATACAAAACAACGTTAGATATCTCAAATGGATTTTTCTGCCAAAATATAGCGCCCGAAAGTCGGGACTATACCAGTTTTAGTGCGTTTGGCTCTCAGAAAAAGTTTTGTTGTTTGCCTCAGGGGTATAAGAATAGCCCAGGACTGTTTTCGGCTCGTGTGACTGAAATGCTGCACGAGTTGGACCCTGAAGCGTTATCATATGTTGATGACATATATCTGACAGACGATGAGATTCTGCAACATCTAAGGCATGTATCGCGCATTGTTGTGGGGTTTGCTGATATTGGTTATAAGTTTAATTTTAAGAAATCGAAGATTGCCTTCCTCAGCGTCATTTTCCTGGGATATGAGTTGTCGACTGAGGGCAAGAGCTTAGCGCCACATTTTTTGGAGAAATGTGCTTTATTGCAGCCTCCAAATACGGTTCGGAAGCTCCAGTCATTGTTGGGGTTTCTGAATTTTGGCAGAACTTACATTCCTGATTATGCTAAGCGTATAAAACCCTTATACGAGTTGATTCGCCGAATTTTTCGAGTAGATTTTGGACGATTGAGCATACACATATCCTACGAGATTTGCAGACTGATCTCTTAGCAGTTAAACACTTACACACACGGGACAATAAGACGCATTTAGTCATCAGGGTGATACCTGGGGCTGTTGTAGAGAGAGCACTTAATAACTTGACTAGACGGTCACTGGGGGGTCGTACTTCATATGAGTGCCTGTTTGGAACACGAATGTATGTTCCTGATCTAGATGGTCCTGGTGTGGAGGCGGCAGATACGCCCTTTGACATAAATGATTGTGTCACTGTTTTGCAAGATTTACAACAATTCCGTGAAGATAACTCTTCTGCAAGTGCTGCCTCCTCAGGAATTAAGGATGAACCAGTAACACCTACTGGTTGGATACCCAGGATTGGGGATCTAGTGCGTGAAAAGGTCGCAGTGAAGAAAGAATTTGGTCCTTCTTATCGAGCACCTGTCCCTGTGTTAGGGGTAAGCGGCACGAGAACTGTGATATTACCGCCGCTGCAAGGGGCCAAAGGAAATCGCTTTGTTTCCATTGATAATGTCAAGTTACAACATGTGGCCGATTCTGCACAGCAGACCAAGAGGGACACCCAGTAGTTCCGGAATCCCTCTCACTACTGGGGAAACAGTCCCGCTGCAGGTGATTTGCACCGACGCTGTTTCCTCTCCGAGCTTGTGGAGGGTGGATGATGATCTTGCGATTGTTCCACAGACGACGATTAATATGGAATATTTTGATCAAGTTGCTGTACGTTCTACTGATGTTTCTGAACATGTGGTTTATAGCGTGCCTAGGCGAGAGCCTCCATCTGCTTCTTTGTTCACAGTTGCACCTTTTGCAAGAACTGCGTCTGGCTGCTTCAGCGACACTGATGATGCAGTGTCCAGCTCCTTGTCCTCGATGTCTTCTGTCCGAGGTCCACGTAAGCTGCTGTGTTGGCTTAAACACACATATTTTGTTTTTCCTTGGAACTATTTGTGGCTTTTAATGGCTGTAATGACACTTTTTTGATGGTTGGGATTTTTGGTTACTTTTTTTCTGGTAATACATGGTCATTTTCTTCCTGATCGATCTGACATTGAGCACGTGGAGACTGTGTTAAAACCACATTTTTCGTCTCACATGGTTCGAAGAGACTTGTCCAATGTAAACATTTCTGCAATACCGATTCCGGATGGGATTGTGTGGGATAAAGTAATGTTTGATATATATGGTCCCACTGAATTGATTCAAATACCGTATGTCCTCAAGTTATCAATGAATGATATTGTTATACCAGGCATTGTTTCTGATGATTGGGATGTGAAGACAGTAGATGCTATGCTGACAGATTTGCAATATTATACTCTCTATGACGATGAAGATGCTTACCAATTTAGAGATAATCATGG
Organism: Pleurodeles waltl; assembly: GCF_031143425.1. Lineage (NCBI taxonomy): Eukaryota > Metazoa > Chordata > Amphibia > Caudata > Salamandridae > Pleurodeles > Pleurodeles waltl. The sequence continues at coordinate 970,238,985 of NC_090443.1, read as the reverse complement.
TGACATGTTTTGCTACAACTATTATGGACACCACTTTATTCATAAAGCTAGTAGCCTTAAGTCCATATTTAATTATGTGCAATGGGAACATTGCTCGACTCCCCCACAAGGGAGTTCGAAAACGTATTATGATAAATTTGCATATTTTTCTGGGCATAATCAACGAAATGCTAGGTCTTACTATTTTAAAGTTACTCCGTATTCTAATAAGCAAATGTTATTGACCGATACTAAATTACTGTATTCAAATTTGTTTGTATCTAAACTTTCGGTCGAAGGGTATGAATACTGGTTTAAAACTGTTGACTTGAAAAGTGTTTGGGGTACGAAAAATTGGCAGATGCAAGGCAGGGACACATTATTTAGAGCTTGTATTATCCCTGTGCAGATGATTTTCCTCAATGACACAGTACAACAGACTAGCTGTTTGGGCTTGGCGACAATTAGAGAGTTAAATTTGCCTGGTATACCTGTCCCTTCCAAATTAAACAACTGGCAGCACTATGTGAATGCTACTTTTAGTGAATTTACACATTGGGTCCAGAATGGTAATTAACACTTCATCGATACATCCGGGCGGGTGGTTATTATGGCCTATAGACACTAATAAGTGTCATCAACGTTTTGTCACCTTTTCAGGGGGGTTCAGGACGACTAGGGCAGACCCTCGTTACATTTCACCAGAACATGCTGATATTATAACTACATACAGCGTGGGGAAGCTTTGTCAGCAATGGTTGAAGTCATCCACGCTGGATGCGGTTAAGTCACATCTCACGTTACTGTCTAATGATACTGATTTACAAGATTTTTTGTCAGGTCCCAAGATACCACGGAAGAAAAGGTTTTTCCCCACTCAAATTAGGGAGGTAGCGGACATCTGGCCTCATATTGCTACTTCCAAGGTTAATTTCGACAAGTTGAGTCGGCTAAAAGCTTTATTGTTTCAAAAGCATGTGGCCCTTACATCTGCTAGCGAGACCTACGCACTTCAGGTGGCAAGGTCATCGGCGGAAATACAGTCCCTTTTGAATACTAACTTTCCAAGTCACTTCGGTGAACTTGTGGTACGTATATTTAATGCATCCAGCACTGCTAGTATTGCACATTTTTTCAAGGCCCTTGGTGTTGGTTTTGCTCACACCTTCTCTTCCATATTCGGTTTGATACCTTCGGCTATACACTCTATTTTCGGAAGCATTTTTGGGGGTTTCCCGATTACTTTGGCTTCATTGGCTGGAGTCTTGCTGTTGTTGCTATTTTTTCGCAATGGCTGTCCCGCCACGACGAGATCCTATATTGCTGCTCCCATCAGCGCAGCTGTGTCGTGAACGCATGATGCAGCATTTTGGAGCAACACTCCAGGGCCATTTGGAGTGTGACTGGTCTCTGTCATTCAGACCAGTTTTGGATTGTGTGCAACCCGTGTTTTGGTGCCTTTGGTGCTCGTTTGAACATGCACTGGCTCTCTGTATCTCACTGCGGCGCCCTCCAGTGGTCGATCCTGATCTGTTGATGTTCCCGATTAGGGCTCATTCCCAGACTTGTGCACTGCGGTTGCGTTTGCTTTGTGAGTCAGTTTATGAGATTCCCTTCCTGGAGGAAGATGGTTTTGTCTCGTTCATAGGCCCTACACGGGGTGCCGCCCTGAATGGTTTTGGGGCTTTGGAACACACCTGCTCCATGGTACTTTGTGGGTGGATCTTCCGATATTGACATACATCGAAGTGGAGGAGCTCCTACTTTCTATTGCTTCTGTTTAACAATTGGATTTTTTCCTCTCCTGAAAAATTGACATTATATTGAATTTGGCTTTATTGTCACATGTTTTCCAAATGTATGACTTTGTTGTCTTCTGACCTTGTCGAAATATGTATATAATTTTAGGTATTGTTTATATCTGGGGCATATTTTTATATTATTGGAACCACTTGCTACCGACAAGGGGAGGGTGTAGTGTGGTTGGTTTTACATATCCTTTGCGCATTAGCTTTAGGCTTTAGGCCTTTGTGCACTTTGCCCTGGATGTATTTTATTCATTTGCTGGCAGCTTAGAGCCTCTGTGCACTTTGCTCTAAATGCTTTTTATTAGGCTTTGTACTGTTATTTTTCAAATAGCCAGTTCTACAGTTTTGTTTTTTATTCATATCACACTGTTTTGCCTACTTCAGCACTGGAGTTCTCCATAACATATTCACTCTGTGCTTCAGTCAAGGATACAGTCTGGTACATTGCCGATAGACGTGGTAGGAGTTTAGACTTGGCATTCCTGCGTAGGGACATTTTGTGATCACGCTGACATGTTAGTTATAAAATCACTTCCTTGTCCCAATACACGCAAGAGGGAGATTCCGACCAGGGAACCACAACTAGACGCTGACTGCCTCATTGCAGATGCTGAACCAAGATCACAGGCCTCTGCTCAGGTATGAGGGTTGATGTCTCCCCAGTGATACAGACAGGCAAGCTAGAAGCTTAACATGCTGTGCTCGAAATAGAACAAGCAGAGGGAGAGTAGAAACTATTATACACGATGATCGCTTTGTTCTTATGTTTTACTCTCCTGGTAACTATTTCAATCCTACTGTGTTGTATGGTTCTGGTTATTGCGGCTCATGCCTTATTATCTAAAATACAGTCGTTTTATTAAATCATTATATAAAACTTATACTGTCTTTGTCATTTGTATATGAGATCATATTGTAAATGAGAGAGTTGGTTTGGATCTGAGTGACCACGACTTTCCTGAGAAGTTCCAAAGATGTCATGCACTCGGCTGCCCAATCACCTCTTCCCCGTGGGAGAAATGAGGCACTGCTAGTTAGCCAGAGCAAAAACCGGATTTAGGGTGACAGAGTTCCTTACACATGGGTCAGACTCAGTCCCCCACACCGTTATCGATCCTGCTGCCTAGAAATCCAGTAGTCTCATTTAGGATAATGAGAGCCCACGCGACAGCGTAAGGAATCAGAATTTTCTTTCAGTGCTAAAGCAGGGTCCGCCCCAATGTCAGTGGTATGGGATACGTTTAAGGCTGTTATCAGGGGGGAGATAACGAATATCTCATATCGAAGCATAAACTGTTTAGAAATGAAATTAATTTGTTAGAGCAAGAAATGCTGAAGTATAAGGTTTAGTTGATACAATCAGGTGTGACAGAGGCTTTGAGGGCTAGTTTGGATGGGCTGAGAAAACAGTTGGAGAATGTATTACAGGGAACAATTCTAAGGAGATGGGAGGCAAGCAAATTGGCTCATTTTGAGTATGGGGAAAATGCTAGGAAATTGTTAGCCTGGAAGTATAAAGCAGATCGAGTAAGGAACTATATTAAGGAGATTGAAATGGAGCAGTCAGGAGAAAAAGGAACGGACAATGCTGCGATTGAATCTGCTTTTCAAGCTTTTTTTACACAATTGTACTCGGAGGAGCTAGAGGTGGGAGAAGACATGGTGACGGATTGGGTGGGGTCTGATATATCTTTATGTATAGCACTGCAGGAAAGGGAAACACTGAACAGCCCAATTACGCCAGAGGAAATTAGGAGAACCTTGAATAGCAGTAAGATCGGGACCGCTCCGGGCCCTGACGGCATCCCACTGGAGGTATATAAGGCATTAGGGGATTCGATAATCCCAGCCTTGAAGATTTGTTTGGGGGGATTTTTGAGCATGGCTACAGTGTTCATTTTTCGTGGAATGAGGCTGTTATTTCATTAATTTTGAAACCTGATAAAAACCCTGTGAAATGTCCTTCTTATAGGCCTATATCGTTGTTGAATAGTGATTATAAATTATTAGCTAAAATTTTAGCGGACAGGCTGAGTAAGATAGTCAATAACTTGGTGCACCCAGACCAGAAAGGCTTTTCTAAAGGTAGATACTTGCATGAGTTGACTTTTGAATTGATCGGGACGATAGATTTGGCTACAACCTTCGGGTCACCGTTGGCAATTATTATTTTAGATGCAATGAAAGCCTTCGATCAGGTAAGCTAGAATTATTTAAAATCAATTCTAAGGCGGGCCGATCTAGGAACTAAGGGCCGTATGTACGAACACATTTTCCCATTGACACAGAATGGGAAAAACCCTTTGCTACATCTGGCCCTAAGTTCTGTGGGGTTATCGATCAGATATATACAGCACCTTTTGCCAAGGTGTTGGTTAATGGGAATCTCACAGGGCCTATTACAATTTCTAGAGGCACTAGGCAGGGTTGTCCCTTGTCTCCTGTTTTGTTTAATCTGTATATTGAACCATTTGCTAGAAAGATTAGGCAAAATAGCCTCATTCCTCCGTTTCGCTGCAACGGTTGGGAAAAAAAAATATCTTTATATGCAGATGATCTTCTGATATACACTAGTAATTTACCATTGGCCTTTAATACAGTCAAAGAATTGGCTGAGCAATTTGGAAGCATATCGGGATATCAGGTTAATGTGGGAAAAACGGAAACTATGCAATGGAATATGGAGGCAGTGTTGATACAGAGTAAGCAGGAAGTACAGTATTTAGGTATTTTAGTGACTCATGACCTTAAGGATCTAGTTGAAAGGAACGCACGAAAATTGTTAGCTGAGTGTAAAGGTATGTTGCAGAAATGGGCACATCTCCCTTTGACGATACTCGGGAGAGTAAATTTAATTAAAATGTTTAATTTGCCTAAATGGAACTTTGTGTTTGCAGCGGTCCCTCTGGCAATGCATAAAGGGTATCTGGATAAAATGCAGCAGGCGATAAACGTTTTTATTTGGAGTTCAAAGGGGCCAAGGATATCTTGAAAGAAATTACATAGAAGAAGGGAAAAGGGAGGATTGGTTTTACCAGATCTGGCATATTATGCTTGGGCTTTCTTATTCAGAATTCAAGGATGTTGCTTGTATGCCCAGATGTTTCAGCGGGTGTGATGTATAAGGCAATGGTCTCAACTGTTAAAGGGGCTTCAAGGTATTTCCTTTTTAAATTTGGCGATCCTAAGTTTTTCAAAAAAATCTAATTGAAAGTACTGCAAGGGCTGGCAAAGAGCTGGTATCAGTTGAGACGATGACTTGGTATTCTTTATTACAGCCATTACGCGCCTATTTGGGATTCAAAGGCAGGGGTGGAAAGTTGGGGCGATCTTTCTCGAGATGGAACTTTGCTTTCATGGGAAGAGTTAGTAGGGATAACGAGCGGATCCCTGTCTAGGCTGAAGTTTTTGCAGATAAAAGAGTGGGAAAAAGGAATTAAGGGGGGTCTAGGGGTGGGAAGTTCATTGAAGGATTCTTTTTTAGAATTATCTGTCTCTGTCCCTGTAAAGAAGTTGGCGGTTTGGTATTGGGAAATGGTAGAAATGTCTGATGGGAATTTCACACTGCTGATTGTTCTGTGGGGTAATGATATGCCCAGGGATAAGGTTGGTGTATGGTGGAAGAAGTCATTGTTGATTCTTTACGAAGTAGTGAAGCCAGCCCCATTGAGGAAGAATCATCTTTATATTCTACACAGAGCTTATATCTCGCCAGCGAAACTTTCTAAGTTTAAGAAAGGAGAAGTGGTTAAATGTTTGAAATTCGGTAGTGTAGGAGCAACAGATGTTCATTTGTTTTGGGATTGCCCCGCTATCCGTTTGTTTTGGGAGGAAGTTTTTGGTGTTGTATCATCTATGTTGGGCTGGGAGATTACTGTTTCGCTCCCGCTGATTATATTTGGGCAGCTACAGGAAGAGGGCATAGGGAGTAGGGTGAGTAATGCTAAACTTAAAGTTTTGTTTTATGTAATTTTGTTGGGTAGAAATTGGTAGAAATGAAATTTGCAAAAACTGGATGAAGGACTCCCCTCCGATTTATATGGACTGGCTCAACGCAATTTTTTGCATTTTGAACATGGACTTGAACACGCGGCGTACTAGGATAAATGCGGAACTGTGGTTGCCTTTGTTAAATTGGGGGGGAGTTTTATGAATTATTTGAAATTTGCTGGTTTGAAATATTTGAAATTGGCCTGTCGTTTATTGTCCAATGATTATTCACTGCTCGCTACTCTTGCTTGTCTGTTAAAGCAGACCGGGAGACATAATGGTGCCCCCTGGCTTGGGTCCCTCTCTTATCTAGATGGTGAGAAGGGTGTACGGATCAAGAGGTGGCTCAAAATGCAGGGTTCAATGAGGACAAAAATAATTCTGTTGACCAGAACAAAGACTCAACATATGACAAATGCGAGACTCACTAAGTATGAAACAATTATACTGGGGTCACCTAATGTATCCTTAAAAAGATGTACTGTGTTGAACCCGGCAACTTTGCTTCCTATTGAAAATGCAGACATTGATGATGCTGAGGAGGTAGAACATGATTGTCTTGAGGTAACATATCTGTGCACCAAACCGAGACCCGACATTAAAGATGCCCAATTGGAAGAAAATGATTACATTATCTTTGTTGATGGTTCCTGCCTGAGAGACTCAGTAGGAGTACTGAAAGCTAGATATGCCGTGTGTAAAATATCTGGTATTCTAGAAGCATCCTGGCTCGAAAGAGTATACTCTGCTCAAGTGGCTGAATTAATTGCTCTTACTAGGGCATGCCACGTTGCTGAGAACCTGAAAGTCACTATCGATACTGACAGCAGATACGGATTTGGAATTGTCCATGACTTTGGCCAGCTGTGGGGTTTCCTGACCTCTTCTGGTTCTCCAGTGAAAAAGGGTGAAAGAATTAAGGAATTGCTGCATGCGACTCAGTTACCTCTTGAAATTGCCGTGGTGAAATGCAGTGTGCATGTTAAATCACAAGACTTTGTGTCAATGGGAAATGGATATGCAGATCAAGTCACAAGGTTTTGTGCATTGAACTGTATATCGTTCCAAGACCAGTGGGAATTGTTACCTGAAACCAAAAATGAAACATGCTCAGGGTATGCATTAAGGGTGGTTGACACACTGGATGAGTTGAGATCGTTGCAGGGGCGTGCCTGCAAAGAGGGAAAACGCTCCTGGGTCAAAATGCAATGCGTACAGAGATCTGATGACCTATGGGTTTCAGAGGAAGGGAAAATGGTTTTGCCAAACAGTCTTTTGTCACAGTTTGCAAGGTTTTACCATGGTCAAGCACATGTTGGGAGAGACGCAATGATCCGGTTGTTCAAAGTCGATTGGTTCAATCCAAAATTCAGACAAGCTGCAGAGGTTATCTGTCACATGTGCATTATCTGTCAGCAGATGAATGCGGGGAAAGGGACTGTGGTGAATTTGAGCCACATTGGGAGACCAGGAGGTCCATTTAGTAGAATGCAGATGGATTTTATTGAGATGCCTGTATGTGGAGGTCTGAGGTACGTGTTGGTGGTTGTGTGCATTTTCAGTCACTGGATTGAAGCTTACCCTACACGTAGAAATGACAGACTCACCGTAGCAAAGCTTCTGCTTAGGGAGTTAATACCACGTTTCGGGTTTCCGATCTCTTTAGAATCAGATTGGGGAAGTCACTTCAACAATGAGGTGATTAAGCTCTTGTGTGCTGCCCTGAACATTGAACAGAAGTTACATGTAGCTACCGCCCTGAAGCATCAGGACTAGTGGAGCAGAAGAATGGTACTTTGAAATCGAGAATGGCAAAAATGTGTGCAGCTACAAATCTGAAATGGCCAGATGCATTGCCCTTAGTGCTGATGTCAATGAGAAACACACCCGACAAGAAAACAGGACTGTCTCCTCATGAGATTCTTATGGGCCGAGCTATGAGATTGCCCGCAGTACCTGCAAATGCTCTTGTGAATATCACGGATGATATGGTGTTGGACTACTGCAAGGGTCTGGCTGGCGTGGTCCGCGCTTTCTCTCACCAGGTGGAAGCTACCACATTGCCGCCGATAACTGATCCAGGCCACACCCTGAAAGCCGGTAACTGGGTGGTTGTCAAGAAACACGTGAGGAAGTTGTGTTTGGAGCCACGTTGGAAGGGGCCGTATCAAGTAATACTGACAACTACTACGGCTGTGAAATGTGCAGGACTTCCAAACTGGATCCATGCCAGTCACACAAAGAAGGTGACGTGTCTAACTGATGAGGAACTCGAATTGTTGAAAATAACAGCTGCGGAGAAGGAAGTCTCAGGGCCGGAGAGTAGTCAAAGGGGAACTTGACTGAAGGAGAGACCGTTGAGGACGGCTTGGTCACTCAAACAGTAAATGAAATCCAGAGGTGTGACGGTGAGCCTATCTCAACTGAGGCGCCAGGAGAACCGACCCAAAGAGGGGTTCTCCCAGAAGCAGACGGATACAGGTTTGAAGTTGAGCCCTTGACAGACCCTGAATGCGAAGGAGGTGAGGCAGAAGGAGGTCAAAGTGTTCCGACTCCTCCTGAGCCGCTTGCAGGTCCATCAAGAGAAAACACCATCGCACAAGAGGAGGGCATTGTTCAACATCCTGAAAGGCCGAGGAGCAGGAGAACACTTAAAGGAGATAATTGTCCGGAACCACAAGCAGCAAAGGAGAAAGTGGTCCTTAATGAAACAATAGAAGAAGAAATTGACACAACAAGGAAAGAAGATCTCAGTGAAGGAGAGTTGCAGGGTGATCGCAACTGAAAAGAAAGAGAGTTGCAAACAGGAGGTACGCAGGTCCTGAATGGGATTATGCGACAACAGCTGAGTGGCAACAAGAGTTCTTGGCTTTCTGTTTTGATTGAGAAATCCCAGGTCAATATTACGGCACCTGAATTCAACCATAAAAAGAGACTGAGTTAAAGCTGAAAATAAATAGAGAAAGGAACCTGAGAAAGGAAACTGATAAATTACCGGATGTGACACTGTTAATCCGAATTGACACTGAAAAACCAATTATGACAAGCTGCTAACCTGATTTGACAAAGGGTCCTGGGAGTGAGTGAAACGCTGTAAATACTTGCTAAGAGAGAGAAACTTTGCACAAAGAAAAAAAAAAAGGAGGAGCTTTTAAATCTTCCTCAAGTTGATTGTTTGCTTTATATTATTCTGCTCTCTGATTCTTTACAGATCATGAGTAACATTAGAAATAATAATAATAGGGGTAGGATTTGTGGATGGTTGAGTGTCATTTTGGGTGTTGCGTGTGCGATAATAATTATAGGTGTGATGGTGGGAATGCCATTGGTGGATAAGAGTGCGACTAAAAATGCTCCAATTCCTGAGACTGCTACACTAACACCATGAGAGAGGTTTGAGCAGGATACAAAGTATTTGCATGAGGGAACTAATACGAAAAGGAACTATCTACTAATGTCCTCTATCGCTTGCTGAATGAGTATGTTGAAACAATGGATGTGAAGAATTGCTATGTGTGCACAAAGATTCCTTCGTCAGTACAAGAAGGGGTTACTTATCATAGTTTGCCGCTTACGTAGGGAATAAGCTGTAGTTTGCTACTAACAAGATTCTATAATCAAGAACATGTTCAATACTTCTTTTCTAATTTAGATGTAGTGTTTTTTTTTGTGCCTATAATTGAGTTTCTAAATAAAATAGCTAAGGAACATAACATAAAAATAGTTAGGGGTTTCTTTGAGCCAACACTGACATTTGGGACAGCTTATGTGTACCGCAATAATCTAACCTGCTTACTAACGCCTGTAGAGAAGAGCTTCTTATATCACACTGATGATAGAAGAAAAGCGTTAAAGGAAAAGCTAGAAAATGGATTAGAAAAACAAACGTTTGCAAATGATTATGCTCATAGTGCAATAAAGGCGCAAGGCAAGCTCGCTATATATGCATTACACGTAGGAAAGCTTTGTATATATAGGCCAAAATCTGAGCATGACACTTTATTTGTGGGAACGAGTGAGTGCAGGCATGTGTTTTTGTTTCAGAGTAAGTGGACATTCATGTTAAATGGACAGGATCCAGCGATCCCTGGGATCTATTACATATGTGGACTTAATGCTTATTACCGTCTCCCAAAGGGATGGTTTGGGACATGTTATTTGGGAATAGTTTTCCCAAAGATCTACCAAATTGATGACTTAAAGCAACTTCCTAAAATGTCTGAATTACATCATACTAGACAAACGTGAGAGACAGCGGCTGCTGTCATAGGTGACATATTTGGAGCCATAATCCCTTCAGTGGGGGTTATCTTAAACTCCATAAAGATTACAAAGTTGTCTACTATTGTGGATAACATGCTGACAAACTTCACAGGGGCTATACTCCTGATGGATACTGAACTTGCTACGGAGAGAGCTATGACCCTTCAAAACCGGCTTGCTTTAGACATTCTTTTAGCGAAAAGTGGCGGAGTCTGTAGGATGCTTAATGAGCGCCACTGTTGTGCATTCATTCCTGATAATAGTAACAAGATTAGGAGTATGCTTACTAACCTAACAAGAGATAGTAAAGATCTGAAGGAGCTGAAGGAACCGGGAGTTTGGGAAAAGGTTGGAAAGGGAATTGCTAAAGTAGAATATTGGTTTAGTAGTATTTGGAATGGGATACTTGCAAAAATAATAGGGGGTATATTGATTGTTCTAGCTTGTTTATTCGGACTATGGTTAACATGCAAAATTAGTAAAAGAATTAGAGAAAAATTGGCAAAATGCAATAAAAGAAAAGAAGAAAAGAAAAGGGAGAAAATATTCAAAGAGACTTATGAAAAACTAAGGAGGGGGGAAGAAATTGAGATGCATCATTTAAGTAAGTGAAAGGTTGTGAAGGGAAAGGTTTTGTGTGATGATAAGTGTCATCAGAGGAGGGATTGATGGAGCGTAGCTCTTATAATCAAAATTAACATGAAATGTTTATGAACCAATGCATAATAATGCCCCATAGAAAATATATTAATGTGTTTTACTAAACGTGAGTCTGAAATGTGCCCACGGGGAGTTGCCACCAATATATACGGGGACTAATAAAATTGACAAAAAAATGAGTCATTAATGCATTAATGTATGATTTTGTATTAGTATTAAGAGATATATATTAAGGTTTTGCTAATTAATTCACTAGGCCTTAGTTAGCATGAGTCGGGGCCTAGCTGCCCGGTTTCATATTAAATGTGTTTTTCTAACGTGCAGTGTGCTGAAGGACATGTAATCGTATTTTTCCAGAAGCTAGAAGATGAGTGTAACTGTAGTAGATCCGTTCTCATGAAATTCGACTTGCTCAAGGAAACATTCTTGCTGAAAGCAACAGTGTAGACTCGTTACAGGTACAAGGTCGCCTAAACCAGTATAGACAATGGACCTACTGACTGGGGATGCGAGAGAACCACGAGAAGATTAAATCATACCGGACATTCTACCTGTTGAAGACGTCAATCACCAGAACCAATAAACTACGTGAGAACTGTTATGAGGTGACAATTTTGATGTACCACTGGAAACCTATTGGATGGAGATAGTGGGGTGCCAACCCTAACCAATTAGGAATTAGGGGACTGTACAACAGAAAAGGGATGAAAACCTTTGACACGAGGAGCCATTAGGAGATGCCATTGCGAACTTTTGCTATTACGCAGACACTTTGTCACTCTGCCTAGAGACTTTGCTGTTTGGTTCTTCAAATTATCCTCACCCTTATCTTTCCCGTTCTATACTTCTACTCCTTATGAGGGAAGTGTCCCTACGTACCCCGTCTTGCTGAACTTTGCTGTTTCCTGGCTGATGGTGAATGAACTGATGTCCTGAGGACTAAGACTGACTCTGTATGCTGACCCATTACGCAGGGTAACTATATGATGATGAAATTGTAATTGTCTGTTTGCCTTTCCTTTCTAGGTACCAACTGTTTCTTTTGACAGAGACCATAGATAGATGTTTTCTAAATTTGTGTTGCTAAATTGTTTTGCATGAAGCCCAACATGCCAATGCTAATTCGAGGTTAGTTAGGGGGTTCACTAAAAGGACGTAAATAGACAAATGACTGAATCAATGCTGTGTTGAATAATGCACTAATGATACTCTGCTAAGGTTAACCTATGTTGATGTCGTGTTATGTTCGAATGTTAATGATTTTTGCCTTAATGAAATCTTATTCGAGTTGCCATATTATGAGAATGCTGATGTGTTTCATGGTTTTGAGACTAATAAACTTACTAGTAGAGTTGTAATCAATAAGGAATAAACAGCATAAAATTGTACTAAACTGGTGTGGTTATTCATGACTGAAAGGTCATGGTGGTTTCCGAGTCTTATTAATGTTATTGATTAATCTAATCGATTTGTTATGGTGACTATTGATGATGTTATTGACTTATTGATTGACATGTTGATCAGTTATCTCGTCTTAAGGTGTCTTCAATCAGGGTCAAAAGATTCATCGGCCTAAAACGAGTCCCAGAGTGAGTAAATTATCTAGATTGGGACGCGTTATCATGGGCACCTCCACTAGCTGGAGTGCTCTGGACACTGCAACAAGAGGCCTGAGCCTTTGACGTGCACAGCCAGGTGTTACAGTTCCTGACGGGGGTGAAGAACCTCCACCCAGTGAAGGCTTTCTTTCTGGCCTCATAGAGCACAAAGGCTCTCACTCCATCTGGTCAGAAACTTGTTAGTAAGTGGCAGGCTGGCACAGACCAGTCAGTCCTGCACTAGAGGTTTGGCTAAAATACAGGGGGCATCTCTAAGATGCTCTCTGGGTGCATTTTTCAATAAATCTAACACTGGCATCAGTGTGGGTTTATTGTGCTGAGAAGGTTTATACCAAAGGTCCCAGCCTTCAGTGAATCCATCATGGAGTTGTGGAGTTTGTAATGACAAACTCATAGCCCATGAACTCACTAGGGCCACACTGCACTTACAATGTTTAAGAATGGACTTAGACACTGTAGGGGCTTATTACTCATGCAGCTATGCTCTCACCTGTGATATACTGCACTCTGCCTTAGGGAGGTAAGGGTACCTTTTACAAGGGACTTAGCTGTGTGCCACGGGTGTGCCAATTGTGGGAACAATGGTACAATTTTGGGAAAGAACACTGGTGCTGGGGCCTGGTGATCACTCCCAGTCAAGTCAGCATCAATATCAGGTAAAAGGTGTGGGGGGTAACCATGCCAAAAGGGGCACTTTCCTACACAAACCCCTCCCAAATGAAAGAGAATGAGACTAACCTTTTCCAAGATAGTCTTCATTGTCTAAGTGGAAGAACCTGGAAAGTGAGCAGCCCCAGGTCTGTGTTTCCACTGTAAAGTCCATTGCCTGGTGGGGGATGGACCACCTCAAAAGGTTAGGGTTCTCATCTTTCATTTGCATCAGCCATATGAGAGGTATGTGGTCAGTTTGAACAATAAAGTGAGTACCAAACAAGTATGGTCTCAGATTTTTCAGGGACCAAACCACAGCAAAGGCCTCCCTCTCAATGGCACTCCAACGCTGCTCTCTGGAGAGTAACCTCCTGCTAATAAAAGCAACAGGCTGGTCGTGGCCATCATTGTTGGTTTGGGACAGGACTGCTCCTATCCCATGTTCAGAGGCATCTGTCTGCACAATGAACTGCTTAGAACAATCTGGAGCTTTGAGAACTGGTGCTGAGCACATTGCCTCCTTCAGGGTGTCAAAGGCCTTTTGACAGTTATCAGTCCAGTTGGCCTCTCTGGGCATTTTCCTTGAGGTCAGTTCTGTGTGTGGGGGGGGGTCACAATGGATCTATTCCTATTCACAAACCTCCTATAATAACCAGTCAAGCCAAGTAATGCCCTGACTTGAGTATGCGTTTTTGATGCTTCCCAGTCCAGGATTGTCTGGATCTTGGGCCAGATGTAGCAAAACGCCAATTTGCGAGGTGCAAAGTGCGAGTCCATGCGACTCGCAACTTGCACCTCGCAAATTGGTATGCAGTACGGTGTCTCAGACACCGACTACAACTCGCTATGGGGTCGCAATGACCCACCTCATGAATATTCATGAGGGGGGTCGCAAATTGCGGCCCCATAGCGAGTATAGGCACTCGCAAACATGGAGGCCTGCTGTAGTCAGCAGACCTCCATGTTCGTGACTGCTTTTAAATAAAGCAGTTTTTTTTTTCTCTTTGCAGCCCGTTTTCCTTAAAGGAAAACGAGCTGCAAATAGAAAAAAATACCAAAACCTTTTGTTTCGGTTTTTTTCAGAGTCTGTTTTTTGCCTGCTCTGAAAAAATAATTTTGTGAGCATTCACAAAGGGGAAGGGGTCCCTTGGGGACCCCTTCCCCTTTGCGAATGAGTTACCATCCACTTCAAGTGGATGGTAACTGCGAGTTGATTTGCGACCGCTTTCGAGGTCACAAATCAACTTAAATCGCGGTGCGAGTCGCAAATAGGAAGGGAACACCCCTTCCTATTTGCGAGTCGGAAACACATTTTGCGAGTCGGTTCCGACTCGCAAAATGTGTTTCTGCATCGCTTGAGGGCTTTTGCACCTCGCAAATGGCGTTTTTCGCCGTTTGCGAGGTGCAAAAGCCTACCTACATCTGGCCCCTTGTTCTGTAAGTGTTTCACTTAGCCTCCACCTATGTGACCCAAGTATGCAACAGTGCCTTGCCCTATCTGGCACTTTGATGCCTTGAAGCGAGGCCTGCTGATTGCAGAGCCTGCAAAACCTTCTCCAGGTGGACCAGGTGATCCTGCCAGGAAGAGCTAAAGACAACAATATCATCTAGATATGCTGCACTAAAGGACTCCATCCAGCAAGGACTTGATTCACCAACCTTTGGAAGGTGGCAGAGGCATTCTTTAAACCAAACGGCATAACAGTAAACTGATAATGCCCATCAGGGGTAGAGAATGCTGTCGTTTTTTGCCCCTGGTGCCATTCTGATTTGCCAGTACCCTGCAGTCAGGTCAAAGGTACTGTGGTATTTAGCTGCATCCAATGTGTCTATTAGCTCATCCGCCCTTTGCAAAGGATGAGCATCTGTCTCGGTGACAGAGTTGAGACCTCTGTAGTCCACACAAAACCTCATCCCTCTCTTCCCATCTTTGGAATGAGGTCTGGGTACCACGACCACTGGGCTAGCCCAGGGACTGTCGGAGGGCTCAATAACCCTTAAATCTAGCATCTTGTGACTTCCACTTTGATGCTCTCTTTGACTTGGTCAGACTGCCTATAGAGTTTGGTTTTGTCAGGTAAACTGTCTACTATGTCCACATCATGGGTACACAGGTGGGACTGTCCAGGGGTCAAATAGAAGAGCCAAGCAAACTGTTGTAGGACTTGTCTGCAGTCAGCTTCCTATTGGGCAGTGAGGGTGTCCGAATAGACCTCTACATCAACTGACCCATCTTTAGGGTCGTGTGAGAGGAGGTCAAGGAGAGGTTCACTTCCTGCTCCTCATCAGTAAACACCAGCATGGTTACATCTGCCGTGTCAAAGTAGAGTTTCAGGCAGTTTACATCGATGACCCTCTTGGATGCCCTGCTGGTGCCCAGGGCTACCAATTAGGTGACCTCACTCTTCTTTCCTAGGATAGGGTAAGGGCCACTCCACGTGTCCTGAAGTGCCCAGGGAGCCACAGGCTCCAGAACTCATACCTTTTGCCCTGGTTTGAATTCTACCAGTGCAGCTTTTTGGTCATGCCACTGCTTCTGGAGCTGTTGGCTGGCCTCAAGTTGTTTGGACGCCTTTCCCATGTACTCAGCCATCCTTGAGCGGAGGCCAAGCACATAGTCCAGCATATCTTGTTTAGGCTCATGGAGAGGTCTCTCCCAGTCTTCCTTTACCAGTGTAAGTGGTCCCCTTACAGGGTGGCCAAACAGAAGCTCAAAGGGAGAAACCCTACTCCCTTCTGAGGCACTTCTCTATAGGCAAAAAGAAAGCATGGCAGGAGTACATTCCATCTCCATTTGAATTTTTTCTGGGGGCCCCATGTCCATGCCCTTCAATGTCCAGTTGAATCTCTCAAAAAGTCCATTGGTTTGTACATGGTATGGTGTAGTGAACGTATAAGTCACTCCACACTAATTCCACATGTGTTTTAGGTAAGCTGACATTAAGTTTGTACCTCTGTCAGAAACCACTGTCTTAGGAAACCCTACTCTAGTAAAAATACCCATCAGGGCCTTAGCTACTGCATTTTCTGTATTAGACCTAAGGGGAATTGCTTCAGGGTATGTGGTAGCATGATCCATTACTACCAGTATGTATTGATTTCCTGAGGCTGTGGGTGGCTCAACTGGACCTACAATGTCCACACTAGCCCTTTCAAAGGGAATCCCCACTACAAGAAGTGGAATGAGGGGGGCCTTTGGGTGTCCACCTGCAGTTGTGGCTCGCTGGGATTACAGGGGGTCAGGCAGTGCATTGGGGTGGGTTGGGGGAATCTTAACAAACTTTTACAAAAATGTACCCCACTCTGCGCTGTGTCGCCGCTCCTACATCTCCTCAGCAGGCAGACACAGGTTCCCAGCCTGCCTTCTGGCCTATCCTGATGGTGCTCAGAGCAGCGTTAGAATTGGCTGGAGGGCCAAGTCAGCGCGCTCCCAGGCAGACTGGGAGTCTGTGCTTGCTCTGTCCAGACCAGCAACACACTCCCGGGCTGGACAGAGCACAGTGCGCATGTGTGTTTGGCCGGCCAGAGTTGGATGGCCAAACATACACGCCTGCGGATGGAAGTGCATAGTGCACTCCCCGCAATGGCTGTCATCCCCAATGTCCTGCCCCTTTTACTACAAAACGATAATAAACATAGGGGCAGATTTATGGAAAGTGGTGCTGCACCCAATGCTTTGCCATTTTCCCTGCGCCCCTTAGCGCCCCCTTAACGCCACTATGTGCACGCTGTATTTAAAATATGGCGCACCATGGCGCAGGGTAGGGGGCAATAGCATCATATTTCATGACACTATCGATGTACTCTGCCAAACTGTTGTCGCTACTCGTGCAGAGTACACAGGGGGCTATTCCAAATAATGGAAGTCCTCTTTTAATGCCTGCTCTGAGCAGGTGTTAAAAGTGCCGTAAAAAAAGGCGCATGGAAATCTCATAGATTTTGTTGCACCTTTTTTTTGTCCCCCCTGACGGGGGAACACCCCCTTTGCCTACATTATGCCTGCCGCAAGCATAATGTAGCACAAAGTGTTACAGAGTGGCGCAATACATGCATTGCGCCACTCTGTAAATACGGTGCAGGGCTTTCAGCCTCGTTGGGCCACATTAACATAAAAAATAATGATGCTAATGTGGCACAAGGTGGGGCTAGGGGATTATAAAGATACCCCATAGTTAATTGTTGTTTTGTAGTAAAAGATTTGCAGCTGCTGCTGCTGACGGGCGGACCCTTCTCCACCATAGTGGAGAAGCTGCCATGGGCCACCTGCCTTACCACTGGCTTGGCAGGTGACACAGGAGTTGCAAAACTACTTCACCTTCTGAGACATATTAGGCCAGTAGAAATGGCTGACAAGCCTATTCCAAGTTTTTGTCTGTCCCAAATGCCCAGCGTGGGGGATGTCACAGGCCAAAGTTTGGATAATCTCCCTAAACAGCTGAGGCACCACCACTCTCCTGGTTGAACTAGGTCTGGGGTCTCTGGCCTCAGGGTATAAGAGCCCATCTTCCCAACAGACCCTGTGGGAGCTACCGATTTCTCCCTTTTCCTGTGCAGCTGCCTCAGGCCTTCAAGAGTGGGACAGGTATTATGTTCCTGGCACAGCTGTTCCCTTCAGGGCCCCCCTGGGCCCAAGAGTTATACTTGATAAGGAACCATCTCTATCTACTTAGTTCCCTCAGAGAAAAATACTTCTTCCTGAGAAGAGAGCTCTTCTTTCTTTTGCTGCTCAGAAGCTGGTTCCCCAGTCTTCTTGCTATTTCTCTTGAAAGGTTGGGCCACTATTCCAGACTACAACAGTTCTTTTTCACCCTCTGCTCTGCTTTGTGCTCTTGTTTTTACACACACCCTCTCAGGGATTCACAGCATGGCTGCATGGGTTTTGACTTCTACCGCAGTCCAAGCTGAGGACTCCGGATCATTCCCTAGCAAGCATTCCATTGGAATTGCAGAAGAGACCACTACCTGTTTCAGGCCAGTAACCCCTCCCCATTCACAGGTGACCATAGCCTTGGGATGGACCTTAGCTACATTGTCAGCATTGGTAACTGGATAAGTTTGTCCAGCCAAATACTGTCTTTGGGAAACCCATTTTTCTGTCATCGTGGTGACACTGGCACCTGTATCTCTCAGTGCTTCTATCTATGGCCCATTAATCAAGGAATGCTGCCTGTATTTGTGCATATTAGAAGACCAACAGCAAGAGTGGCAACATCTACCCCACCCTCAGAGACTAAAGTAGCTTCAGTGTGAACCCTGGAACTCTAATAGTGGGGTGAAAGATTGGGGTTATGTAGGCGCTCAGGATCATAAATGGCATAAATTCAGTTCAAGTAAGCATGAAAGCAAGGAAAACAAGGGTGCCTGCACAAGGGAACACACCCATCCCTTACAGGTTTGAACAACCCAACAAACAGTGATACATAGTGCGGCACACCTAACAGAAACTTATTATGAATAATCAGTAGGTGATTAAAAAGAGTCAAACATCAACTTTTAATACATATTTGAAAAGTCCATTCTTATTCAGTGCTTTGAATAGTTATTCCTCATAGGTGTACACATGTCTCCATAATGGTACAACTCAAGCCGTGTTTGACAACACCTCCATAATGGTACAACTCAAGCCAACACGTGTTTCGTCTTGGGAAAACTCCAATCCAATCCCAAACGACTTCTTCAGGGCTCCTAATCCTCAAAAGGTTGACCCACTTCAACCGTCATCAAACAAAGTCCATGAGATACCAATTGGTAAGTAAGTAGTGATCTCGGATCCTATAGGCAGTGTATGCACACGTCCAAGGCTATTATCACACGGTTTATATACTCCAATGTACGATTTCACATATCAATGCAGGTATCGGATCCATGAATCAGTGAATATCAGGTACACCAGCCTTTATTAGACCTCCAGATCGTATCCAAATTGGAACAAAAATGCGCTCCACAAACCAACATCAAAGGAAACAGAGAGAAGCGAGTACGCAACTCCCAACGCGATAAGATACAGAGAAACGCGAGTGCGCGACTCCCGAGCCACGGTCTGGAGGTCTAATAGGATCCGAGATCACTACTTACTTACCAATTGGTATCTCATGGACTTTGTTTGATGACGGTTGAAGTGGGTCAACCTTTTGAGGATTAGGAGCCCTGAAAAAGTCGTTTGGGATTGGATTGGAGTTTTCCCAAGACGAAACACGTGTTGGCTTGAGTTGTACCATTATGGAGGTGTTGTCAAACACGGCTTGAGTTGTACCATTATGGAGACATGTGTACACCTATGAGGAATAACTATTCAAAGCACTGAATAAGAATGGACTTTTCAAATATGTATTAAAAGTTGATGTTTGACTCTTTTTAATCACCTACTGATTATTCATAATAAGTTTCTGTTAGGTGTGCCGCACTATGTATCTCAGTGTGAACCCTGATTTGCTCTGGACACACTGTTGATTCCACCTGGAGACTTTCTATATAATTACTAACTGGAGCAGTGCTAAGGGGATTCTTTTTGGGACATGCCTAGTCTCCAGTTTAGTGTCCATTCTGTTTACAGCTGTGACACCAGGCCTTTTTAAGATCACATTTTTTACCTTTGTACCTATGTGAGGATTGTGAAAAGCCTCAAGGCCCACCCTCCTGTGCAGAATTCTGAGGCCTTTTAGATGACTCTTCACTTTTATTCTTAGTGTCTTACCACCCTTTTCCTGGAGAGGCTTTGTAACCCCTTTCTTTTGGCCACCCCAAGTGGACGTTTTAGTTACCCTTCTATTGACCCAGTGGTCTGCCTTCTTCCCCAATTCTTGGGGAGAAATTGGACCTATGTCTACCAGATATTGATGCAATTTGTCATTGAAGCAGTTACTTAGAAGATAGTCTTTCATAAAACAAATTATAAAGCCCATCATATTCATGTCCTCCACTGCCAGTTATCCAACCGTCTACTGTTATCACTGAATAGTCTACAAAATCATCCCAGGACTAGCTCGAGTTTTGTGAGCCCCCTGAACCTAACTCTATACTCCTCAGTGGTGAATCCAAAGCCCTCTATCAGGGTAGCCTTCATGTGGTCATAGGATTCAGCATCTGCACCAGTGAGTGTGAGGAGCCTATCCCTACACTTACCAGTAAACAATTCCCAAAGGAGAGCTCCTGTCAAGGTTCTGTCAGGGTTCGTTTGATTGGTTCTCAGGAGCAGTACCCTCAAGAGGCCTTCCTTCCGGCTACTCCGACTATAAATATATATATATATATATATATATATATATATATATATATATAAATACACATCAAAACGTTGTCAAAACCTCATGGGGACAAATGTCCCATGACGAAGAGCAACGGGCCGTGATACATATATATATGTATATATATATATATATATATATATATATATATTCTTTTTTTTTTTTTTTTTTTTTTTTTTTACAGAGTATCAGAATGGCCAGATGAAGGCTCAGGCCGAAACGCGTTGCCATTTGTGTTCTGGAATTTGCACTTATCACTTTTATACTTCATGAGATGAAATAAAGGAAAATTGGAACATGGATTGGTGGTGCTGGCGTCATACATGCGGCGATAGGCTGGGGAAACCTGGCTTCCGTTGTCGTTGGAGTGACCTTTTTGTGAAATATATATATATATATATATATACATATACATATATATCTTTATATATATGTGTATATATATATATATGTATACATATATATTTAAGTATACATATATATATCTATACATATATACACACACACACACATATATATATATATATATAAATATATTTTTTACAGAGTATCAGAATGGCCAGACGAGAGGAAGGGATTTAGGGAGGGTACTGTGGGGAGGGAGACCAGAAAACAGAGTATAATAATTAGAATCCTGTCTTTTCTCTCTCAATAAATGTAATCTCAAGGTTCAAAAACATAGTCACTAATACCTGCGAATGATGTGACCTTATTTTGTCTTAGAGTTGATTAGAATACACTTTATAATACTTGAAAGCTCTTAATGGTTGTTTTACCTTTAATTCTTTGTTAAATACTCTCAAACCATTATCAATTTATATGAATTTGTTAGATTTACTTCCTTCTCATATTTATGATTATTTCTCCTTTTTAATTTACTTTCGGTTTCGCTTCTTGCTTTATGTGAATATCATGAACATTATAACGATCATTGGTATATAAATATTGTTCATTGTGACGTTGCCTTTAATGTTTTAACACTTGACAAAAGTTAACTTTCAGCTTTGTTTCCTGTGTTAGGTGA
Organism: Pleurodeles waltl; assembly: GCF_031143425.1. NCBI lineage: Eukaryota > Metazoa > Chordata > Amphibia > Caudata > Salamandridae > Pleurodeles > Pleurodeles waltl. Next base: position 970,217,747 of record NC_090443.1, on the reverse strand, counting down.
ACATCATTAAAAGTATGACAATCATCGGTAAATAAATATTGTATGTTATGACTTTGATTTCACTGGTTTAACACTTGACAAAAGTTCACTTTCGGTTTCGTTTCTCGCTTTATGAGAACAACATGAAAATTAGGACAATCATCTATATATCAATATTGTTCATTACGACTTTGCCTTCAAGGTTTAAACACTTGACAAAAGTTCACGGGTCAATTCGCCCTGCCATAGAAACTCAAAAACCAAACCTTAAATGCTTGAACTTGCTGCGGGATTGCCCTTCTTTCTATCCTATAAATAACCATCAATCCCCTACCTACGGTGAAAACATTCGGGCAATCCTGCTTTTGCAACACGTGATGACACACCGGCTCGCCAGACCAGACCTCCGGCTTCGCCAAGAATAACCCACATGTGTGTGGGGGTGGGGCTGCTTTTATAGCCTCAGAGACGGCCGTGGAAGCTACTATGGATACTGAGAAAAGACACGAGGATTACTGCAAAGTTCAAAAGGACTTGGCAAGTTCAACTGATTGACTTAGTCGAACTGGGAGAGGATATGATTAATATTGTAATGATCAATGGTTTATTAACATGCTCATGTTAAAATGAGTTTGTAATACACTTAACATTCATTGTTATCATTTTGTAATGCATATTCCCATTGTTGTGCACTAGAATTAAATCATGGTTGTTAGTTCATTTATAATCGAAGAGGAAGAATCGTGACAGCTCCTCAATAAGATTTGTTTAGTTTTCTGGTTCCACAAGCCCTCTCAAAAGCTGTGAGCCACTTGGTGATGTCATCCCCTTCTTCATATTTAGAGACAATCCCTTAGGGGCTGTTTAAGGCATCAGAATGCTCGCTGACCCTAGTTAAATTGCTGCCACCATTAATGGGTGCTCAGCCCATTTCTGCTTTCTCCCTCTGTATAGCTAGGAGCTGGTGCTCCAAAGCTAATCTTTAGGCCATCCTTTCTAAGAGGAGGTCCTCTTCATGAAAGCTGCCCTCAGTGTTCTCAAAGGAACTGGACTCCCCTATGGAACATCGATGTCCTGTGAGTACTATCTTTGGAGATAGGGGCCTTGTGGCCCGTTCTCCCAGTTAGGTGAGGAGGGGGTAGTTCATACTCCTCAGCTCTAACATTTTCCCTATCTGAGGGGAGGTCTTCCTCCTCAGCAGGGTGTTCCCTTGTATACTCTGCCAAGAGCTCTTGGAGCTTCCCCTCCGTAGGGTTGGAACCTGTTTTAATGTTTTTCAGTCTGCAGAGGGAACTTAACTCTCCCATCCCTAGATGGAGGTAAGGGGTGAGGGTGAGCTCCACAACCATTTCCTCTGAGCTGCTCATTATATTGCTAAAGTTGTGGATTACTTTTAGGAACTAAAGCTACCTCTAATTACTTACCCCTAACTAGAGTAACTTTTACATCTAAAAAGGAAATGCTAAAAGGGACTTAACTAGGGCCCCAGCAAGACTTTAATTTTTTTTTTTTTTTGCCAAATTAAAAAATCAGTTACTAAAGGCAATTTTGGAATTTAGTCATGTGATCAGGTATTGGCTGAGTAGTCCGGCAAATACAAAGTCATCGACCCCACCACTGATCCACCAATGTAGGGTGCTGGCTCTGTATATGCTATATCAAAATGAGATATAGGCCCTCATTACAACATTGGCGTAAATGCCACCTACCGCCGTGCTGACGGCCGCCAACATACCATTACCGCAGCGGCATACCGCTATGGGTATTATGACCCACACAGAGAAATCCTCCACTATACAGACACCCACACAAGTCCGCCAGCCCAAAGGTCAGTGATAAACTGGCGGTACCAAAACCCACACCGTTACGTCAACAGAAATACGCCCACAGCATCAAGACTCACGAATCACTGCTGCGGTCTTTCAACCGCAGTAAACCATTGGCGGTACATACCACCGCACACAAAATACACACACACTTACAAAACTATACCACATTGGACAATTCAAACTACACACACCTGACACACATACACACACCACACCCACACACCCACACCACTATAAAACACACACCCACATTACCCACAACCCTTTGAAAGAAAAAAAAGATTGCCAACAGAGAGAGAAACAAGCCAGGAGCACCCACTCAATGTGAGCCATAGAACACCATCACCCATACACCATCCACGCACCTCACAGCACACACCACAACACATCAACCCACACATCCTCACACATACCACTCATACCACATCCATGGCACCCCAAAGACAACCCAGATTTTCAGAGGAGGAGCTAAGGGTCATGGAGGAGGAAATAATCCGGGTAGAGCCACAGCTATTCAGATCACAGGTGCAGCAGACGTCTATTGCAAGGAAGATGGAGCTGTGCGGAGGATCATGGACAGGGACAATGCTGTGGGACAGCACCCCAGAACAAGGGATGACATCAGGAAGAGGTGGAACGACCTATGGGGGGAAGGTGCGTGCCGTGGTTGCAAGAAACCAGGTAGCCATACAGAGGACTGGCGGTTGACCCCCACCTCCTCCCCTACAACTAACAACATGGGAGGAGCAAGTCTTGGCGATCATGCATCCTGAGGGCCTCGCAGGAGTAGCGTGAGGACTGGACTCTGGTAACTCAAATCTTTACTACTATATCCCCCACCCTACCTGCATGCCATCACAAACTCCTATCCCTACGCTCACCCCCAGCACTCCACCACTGCACATATACCCCACTACCATAACCCACCCACCCCAACACCAAGCCTTGTATGCAACACCAATGCATGGACACCCATCACAGACCTGCATGGACACCCATCACTAAAGCATGCCCATTAGAGAGAATCACCTAGCCCACAAAATCACTACGCACACAAGGCAAAGCTGACAGGGCTATCACAACCATACAGGGAAACACACCCATGCACAAGATGGCACATGCAGATACAATAACACTGCATTTACATCCCCACAGGACCCCCAGTCAACGTCACCGGAGAGGAGGTGCCACCAACATCCAGTCCCCCCACAGAAGAGGCCCACAGAGATGACAGCAGCTCTGCTCGCCTGGATCACGATGACCAACTTGGCCCATCAGGGACCTCTGGACAGTCGGTTACCCTGCCATAGTCCCCTACCACCACACCCCCTCAGGAAACACCAGCCCAGTACCCACCCAGTGGGTCCGTACCACTGTCCCCAGGACATGTCAATCAGCAGTGTGTCCACCACTACAGGGACCCCAAGCAACCCCACAAACCCCAGACAATCAGCGACCTGGCTCAGTGGCAGTGGGAACACGGTTCAGGGGACAGAGGCACACAACTATAGGGAAGACTGCTGTGCGACAGGGGGAGGAAAGGCCCAGGGAACCCATTCTCCACGAGCACTTGGAGGGATCCTGGGAGCATACCACTATTCCCAGGAGACCTTGGGCCAGATACTGGCCAAGTTGCAGGAGACCTAGCGGCTGCAGGAGGGACAGTACCTGGGGATCAAGGAGGACCTCAAACACATCCACACCATCCTGGTCACCATTGCAGGGGTGCTAGCTGACATGGCCAACACCATGAGGGAGGCAGTGGCACACCAACGGGCCCCTAGCCACACCGAAGAACAGCCCTCCACCTCCGCCGGCGCTAGTGGACAGGAGGCCCTGCCACTTAAACAACAGGCCACCAGCAGGAACCATCCTGCAAACGTTCCCTGCGATCCAGGCAGAAGCCAGAGAACATTGCCAAGACCCCCGCTAGGAAATAAGACTCTCCTGATTGTCACCCTTGTGTCCCACTCTGTTACCAAGTCCAACTTGAACTGCCTTTGCTCCCCTTCCTATGCCCCATTGGACAATGCACCTGTGATACAAAGAGACAGGACTCTATCTGGACATTCCTACACCATCATCCCAGCCCATTCCACTACCCCCTCAACCTCTGAGCACTTAAATAAACACCCTTGGAGCAAATACAAGTCTGGAGTCTGTCAATTGATTGAAATATGTATTAGTACAACAATCTGTAAACATTGCAATTCATATGTACAGTTATATATACATTGGTATGACCTGTAGTGGGCAGCAGTAACCACACCAGGAGCCAGAGTGGGGCACAGAGATCTGAAAATAGAGATGCCAAAGGGTACAGTAAGTGGCCATAGACATAGGGAAATCATGCTGCCATTTTTAAAGCCCAACAAAAAACTGCATTGTAAATTGAAGTTACAGTGTCTTACCTGTGTGTCACTGGAAGTACTACTGTATGAGAGAACTTCTGTTGTCCACATCTTCATCCTCTGCCTCCTCTTCCTCAGTCCTCTTCCTCTGTCCACAGGCTCCACCGCTGCCACAAGACCATCTCCAGGCTCATTCTCCTGCAGGAAAGGCACCTGGCATCTCAAGGCCAGGTTGTGCAACATGCAACATGCAACGATGATCTGGCATACCTTCTTGGGTGAGTAGTACAGGGATCCACCAGTCAGATGGAGGCACCTGAACCTGGCCTTCAGGAGCCCGAAGGTTCTCTCATTTATCCTCCTTGTTTGCCCATGTGCCTCGTTGTAACGTTCCTCTGGCCTTGTCCTGGCATTCCTCACTGGGGTCAGTAGCCATGAGATGAGATGAGCCTGCAAATATCGAGGGATACCTGTTAGCCACACACTCACCATTAGGGACAACCCCATACCCATACACCAACATATACTGGATAGGTACCTTGGGCTCACCTAATAGCCACATCCGGTGCCTCTGGAGTTGAGCCATCACATATGGGATGCTGCTATTCCTCAAGATAAAGGCGTCATGCACAGAGCCAGGATACTTGGCATTCAAATGGAAGATGTACTAGTCAGCCAAACACACCATCTGCACATTCAGAGAGTGATAGCTTTTTCTATTCCTGAACACTTGTTAATTTCTCCTGGGGGGACAAATGCTACATGGGTACCATCAGTGGCTCCAATGATGTTGGGGATATGTCCCAGGGAATAAAAGTGAGCTTTCACTGTGGCCAAATCCTCCACCTGGGAGAATACGATGTAGCTGCGCATGTGTTTCAGCAGGGCAGACACCACTCTGGTCAACACGTTGGAGAACATTGGCTGAGACATCCCTGATGCCATGGCAACTGTTGTTTGGAAGGAACCAATTGCCAGGAAATGGAGCACTGACAGGACCTGCAATAGAGGGGAGATACCTGTGGGGTGGCGGATAGCTGTAATTAGGTCTGGCTCCAATTGGGCACACAGTTCTTGGATTGTGGCCCGATCAAGTCTGTAGGTAAGGATAATGTGTCTGTCCTCCATAGTCGCCAGGTCCACAAGGGGTCTGTACACGGGGATATGTCTCCTATTCCTCCTCACCGGTTGAACTCTACGGTGCAAACCGGTGAGCAGAGGGTCATAATCACACATATGTTGCAATAACAATGCAATAACAATGAATTTCTTCCTTTACAGAAACAGTATGTGAACTCGAATATCAGTTGATGTGGCAATGTCTGCTGTGATGCAGTTAGGTGCCATGGCCTGTGCCCCCCTGAAATGGCGGCTGCCTGACTTCTGAGGAGAGACAAGTGGAAAGAGGTAATTCCGCTGGTGTTGTGCGTTGTGTCGATGACCGCCGCACAACTTCGCATTGGTTATCATTGAGCCCTATGGGTTCCAGAAGCCAATGGCGATGTACGCAGGCGGTGACAATACGCACCGTTGCGGACGTGACCGCCATTTTCTAACTGTTCAATCACTTACTACCTGACCTTCAACAGGAGATGACCTATACTGCAAGTGCTGCTGTGACCTGTGTCTGGAAGCGACAATAGATTGAGTGTTTGGGGAAAGGGCCCCCACCTTCACTTCGGAGGAGTTGGAGAGACTGGTGGATGGGGTCCTACCCCAGTATACTTCACTCTATGGTCCTCCAGACAAACAGGTGAGTACAATGTGAGCATGATGCATGGGCCATGAATATACGTAGTGCTGTGTGTGTATGCCTTGTGTAGGGGGGAGCTGAAGGGTCCTGGGTAGAGTGCTGCATGCCTGGTGGTCAATGTCTGTGTGTAAGAGGATGGGAGGGATATTGTGGGACTTGAGATAACAGTCCGGACGGTATGACTAATCCTTTTTTTCTATGCATATTTCCCTGCAGGTCAACACCCATTAGAAAAAGGGTATTTGGCGTGCCATCGCCAAGGAGGTGCGGACCCTGGGGGTCTTTGACAGGCGGATCACCCACTACCTCAAACGGTGGGAGGACCTGCGCCGCTGGGCAAGGAAGACGGTGGAGGCCCAGCAGGGGCTGTCCTTCCAACGAGGAAGGGTGTCTGTCGTACCCTGACCCCCCTGATGTTTCCGCATCCTGGCAGTCGCCTATCCGGAGTTAGATGGGCGCTTGAGGGCATCACAGCAGCCACAAGGGGGTGAGTACAGATTCAGAATCATGACTTTGCGCGTATTAAGGTTTTACCTGGGTGGGGGATGTGGGCTGTGGGTGCACCTAGGCCAGGGCGAACTGGCAGGGTAGGTCCCTTGTTGGGCAGGCTCTGAAGCACTCCAACCCCAATAGTGTTAGTGGGCATCTACTACAGGGCAGGGTCCTGTGAGTTTCAGGTGTGCAGCTCATGGCGTTAGGCATTGTATCTCATGGGCTGGTGACTAACTGTGTAACTGGTAGTACATGGCCTAGTGCATAGGGCAGCTCCCTCTGTGTTGTGTACACCAATGGTAGTGGTGTTGCTGGCATTGACCAAGTGTATCCTCTGTCTCTTCCCCCCCCTTTGTTTTGTCACCCTGTCCTTGTGTGCATTAGCATCATCTGGGAGAGGAGCAGAGGCACCGGTGATGGAGGGAGCTGCATCCCACATGTGCCCGGAGGCCGAATCAACCGATGGTGAGGGCACCAGTGGTATAGAGGGGAAGGGGAGCACCATGACAGGACAGCGACTCCTCCTCTGATGGAAGCTCCCTGGCGGTGGCAGGCACCTCTGTGCCCACCCTAACAACACGTACAGCCGCCACCCCCCTACCAGCACCGTCCTCCCAGCAGCCCCTCAGCGTGTTTCCCGTGCCCGCTCACCCAGGAGGGTGGGCATCCCCTTCGCCCCAGGCACCTCAGGCCCTGCCCTAGTCAGCCCTGCTGCCCTGAGTGAGGAGGCTTTTGACCTCCGGAGATCCCTCACTGTTGGGCAGTCAACCATTCTGAATGCCATCCAGAGTGTCGAGAGGCATTTGCAACAAACAAATGCATCCCTGGAGGGCATTCACTCTGGCGTGGTGGCCCAACAGAGAGAATTTCAGACTCTGGCCTCCGCACTGATGGCAGCCATTGTCCCTGTCTCCGGCCTCCCCCCTCCTACTTCCTCTACCCAGTCCCAATCCCCTCAACCTCAACTTATCCCAAGCACACCTTCAGACCAGCATTCACCCAAATCAACACACAGAAGTGGCTCAGGCAAACACAAGCACCACACATCATCCCACAAGCACTCACACAAGCACCATCCAGAAGCAGACACTCCAACATCCACTGGCTCCAGTGTGTCCCCCTCCCCCTCCTCATCCACCTCCCTCCCAGTGCGTCTCCAGTCACACCTGCATGCACTACATCCTCATCCACTACCTCCATCACCAGTACCACTACACGCCCCTCACTGGCAATCACCACCCCCACATCCATGCACACGCCCCCCTGTGTCCTCTCCCACTGTGTCTGTGACCCCTCCTCCCACAGTACACAAACTCCCAACAGCCATCCACCTCACAACAGCATCCAGCTCATGCACCTGCACCCAAACACAGCAGACTGACACCTCCTACAACTTCTCCCTCTTCCTCCACTCCCAAACCTTCACCCTCTTCCCGCCCCAGTGTCCCTAAGAAGCTTTTCCTCACCAGCATTGACCTATTCCCTACCCCTCCTCCCTCCCCCACATCCTTCACCTCAGGCTAGGGTGGCCAAAACCCAGCCCAGCACCTCAGCCACCAAGTCCACATCCGCTGTGGTTTCTGGAGCTCAGAGAGGCTCTAAGGAGGCACCCGTCAGGCCAGCCAGTGTGCCACCAACACCTGCCAAGGACAAGAAGGTTCTGCCACCAGGAAAGGGCAAAAAGGGGAGAAAATCCAGCAAGCAGAAGGAGGCACATCCAGCCAGCAACTCCAAGACAAAGACTCCAGCTGGCAGAAGCAATGAGGCACCACCATCAACCAAGGACAGGAAGGGGCACAGAACACCAGGCAGGGAACTTCAGCCGTCTGAGGCTGCAGGAGAAGGGCTAGAGCCTCCCCACTCCACTGGCAGCACCGCCAGCTGCACCGCGTCCACCACGCCATCTGCCCCACGACCAGCACCGCCACCGCCGCAACTAGCACCGCCACCTGCAGCAGCAGCCCCAGTGGGCATCCTCCTGAGGGTGTAGGGGAAGGGCTGGAGCCTCCCCCCACCACTGGCAGCACCACCACCGGCACTGTTACTGCAACCACTGTAGAGCCATCCTCGTGGGCGGATGGACTGTAGTCATGCATCCATGGTGTGTCATGCATCCTCCCCACAGACAATTGTGTGGATCTGGCACACAGGTGAGTGACTGTGACCTTGCACACCCCATGTGCTGCATCACTGGGCACCAAGCCCCCTCCAGAGCCAGTGGAAGAAGGCATCCACTCACCCTCACTTGGGCAGGATGAAGCACACTGGGCACCAAGCCCCCTCCAGAACCAGTGGAAGAAGGCATCCACTCACCCTATCCTTGGCAGGATGAAGCACACTGGGCACCAAGCCCCCTCCAGAACCAGTAGAAAACCGGCACACACTAGAGAGACTGTGGCTTTGCACTCCCCAGGACCAAGCAGGGGGCAAACCACCCACTTGAGAGACTGTAGCCTTGCACTCCGCAGGACATCGCTGTGGGCATGGAGCCCCCTCCAGGAGCAGTGACGTTGTACCATCTTCCGGCTGAGGTGCCTTCCTTCCCTGTCCCCCTGAGGTGCCTGTGTGTTTTTGCCCTGATGCCCCTGCAGTGTTCTCTCCGTATTGAGGCAGGAGTAAAGTGTGGGCTTGGCCTATGTGTTTTGGCCCAGTGGGCCACAGACAGTTTGAATGGACATTGTCCCACCTTTTGTACATATTGTATATTTTGTCAATACTGTTTTTGAATTATTAACTTATTTCTAACTATTTCTAATATAACACTTATTTGACTCAATTACTTTTGTCCTTGCGTTATTCCAGAGGGTTACGGGGTGTATATGTAATGTTGCTGCATGTGTTTGTGTGTATGATGTTGGGGGTGAGGGTGGGGGTGGGGGTGTTGCATGTGTGTGTCACTCTCTTTTTCCTACCTCCATCCCCTATGTGCTAGGTGCAGTACTCACCGTGGTCGTGGTCGTCGTCACCGCCGTTGGTACTCCTAGTATATGAGAAGAAACACCAGCATGAGGAAGACCTGCAGCTCGGGCTCCATGGCGTCCTGGTTCTTCCATGAGTGTCGAGAGGTGAGTGGTTTCTCTTGAAAGTACTGTATCCGCTGTGCTTTTGATGGCGTTGGTACTGTCCCAGAAAAGCTGGCGGATGGGCGTGTTGCAATGGGGTGGGCAGTACATTGCCTTCCGTCTGGCTGTTGCCAGTTACTGCCGCAGTGTTTGTTACTACCACTGTCGCGGTCGGAGTGTTAAAGTGGCTGTATGTGTTGGTGGTTTCCGCCGTGGTCATGATTCCATTTTTGTTACCGCCGGCCTGTTGGCGGCATTACCGCCGCTCTAACACCGACCCCCAGGGTTGTAATGAGGGCCATAGTATGCAGAGAGTCCAGGGGCTCCCAAGAGGCTTACCAGAGGCTAATGTAGATAATACTAACATTCTCTTTTGTGGTAGCGTGGTCGAGCACTTAGGATTATCAGAGGGTAGTGCAAAGCATTTGTTGTACACACACAGGCGATTAATGAAGCACACACTCAACACACTCCAGGTCAATTGTTTTTATGTAGCAAAAATATATTTTGTTACTTTATTTCTAGAACCACAAGTTCAATTTGCAGGTAAGTACATTTGGAAGTAAGTAGCAAGCATATGTTTCAACACCACTTGTTTCAATTTGGCAAGTTAAACGGTTTTCAAGAAAATAGCAATATTCTGTTTTAAAAGTGGACACTGCCATTTTCATATAAAGTTCTGGGGGGAAGAAAAGTTAGTACAGTTTTGAGGTAAGTAAAAGACTTATAGCTCCAGTCGCCGGGGGTTAGGATGTCCACAGGTTGGGGATCAAGTTAACCCCAAACACCTGCCACCAGCAACACGGGGCCGGCTGGGTGCAGAGGTCAAAGTTGTTGCAAAATTTAAAATGGGTTTCTATGGAGACTGGGGGCACTCGGAATTAGATCTGCCTGCAGGTAAGTACCCGCGTCTTTGGAGGGCACATCTGGGGGTGTTTAGGAGAGCTCCGGAGGTGGGCCATAGGTCGGCATCAAAAGCACACCCTCAGCGGCACAAGGGCGGCCGGGTGCAGGGTGCAAATTCAGCATTGCGCTCCCAATGCTTTTCAATAGTGAGACCCGGGGGTCACAAAGATGCTGCAGGCTAGGTCCAGGGGGTCAGTTTCGGAAAACCACAGGTTGGACAAGGAGGAGGGCTGCCTGCTGAATGTTGCTGGTCTGGTAATTGGATTCCCCAAGGCCACGTGGCTGCGGGTGCAGGTGTACCATGAGGCATCTGGAATTTTCCTCTGGGTTTCTCGCAGTCAGGGGGGTCCTCCGGATTTAGGCTGCTGGCAATCTTGTGTTGGCCAGGAGGGGTCAACCCAGGGTGGGCACAAGGTCGGAATCACGTGGGGACGTGCTCTGGACCGGTGGGCCACCTGGACTCGGGCCATGGGCGTCAGGTGCAGAGTGGGCAGGACTCGAGAATCAGGAACGGTTCTGGAGTCCTTTGCTGGAGTTTCTGTCCGGACAGGGCCATTGTCCTCTGGAGCTCTTCGTCATCTGGTGGGAAGGCAGTGCTCTGGGTGTTTGGAGAGCTTGCTGGTCCTGCGGGATGCTTCGCCTTTTTGTAGCAGGGCTTCTGAAGCTGCAGAAAGGCCGGTAGAGCTGGGGCCAAGTCAGTTGGTGTCTGTATTCTTCTCTGCTTAGCTTAGCAGTCCTTCTTCTTTCTTCCTGTCTTCTTCTTGAGGTCACCAGGAATCTGACAAGCTAGGTTAAGGGGAGCCCTTAAATACTAGATTTAGGGGCGTTACAAGAGTCAGAGGGCAGTAGTCAATGGCTACTGTCCCTGAGGGTGACTACACCCTTGCTGTGTCCACTCTTTTTGGGGCAGGGGACACAGACCTAAACCTATTGGTCCCTTTGCTACAAACCAAGAAGAAGGATTCTGCAGGAAAGATATCACTTCAGCTCTGGACACCTTAGGGGTGGTCATAGCTGGAGTGGTCACTACACCCTGTTTTACCAAATTTCCTCATCGGACCTTCCGCCAAAAGTGGCGGCTGGTCCTGGGGGGCAGGCAACTCCACTAGCTGGAATGCCCTGGGGCACTGTATTAGGAGGCTTGAGCATTTGACGTGCACAGCCAGGTGTTACAGTTCCTGTGGGGGGTGAAGCACTTCCACCCAGTGAAGGCTTTCTTTCTGGCCTCACAGAGCACGAAGGCTCTCACCCCATGATGTCAGAAACTTGTTAGGAAGTGGCAGGCTGGCACAGACCGGTCAGTCCTGCACTAGAAATTTGGCTAAAATAGAGGGGGCATCTCTAAGATGTTCTCTGGGTGCATTTTTCAATCAATCTAACACTGGCATCAGTGTGGGTTTATTGTGCTGAGAGGTTTGATACCAAACTTCCCAGCCTTCAGTGAAGACATCATGGAGCTGTAGAGTTTGTGATGACAAACTCCCAGCCCATGTACTTAATATGGCCTCACTGTACTTACAATGTCTAAGAATGGAGGTAGACACTGTAGTGGCATATTGCTAATGCAGCTATGCCCTCACCTGTGGTATGGTGCACCCCGCCTTAGAGCTGTAAGGCCTGCTAGAGGGATGACTTACCTATGCCACACACAGTGGTTTGGGGGCATGGCACCCTGAGAAGGATGCCATGTTGACTTTACCTTTTTCTCCCCACCAGCACATACAATCTGCATTGGTAGTGTGCATGTGTTTGGTGAGAGGTCCCTTAGGGTGGCACAATATATGCTGCAGCTCTTAGGGACCCTCCCTGGTCACAGGGCCCTTGGTACCACTGGTACTTTTTACAAGGGACTTAGCTGTGTGCCGGGGTGTACCAATTGTGGAACAGTGGTACAGTTTTTAGGGAAGGTACACAGGTGCTGGGGCCTGGGTAGCAGGATCCCAGCACACACTCAGTCAAGTTAGCATCAGATATCAGCCAAAAAGTGGGGAGGGTACTGCAAACAAGGGGCCAGTTTCCTACAGTTGGTGAATGTCAAAGGTGAGGGTTGTGTGATTGTTGGGGTCAGGAGGGTGGCAAGATGGGTCACGGTGTGGGGTTGAGTACAGATGGGAGGTCACTGATGTTTTTTATGCATCGGCTGGAAATCACTTAAGGGAGGTTCCTAGAGTACAAACTATCCTGGCATACTTTAAACCAAGAGCTTCGAACCTTATACTAACCAGAATATGGGCTCCAATCCTGGGGTGGGGGCAGAAGAGACAAAACTATTGATTCCAGATGAGAGTAACCTGGTTTAAACCTTTACCCTAATAAAAAGGAAAGGTGAATGAAGGTAAGATTCTATTCACAATGCATGCAGCGTTCGTCCCCAGGCACCAACTACTTCTGAATAAACTCCTATTTTCACTGTAAAGTTCCACAGAAGGGTGTGGTGACAAATAAAGAAAGGAGTATTTCCTGACTCATGCTTACCGCTAATTTTTCTCAATCCTTTGAGAACCCAGGCGGCACCATCCTGAGGAAAGGATTTTCTAAAAGAAAAGGAGACCAAGATGCACTGATTAAATAGTGGCAAATCCTGACTTGTAATTGTAACAATCTTTAATCTTTGTGCCCAATATATAATAAACAGCACAATTAAGAAATAAATTCAGCCTTCACATTTCTATATCCCCCGTCCCTCCCACATGGTGCCAGAGAGGGTTTTTGACCTAATTCAGTTACCTTATAAAGAATAGGGTGTACATTTGAACCTTGTTGAATGTACTCCAATAACTAAAGAAGATTGCAGTTGTGAAGTGCGTGGCACATAGGAGCACAATGATTTTGTCACTCAAGGGAATTGATAAGCAGATGAAGTGGTCCGCTATTGAGTTCTTGAGTCCAGCACATTTCACTTGAATGAATCATGTAGTGCTGAAGGAGAGGTAGCTTCAAACATGTTAATGAACACAGTGCAAACCTTTAATGAGTTGAGGGAGTTTTAACATGAAGGCCCCACAATCGAGAAAGAGAAATGGAAGAAGGCAGGATGTCTGAAAGTTGCTAGAGACATTTGAGTGTCAAGTGGTGGCAAACCTGTATTACCTGATTCAATGTTCCCTGCCATGGTAAGGCACATGCATGGCCCGACTAATGTAAGTCGAGATGGTGTGGTGTTAACCTTTAAACTTTATTGGAACAATCCTCAATTTCAAAACATGGTACAGCTCCTATGTCAGAGATGTATTGTGTGTCAGAAGCAGAATGTTGACAAAAAAGTGGTAGTGATCATGAGTCACATAGGAAACTCCAATGGCCTTTCCAACCATCTCCAGATTGATTTTGTGGATAAACCTCAGTTTAACTAGCTGTGGTACATATTAGTCATTGTTTGTTTATTTCCTCATTGGGGGCGAGGGGAATCCCACTAGGAGATGTGACAGTTTGACAGTTGTCAAGCTACTATTGAGAAAATTGATTTCTTGTTTCGGCATTTTGGCATGCCAGTTCAACTTGAATAAGTACAAGGAAGTCATTTAAAAATGAAGTCATGTGGTTACTCTGCACTACCTTAGGGATTATTAAGATATTTAATTGTAGTTATAGACCAAATGCATCAGGAGTAGTGAGAGGCTAAATAGGTTGATCAAAGCAAAATGTGCCAAAGCATGCACCTCAAAGTTTCCTAAATGTCCAGATGCACTTCCCTTGGTACTCATGTGCATTCAAAACACTACTTGCAGGAGAACAGGACTCTCACCACACGAGGTTCTGATGGGAAGAGCCATGAAAATCCATTCAATTCTAGTGGCTGCTTTTGTGACTATCACAGTTGATCAGGTCCTTGAGTATTGCAAATGACTGGCTGATGTGGTGTGTTATATAATTCTCAACAGGTTGACGTTGCAACCCCACTTGCGAGTACTGCCCCGTGACATGATTTGAACTCTGGAGAATGGGTTCATGTGAATCAGCATGTTCGCAAGTCCTGCCTGGGACAGTGGTGGAGAGATCCAGATCATTCTGATAATCGATAAAGCTATAAGGTGAGCTGGATTGCTCAATTAGGTACATCCTCTCGTCTTAAAGGGTGAGATGAATGGAGGAAGATGAAGAGCCAACTTCTACTAAATCTCCAAGTCTATCTTGATTTGAAGTATCTGAAGAATCCAAAGAGAAAGAGGGAGAGGGAGAAAGTAAATCGGAAGTTCCTCAGCCTTCAGTAGAATGGCAGCAATCCCATGAGCTGAGTGTAAACTCTGAGTCTGCAGTCACCAAAACTCAAGACTCCACACTGAGACTACACATCTGCAGGAAGAGTGGAAACACTTGGAGAACTAAGACTGAATAGCCTAAAACAAGTACTATGGAATCTCAGAACAGAGACGAGGAAACAAACAAGGAAGACTCTGCTTTTGAGAGAGAACCAGTCCCTCATGAGTCAGAGATAACCAATACCTCAGAAGAAAGGCATTTTGAAGAATGTTGGCCAAAGACAGTAGTTGGATGATAGAGACTGTTGTCTAAGGCTGAAAGACAGATCCTATTAGAGAAGTTAGCAAGTCAGAAGAACAAGAGAACCAAGTGCCGTCAGAATTAATGGACAATGAGTTGGATCTGACAGAATGCAAGAGATCCAAGAGAGAAAGAAAGTCAATCTGAAATGTTCAGGCCCTGATTCAGCTTACTTAGTGCAAACTGACAATGATACAGATAACTGGTTGACTGACCTCGAAGAACCCTCATGACTGAGTGACGTGACCAGAAAGGTTGAACGCAAGAGTCATTTTGACAAGATGAAAAACAAATTAGTAAGTCAGGGCAACCATTAGATGACTCTAGGCCCTCGGCCATCCAGTTGATGAACTAACTACCACAGTAGCTTTCAAGATAGGGTAAAAACTATAGGGTAGTGATAGAGAGAATAACAACCATTGGTATAACAACTACTAATAGTTGCTCAATCAGGCACAAGATGAAAATGGTGCATGTCTCCTGCAAAATTGTACAGGCAATATAGATCAGTTACCATAGTCATTTCCATAGTTGAGTGGATGTTAAACCTTTATCTGGTAGAGGGAAACACCCTTCCAAAGCAAACTAAAAGTACTGGTATTATGGTCGCTAATCATGAATCCTATGCAAGTAGATTTTCCCATGTTCCCCATTCCCTGGCGGTCGGCGGTAATTTAGGGAAAGGTACTACCAACAGGCTGGAGGTACCTTTTCCCAAATTGTGACATTGGCTGTTTGGCTCAAGCCAAACCACCAATGTACCACACTGTCCGCCAGGGTGGTAAAGGCCGCTGGGCTGGAGACTTTGGCCTCCAGCCCGGCGGCCGTCACAATCCCACCCTCGGGATTATGACCCCGCCTACCGCCATGGTTTTCGTGGCAAGCGTACCGTCACGAAAACCATGGCAATAGGCATTATTAGTGCCAGGGAATTCCTTCCCTGGCACTGATAGGGGTCTCCCCCGCCCCTCTCCCCCTCTCCAGAGGCCTACCCTACCCCTCCCTCTTCTGCCCACGCACATTGACACACGTGCATACATACACACTCATACACACACGCATATCCACATCCACCCACGCATGCACACAGACATACCCACACACCGCAACACACACCAACATACATTGTCACACACACGCATTCACAACACACAAAATATACATACACTCACATTCAGTCATTCACACACTCATTCAATGCGACTCACACCCGCATGCATGCACAAAAAAACAGACACCCCATACACACACACACATTACCCACACACACGCACACCCCGCCCCCACCGCCCCTCCTGTTGGAGAACCCGACTTACCTCCTTGCAGGGGGTCATCCGGCATGAGACGGGACGCAGTGCTGCTGCCAGCAGCAGTGTCACCAGCAAAATACCGCCAGGCCGTATCATTGCTCATGATACGGTCGGTGGTGTTTTGCTGCCATGTCCACGCCATGACCATCGACGATATTCCGCCAGCCTTCAGGAGGAATTCCGTCTACGGTCATAATGCGGGTAGGTGGCTGGTAGCCACGGTTACGGTATGTTGTCTGCTGTCGCCGTGGCGGTAGGGGGTCAATACCGCCAATGTTGTAATGAGGGCCATAATGGCTATTTTCAGATATTGGTTGAATATACAAAAATTCTGAATGTTCAAGACTGTTTTGCCTGTTCCTATCTTCCGGGTTCCTCAGCCGAAGGATCCACTTGAATTTATTTTACAACCAAAGTTCAATGAAGTTGTTTTATTCAAATAATGAATGTCCTTTAAAAATGTACCTTTCATTAGAAATACCTTCTGTATCTTTGGGCAACTAAGCATGCTTCCCATCTTTTTAAGTCTTTCAAATGAATGGACACGTGAATATACTATGAAATTCTTTAACCCACTAACTAACATGAACCTCACTAATCCCTAGGCACATGAACTAACTTGCTAAATGAATAGATATAATAGAGTCCTTGTAAATGAGCTGAATGAAAGGATAAAGAAGGAAGGCAAGAAGGTGATTATTGAAGGCAAAGTAAGAGAAAGAGGAGGTCAGGAAAAAGGGGAGAAGAAGGATCTGCATCCAAACTTGAGTTTAGACTTGGAGAAAAGAGGGGTGTTATGCATGGTGCGTAGATGAGAGGGATGTGAGACAGTGGAAGATATAGGATGGAATGAAGGTGAGCACAGTTAGTTATAGATAGAGTTTTTCAGAATTAAAGGTGACTATTATGGATATATACTATGTGTGTGGTAGGTCAGCTTACTTTCAGTTGCCCCACAATTGGGTAGGGAGTTGTTATGTTGCTTTAGTTTTACCAAAGATATATCACACATACTGCTTAAATGCAAGACCTGACACATATTTGAGATGGAGCAAATGCAGTTTTGGATAGATAATGACATGTTGGTTCACTAATACCGTCAGTAAGAGTACCCCTAAATGACATCAGGATTAGAAAACTGTCAACTCTAAAAGATAGACTAGCCACAAACACAGTCAGAGTCTTAACGGGTATTAACATTATTAACAAAAGCTCAGTAAAATGAGAGCTGTGATCATATAAAATTGCCTCACGCTTGACGTGCTGGAAGCAAAGGAAGATAAAGTTTGCAAAGTTACCCGGACAAGGGAATTCTGTATGTAAATTCCCATGGAGGATTACCAGCGTGAAACCTACATTACAAGTCTTGCTAAAATAACTCATGAATTAAAGGAACTAGAAGAAACAGATGCCTGGGAAGGAGTAGGTTCAGTATTTAGGTCAATTAGGAAGCAATTTGACAAAGTAGGTGAATGGTTAGGAAGTGTCGGTGAGAAATACTAAAATTGCTTCTAACCCCTCTGCTAGTAGTGCTAATATGTGTTGCACGCATGCTTCTTTTCTTAAAATTCTGCAAATAAATGTAATCAATTAATGCCTTAAAATGTAGGGGAAAGAACCTGACAGCGATGACTGGTAGGAAAAGATAAGCATTGTCAAAGCCAAAGGGCAAACTCTATTAGCATTGTCAATGTTTTTATACATGGTTTAAAGTAAAAAAGGTGCTATGAAGTCTCCAGCATTGGCTGTGTCGTACCGCTTTTTTCCATTTAAGCCATGTTGTACCAGCTCAACTGCTGTGCAACATGTGAAAAACATTGACAAAGCCAGTAGATTTTGCATAGGCAAACTCAATTGGCTTTGCCAATGTTTGTTATTCATAGGTTGCACATGCCTGTCTACAGTGCAACCAATAAAAATAACAGCAGGTTTTTATTATTTGTGGTCTAGATGAAGACAAATCTCTCCAACAAGATGAAAACAATATAAATATACAAAAAAACAACCAATCAAAGGAGAAGTAGGAAGTCTTGCAGAGGTAGAGGAAAGTTAAAAATTGTCAAGAAAGCCAACCCAGCAGAAGAAGATAGACAATTTAAAAGATAAGCTCCCCAGCAAAGTCAAACCTCCTCAAAACATTTCACACAGTATGAACGTGCATTCATTACTTTGGGAGTATGATAACAAGCAGGAACCACGCTATAGAAGGTATAACAGCACACATTTCAGATGATGGTACAAACAGTAATCAGTTTTGCAAGTTGTGCTGATTTTGCTACAGCAGTATCAGCTTTCTCATATCTCCAGTAGTACGTTTTATGTATTTACGTTATTGGTCTGCAGAACTTGCTTATTTGTTGAGTGTATCCTTACAGTAGTCACTAAGATGAAACAGTTACAAGCAGCACATAAAACAATAAATAGCTATGCAACAGGGGCTGTACTACATATCACTGTTAATGTATTTTTCACCAAAAACGAGTCCCTTTAACCTAGTGTTTTGCCCACTTGGGATTTTGTTTGTGATTTATATAATGTTTGCCAATAGGCGCTCTTAAATCAGAAAAAGGGTTTAATGCAAAAGTGATTGTGCTTTAATTTCACGTCCCTGGCTTCCTGGCACATGAGGAATGCTCCATATTGCACTCAGTGCTGAGTTGCAAGTATGTGAAAAGTACTTGGAATGCTCAGTAACCAGTGCTGATTATTTGCTATGTAGATGATGGTGTATCTACTACCAGGATTTTCTTTGCTTGCAAAGGGCACCGCAAAAATAACCTGGACATGGAAATGTAAACTTGTTTTTTTTTAAATTACTGCCATTTATAGAATTCTCACTTTCATTCTTGGTAATAAGACAGTACAGTCAACCAGATAGTCTTATGACCCAGTGGAAGCAAAATAACTGCTTGATGTTGCCCTGGTGTTTGAACAACTCTCCTTGATATTTCACCATGTGAAGGTTGAAGGGTATTGCCATTTTGCAAGGTCACCCCTTACTGTGGCACTAACAGTTGCCTGCAGTGGAAAGAGGCATCTTTACACAATCTTTTGCATGTAACCTTTGTAATTTGAGAAGCTTGTTTCATGAAAGGTTGGATGGACAGGGAAAAAAACTGCCTCCCTCTTTGCACGTCGCCGTGCTTCGCAGGGACTAGTCCATCTTATAGTTTGTTATTAGCCTCAATGTAGCAGAATTTCTTGCATCATACATAATCTAATAAACTATATTATTGGGTGAAAAGGGTGCCCCAATATTGCCTTTTGGACACGGAGGATGCATGGGGATTGCAAGTAGCGACATGAGGGAGGATGTTCTGGGTGAAAGGAAGGGCGCAGTGTTTACTTTCTGCTTACAAGCATGCATGGGGGAGGTGCAAACAACAACGTGGGGGAGGATGTTCTGGGTGTAAGGAATGGCATGGTCTTTACTTAGTGCTTATGTGGATGTGTGAGAGATGGTGCAAGCAACAATGTGTGGGAGGATGCTTTGAGCGCAAGGACCGGCACAAAAGGAGTGCAAAGTAAGTGCGGTGGAGGAGGAAAGACCGTCAGAAAACACATGCACTTTTATGGAGTGCTAGAATCGGAAGTAAAAGTACCCAAAAAATGTATGCAGCCAGTGGAAAGACACTGGCCGCCAACTGGAAACTGTACTTGGTCCAAGCTCTTGGGACCAGCCGAAAATTAGGAAGAAGAAAGAGGAGGTGACCCCTGATGATGTGATTCTGATGCTGCTGGCCAATGAGAAGCAAGAAAATGGGCGTAGCAGCCAAACAATGACAAGTACTGGGCAGGTTGTAAACCCCCTTTTAAGATTTTTTTTTTGTTACATGTGATTTCACATGGACACCGCAAGTGCTGCACAGTCGAAACCTAAAGAGGGACCAATTTTGAATTCAAGGCCTTACAGAGTGACTTTTATGATAACATAAAAGAGTTGGAAAGATCTAAACTAAAGAGTTTGAAACTGATGACGACTGTCCTACGACAGTGTAGATGGACGGAGATTGATGATTTCAGGAAGCATGGGGTGCCCCCAGTTTGCAAAGTACATGGAGAGGCCCCCCAACTGGACCCAGTCAGGAGCCCTCAGACCAGAGGCCTGCCGCCCCTTCACAGTGTACTGTGCTGAAGGGGTCCCCTGGAGCTCCAGGGCCACCCCCCCCCCAACACTGCGGGGGCTACTGTTCCAACACTGCAACTGTTGTTCCTTTGCTTTACTTCTATTGGTTAAGAGCATGTGAACCATGTAGAGATGTAGTAAATGTATGAAGTTTTTTTCTAAAACATATCACAGAGAACCTTTCTTCACTTTTAGAGAGCAAACCTATGCTGGATTTTCACTAAACCTTTACTGAATTCTTCGCTGTATTCTTAATTGATTTATGTACTTATTGACTGCTAACCCGCCACAGAATCCTAGCTATTATCAATACAGAATAGTGGATTCAGGGCTAGAGGACGATGGATCAAAGCAACATAGGTTTGAGGGTATGTCACCAATGGGAGGTGTGAGGACCATCAATAACAACAACATTCAATATTATAAAGCTTTAGTCAATAACTACACCAGTTTAGTAATTAAAAGTCTTAGATTTATTTCCCTATATTAACAATGCTAATGTCACGAAAATAACTCTCAAACACAAATGATAAGCAGATAAGATCAATAGCAGTTGGTTAGAACGACGTATATATCTCAATTTGATTAATATAATTAAACAAATTATCTCCAAAAGAATCACGCTTATTAATAATACAAAAACTGGTAATAATGGCAGAGTATACATTAGTTCAGCATCAAATGATCTCAAAACAAACCATGGACATATCAAGATTAAATCCATAACTAACCACAAATTAGCATTAACATGTTGGGCTTCATGCGAAAAGAATTTAGTAACACAAATTTAGAAAACTCCTAAATTGATTATGATACATTTTCCCTATACACTTCCCTATATCATTCTACACAGGTTGTTATACTAAAATCCAATCAACTCCTGATTGGTCAGTCCATGGAGTGGTTTCATTTCAGCCAATCGACAACTAAATTAATGACCTAAACTTAACAAATCTATGCTAACTATAACATTTTCTTTCACTGTATCCGTGATTCTTCCGTGATTCTTCCTCATTTCTGCATAAACTGGGCCAAAAAATAATATAGTCATGTGAGAGTGTGAATTTTCTAATATGTTTATTAATTATTCATTATTAATTATGAATTTCTGAAATTTTCTTTAATTATTTGAGAAAACCTTTATACTGAGATTCCTGTCTGTCGTTGAACAGAAATGCTTTAGTCTTGCCTTTTGTATCACCGTATTTTTTTAAGAGAGACAAATCAACCGGGGAGATCCAAAGTTAGAGACTACATTGCTCCAGATCTGGTGCCACCATGCGGATGAAAGTGTGGCTTAGCGTGTTGACATTGTGCCCTATTCATTCATATTAAACGCTATTGTTCATAAATCCAGTTTGTTCCAGCATCTCCAGACATTAGCAAAGAAGGGGCTGAATAATTATTGATGTAAGAAGATAGAGCTTAGGGGTTAAGGCAATGTGATTTTATTTTTTCATGTGCTCTGATTTGCTAATCAAATGATAATTTGCTCACACTACAGTGTTTCTGCAGTTTCTGTTAATTTCATATGCATAATAATGTATAATAATCCTCGATTTTGGGGGAGAGCCAGAAGACTTTCCTTTTAGGCATGCTGTTCGTTTTTCTCCTACTTTTGCTGCACACTTGTGTCGATTCATTAGAGCCGTTACCTGCCCTCTAATAAGTATTACAACTAGTACGGTTTTGAACCCGGCTTTGGAACAACATCATGCGATTCTCGTCAAATCACTCCATATGTTCGAATCGTGCCTTAAAATACGCATCGTTCGCTAGTTTTCTTTTGTAAAGTGCTCAATGTCGTCGAGCCAGATAGGAGCTTTAGAAAACTGCAATAAACGATCAGGAAAACAGTCTTTAAGAAATCACACCGAAAACACCAATGTTATTTTTATTTGCCCTTTAAAAAAAATAGAATATCGGTACTACCGAAACTATAGCAGACAATAAAATATTTATTAATGCAATGATAGTTTCGTTATTCGCTGCAATTGTTAATCTGAGGAAACCACATGAGTATCCTCGTTCATTTGTGCTGTCAAAGTCTAGACGTAACACAACCACCCGGTGACCGCTGTATTGACTTTAATGACGGGGGTATGGGAATACCTCTGATGAGCAAATAGGGAGCCAAATAAGCCGCAAACTACACATCCCAGCGGGCCATGCGGCCAGTCTACGTTAGCGATTCAACGTGAGGCGCCGTGCTGACGTGAATGGCCGGCGTGCGAAGTTTAAAACTTTCGGAGGGCAGGCGCGCGGGGTTTGAACGCGAGGCCGTTATTTGTGTCTTCGTGATTGTGTGTGCTAGTGGCCCGAGTGTTTCATAGACCTGCAGGTCTCCGTGTGAACTGCAGGGAAACATCGCGTGTTCACACCCAAGACGTACGCTCTCTCCGATTGTGACATTAGACGCCGGACGGGCGCAACTGGAGCAACCATGGACCTTCTATTGAACAGGTTGAGCCCTGGACTGATCATCAAGATCCAGCGCAGTAACGGTAAGTGCCCCATAGTAGTATATGGTCTGCTTACTAGCTGCCTTTGTGACACAGTTCTATCTTATTTTTTTTCTAGGGCTTTCCTCAAAATCTTATTTTTTTTATCCCGCAGTAACCCCCCCCCCCCCCAACCCCACCTCTAGCAAAATGCACCTCCACCCAAACGTGTACACTCTCAAACAGTGCTTTAAATGAAAGTTTAGAAGTGCTCTTTCTCGCTGACAAAGCGTACCAGTTTGCCGCTGAGAAGTTTCGATACAGGTCCATCATAAGTATTGGCCATCTGCTGAGAAGTGCAGGTACTGTGCCTCTCAAATAAAAAAAAAAAATGCAGCTCCTCAGTGCCTGACAGGGCCTGCTAATTTAAAGCAAACTTTAACTTACGTTAGGGTGACCAGATTTTGAGAAGTAAATACTGAGACCAACCAGATCTATAAGTAGAACGAAAGACTGACAATCCCGGTTTTTGTGTGTATATGTATGTATGTGTGTGTGTGTGTGTGTGTATATATATATATATATATATATATATATATATATATATATATTTTTACATTTACATTTTTTTCCTGCAGTGCAGGAGGAGGTCTGATTCAAACAGAGCCCTATAAACATGTGCGTATATATAGGCACACATTTACGAGGTTATATTAACATAGTTTCAAACTTTAGCGGCGCACAGGCATACTTTTCAATTCTCTTTTGCAGTATGAGTAGACATTTGTCCCAAAAACTCAGGGCATGTATCACAATTAGCAAAATTGCTGCGGCAGTCCTCTGAAAAGCTGGATTGTAGGGGGGCAAGTGGTCAACCTAAATTAGGGCGCTCTTTTTCCTCCAGTATGCTAACACAAAAAATAAGAATGTCTGACCTCTTCCTGGTAGCTTTCCAGCTCGTTTCTACTGTTGGGCAAAATAATACTGATTTATGAATGTTTATTCTAGTAGACACACGCACCCCCCAGCAATATGTAATCCAGTCAATAAAACTAAAGATTTCAACCTTAATCAGACTAACAAAGCTGCTCATTTTCTAGTTTTGGTGAGAAATTCACTTCAGGCAGTAATCAAATTTTCTTTGAAAGAAACATGCACAACTTTTTTTCGCTAAGACAAATATCTCCCAAAATTTGTGCACGTTTCTTTCAAAGCTCATTTGAATACTAATAGAAGAAACTGCAATGGTGGTTGATGCTTACAAATCGCACATCTGCACCAAACAACACAAAAGTGTCCAGGTAGAGATTACAAAGTCATGGAATGGGTGCCAAAACCTGGTAAAAAAAATACCCAACCAAACAGGGTATTATGATGCACAGACCAAGAGAGAGCGGGAAATGTCTCCCCTGTGTCGTGCTGTATCCACAAATGAAAGCAGAAAATACCAGGGCACTCCAAATGATAAGTCCAGAATATGCAAGAGTCCAAAAGGTTTTAATTCCTTGTGTTGAAAAACAAAAGGGGTAAGCACATCAATTTTGAGAGACAGCCAACACGTGTTTCGTCCAACCGGACTTTTTCAAGGCATATAGCTTGATGAGATACTGCGTACAAAAGGAAATTTCCAATTGAGAAAAAATCGTAGGTCCTGTATGTTGCAACGGCTGTGTAAGCCAAACGTCCGAAATAAGTGTTCGTGGCAGGGCCCTGATAAGCCCAAACTTCTGTCCTCTCAAACGTCCCGAGAGGCAGGAAAAACAATTAGCAATGATTTTCTCTCAATTGGAGATTTCCTTTTGGACGCAGTATCTCATCAAGCTATATGCCTTGAAAAAGTCCGGTTGGACGAAACACGTGTTGGCTGTCTCTCAAAATTGATGTGCATACTTGGCTGTCTCTGAAAATTGATGTGCTTACCCCTTTTTTTTCAACACAAGGAATGAAAACCTTTTGGACTCTTGCATATTCTGGACTTATCATTTGGAGTGCCTTGGTATTTTCTGCTTTCATTTGAATACTACATGGCGTCAAACCTCCTTCACAAAATCTATCAAATAAATGACATTGTTAGGCTAACTAAGAATCAAAATGCTGATTTTTCACTTTCTTTGGATGAATGTTTCTCCTCTTTGGCTAACTCTGAACCTGTACACCAACATACCCGTGCTTTTCACTATCTGTATCTGTATACCTGGCCCAAAGCTTTTCTCAGAATCTCCTGATTGCTCTTTTAAAGGTAGGTTGTTTTCTTGATTCCATCTTGTGCCTCTTCAATCCTTCACCAGACAGTCACTGCCTCTTTATTTCGCTTTTGCAGATTGTATTTCATCCCTGTTTTTTCTATGGTCATCCTCTTTCTTTCCCTCTTGTTTTTTCTCTTTTCCTCATAGTTTGTTGAGGAAAAATAAGTGCCTCAAAAATTAGTGCTTGTTGGGCTCCACCTGCCGCCACAGGCTCTAATTAAGCACAAAATGCATGTGTGTATATATATATTTATATAGATATGGTTTAAAGTAACACATTTCCGTGAAAACGTCAGTTTTAATGTCATTTAAATAAAAAAACACATAAATTTCCCTGTTATAGTTAACAGAAGAAACTAGAACTCTTGCCCCCGCCATGCCCAATTTTGTCATATGTATCATTTCAGATGGCATCAGCGATGTCATTAATAATGGTCACTGTACGCTAATCACCTCCACCCTTATACTTTAATTTTCAGGGCACAGGGACTGAATCCTAATGTCCTGTAATGGCAGCCCCAAATTACTCTTCATGTTTTGGCCAACCAATCATTATGTAAGCTCCTGCGGTCTTGCTGGAGCCTCTTACTCCCCCAGAAGCAAGAAGAGGAGGGTTGGAGAACACCTTCAGCCAAACAGATCGTTCTATTTTAAGTTACTTGCCTGCGGGGCTCTTGCGAGAGTTCTGCATACCCAAGTGTCCAGATATCTATACATTTTGAACCTTAATTTCTAAAATATTGTATTGTGATAGTATTTATATAGCGCTTACTACCCCTGACGAAGTGTTGAAGCGTTTTTCGGTGAGTAGCACGCTACTCTGGAACCCAACAAGAATTAGTGATGGATTAGTATCGGGAAATATGAAATACTACTTAACGGATTTACACCAAATCACCAAAAAGGTGCACTTTCTGGGTAAAGATATAGAATTCTGCCAAATTTGGTGTAATTCCGTTCAGCTGTTTTGACAGTAGCACTCTTTTAAAAAATCTCTATGGAAATTGAATGAGAGATTGTTTTGGGACTGTTTTTTTTGTTATCATTGTGAAGATTTTGTCTAACGACTGTTATTAGCAAGCCCAAAAAACAATTTCTGATAATATCACACTTCAACATGCCAGGCCTACGAAGCAGTGCTTCTATCAAGATACATCAGTCTAATTTATGATCAACCCCTCCCAATCTGTCTAAAGAGCAAAATATATGGAACCATCCCACTGTTACTCTGGACCTGAATGATACTCTTGCAGATATGTGGCCCATCCTCACATTCACCTCTGGGCATAAAGAAGGTGTCTTTAACACAATTTTACCCAATGCATTTTTTTTAAATCTCAGCCTGGGTTTACTATTACAAAGTGCAGGTTTGAGTGATTTAGGTTTAATGGTAAATTAGTGGAGGGTACAATGCATGTTAAAAGAATAACTTGATTTATACATGTATGTGTGCAAAAAACAGCAAAGGGTCATTTTAAATGGGTGTAATGTTTTCATTTTTGTTTATGGCGGCAAAGAACTCTAGGGCTGGCACTGTAAGCTAGTTTCCATTATCAGACAGTCTCTGGAACTTGCTATTGGCATAGCTGCTTTCTGGCAACTAGGCTTGCAATTGAAATGGGACCATAGTTATCACAATTTGCAAGGAACACGGTCAATAAGGATACTTCTAACCATGGATTTTGAACCTTTTCAAATGGATGCCACTACAATACTTCTCAAAAGCAGACTATGAAGTGTAATCAAAGTCTTGTAGGTCTAAGCAAAATAACCCAAAGCAGTATTATGTCACCGTGTGCACCCATGTCACAACCTAGCAGAAGATATCCAATACCAGGTCTCCCTTTGGCAACTTTTTTGTAGCTGCCTTGGCCTGGGTGGAATGAGACTGCAGGACTTCCGGGTGTTTCTTTTTAGCCAGTGTGTAACAAGTTAATCCACATGACTGTACCCCTGGGCATAGCCCTATTTTGTACAGTCTCTCCTTTCTTGGTCGAGTGACTCCCCACCAAGAGCTGATCTACTCAATGGTCTTGTATAAAGTCTGCGCAGAACCTCAAGACTGTTAGTGTCAATCTGATGAAGCCTCTCCTGAAGGATGTGGTGTGGCTGAAAAATGGTGGCAAAATTGATTGGCTGCCTTACTGCCAAAGGTGGCTTCACTTATGTCAGACTGCAGCATCAATCTATGAAGCAATTGATATATGAGGCTGCATGGAGTGTGCCTATAGTTTACTGATGTTAGTGGAAGTGATGGTGATAATGCTGCTTTGATTGTCAGAAGCCTTGGTTATAACCCGTGCATAGGCTTAAACGGTGTGCACATTAGGAGTGACCAAACTGGGTTAAGGTCCTGCTGCGTCATTACAAATTGTTTTAGCATGTACATGCATTAGGGCCTTTAGAAAACTGGGCATAATCAGTAATTTAAAGAGGGGTTTGGCTTGGGGAATGTCTGGATGACAAACCTCCTACCATGCCAGACTTTTATCAGCACTTGTTATAGAAGTACATCTTGGACTTTCGTCTGGCTCAAAGAATGACTTTTACCACTTGAGAAGGGGACAAGTCAAAATAATTTAACAGCTGTTTTTCAAGCTCTACACATGAAGGTGTAGGTTGCAGAGATTTGTATGTGGTACCCTCCCTTCGTGGGGTTAAAAAGGTAGTCCTCCTGTAGGGATAGCTGAATCCAGTGATAAATGCTCTGGAGCTCTGTATACTGCACTCCTTGCTCAGTTATCTGATATTAAGAAAGGGCCCGGGCTCTCCTGAATTTACTTAGAAATCAAGGCAGGGTAACCAGTGATGGGAAAGTATGCAGTAGACTTGTGTCCTTACAAACACTGTGTCTACCAATTACCTTTTTGAAGAAAACTCCAGTATGCAGAAGCTTTGACACTGTTCTTGATGGTGGTGAGCAGATGTTGCCAAAGTATGCCCCCCTGAATCGTTCATCTTGGGATGGAGACTCTGCTCACGTCTGTCAGTGGACACTTGCTCAGCGAGTCTGCTCTGGCTTTCAGGGTCTGCCCTACGTGGTTGGCTACCAGAACGTTCTGCTGGTCCCATTTCTTTTGTTGACCTAATCTCCTGGCACAGATTTCAGGAGCCCACCTCATCTTGACTGTTGAACGACTGCATTGAGGTCGTCAGGTAGGCTGTCTGGGCCAAATGGATTGCCAACAGCTCCAAAATGATTGATGTGGTGCTGGCTCTGCACTGATCTCTGCTTCTCCAGATGTCATCTACACTGCAGTAGTGGCGTGTCTGTCACAACTATGAAGTCTGGCCGGGGAAAGAACTGGCCTGCTGCTCGGCAGATTGGTGCTTGTTGGCCTAGAAGATCAAAAGCCTTGTTGTCCAGAAGTGGTCTGACAGATTGCGAAGAGCCTACTTGAGCAACTGGCCATCAAGATATGTCAGTGCAAGTTTACCTCACCACTGAGGATGAGCCACAACCACAGCAGTCCCTTTGCTCAACACCTGTGGTGCTGAGGTAAGGTCGAAGGGCAGGATGGCTAATTGAAAATGTTCTAACCACACCAGGAACAACAGGTTAAGTCTGTGGGACTGCAGGACTAGTATATGAAAATATGCATCCTGCAAGCAGAGGGATAACGTCCAGTCTCCTAGATCCAGAGTAGAGCGAGGCTGAGCCAGTGAGCGTTCTGAATTTGTCCTTTAAAAAACCATTCAAAGGCAAGAGGTGCTGTATATGCATGGCAAATGCAGCTCTGTCAGAGAAGGGCCCAATTATGTGGCAAGCTTGACTAAATTATGCAACAGGTAAAGGCAAATTTTAATATATTTCAGCGCATTTTGTGTTGGTATTAACAATTATTTTTATGGGCGAGCACAAAGTGCTCCGTCCATTCTGTAATCTCTTTGGGCTTGAAACCACGCCCATGCCACGTCAGTCACTTTCATTGGTTCGTGGGCTTGCCTTTTAAAATCTGCTTGCTTTCATTTGTGAAAGGCATGCATACGTCATGCCTTTTCTGGTGTTCAGCCTACCTACACAGCACCGGTAAAGCACCAAAAACATACGAGGCTCTATGTTTTCAGCCTGGAGTCCGGACTACTTTCTGTTTATTTTCCACGCAGCACGATCGCACTGCGTTTGTTTTTTGGGCTTTACAATGCTAATAGCTCTAACTCGAACAAATGCGAGACCCGTTGCATTGAAAATGCTTGTTTTATACACCTGTAAATACTGTCTGCAAAGGTTTTACCTCATTGGTGCCACTTTGACTCCCAAAAATAGAAATAAGTAATGGAAAGGTTCAGTCAAACTTTTGGGAATGGCTTTTCACTGCGCTGCAACGTGTTGCTATGATTTTAATACCTTGTTTTCCACTTAAGCTAGAATAGTTTTCTCTGCAGGTTACGTTGCAGATGGTGGATTATGTAGCAAATGTGTCAAATACATAATTATGCAGAAAACACTGCTGCGGCAAAATCTAATTCCAGTGACCTAAGTATATGCCCAAGACCTCATTCTATGAGATAAGAAAGTAGTGCAAATAGCACATGTTATTTCTCCTGGTGTCCAACACCTGCTTGATTATGCTTTTGCCAAGTAGCTTTTTGATTGCTTACATTAAGATAGTGGCGTAACTCTTTTGAAGTATTTCAAAGACCCTTTAGTTTGACGTGATGTATCTCCACCCAGGGTGGAAATACAGTTTTCTGCCCATTACTAGCTTGTCATGGGCCTTGGAGAACAAATTAAAACTGCTTGTGAGCAGGTTCGCCAGGGGAGGAAGAGTTGGAGGATATCTGTCACTGCTAGTGTGATCGGTCTCTGCTGTCTCCAATCCTTCTGCACTGGAAATGTTTACTACTGTATTGGCTTATGTTGATACTGCAGATAAATTAGGCCTCTGGAATAATCTATAATCTTTCTGTATTACTGGGGACAACTCTAGAGGACAGAGCCATGATGTAACTATCTTCCATTTTAAGGGCTGAGTTGTCCTTCTCTTTGAACAGTCTAGTTCAAAGGACATGTCCTTGAGGGATACTTGGACATCCCTTTAAAAACTTGTTGATTGCATCAAGGCATGCGTTCTAAGCACTACACTGGTACCAATAGCATGACTTATGCAGTTAGTAGTGTCCAGGCCTATTTACAACACATGCTTTGATGCATCCTGTAGTAAGTTGGCTCTGTATGTGCTATTTCAAAGTAAGGAATAGCATGCACAGAGTCCAAGGGTTCCCCTTAGAGGTAAAATAGTGGTAAAAATAGATAATACTAATGCTCTATTTTGTGGTAGTGTGGTCGAGCAGTAGGCTTATCCAAGGAGTAGTGTTAAGCATTTGTTGTACATACACATAGACAATAAATGAGGTACACACACTCAGAGACAAATCCAGCCAATAGGTTTTTGTATAGAAAAATATCTTTTCTTAGTTTATTTTAAGAACCACAGGTTCAAATTCTACATGTAATATCTCATCCGACAGGTATTGCAGGTAAGTACTTTAGGAACTTTAAATCATAAAAATTGCATGTATACTTTTCAAGTTATTGACAAATAGCTGTTTTAAAAGTGGACACTTAGTGCAATTTTCACAGTTCCTGGGGGAGGTAAGTTTTTGTTAATTTTACCAGGTAAGTAAGACACTTACAGGGTTCAGTTCTTGGTCCAAGGTAGCCCACCGTTGGGGGTTCAGAGCAACCCCAAAGTTACCACACCAGCAGCTCAGGGCCGGTCAGGTGCAGAGTTCAAAGTGGTGCCCAAAACGCATAGGCTAGAATGGAGAGAAGGGGGTGCCCCGGTTCCGGTCTGCTTGCAGGTAAGTACCCGCGTCTTCGGAGGGCAGACCAGGGGGGTTTTGTAGGGCACCGGGGGGGACACAAGCCCACACAGAAATTTCACCCTCAGCAGCGCGGGGGCGGCCGGGTGCAGTGTAGAAACAAGCGTCGGGTTCGCAATGTTAGTCTATGAGAGATCTCGGGATCTCTTCAGCGCTGCAGGCAGGCAAGGGGGGGGTTCCTCGGGGAAACCTCCACTTGGGCAAGGGAGAGGGACTCCTGGGGGTCACTTCTCCAGTGAAAGTCCGGTCCTTCAGGTCCTGGGGGCTGCGGGTGCAGGGTCTCTCCCAGGCGTCGGGACTTTGGATTCAAAGAGTCGCGGTCAGGGGAAGCCTCGGGATTCCCTCTGCAGGCGGCGCTGTGGGGGGCTCGGGGGGGACAGGTTTTGGTACTCACAGTATCAGAGTAGTCCTGGGGTCCCTCCTGAGGTGTTGGATCTCCACCAGCCGAGTCGGGGTCGCCGGGTGCAGTGTTGCAAGTCTCACGCTTCTTGCGGGGAGCTTGCAGGGTTCTTTCAAGGCTGCTGGAAACAAAGTTGCAGCCTTTCTTGGAGCAGGTCCGCTGTCCTCGGGAGTTTCTTGTCTTTTCGAAGCAGGGGCAGTCCTCGGAGGATGTCGAGGTCGCTGGTCCCTTTTGGAAGGCGTCGCTGGAGCAGGATCTTTGGAAGGCAGGAGACAGGCCGGTGAGTTTCTGGAGCCAAGGCAGTAGTCGTCTTCTGGTCTTCCTCTGCAGGGGTTTTCAGCTAGGCAGTCCTTCTTCTTGTAGTTGCAGGAATCTAATTTTCTAGGGTTCAGGGTAGCCCTTAAATACTAAATTTAAGGGCGTGTTTAGGTCTGGGGGGTTAGTAGCCAATGGCTACTAGCCCTGAGGGTGGGTACACCCTCTTTGTGCCTCCTCCCAAGGGGAGGGGGTCACAATCCTAACCCTATTGGGGGAATCCTCCATCTGCAAGATGGAGGATTTCTAAAAGTCAGAGTCACTTCAGCTCAGGACACCTTAGGGGCTGTCCTGACTGGCCAGTGACTCCTCCTTGTTGCTTTCTTTGTTCCCTCCAGCCTTGCCGCCAAAAGTGGGGGCCGTGGCCGGAGGGGGCGGGCAACTCCACTAAGCTGGAGTGCCCTGCTGGGCTGTGACAAAGGGGTGAGCCTTTGAGGCTCACCGCCAGGTGTCACAGCTCCTGCCTGGGGGAGGTGTTAGCATCTCCACCCAGTGCAGGCTTTGTTACTGGCCTCAGAGTGACAAAGGCACTCTCCCCATGGGGCCAGCAACATGTCTCTGGTGTGGCAGGCTGCTGGAACTAGTCAGCCTACACAGACAGTCGGTTAAGTTTCAGGGGGCACCTCTAAGGTGCCCTCTGGGGTGTATTTTGCAATAAAATGTACACTGGCATCAGTGTGCATTTATTGTGCTGAGAAGTTTGATACCAAACTTCCCTGTTTTCAGTGTAGCCACTATGGTGCTGTGGAGTTCGTGTTTGACAGACTCCCAGACCATATACTCTTATGGCTACCCTGCACTTACAATGTCTAAGGTTTTGTTTAGACACTGTAGGGGTACCATGCTCATGCACTGGTACCCTCACCTATGGTATAGTGCACCCTGCCTTAGGGCTGTAAGGCCTGCTAGAGGGGTGTCTTACCTATACTGCATAGGCAGTGAGAGGCTGGCATGGCACCCTGAGGGGAGTGCCATGTCGACTTACTCGTTTTGTCCTCACTAGCACACACAAGCTGGCAAGCAGTGTGTCTGTGCTGAGTGAGAGGTCTCCAGGGTGGCATAAGACATGCTGCAGCCCTTAGAGACCTTCCTTGGCATCAGGGCCCTTGGTACTAGAAGTACCAGTTACAAGGGACTTATCTGGATGCCAGGGTCTGCCAATTGTGGATACAAAAGTACAGGTTAGGGAAAGAACACTGGTGCTGGGGCCTGGTTAGCAGGCCTCAGCACACTTTCAATTGTAAACATAGCATCAGCAAAGGCAAAAAGTCAGGGGGCAACCATGCCAAGGAGGCATTTCCTTACACATCCTGTCTGTTTGATCCAGAGAGTTTCATGAGGTCCTCCGACAGCTGGCAAGATGTTGCTGGCCATGTCCCATAAGGTATAGGTGTTCATTTCTAGAAGGCTAATTGAAGAAAGCAATTCTTTTTAAAAGGCATTGAAACATTTCAACTCCATGTCCGTGGGGGAGAGGGTTTTCAGGCAAAAGCATGTGGATTGACCACATCTTGATGTTTGTAGCCAGGGTTTTAGGCGTTTGCTGTCTTGTTAAAAGCAAACATTGTCAAAGCCAGAAAGTCTCCCCTTTGGGACCATTTGGCTGTGCCAGTGGTCTCAGCCATGCAGCACACCATCCCTGATGCTGTGCAACATGTTTAAAAAAAAAAAAAAAAAATCTCGTTTTCATTTTGTAGTGGGCACCATGCGTGCATACACCAAATAGAAAATGTGACCACTTTTCTATCTGAGTTGGCTTGGTAAACCAAAACGTTGTAGCAAATGTTGGTGGGGGGAGCAACACAGGGAAACCACAAGGTTGGGGGCAACACTGAGGTGAGAAAGCAGGAGAGGCTGCGCAAAGCAATGTAGTGAAGGGTAAGAACAAACCTATCTCAAATTTGCAAGAGAAGAGTTGATTCCATTATTTCTTTAACCTGCCCCTTTTGGAACTCCCTCTCGTAGAAAAACTGAATGCATGGACTGTATGACAAAGGAAAGTTAGATCATTGTAAATAGAAAGAAGCTTTAAATATTCAGTGTGGCTGATGCCAAACATTCAGTACAAGAGGCAGGAATATCCTATAGGTTCTTAAGTACATGGATTTAGATATGCTTTTTTGATAAAAATGCTCCTCATTTTAATAACCTATGACCTGCAGATTCTTAATGATTATTGAAGGACCAGTGTATTGGAAAGGTGGAGATGTGGTGATTTTCTCACCAGAGATCTATTCACTATATATATATATATATATATATACACACACACACACACAGTTTTCATTTGTTAATAACTGATTTTATTTGGTACAAATAGGGATTGCGTCAAAACAAATTGCATTTATCTTAAAGCGCATGTAGCAGAGAAGGATAACTTTCAGGGCATGTGTCCTTTAAAGTTGTGGTGGCGTGCAACTCAAATAATGAAGCACACATATTCTTTTTAAATATTTTTATTTATTGCTTGGCTTACAGTATAATTATCTTGGTATACAAAAGTCTCACCCTTAATTTCATGCACTGAATTCCAAATTCTTTGCACCAAGGCCACAACTCATTAATCCAAGATTCCGTTTAAAATTCTCAATGTGCAAACCCATTAATGAAACACTTATTTCTGCAATTTGCCGCCCCTAACATATGGGGCAATACAGTGACCGTGCAAACAAAAAAAATACTAAAAGTATAACCAGGTAGCTAGCAGCCTGCTTAAGCCTGAAAGCTAACAAACTGGCTGATAGCAGTGCGAAATGTATGATTAACGTTATTAGTCCTAATACACTGACGTGGCATAATCGCATATCAAATTTTCTGACTGAATATATAAATACACAATACAACCTTTATATGTGCTAAAAAGGACAATAAAGTGACATAACAATTTCAACTTCTGACCAACAATTAATAGTGACGGCCAGGCGGGACTCGTAACCCAGCCTCCTACCCCAATATTACAGGATATATGAATAAAGTAGAGTGTCATTGCAAAACATGATACATCTTTAAACAATCCAGTTGCCCTCAGTTGAAGACAATGTCCTGAAAAAACATTGTCACCGTATTGACCGTGTGAATAAAGTGGCAGTGTGGCGCATGATACAAAAACTTTAATGAAGCCAAAAGGCCCTTGATTAATAACGGACAATGTGCTAACAGGCAGCCACCCCCACCCAATAGACTAATAGTATAAAGTGACTATGCAGACACTGATAAAATTGACTTTTTACGTTTTCAACTAAGTGAAAAATGTGACAATGCAATGGCTGCATCTAGCAATCCAGCAACCAGCTGTTAGGGAAAGTGCAAATACAATAGACATGCGTATCTAAAATATCACAAAATGTCAGTCTATACAGGGAGTGCAGAATTATTAGGCAAGTTGTATTTTTGAGGATTAATTTTATTATTGAACAACAACCATGTTCTCAATGAACCCAAAAAACTCATTAATATCAAAGCTGAATATTTTTGGAAGTAGTTTTTAGTTTGTTTTTAGTTTTAGCTATGTTAGGGGGATATCTGTGTGTGCAGGTGACTATTACTGTGCATAATTATTAGGCAACTTAACAAAAAAAAATATATACCCATTTCAATTATTTATTATTACCAGTGAAACCAATATAACATCTCAACATTCACAAATATACATTTCTGACATTCAAAAACAAAACAAAAACAAATCAGTGACCAATATAGCCACCTTTCTTTGCAAGGACACTCAAAAGCCTGCCATCCATGGATTCTGTCAGTGTTTTGATCTGTTCACCATCAACATTGCGTGCAGCAGCAACCACAGCCTCCCAGACACTGTTCAGAGAGGTGTACTGTTTTCCCTCCTTGTAAATCTCACATTTGATGATGGACCACAGGTTCTCAATGGGGTTCAGATCAGGTGAACAAGGAGGCCATGTCATTAGATTTCCTTCTTTTATACCCTTTCTTGCCAGCCACGCTGTGGAGTACTTGGACGCGTGTGATGGAGCATTGTCCTGCATGAAAATCATGTTTTTCTTGAAGGATGCAGACTTCTTCCTGTACCACTGCTTGAAGAAGGTGTCTTCCAGGAACTGGCAGTAGGACTGGGAGTTGAGCTTGACTCCATCCTCAACCCGAAAAGGCCCCACAAGCTCATCTTTGATGATACCAGCCCAAACCAGTACTCCACCTCCACCTTGCTGGCGTCTGAGTCGGACTGGAGCTCTCTGCCCTTTACCAATCCAGCCACGGGCCCATCCATCTGGCCCATCAAGACTCACTCTCATTTCATCAGTCCATAAAACCTTATAAAAATCAGTCTTGAGATATTTCTTGGCCCAGTCTTGACGTTTCAGCTTGTGTGTCTTGTTCAGTGGTGGTCGTCTTTCAGCCTTTCTTACCTTGGCCATGTCTCTGAGTATTGCACACCTTGTGCTTTTGGGCACTCCAGTGATGTTGCAGCTCTGAAATATGGCCAAACTGGTGGCAAGTGGCATCGTGGCAGCTGCACGCTTGACTTTTCTCAGTTCATGGGCAGTTATTTTGCGCCTTGGTTTTTCCACACGCTTCTTGCGACCCTGTTGACTATTTTGAATGAAACGCTTGATTGCTCGATTATCACGCTTCAGAAGCTTTGCAATTTTAAGAGTGCTGCATCCCTCTGCAAGATATCTCACTATTTTTGACTTTTCTGAGCCTGTCAAGTCCTTCTTTTGACCCATTTTGCCAAAGGAAAGGAAGTTGCCTAATAATTATGCACACCTGATATAGGGTGTTGATGTCATTAGACCACACCCCTTCTCATTACAGAGATGCACATCACCTAATATGCTTAATTGGTAGTAGGCTTTCGAGCCTATACAGCTTGGAGTAAGACAACATGCATAAAGAGGATGATGTGGTCAAAATACTCATTTGCCTAATAATTCTGCACTCCCTGTACAAGGAATCTATATCGGTTCAATCACTTCATCTTTCACATCTTCCCCAGAAAATGGCTCTCATTCTCTTTTATAACCATGTAAATTATTACAGCGAGTGAAATACCACTTTTCTCTTAAACTAAATTTCCTCAGTTTCTTTAACCATTCCTGGAATGTAGGTTTCAATGGGGACTTTCAGTGATAATAGAGCGAGCCACCTGAATAGCAATATAGATAAACTGGGCGCCCTGTTCCTTGACCTATAAAGGAATAGGAAGGCCAAACAAAATTGTCCTGGTTGCGAGTTTGACCTCCTAGCCCAACTTGATTGACCTGTACTTACAAATCCGCAGTCAAAACCTAGAGATGGCTTTAGAGGTCATAAACATATGCCCCCCAATCTCCCACTCCTTTGCATCTTCTACACTTTCTTGTGGCTCTTCAGAACGTTCTATTGAGCCTTTCTGGAGTATAATAGAGCATCCAGGGATTAAAAAAAGTTATCCTCTGAAAATTAGCCCCCCGCAACAGTGTGAATTTGTAGTCAAAGCACTTTGACCAGCTGTGTGCATCGGTCTCCATCTGTGTACATTACCGCCGTTTAATCCAGATTTTAAAGGGGGTGGTGCCCCAAAGGACTTGTCAGGACGAAGCTCCTTATACCAGAAACTCAGGGAATCATTCACATTCTTCGGCCAGAAAACCTTCCCAGCCTGCCAAGCGATAGTTGTCACCTAATGGGAGACAATTGAGGACAGAGACTATCTGTTTATAGCTGAGGCCAATAAATCCCCAATCTTATAAATATGAAACTGCCCATTTCATTATGACTGCTGGCTGAAAACAAAGAAAAAGATGGAAGCAGCAAGTCAAAGGGGTAGCGACATGAATCATTAGGTATCTTCAATTTATAACACGTTTTGCTTCATGGCCCTAAAATCAGCAATGTCTTATACCTGACTTTCTTTGGCACCTTGGGATTGTAGATAACAATTGCCAAGCTCTTTTAGCAATCTAAAATATAAATCACCAAACTGAGATCCCTGCTTGGAGAACCCACGCAGCACTAAGGCAATGGACGCAAAGTAATACATTCGGAGACTGGGAAGAGCTCAGCCTGCCTTTCTTAAGCAGTTAGTGTTTTCAAGCTAACCTGAGGGTATTTATTGCCCATATAAATTAAGAGAAACTACTCTCCAACTTACGAAAGAAGCCTTCCATTAACTTGCAGGGAACATGTATTAAAGGAAATAATGAAATTGGGAAAACTCATCTTTGAGTGATATCTGCCCAATCATAGAGATGGAGACAAAAGTAAAACAATAACTGTTCAAAACAGTATCTGAATAAAAAAGAATCCCCAGATATCTTTTAGGGTGCAAGTTAGTTTTGCCTAACATCCAGTGGTAAGAACTCAGAGGTACTGAATGACGACTGGTTTTGATGCATTGATTTTATAATCCCTCTGGATTGCTTGCAGGGCTGTCACTGTGTTCAATCTATCTGGACGTAAATATAAGGCCACATCCTCTGCACATAATTTTAATTTTGCTGATCATGTTTACCCCAGGTAAAGGGAAATGGATACCACTGTTATCATATATATAAACAGGGGTTTGGAATTTAATAAAATGTCTCCTTGTCTGAGAAAGCTTGCTAATTCACTCTACTTGTCCTGTTTAAAAAAAAAAAAAAAAAAAAAAAATCTACTTGTCCCTTTGGTGCCATGTAGTGCGTGATAAATTATGGCAGCAATCTCATTATTTAAGAGCTCTGATAATAGCCTCTCTGATTATGCCAGAGCCACTACTATAGTAGGGCTTAAATACTTGCAATTTCAACACCTTCTGTAGCAATTTCCTTATTTTGCCACCTTTCTGCAGATCTACATACTGGGGCTGGAAGAAGCAGTAAGCAATAGTTCCAGGGCTGGAATGCCTTTGAGTCTGCAAATCTACAAACTTGCATGTTTTAAGGATTCTCACCAGTTCTTCTCTAATCTTTTCCCATAATGAGAAAGATTAGAAATGTACTGTCAATGGTGGAAGGAGATGTTCTTCAAGGGTTGAGAAAAAAGCGATTGAAGGGAAAGTGAACTTGTAAACGTTCAGTTTTTCACATGAGCAAATCTACACACACGTTTGCTTGTGCTAAAATACAGTTCACAAATATTTTCTAGGAGTAAGATTTCCTGGTCTACTACTTTTAAGTTCTTGTGAATTCATGAAAGCCACTAACTCAAAGACATGTACCATGAGTGCACTTTTGTGACCTTAATTCGGTCTGGCCTTAAAGACGTTTTGTTTTTTTATAAACTTCAATTTCTCTATCAGCTGACTTTACTGTGAGTAATCCCATTGTGCTCTTCCATAAGGAGCATATTGGCACACAGCGCCAGTAACTACTGTGGCAATCAGTGGCGTAACAAAACTGGATGAGGCCCTCCTGCAAAGAACATGGAGGTCCTCCACCCCACTCCAGACTCACTCAGAGCAGTTGTTGTGCTGAGAGGGCCCCCTGGAGTCGGGCTGCGTGGCCTTTGTGACACCCCTGGTGGTAATGTGTACCTTTTGAGACCAAAAACCTTTTGCCAGTGTTTGTTACAATTACAATAGCGAGGGCCAGACAAGTTCCACAGCACTAAAGTGTTACAAAAGCAATGTCAAAACAGACACATTGAAACCAAAAGACTAAAGAAATGTTGAATCGGTTGTCTTTGCTAGTGCTTGTTTATTTTCATACTTCCTATAGTCTTATTGAAAATGGTTACACCGATTTCTTCCCTTCCCCCAATTAGGAATATTTTTTAGAACTACTAGCATGCATCAACACACTTTACTAAATGACTTGCCAAAGAAATAGCACCTAACAATTTCATAGTAGCAACTTTTTTTCCTATTTGCGTTTGTTTTCCTTAAATTTTATTTTGAAAGCAAAGAATCAATCTTGCTTACAAGCTTCAGCAAACATTTGCATCTAATCCGAGAACATTCTGGGAGCATTAAACTTAGCCTCATATTAAACTTCTCAAATGTGTGTACACTTATTTACTGGTACCACTGTCAGTAGTGTAGTGTGACTTTAAAGCATTTATTTAATAATGAAGGCATTTAACCCCTTTGCTGCCAGGCCTTTTCCCACTCAGGTGCCAGGAGCAGTTTGCGCTTAGGCCCTCTTAACTTAGTCCACATAAGCTACCCACGCAAAATTGGAGTCCTTTTTTCCCAACATTCTAGGGACTCTAGTGGTACCCAGAGTTTGTGGGTTCTCCTGAAGGAGACCAAGAAATTTGCCAAAATCCAGCAAAAATTGTTTAAATAAAAAATGGAGGGGAAAAAAGGGCTGCAGAAAAGGGCTTGTGGTTTTTTCCCCCTGAAAATGGCATCAACAAAGGGTTTGCGGTGCTAAACTCACCAGCTTTCAGGAACAGGCAGACTTGAACCCGAAAACCCAATTTCTCAACCCAATTTTGGAATTTTACTGGGACATACCCATTTTTTTTTTTTTTTTTTTTTGCTTTCAGCCTCCTTCCAGTTAGTGACAGAAATGGGTGTCAAACCAATGCGGGATCCCAGAAAGCTAAACATTTCTGAAAAGTAAACAAAATTCTGAATTCAGCAAGGAGTAGGTAATTTGTGTAGATCATACAAGGTTTTCCTACAGAAAATAACAGCTGAAAAAAAACAAAAAACTGAAACAGAGGTGAAAAAAACCAGCCATTTTTCTCCACGTTTTACTCGTACCTTTTTCCTGCGATGTCAATTTTCGAAAGCAATATACCGTTATGTTTCCTGGACTCTTCTGGTTGCGAGGATATATAGGACTTGTAGGTTAATCAAGGACCCAGGTACCCAATGCCAATAAATGAGCTGCACCTTGCAATGGGTTTTCATTCTATACTGGGTATTACAGCAACTCATTTGGTGAAATATAAAGGGTGAAAAATAGGTATCAAGAAAACCTTTGTATTTCCAAAATGGGCACAAGATAAGGTGTTGAGAACCAGTGGTTATTTGCACATCTCTGAATTCTGGGGTGCCCATATTAGCATGTGAATAGTGCATTTCTCAAATAGACGTATTTATTACACACTGTCTTACATTTGGAAGGAAAAAATGTAGAGTGAGACAAGGGGCAACTACACTTGTTTTGCTATTCTATGTTTCCCCGAGTCTCCTGATAAAAATGGTGCCTCACTTGCGTGGGTAGGCCTAATGCTCACGACAGGAAACAACACATCACATTTTCAGATTGAAATCTGACGTGTTTTTTGCAAAGTGCCTAGCTGTAGATTTTGGCCTCTTGCTCAGCCGGCACCTAGGGAATCCTACCAAACCTGCACATTTTTGAAAAATAGACACAAGGGAATCCAAGATGGGGTGACTTGTGGGGCTCTCACCA
Source organism: Pleurodeles waltl (assembly GCF_031143425.1). Lineage (NCBI taxonomy): Eukaryota > Metazoa > Chordata > Amphibia > Caudata > Salamandridae > Pleurodeles > Pleurodeles waltl. The sequence goes on along the minus strand of NC_090443.1, from coordinate 970,176,909 downwards.
GGTTCTGTTACCCAGAATCCTTTGCGAACCTCAGTTTGACCAAAAAGCTCTTCCTCACATTTCAGTGACAAAGTTCTGGAATCTGAGAGGAGCCACAAATTCCCTTACACCCAGTGTTCCCCCAAGTCTCCCAATAAAAATGGTACCTCACTTGTGTGGGTAGGCCCAGTGCCCGCGAAAAATGCTCCAAAACACTATGTGGACACATCAAAATTATCAAATACTAAACTTCCTGTTTTTGCAAAAGGGGGTGGGGGGGGGGAAGAGACCTGTTTTTGTTCCTGAGCTCAGCAGCCAGGGAAACCTACCAAACGTTTCTGAAAACTAGACACCCGAGGGAATCCAGGGAGATGTGACTCGCGTGGATCCCCCAACGTTTTCTTACCCAGAATCCTCAGCAAATCTCAAATTTAGCTAAAAAATATCACATTTTTCCCATGTCTGTGTGGGATCACTGAACCGGGCCAAATTTCCTACCACCCAACGTTCCCCTCTGTCTCCTGGTAAAAATTATACCTCACTTGTGTAGATGGGCCAAGTTCCTGTGACAGGGAAGAGACAAAAACATGTCGATATTGAGGGGGAACCAAAGCAGGTCCAAAAAGGCAGCTTGGAAAAAAAAAAAAATCATTTTTAGGCTAACAAGTGGGGCAGAATTTTTATCAGTACAGATGAGACAATGCTGGGTGGTAGGAATTTTGTGGATTCCTGTAGATCCCAGAAGGTTCCATCACACAAATGGGAGAAAAATTTGATTTCCAGCAAAGTTGGAGGTTTGCAGGGCATTGTGGGTAAGAAAATGGTGTGGGGTGCATGTGAAGCACACCACCCTGGACTCACCCAGATGTTTAGTTTTCATATGTCTAGGTCTTGTGGATTTTTCTACACAGCAGTGTCCCGAAGTCCAAAAAGTGCAGCCCTCACCATTCCAAGTGGGATGATTTTGAGTTAGCCAAGCTCTCATGGCCCAGATGTGAAACCAAAACCCCAAATATTCAAATGTCCTCTTACTTGCCGTGGGATAAGATGTTTGTGTGTGGGGGAGAGCTGAAAGTCTGTTACCCCCTTCATTTGGGGTTGGGGCATAACCATGCCTATACTGGTTGGTAGCCAGCACCACACTTTTTTTTTTTTTTAAATTCCTTGGCATCTAACAGACTTTCTGCCCCCGTGGTTTCGATCGGGGGTAATTGCCCCATCTGCCCCCTCGGGAGGGGGGGTGGATAGCCTTTTGGGGGAGGGGGACATGGTGGAGCGCTAATGCTTCCTCTGAGGGCCGGTCCCAGGAGGTAATGGTTACGTCTTTGTCGCTGCAGCCACGGTCATAACCATTACGTCCTTGGTGGTAAAGGGGTTAATTAGTGAACCATAAATACAAGTTCGAACAGCATTAACATATGGGCACACATCACCTCACCTGCAGACAGTACCCTTCTCTGTAAACTGGCAGCCAAAGGTTTGGTGCTGCAGGGGATTGGGCCTTCTTGTCCCAAGGACATAATAAAAATGGAAACTTGTTGCCCTTGACCATCTGGGCGATGGGAATTCCACATCCCTGTATTAAGCCAGGGGTTCTATAAATAAAACAACTAGTTGGATAAAGTGGGCTGTCCTGACGAGTCTTGTGACTTGGGAACACTGTCACCACATTTGAACTACTTATTATTTGGACCGACTTACCTTAATATAATCTGGCTATTGAATCTGAAAACTGGGACCGTAAATTACATTTCTCCAAGAATTTGAACAGAAAGTCCCAGCTTGTGAGATCAAAAGTTTTTTCTGTCAGCAACAAAATTACAGCTGTGGGGATATCTGTGATAACCAAATCAATACATTTCGACAAATAATAAGTATTGATTCTCAAACTACAGCCTTTTATAAAACCACACTGATCAGGGTGAATCGTTGACCTCATCACATTAATGATTAAATACACTTTTGAAAAAGCGGAAATCAGTGTCGGAGTGTGATGGGCCTATAGGAAAATGTGGCTATTTCACCTTGCCCTTTCCTTAAACTTTACTAAAACTCTTTTCTTAAATGAGGGTGGCATAGCACCCCTCATTAGCATCGAATTGAATAAGCTAGAAAGAGAAGCAGCTAATTAAGTGCAGAGGTGCTTGTAAAACTCTATCCTGAAACCATCTTCCCCTAGGGCTTTGGAACCAGAAAGCTCCCTTATAGCACCTATAACCTTGGTGGGGATGATTGGTCGTATCAGCAGAGCCGCAGCCTCACTCCTTACCCGAATGGGAGGCTTTAATCCCATCTGGGGTGCATATCTCACTCAGCCTGACCTTTTGAGGTATCCGAGCTCAGGGATGCAGGGTGCCCAACATCAATATACTGCTGGGTATACCGGACTTATTTTTTTTTTATGGGAAAACTCAGAATCTTGATTACCAGTGGTTGATAAAGTGGTAATTAATTTACCCAAATCTGCAGAACCTGGCATGCTCTTACTAGCATTGCCAGAGATAGCTCCTGTCTTCCTTTCCTTATCCTTTGAGCGTGTCAACTCTGCTTTAGTCAGCACCCCCACCCTTGGGGGAACCTGCTATTGGCAACCTTCCTTCTAGTAGCACACTTTGATATTGTCCCTGAATTGGGCTAAGGGCCCAGCTACTGTTGGGACCTAATATCTTTGAGTCAGGAGAGTTTTGAACCTGTGCAGTAGAGTGCCTAATGTAGACTCGAAGTCTGCAATCCCAGATTCAGGCCTACTTTTTAATTGAGAGTGCGGTTGGTCCCCTACACCCACCTTGAGGTCACTGAGTTGGTTCAGTCCTGTGACTTTGAAACCACACAAACGTGTTTCCCTTCACCCAGTGTGAAGTACAAGAGTTCCCCATGGGGATAACGGACACACACAAATTACTGCTTACTTGCGTCCCTGAATGGCAAACAAATATAGGGGTTCTTTGGACGAAGCACTCCGATCACTACCATGCTGGTGAGGAAACTGATGGAAAACTGGCCAACCCAGCCTCCGACTCTATTAAAAGTTATAGAACACAGTGACTTCACTGTCCATCTTGTTGAACCCAGCAGCTCGCCTTTTCAGAGCACAGTAAGATGGAAGGCCTTTCTCTACACTGGAACTGGCCATCTTTTCACATTGCCATGCTCCTCAGGTCGAGACATCTTGCCTTTCCACTGCATACAGCAGCGAGATCGCTGCCACATCTGCAGCCACGCCTCGTAGTTGGATAGGTGCCGGGCGAGGCAGCGAGTGTCCTGTGACATGTTACGGGACAGTCAACATGCCATTAGATGAAGCACACATTTCTTGAATATGAATTGCTTTGAAACAGTTCGTAGCTTGTGTATAAAATTGGGACTAATTGTCATAGAATGCAACAGGAAAACTGGGAGTATAGAGGATCTACAGAATCATGGACCGGAGAAAGTTGAGAGCTCTTTATACAGAATATGTAGTTAGTAGAAAGAAATACATGAAGTTGTACTGGGAGCAAGAGGTTACTGGCTGCAACAAACATTAATCTGTAACTTTGTCCCTGAATGTAACTTTTTTTTTTTTTTCCTTTTTTTGCTGTTAAAAAGTTTCTTCACCCTTCAACTTTTTCACTCAATCTTTAGGTTGATTAATAAATTCACTTCCATCCCTATCTCCCTTCTAATCCTGGTAGCTTGCTGTGGTGTCTGCTTCCATTATGATCATGCCTTTATTAGAAATAGAAAAGAATTGGCTATTTAGAATCTTCCAAATGCTGTTTAAGTTTGACTTACTTGAATGTGCAGAAGCAGTAACTTCTGTAACAAACATTTTTAGCTGTGTTACTGCCACAATAATAAAACATAATTGTCTCTCTAAACTCTTTACTGATATGCCTTCCAAGAATCCTTGAACGTCTTTAAAACAGTTCACAGAGGTGCATTTTAAGACTTACTGTCAAGATGCTGTCCCACCCAGAGATGTGTGATGAATCTTAACAATTAAAGGCATACCATCAGTTACTTTAGTTTTGTTTCTTTTATAGGCATTCTGCAAAACCTTTGGTGTCTATGCATCCAGCGTAGAAAGAAAGTGAAATATTACCTTGGGGATTTAGTCAATAGCAGCACTCCCCCTTAATTTATATACAATTTAATTCAGTAACTATCTCTACCAGTAATTATCATCCTGTTCGTATGTAATTCTGTTAAATAAAATAAACTTAATCCAACCCTAATGTTAGCTGCAACACTTCATTACAAATGCTAAACTAAAAAAAAAATCATGCAAACTGTTTAATGTATGATTAGTCTTAATTTAACCTATGTACTAACTACACCTTAGTCTTAAATTGTTTTTCAATTAAATATCGTGACCCAGTGCAAACTGATCTTCCAGTTAAACATTAATCTGAGAGTTAATAGAAATTAAATAATCTTGTAGGTAAGATTAAACAAACTCCTAGCTGTTGCCTTACCTTCTTTAATGGAGTGATAATACCAGTGTACCTCCGATGATCTGACTATCTTAAGTATTGGATTGAAGGTGGACCAGTTTAACTGTCCAAGGATAAATGGTTTAGTTAGTATTACTGGCATTCAAACTCTTGTCCAGTAACTGGCCATCCTTGCACTTTTCACTGGCAGTTTAGAGCGAGGTTGGATCATTGGAGGGATTGGTGAGATTTAAGCTTTCATTTGGTTAAATAATGGGCCTGCTTTATATGTTTTGGTAGTAACCACTCGAACTTGTTTATCCTGGTAGGTTATTTTAGGGATGTGCACATCCTCTCTGCACATGTTCCTGAGGATTGAAACTCTCCTTACTGTGGCATGGTAATCGCCCCTAAATTCTTATTGGACAGAAGAGCAGTAAGTTCTCCTTGTGGATAGTAGCTCAGGTAGGCTTCTATTGCTAAAGGGGATACTTTCCTGAATTTCATTCAGGCTTCTATAAACTTAAATTATTCCATCTCTAAAACGTGTTTAAAGTTCATTCCACTTGGCTTTTGCAGCCTTTACCCATACCTACAGAGTCCACAAATAGGTTAAAGCATGCTTTCTCCACGTATTAGTTTGCTTGATTTATCCACTAATAGTGCTCTTGGTTCTCAAACCTATCCTCAGTAACATGTTTACTTGAATTCTGACACATAATTTGCTCCCCACTTCTGCTTGGTAATCAATCTCACCTGTTTGAAATAGGAATCTGACTGATGCTAGATTGATATATTTTATTTGAACTTGTCGCACAACTGCGTTTCGGGTCTTAATCTAACCAGGAATCTCAGTTCATCACTTGACAATGAAACAGCTACAGGATACTTAGTCATAAAAAGAAACACAGATGTGGTTGTGCTGCCTGTGAATGGTGCTGACCTTGTCGATGGAAGCTTTTTTTTTCTTCTATATTTGAACAGGAAGGAGGTTTAAGTTTATAGTACATGATGCTGAAAAGCTTAAGGACCAAACTAACGTAGTAAGTTCGCATACTGAGTTTTCCCTGTTAAATGTAAACAAGCAGTATATTTCAAAAGTAATTAAGGCCAAGACGTAGGGCTAATGTCAATGGGTTTTTGACCAATGAACTCAGTTGACTACATTTTTATATTTTGGGTTTACAATTACGTGACTGAGTCTGCCTTATGTGAGATTAGGCTCTCTACTAAGCCAAGCTTCTCTGTGTGGCAATCTGTTCAGTCTTAACTTTCTGCTTAGGTAGGACTTGTATAGCAAAGTAGTACCTGCTTTCTTGTACTCTAGCAGTACAGTATTTCATTTCAGATGTTGATGAGACCTTTTGGTCTCATGCAGTTACTTTGATTAGGAATCATTTGGATTAAGGAGTGTGGACTGATCAAGAGTGCAGATTAAACGCCCTGAAGGTTTTTGTGGTAAAGCCTAGTTTTCTGAAATATCTTGTACAGTGTTGTAGAGACACTGCATTGTTGCAGTGGTTGTGACAAATTCGACATTGTTAGTAGTGGCAGAGAAAGCATTTCTGAGCTATGGGGAAAGCTGAATGTAGTCTCAATTTCAGATTGAAATTAGTGCACAAAGTACCTGGATTCAAATTAGGTAATTTAAAGTACTTTAGTGATGAGACTAGTGAATTGGCACATTTGTTATGTAGATTTGTAGAACACACTATCATTAGAATGATATTCTGATGCTGGGCAGGTGAGTATAGTCAAACCTATGGCATAGTGAGGACTACTAAAAAATCCAGGTCTTTAGCATCTTGAGGATTTCAGGAAGTGAGGTGGGGGCTCTTATGTGTAACAGCAGGTCGTTCCATGCTTTAGGAGCTATTTGGGATAAGGCTTGACCACTGTTTTTCTTATACGGGAGTATGTACAGTTAAGTGTCCAGACACGCTGAGATGTCCAGCAGGTTTGTGAAAGCAAATGCACTTGTTTGGGAATGCTGGACCAGTGTTGTGAGATGCCTTGAAAATGTGAACGGGTAGTTTCAATTATGCTTGTTTGTGGAGCTCCTTCAGGTATGGTGAGTGTGCGAGGTGGGAGGTTTTTTGTTTTTGTTTTTCATTTTATTTATCCTGGCATAGAGGATGTTCCTGTAGTCCAACTTGCTTGTAACAAGAACATGCATGCTAGCTTTATGGGTGCTGACTGGGAACCATTTGTAAATCTTCCTCTGCATCTTCAGGGCATGGAAGCATGAGATAGTGATGACATTGACTTGGTCATGTTGAGTTTGCTGTCAGTGATCCTAATGTTCTTGGCAGGGTGGGTGTTGGCGCTAGCTGTGTTGGCCACCAGGTGAAGTCCCACTGTGATGTGCTCTTACCAAAGTTCACAATTTCACGGTTGTCGCTGCTCCAATTTAAACAGTTGGTCTACATCCAGTGGGTGATTTTAATCATGGAGGCATTGAACTTGATCAGAGTACCGGGCGTCTCCTCTTTGAGGTAGAGAATGAGTTGCATGACATAGGAGACAACTTTGATATTGTGAGAGTGGATGATGCTGGCTAGAGTGATAATGTATGTGCTGGTGAGGGTCAGGTTTGGGAAGGATTCTTGCAGAACTCTTCAGAGGATGAAGGTGTATGATGCCATGCTGACTAGGTCCTTCCAGTCAGTAAGAGGCAGATCCATTGGAGTTTGTCCATGGATTCTGATGTCACGTAGACGTAGGATGGGATAGGTGACTTTCAAATACTGCAGAGAAGTTCAGGTGTATGAGTACTGTCCTGTCTCCTCGGTCAGTCAACCAGATAGAATCTGTGGAAGCAGTGAGGGCAGTTTCCATGCTGTGGTCTGGTCTGATACCAGACTAAGTGATTGTTGAGGTGTTTGGTGAGGAGTCTAATGATTTTCTAGAATGATAGCAGATTGACCTGTAGTTGGCGTGCATTGAAGAGTCTGCAGAGGGTTTCTTTAGCAATGAGAGGACAGTGGCAAGATTCCAATATTTTGGAAGGTTGCAGAAGAGGTGATGGCAGTAAGTGTGGGTGTGAGCATTGTGCTGATGAGTTACAGTCCTCTGGGGGTAGGTGTGGTGGGGGCAGCAATCCTATGGGATCCCTTAGTAGATGGACTTCATGAGTCCAGGCCCAGGATCTTATAATCAGCGTGTAGAATAAAGATTGGCCTTTATGAAGAGAGATGGCTAGGGTCTGTCTGGCTTGGGGAGAGACACCAGTAGGGATGAAGAAAGTTTTCCCATCTGAAAGGCTTTGTTGTAAATCGCCTCCAGTTATAATGCTAGGCTCTTGGCAAAGGTGCTACAATAGTATTTGATTAGGAACCAGTCCAGGGGTTTTGTTTCTGGTCAGGTCTCGGATGGCTTGTTTGATTTCTGTGGCTGTGATATAGGCATCCGTGCTGGCCTTGGTGGGAGCAGGGACATGAAGTGTAAGTCCTGCCAAAAAAATGCCTGCGGCATCAATGTCTGGAGGTTTGGTGTGCCTTGCAAATAAAAGAATAGTAGGCGTAAAATGCATTTGGGATATCGTGCAGAGCATGTAGGGTGCCCCCTGTGGGACAACCTTTTTCTAGGGTCAGGCCTGCACGGGTATTGTGCCGAGCCAGCCACACCAGGAGTTGGCCATATTTGTCACCCTTCTGGCATGTTCTCACCATGTAGGTATTTATGTGGAAGTTGCACATCTGCTCCAGGAGGGAGGCTAATTGGGTTCTGGCCTAGATCAGCTCCGGGCCTTTAGAGGGGTTGTGACTTTAAAGACATCCCTTTACAGTGCCCTGGTGGATGTTGTAGTCTGGTTTGTTGCAAAATATTAATGCTTTTTCTGAGATCTGCAAAACGCCATATCCACCAGGTGTTCCTGAGAGATGCCAGATAGCCACCGGAGGGAGCGGGGCATTCCACCACATCTACTACATGTGCAGTTTACTCAGAAGCTATGCGCCCCAGGTAGTCCGCATGTCCGACAAGTAGAGATAAACGTTCAGGTCATGTGGCATTGAATATGATGCGTAAATGTGGGTGTGAGGACACAAAGTCCTCTAGGTATCTGGAGTGCCCATTGGAGTACCCACCTTGGAAAATGTTCGAACTGTGGGGGGGTGGGGGAGCAAGAGAACAGGAGATGGGAACTGTCCAGTTGCATGTCTATACGCTGGTGTAGTCCCCGCCTACCACCCACGTGTGGCTCTTAAGTGCCTGTGTCTCCGAAAGCTCAGTCCAGAACACTGCCGGATCGGTATTTGGGGCATAAATGCTGCCTGAGTATGAAACAGCCATCAAGGCTGCCAGCACATATTGACTCTCCTTATCTAGAATTGTCTAGCACCTGACAGTGGAAGGGGACACCAGGCTGAGTAGATAGTGGTCAGTATGGTCCCACGCCATTTCGTATGCAAGTGATGTAGTTTTGTGGCCATTGTGAGTTTCCTGATGAAACATGATTAGCACATTTTGCTCGTTGAGGTCGGAGAAGATAGAATATTGCTTCCTGGCTGTGTGTACCACCTACCTTCAGGGTAAGGAATGGTGTTCTAGCGGAGAAGGCCATTGTAGGTGCAATGAAGCTTGTGCAGTTAGTGTAGCAGATGTACACTTGTGTGTACTTTCAAAGGAGAAAGTGTGGCTGCCTGCCCCTGGGGGTTTGTGTGTTGGGCACCCACCAGGTTAAGTGGCCTGGGCATAAATAATAGAACCGGGAGGTTCAGAAGAAGGGGCAATCACAAATGGTGCCTGCTGCAAACTGCAGCACGCCCAAACTGACTGGATTGTCCAACCATTTATAAAACGTGGGGCAGTGGCTCGGCAGTAGTAATGTGCAGGACAGTGGTATAGCCCAGTACCTCTATGGTATAGTTATGCGGTACCCGTCATAGGTGCAGAAGGATGGTTTGGTCACTCTGCCCTTGCCCGAGTGTGACCAAGTGTGTCACGGCCACATCCCCAGTATTGGAGGAGGGTAGCTGCAGTGGCAGGATTCAGTGATTTGGATGTAGAGGTGGGGGAAACATACCCTCAGGGGTTGGTGGGGGAGGGGGTGTGTGTGTGTGTGTGTGTGTGTGTGTGTGGGGGGGGGGGGGTAAATGGGGGGGGGGGTAAGGATGCTGTGTTTTGGGCTATAGGAGGCCCCCTGTGGGGTTATCAGTGGAGGGTGTCCGAGCTGTCTCGAGTATTTCTGATGGAGGAGTCATCTGAGAAGATATTCAGCACCTCGAGTCTTCACGAAGGTGAGGTCGGTGGTTGCGGCAGAGCTCAGAAGGAAGGGGATAGCAGTATTCCCTTAATTGGACGACTGGTTGATCAAAGCCAAGTCGCCGGAGCTTGTCGCATCATCTGCAGTCAACGACTCAGTTGTTCGACCTGGGTTTTTCGGTGAACGAGCCCAAATCTCACCTGGAGCCCTCTCAGCGCCTCCTGTTCATAGGGGCAGTACTGGATACAACATTGAGTCGAGCCTTTCCTCCGCCTCAGCGGATTCAAGATATTCAGGAATTGGTTCCAATGTTTCGAAATGGAGCGGTAGTTCCAGTCCTCAAGGTCCTTCGTCTGCTCGGTCTGTTTGCCTCCTGCATTCTGTTGGTCACGCATGCTCGCTGGCACATGAGGGCTCTTCAGTGGTGCCTCCGAAGGCAGTGGTCTCAACACAAAGGAGATCTAGAAGGTGCTGTCAAGATCTCCAGAGATGCTGCTGTGGACTTGAAGTGGTGGATTGCGAGCAACAATCTTTCACCAGGAAAGCCGTTCGCGCAGTCGCCACCAGTGGCCACGGTCATAACGGATGCTTCCACTCTAGGGTGGGGAGCTCATCTGGGGGATCTGGAGATCAAAGGCCTTTGGTCTCCAGAGGAGCAGATGTTTCATATCAATCTGTTGGAGTTACGGGCTGTACGTCTGGCTCTCAAGGCCTTCCTCCCTTCCCTTCGTGGTCAGTCGGTACAGGTCCTGACGTACAATACTACCACAATGTGGTACATAAACAAACAGGGAGGAGTAGGGTCGTACCTTCTCTGCAGAGAAGCTCTTCGACTATGGTCCTGGGCAAAGGACCATCAGATTTGCTTGGTAGCAAATCATCTGGCCGGGGTCTTGAATGTACGTGCGGACGGTCTCAGTCGCCAAATTCTCGGCAGACCACGAGTGGCGTCTCCATCCAGATCAAGCCCGTTTGATCTTCCAAAGGTGGGGGTTTCCTCGGGTAGATCTGTTTGCCACTCTGGAGAACGCGCATTGTCCGTTATTCTGCAGCCTCCAGTATCCGATGCAGGGAGTGTTGGGGGACGCGTTTCAAATAACCTGGTGCGGCAGTTGCTTTACGCGTTTCCTCCCATACCCTTGATTCCTCGAGTATTGAGGAAGATTCGCCAAGACCGGGCGCTAGTCATCTTAATAGCTCCGGATTGGCCAAGGAGGGTGTGGTACTCCGACCTTCTCCAACTCTCAATGTGCCCTCCGCTCCGTCTCCCTTTCAGGGCAGACCTCCTCTCGCAGTCGCAGGGGCAGGTTTTACACCCCAACCTCCAGAGTCTGCACCTACATGCCTGGAGATTGAACGGGGCAACCTGAGTTCCTTCTCTCTCCCGCCTAATGTAGTGGATGTTATATTAGCGGCCAGGCGACACTCCACTAAATCTATCTACGCTAATAGGTGGTCTAAATTTGTTGCGTGGTGTGGAGAGAGGCAGATTGATCCCTTAGATGCTCATCTATCGGACGTTTTGTCTTTTGCTCTGTCTCTAGCGCAGAAAGGTTGTGCAGTGGCTACCATTAAGGGTTATTTGTCGGCCTTGTCAGCCTTCATTTGTCTTCCAGACCAACCATTGTTATTTAAATCCCCTATTGTTATCAGATTCTTGAAAGGTCTTCTAAATAAATATCCTCCAAAACCATTCGTTATGCCGCAATGGGTTTTGTCCTTGGTCCCGACTTTACTTATGGGGGTCCCCTTTTGAGCCTATGCATTCTTTTGCCCCTTAAGGTATTTGGTTATAAAAACAGTTTTCCTGGTAGCTATAACATCTGCAAGGAGAGTGAGTGAGTTGCAGGCCTTATCGGTAAAGCCCCCTTATACAACTTTTTATGGGGATAAGGTGGTGTTGAGGACCAAGGCTGCTTTCCTCCCGAAGGTTGTTTCACCCTTCCATTTGGCTCAGACAATTACTTTGTCCACGTTCTATCCTCCGCCTCATCCTTCTAAAGAGGAAGAAAGACTGCACCGTCTGGACCCAAAGAGGGCATTGAGCTTCTTTATTGATAGAACAAAGGATTTCAGGCTGGAGGATCAGCTGTTCATCGGGTACGTGGGCAAGAGGAGAGGAAAGGCAGTCCACAAGAGAACACTCTCCAGGTGGGTGGTTCTTTGCATTAAAATCTGTTACTCTTTGGCAAAGAAGGACCCTCCTGAGGGCATTAGAGCTCATTCCACCAGAGCTAAGTCGGCCACTTCGGCCTTGGCCAGAGGTGTTCCTGTGGTTGACATCTGCAAGGCCGCAACTTGGTCGTCCCTTCACACTTTTGCGAAACATTACTGTTTGGACTCTGAGGTCAGAAGGGACGGCCATTTTGCACGGTCAGTGCTGCAGGATTTCTTGGTTTGACCATTTAGGCACCCGCCACCGGGCGTGGTACTGCTTTGGGACTCTATTCATTAGGTGAGGAATCCACAGGTAGTTGTATCCATCAGAAGAACGAGTTACTTACCTTCGGTAACGACTTTTCTGGTGGATACATTAGCTACCTGTGGATTCCTCAGTCCCACCCGCTTCCCCGTTGTCTTTCTGGTCTTACCAAGTAATCCTTGAGTGCGCTCCTCTTGGTCTTCAAGGTTGCAATAGATGTTGTATATATGGATACTTGTGTATATTTATCTGTGTGTATATATATGTATATGTATATGTGTATGTATATATATATATATATATATATATATATGTGTATATATATATATATACTTTGTGTACATACATGATTTGCATATATTTGTTCGTTATATTAAATTTACAGCTATTCATTGCAATATTGTGTATTTTAGAAGGTTATGGGATGTTGCCTTGCTCTTTCATTGCATTGGGTGGTGGTTCTCATGCACGTAAAAAATGTTGGTACTGACGTCGGCACGTCGGCGAGGACCTCTTATTGCCTGTATGACGTCAGACGGCGTCGCGTGGGCTAGAGTGACGTCCTCGTCGACGTGCAGAGACTAGGAAGAAGATTTCCGTCGAATGCTGGCGCCATGGGAGTATTCATTAGGTGAGGAATCCACAGGTAGCTAATGTATCCACCAGAAAAGTCGTTACCGAAGGTAAGTAACTCGTTCTTCTAGCTCACAAAGGGTGCCTCTTTGCATGACCTTGTTGGGCATCTGCATTTTTTATTCCTGACATTGTGTGAGTATTTTGAAGCAGAGGTTCACAGTGACCTGAATTAAATTTGCATTTTAAGTTACACAAGTTCATTCGAGCCTCTGGTTCAGAGCATTGTGCAAATATTTTTCCTGCAGTGAGCACTGTTGCCAAATGCATTTGCTGTAAACGCTTGCTACGAATTAGCTGATATATTGTGAGTTCACTCTGCCTGTCTTTTGTATACTTTTAATCACTTTTATTTTGACTTGTTCCCCTCATTCTGTTAGGCCTTTCTCGTTTAATCTGTTTTTAAATGAAGCCATCTGATCCTTAGTGCTATAGTAACCACTTTTTGTACCTTCACGCAGGGTTAACTTGCTTGTTCTAAGTTTGAAGACCTTATAGTGCATATAGTGTCTTGAGCCTGCTGCTGTACCTGACAAACCTTGGTCTGTTCTCCATACATATCGCTCCTTCATGGCAAATTGCAGCTACAATATAAATGTCTATCCTGGAGTACAGTGCATTGATAATTGATTAAATACATTGCTTGTGGCAGAGAATGGAAGGTAATGGGAGAACTCAACTTTCATGTAGTTGCTGTGTATTCAGAAGTGTCTGCCACAGAATCTTTGAAAGCAGTCTTTTTTTCTCATCACGGAAAGAATGCTGGTCTTTCGCACTTAAACCTAAATTCCCTGTTCTTAAACAATTTGACAATATAGCTGGACTGTGTTGATCATGTTGCTTTTGGTTGCAGGTTTACAGTACTTTTACACAAAAGGGAACACTTTTTCATTTTATTTTAAAGCATCTACCACTTTCGTGGACATATTGAGAATGTCTGGGTTCTAAAGACGTCTGTTTACACTTCAAAAAAAAGAAATCTTCAGCATAAAACGGATTGGGGGGAGCCCTGCCTCCCATTTGATAGTAGCCTGCCTGCTTAGACGAATGTAGGAATAGCAATCTGTTAGCTCTTGATTCTTTTTGCACTTTCAAAACCTTATATTTAGCAGGGCACTTTGTGACCAAAAGACCACACAATGTGTTAAGTGTCCTTTAAACTTGCCATGCTTTCTTATGCCTGGGCTAGACTTTTGTTTTCTGTAAGTATGATGTGCACGTACATTGTGGATTTGGGTCAACCCCCTTCACCCATTGGTTTCCTCGACTTGGGACCCTTATTTTTATTGCTGGAATATTACTGGACACATCTTGGATTGACCCACAGAAATTTGTCTGTCTTTCTCTTGCCTGTTTAGGTGTATCCTTTCACCTTCATTGGAGTGTATAGTGCACTATTTAACAATTGACAAGCTTTGTCAAATTACACTTTGTCGCATTCAGTTTCACATTATACCCAAAAGGCAATCATTTGTTTTCTTCAAATCTGACATTAATTTTTCAGACGGTTATGTAAGCCAGAGTTAAAGATGGCTACCTCACTGGCTTGTTACTTTACGTCAGTACAGCCTCACCTCAAAAGAACTCAGGTCTTGTGTGATCCACAATAAAAAGTAGAATCTTGCAAGAATTTGGGTGTGCCTTATTGGGTTCATCCATCTGCCCTCAAGCTACTACTTGTGCGGCCAGGAACACATTGTTATCTCTTCACTGGGCTACCTATGCTGTTCAGCACTATCACGGTTTCCTGCTCATCCTGCTGTTGACTTTTGCTACCCAACATTAGAAAAGCCAGTGATGGGCTTATAACCTAAAATGAACGCTAGATAATTCGGATTTGTTAGCTCTTATATGGGGTGGCAGGGGAAGGACCAGTGGTGAGTAGGAGCTGTCTGCAACGCGCCTATAAGGCACCAGTAGAAGGAATCTGGGTCCTGAGAATCGCCTGACACTTTGCCGTGAGAAGATGGCTGCACAGCCAGGTACGCCTACCCTCTTTCAGGTCACAAGTAGGGTGATGAGTGGCTTCTGGGAACCAATTGTGCCGGAGGGGGGTGAAGGGGAAGGAGGCAGAGGGCACCCCCAGCAGGGGTTACAGTCAACCACAGCAGTCTGGGTCTTGGCCCCATAGTCCAAGAACAGCACCTTACAACCCCAGCCACTGGTATAGTCAGCAGAATTGTTCAATGTCCACTAGTGTCTACAGATGGCAGGCACAATAGAGGACCACCGCAGAGTTCCCTCATGAGGTGCACAGTCTTGACTCCTTTAAGGGCCACAGTTCAGCAACCGGATTCCAGGGCCACAGGGTACGCTGGCCTGGTCTTTGCAGCTCTGGAGAATATGGGGCCATCTGGGGGGGGGGGGAGGGGGGGGGGGGAGAGTAGGAACAGCAGGAAAAGAGGTGCCCTCCCAGCGCCAACACGCTGCAAGCCCATTTTCCTGTAGTTATTTAGGGGTGCTGCAAGTGCTGACGTACTTGCATTCAGGGGCCCACTCGCGGCCTTTGGGGACAACGCCTTAGAGGGCAGCCCGTGCACTGTCCTCAACAGCCCCTAGCACGACCGGTGAGGTGTGACACAGGCCTGCGAGCCTCAGATGGGGCTGAAAATCACTTTTCAAATGCCTACTTGGTCCACCCCCTCCAGGAGGCTTCTCAGGAGCATGCCATATCCCTGCCTGGGGATCCACTCCTCTTCTGGGTACCAGGGGTCAGTGCTCTGGCCGCAGCCGAGTGGGTAGAGATTCCTCAAGCAGCAAGACCAGAGTCAACCCCAATGTGGTCTGATGGGTCGCAAAGACGTTTGTCTCTGTACCAGCTAACCCCCAAGCAGGTGTGTGAGGCTTCACAGGAGGTGCGGGTGAGCAGCTGGTAGGAGACAGCTGGGACTCTGGGCAAGGCAGCTTCATGTGGCATGCCACGCCAGGTCCCCTGCAGCGGCGATCACCAGGTGGAGAGGTAGCGCTCACCCCATGCTGAGCTGCCATCTTAGTTCTGAGCCTGCAGCGTGGCATCGGTGGCTGTCTGCGTCGAGATGTACTACAGGCTAGGTCAGGGGACACCCTGGCTTCACATTGCTGAGTTGAGGGGTGTCCCAATGATCATCGGATGGCGGTGGATAACGAAGTGGTCCGAGCACTCTTAAGGTGCAACCACCATCATGACGCCCCAAGCCACGCCCCAGTTATGTGTATGTTTAACACAAAGGGAGTTGGTGACTTTTTCTTTGCATAATATACTACTTTATTTTGTTCTCATAATGTACCTGATGCTGCTAACAAATTAATGCTCACTTGTCGGTTCAGACTTATTGTCCTCAAATTTAGAAGAGCCTGTTTATGCCATAAGTTTGTTTTTAGCCAGTCTGTGTAACGCTTCCTTGACTAGCATAGTTTGTTTTCAGTTCAAGGAATAAACCAGAGTGTTGCCTCATTTTATTGTAAAGTGACTGTAGTGCCTCTTTCTTCCATAGGATTGATCCACAATGCAAACGTAATGACGGTAAACGTGAACAAATCTTCTGTTTCGGTGGAGTGGGCTGAAGGCGATGCGACCAAAGGGAAAGAGGTAAGCCCTGCTCTGGAGTGTGCAGATGGTACTAGGCTGCTGTAAGTCTCTGCCATTGCCACTTGTCTGTGCCACAGGCCTCAGTGTCAGCAAGCTGTGACTAGAAGTTTATCTAAGGTTGAAGTTCAATCAAAGGCGAAAACTGAAGACCACCGAATCTTCAGGCCAACGTGTGTGATTGAATGTCTGTATATTTTCCTCTCCCATACCTTTTCAGTCTTCATGTAATGCCTGACAGTTCCTTGCATATCTAGTCTCTGTCCCCTTTGGATGTTTGTCCATTTTTAGAGTTGCCATGTAAAAGCACATGCTAACTCTAAAAATTGCCACTGTGGGTCAAGTGACTCAGTTTCCTTACACTACTCAGCCTAAAAGGGTCTGAGCTGCCAACAGAATAAATCAGTACCTCTAGTTTTTGTTGGCAATGCTTTATGCAGCCTTATTTCTGAATGCCCAGTTGTTCCTCCTTTTTAGGTCTTACACACCCCTTTTAGCTGTTTGCTGTTAAGACTTCGTATGGACCATACCAAATACTTGAGAGCATTAGGCTAGTCCATTTCTTTAATTTGTCAGTTATTTTCTTGTTTCATAGTTGATTCCCCCCTCCCCCTTCTGCATTTCTCTTCTCTGGAGCACAGCTTCTTTACCGTCCTTTTTATTGGATAACCTGTATCCTTTTATTGTTCAAATTCAAGGAACTACTTTTTTCTTTATTTCTTAGCACTCCATGGCAGTGGAACTGTACTTGCTCTCTTCCTTGTTTACCCCTTCAATATCTGCCCATCCTCCATGCTCCTTTTGATCTCTGTACCCCAGCTTGTCATGGCTTACTTCATTGGCTTTTCTGATTTATTTTTTTAGGGTCAAGCCTGCAAAAGCATGCACCAGCACATGTCGCGCTTGCAAGACTGCTGTTAACTCAAAAGGTCTTGGAGCCTACCTGATGCTTACCATTTGTTGGCTTGCGTGGCACTCCTTTACAGCCTCGTAATTGCAGGCCTAGCGTTTCTGTTCATGTCTGGAGCAGGGAGCAAGCACTGATTGATTCAGCTTAATCTGTGCCTGGCTGCTTCTCCTGACATGATCAAGGTACTTATATTTAAATTCTAGGGCCCTGCAACCAAGAAGGCATGTGACTGGAGAGAAACGTGCCCGGCAGGGCAAACAAAATTGCGATTTATTTTCTATAGCTAACTTTTATTATATTTTGCCAAGTCTTCTTTTCTCACTTCGCACTCATGTTTTATTTTTGCTTGTGGGCGCTGTTCACAAAACATGATTATCTTGTTCTAAATATTGCAGTACGTCCCAGTCCACCCGTGGAGTCCAATATGCCTCACTCCAGTCCACCCCCTCACCCTACACCAGTCCACCGCACTCAAACCAACTGAACCCAGACTAATCCACTTCAATCCACCAAGCAATCTGCCTCTCTCCAATCTGCTGCCCCATTCCAATCCAGAACAATCTGCCCCTCTAATCTAGCCACCCCAATCTACTCTACTCCACTAACGTGTAGCCATGCTGAACAGTACAACATGGCAAAAACGCATTGCCAAGCCAGTAGCTCTCGTATAGGTGAGACAAACTGGCTTTGCCAATGCTTGTTTCCTTCTTCCTACCTCAATTGCCTCTGCTTTTCTGAAGCGTTCCTCTGTTGCTAACGCGACCTGTTCTCATAATAATAATAAAAAAAAACTTCTGTTTTGATGGCCTGGCAACTGGTATTTATGCATGCTACTAAATGTGTGGTTTCAAACCATTTTATTTATTTTTTTCTGTCTTGGAATGGTAAATAAAGTAAACAAAATGCCGTATGCAGGCATGTATGGTGACACATGCATATGTGATGATGAGCTCACTTTAGGTCCATGGTGTGTACCCTGCATACAAGTCATCAAGCTAGTTTTTTTTTTTCCCTGATGTATCAGCAAAAGTAATTCATTTGCCATTTGCTGCTGAACAGAATCCGCAAAACATTTGCGAAGCTAGTAGTCGAAAAAAGACACTGACGTTGCTAATGCTTACTGTGTTGCTTCTGCACTCGTTTTCTACCGCTAAAATCAGGTAGAAAAACCTCCATGAAACACATCATGCTGAGCACAGAAAACTACAGCAGACCTGGCATGTCACTGCTTATGAGGCTTCTGCCAATGTAGCATGCAGTGATCATTAAGTAAGAAAATTGTCGTGTTTTTTTGCCCTGGCATGCCATGTATTTAGGAATGTGGCTTTTTATGAAATATACTTATCCAAGTGGCAAGATATTTCGAAAATCTATTTTTTCTGTTAAAAAGAAAAAACGATAGCTCCTAGGTTGGAATGTCCTATCAGTTTGTGCACTCCCACAAACGTATGGAAGCAACACAAGCTGCATTTTTTTTTTCCTTGCTGCAATTTTTGCGTGTACATTTTATTTGGATGCAAACAATTGTAATTCTTGCTTTCTGATGGATACAACTACCTGTGGATTCCTCACCTAAAGAATTTTCCCCCACACGCCAGCATTCAACGGAAATTTTCTTCTAGCTCTGCACGTAGACGATGACGTCACAATTGCCCGACTTCCCCGCGACGCTGTATGATGTCATCCAGGCAATAAGAGGTCCTCATCGACGTGCAGACGTCAGTTCCCTTTTTTCCGTGCCTTTGAATAACGTTTTTTTTCTTCGAGGCTACCGGGAAGGTACTGTTTCACTTCATGTGTCACAATGTCTCAGCCAAGCAAGTCGAGTTTTTAAACCCTGTAGGGAGTGCGGAGGTCGAATGTCTGTCTCAGACCCACATGAGACTTGTTTGTGGTGTCTGAGCTCTGACCATGAGGTTGAAGCGTGCGGTTCATGTCAGTGCATGAATCTGAAGGCCCTTAAGGAGCGGGAGGCCCAGCTGTTCCTGGCAAGGTCTAAGAAGCAGCATCGCCGTGAGTCTTCTTCAAAGGCCTCAATCTCACAGGTGTCATTGAGATTCCCGATGTCGGCATGAATCACGGCGCCGGTCAAGTAAGGACTGTTCCCGCTCGAGGTCGCCGTGAGCTCTGCGACGAAGGACTTGGGAAGGGAGTCCAACTGTTACACCCCCACCTCTGACAACTCCAGCTTCTCCGACGTCTCCAAGAGAATGGACCAGTCTGCTAAGAAGGCGTTCCCTTCATGTAGCATGGCCCTCAAGTCTACGAATGCTACCTGTATCCTGGGAAGGTACATTTATGCTCTTATGGACGAGGCCAAGACGCATTCTGCATTGCCTCAGGAGGTGCTTAACCTTTTGGCAGACGCTCAGGCAGCGGCGACCCAGGTTATTCAATCTGGACTTGACACATCGGACTCTGTGGCCAGGGCTATGGGCACGTCCATAGCGACAAGACTACATGCCTGGCCACAGTGTTCAGGATTTTCTCCCAATGTGCAGACACCACTACTCGACCTGCCCTTTGATGGGGACAAACTATTTGGCGCAAAAGCTGACTCTGCCTTGGAGCGGTTCAAGGAGAGTAGGGCCACGGCAAGATCTTTGGGACTGCAAGCATCCACCTCCACTTCCCTAAGATCGTTTAGGAGGTTTTGGCGTGGCTGTTCCTTCCGAGGGAGATTCCAGGCAGCAGGACAGCAATCTTCAGCAGCTCACCCTTAAAGATCATTCAGGGGCAGGGGTAGAGTTCGTACTAGAGGGGCCGCTCAGCAGCACTCTGGCTTTTCCTCCAGAGGGGTGCAGCAAGGAAAGCATCCTTAATCCTCAATCACTCCCTTTACATGCATCTCTTGTAGGGGGGAGACTGTCTTAATTTCTTCACATGTGGGAGTCAATAACATCGGACTCCTGGGTCACCGAAATTGTGGGGAAAGGTTATACTCTTCCCTTTCAGGAGTTTCCCTCTCCCAACCCACCCCGCCCATCCTTCTGTTCGGAAGACCATCTTCTTTTACTACAACAGGAAGTGCTAATCCTTTTGTCGAAAGGTGCAGTTGAGTTTGTTCCAAAGCAGGATAGGGGGCAAGGTTGTTATTCAAGATACTTCCTGGTCCCCAAAAAGGATGGTCAGTTGAGGCCAATCCTGTACCTGAGCGTTTTGAATTGGTTCCTCAAGCAGAAGTTGTTAAAAATGCTGACCCTGTCACAGGTTCTTTTAGCGTTGAACGAAGGCGATTGGATGGTGTCTATCGACTTGCAGGATTCTTACTTTGATATCCCGATCCTCAAGTCGCACAGGAAGTATCTCCGGTTTGTGGTGAGGTCGCAACACTATCAGTTTGCGGTCCTTCTGTTTGGTCTTACTTCGGCACCTCAAGTCTTCACAAAGGTGATGGCGGTGGTTGCAGCAGAGCTCAGAAGAAGGGGGATAGCAGTATTCCCTTATATGGACGACTGGTTGATCAAAGCCAAGTCTCCAGAGCTCCTGCAGCATCGCCTACAGTTGACGACTCAGTTGTTGTTCGATCTGGGCTTTTTGGTGAACGTGCCCAAATCTCACCGCCTCCTGTTCATAGGGGCAGTACTGGGCACAACATTGAATCTGTCCCGCAGCGGATTCAGGACATTCAGGCGTTGATTCCAATGTTCCAGAATGGAGCAGTCATTCCAGTCCTCAAGGTCCTTCATCTGCTCAGTCTGTTCGCTTCTTGCATTCTGCTGGTCACTCATGCACGCTGGCACATGAGGGCTCTTCAGTGGTGCGTCCGCAAGCAGTGGTTTCAACACAAAGGAGATCAAGAGGAATCGATAAAGATCTCCAGAGATGCTGCAGCAGATCTACGATAGTGGGCTGCGAGCGGCAACCTTTCCCAAGGAAAGCCGTTCTCGCTGCCACCTCCGGTGGCCACAGTGATATCGGATGCCTCCACTCTTGGGTGGGGTGCTCATCTGGGGGAACTTGGAGGTCAAAGGTAATTGGTCTCCAGTGGAATAGATGTTTCACATCAATCTGTTGGAATTGCGGGCTATCGGTCTGGCTCTCAAGGCCTTCCTCCCTTCCATTCGCGGTTGGTAGGTTCAAGTCCTAACGGACAACACTACTGCGATGTGGTATATAAACAAGCAGGGAGGAGTGGGGTCTTATCGTCTCTGCAGGGAAGCTCTACGGCTCTGGTCCTGGGTTCAGGACCATCGGATTTGCTTGGTAGCAAACCATTTGGCTGGAGTTCTGAATGTGCGTGCGGACGATCTGTCGGCGCATCTCGACCGATCACAAGTGGTGTCTTCATCCAGACCTGGTCCTTTATATCTTTCAGATGTGGGGGTATCCACAGATATGTTTGCCACTCGTGAGAATGCACACTGCCCATCATTCTGCAGCCTCCAGTATCCGATACAAGGAGCTTTGGGGGATGAGTTTCAGATGTCCTGGAAGGGTCAGTTGCTTTACGCGTTTTCCCCCATACCCTTAATTCCTCGGGTCCTGAGGAAGATCAGGTGGCTACAGATACTGGGGAAGCAACTCCTGTTTTTGGGGGGGAGGGGGAGACACGAGGCAGAAGCAACTCTGAAAAGAGGGTGGTGGGGGGATGTTGAGCAGCTCTGGTTGACGCAGGTGTTCAGGAAGCACCAAAGAAACTAGTGAGAAAAGCACAGTGTTGAGGGTCAAGTGGAGCAGAGTGAAGAACATGGATGAACGTGCAACACAAGCATGTGTGGAGGGAGGAGTGCATGAAGTGTTTAAGGAAAAGGTGAAAAGTTGTTTGGACAGTGGAAGGACACAAGTTACAAAGGCTATACTATAGTGGAGGAATAGATACAAGAAGGATCCGAAAACAGTTAAGCGCACCCTACCTAACACTCCAGCATACAATCAGCCCCATTGCATAATCGCAAATGCAGTACAAGTTTGTTTCTACTTCATAAAGCAGTCTGTAGTTTTTTTCACCTGGATAGGTGCACCTAGTGCTATATATCTCTGGACATATGTTTCTGGGTTTAGCCCTTCGTCAGCAGAGAGCAGCAAGTTTATTTCAGGGGTTGCTGGTAATGTTGCTGTTTAAAATGTCTCCCTAGAGCCAGTGAGCTGATGAGCTCTGGTTGTAGCACCTGCGTGCTAGTGAGTGGTACTGAAACCGGAGAGGACTTTTGGCAGCATTTCCAGCAATACCAAAGATAAACCTGCTGCTCTCTGCTGCTCTCTGCTGGTGAAGGGCTAAACCCAGAAACACGTGTCCAGAGATACACAGCAGTAGCTGCACCTACTACGGTGAATAACTACAGACTACTTAATGAGGAAAAAGTTGTATTACATTTACCATGTTGCAGTGGGGCTGACAGCAGTTGGAGTGTTAGGCAAGGTACTCCCAACTGATTCCTGTTTAACCAGATGGATCAGGCCAGCCATTGAATAAAGAGTGCACGAGTGACAATTCCAACTAATGGTAAACACTGGGTAGGCTTTACGCCAACGTTAAGTTCTGGTAAGTGGACAAGAAGTCTTTTGCAGTGAGACAGGTATGCTGTCTGGTCTCATCGACCAATAAGCACTGTATCTTCATAATCTGATTCACATTTTTATACACCGGTTTCCCTGGCCAGATGGTAAACCTCCGTGTTTGAGAACAGCATGACTCATATGGCCTGCACCCCCAGAATAAAATGTCAGTCGTTTTTTTCTCTGTCAGGTACTTATTGAAAGGCAAGCCTGTGATATAAAGGTCCTGGTCTGCACTGCATTTTGGCTTAAATGCACAAGTAGTCAAACATTTCAAAGCACTTAGAATGGTCGGTATGCACGGAAATCTAGTCTTCTTTCCCTTCCAGTAGAATTAACTGCTCTCGCATCCTTTTGTTTCTGCAGGTAACAATACCTAGTCATTTGACATGAGTTGCCTAATTGCAGTGTGATTGGGTTACAGTAGTATTTGTTCCACCATTGACCGTATTCAGTGAGCCATCCTTTGTATTTATCGACTAGGGCTATCGTTTTTCAATTGGCAGTCTGGGTGTCTGCTTCCTGTTGAAATAGGAACCAGATGGTTGTGACCTGTGGAAAGTGGGGCTTCATTTCAAGAGTGAAGGGACCGACTTTAGCTAGAATGGGTGGACTTGTGTGCTGAACATGATACAGCTTTCTATACTGTAAGGGGCTTCGAGGAAGTTCTGTCTGTGTTGAAATCTGCCTCCCATTGCTACCTGTAGACTTGATTTATCTTTTGAAGCCTGGTCATTGTTGTTTTCCTTCCCTGGTACGTCAACTTCGGGCTGCTTGACTCTGTGTATAAGGTAAGGTTGTGCTGCTGCCGCGTGCGCTTGACTAGTGTGCTGGATTATTTTAGTGCTGTTTGCGTTGATTAGCTTTTACGGAGACCAAAGCAAACACTATAGAAAATTGAAAAGCATAATGGCAAATGGTTTGTTTTCTCAAACTGGATTTACACTGATCTTAGATATGTAGCTCCCATAGGTTTTTAAATATTTAAAGGTGTCTTTTTTTTTTATTTTATTTTTTTATGTTTTCATTCTAACACTTAAAGCTACACTTTATATGTAGTGTCTGAAATGGGCAGATAGGCAGCATGGCTTCACACAAAAATTGGTGCAGTGCTTTTAAGCTAGGCAGACTTACTATCCAAGTCTCCAAGATTAATGCTTTTACAGCTGACTGACAGTGCTCAGACCTCATCTACGCATTGTAAACACTAAACTACAAATGTTCAAGCTTTTTTTTTTTTGCCATGAGTTTAGATTTTTCCTATTTCACATGGTTAGAAAATTTGTGGTGTGGGAAACCATCCGGGTAATGTTTTCTTTTTAACAAGCGCTTCATGTATGTTCTGGTAAGTAGTTAATGGAATTGTTTAATTGTACCTTGTGGAGAAGAAAAATGTGGAGTCCAAATACCTTGAATATGTCCACTTGAGCCTTGTTGAGTGATGTCCAACCTATTCATGTTTTCTTAATTTAAAAAAAAAAATTATCAGGATTAAAGGTTTTTAAAAATAAAACAAAAAAAACCCACTCCAAATGGTACAGTTTACTTCTGGTTCTCCATCTTGCATGGAGAGGCCGCTGTCTCCACTTCTACCAAGACAATATTTGGGGAGCGTGGTTTAAATAGGACTAACATGTGGAGCCGTTCTAGGCATCCTTGGTCAATGCAGAGGAGTATGAATTTGAGATCATTGACTTTAACTGATGTTTACATCCTTTGCATTGCCTCTACTGCTCTCAAGACATCACCAACTTTTCTCTTTTCTGTTTGAAAGCCTTTAGTCCTTACGTTGGAGAACTTCCCATGCTTTTATGGAGGGGTGAAAGAGCTTCAGGAAGAGGCGCAGGCATTTGTGTTTAACCAATATTGTCTGTCCCTAGTAGACTTTCCCCTAGCATCTGCTGCTTCTTGCTTCCAACCACCTAAAGGTGCCCGGTCATAAGCTGGATAGCATTTGTATATTGTGTGCAATCTGTGCATCTCTTGGATAAGGTGGTCACAATTGGCTTGGGTGTCTTATGTACATCCTGTTGAGAGGGGTGCATCTATTTGGTGACTACCACTGCCATGAGAATTGTTAAATGGCTTTGAGAGTAAGTTCCATCCTCCTAGGGTATTGGTATAACTATTGTTCTTAGACGTGGGTTTGTTTCAAGATTTAGCAAGTGGGCGTGTGA
This sequence comes from Pleurodeles waltl, assembly GCF_031143425.1. Classification (NCBI taxonomy): domain Eukaryota; kingdom Metazoa; phylum Chordata; class Amphibia; order Caudata; family Salamandridae; genus Pleurodeles; species Pleurodeles waltl. Next base: position 970,152,103 of record NC_090443.1, on the reverse strand, counting down.
TATAGAAAATCTGAGGCATGCAGAGGACTAAAACACAATTTCTGAACCCGAATTAAAAACAGTTACATTGTAGAACTAAAGACCTGGTGAAAGCTGATTCCCTTCAGTAAAGATCCCACTGGTGGATGCTCTAGCCATCTGCAGATTCCTAACCCTTTGAATCTAATACCTGGTGTATTCAATCAGGAAACTTTTCAGTGGCCCTGTGCACAGGAATGGGCTTCCTTGATGTTGATGCAGCATTGTTGTGACATCATTGGAGCCATAAATTGCTGTTGCATGGACATAGTTCCCCATCTGTTTATTTTATATACCTTCCAGATGGATGGATGGAAAGACGAATAAATGACATCAGATGAGTTGGTTGCAGTACAATTTACAGAATTTTGACCTTATTAAAAGGTTTACTTTGTACTGCCATTAAATAGACTGGAGGTGGGTCTATCAGGAATCTGCTGGTAGATGGTATCCACCAGAAAGATATTTACGAAAGGAAAGTAACTTCATCTTTTGAATACCCCACAGAACCAGACTGGATCCAGAGTTTACTCAGCAATTCCCTTGTGTCTGTAGGTGGTGTTGTGCTGCTTCTCGTCGGGTCCTTTCTGCTCTGGATATTCTGTCTGGGCCCTTCCATAGTTGCTACCTCCCCGTGCTGGTGTCACTTCCTTTCTGTGATTTCCGACACAGATCCAGAGCTTGCTTCTTGAATTGTCAGTCTGTTAGCTTTTCAGAATTTTTTTTTCTCAAATTTTTCATTGTGCAGGGATCATGTCTTCCCCCTAAAATGACAGGGCTTAAATCATGTAAGGCTTGCCACAAACAAATGTAAATGATTGACTACCACAAGGTCAGTCTGTAGGCTCCTCAAACGGACATCATGCAACAAATGGGCCCGGGTGAACCCAAAGGCCATCTGAGGGTCGCAAGCCCAAGTTGTTTGTTACGGAACACTGACGAGCAAGAAATGCCTGATCTAGTTTGAAGTCATGGACAAGTTCTTGTTCACAAAGCCTTTCCTGTGAGCGTCCTTCACGATCAAAGTCATCAGGTGAGCTAAAGAAAACAAGAAATCTAAGCATGCTTCCCTTTATTCTAGGTACCTCAAGGCTGTGAATCTGTTATGTGGCACCATTTCTGGCATTCATTCCAGTGCAGCCAGAGTTCCTAGGTTTCATTGGTGACGTAGCAGCAGAGAAAGGACTTGAGAGGCCATGCAGAACATTTTACCCCACTGGATTCCTCTGGAGCATCTTTAGGCTGTAAGGATCCAAGGTGGCCTCCAGCTGGGTTACTGCTAGCTGATAATTCTCCAATATAGCCTTAGCCCCTTGATCCTTGTTCAGGAACAAGTGCAATGTCCTTTACGGTCCCCCAACCAACACTGGCACAGACTACACTGGAGGAGAGCGAATGTCTTACGGACTTCTAAGCAAATCCACAGCACCATCCACTGAAGCTGCAACCCCTTCACCCATTAGTCTATTTGGATTCAGTCTCTTCTGCTACATTGATTTGCCTGCTCCTGATGAAGACCATAGCCAGGTGTATGATGACCTTTTCTTGGACCTACAAGATAAATGGTTTAAATACAAACTGGCCTTCACAAAACCACTCTGGGCCCAGCCCCAGAAGAGACTCCCTCCTTTGCGATGGTGCTAAGGAGTGTAGGAGAGGTCCTTGATTTACAGTTTATCACCCCTGAGGTTGAAACCAACATCTTTATAAAGGTTCTACAACCAGAGCAGACCTCGCTGGAGTTTCTTTCCCTAATTATGACCCTTATTGATATGCCCCTGCTTGACGCTAGGCTCTTGTCCAGGAGTCGGCAAGGAGACATAGACCTGCTCTGGAATACCCTGGCTTTCTATTGCAATATCCGACACAAGAGAGCCTAGTAGTTCAGTTTCTACTAGAAAGGTTAATCCCAATGGATTTCAGACCAACCTGCCTTACAGTAAACCATAGCAAAATGCATGTTCTCCTTGATCAGACTTGCCCTGCAATCTTAGTTCAGACTATCTTCAGGGTTGCTACTTGTGCATTGTGGTACATGGTGGCAGGTTTTGCAAGTACTCTCAAAAGAACTCCGGATCAACCTCCAAATTCTCATACATGATGGGCCCCATGCAGATGAGTACATGACTGGCTTGAGCTAGGGCACTACTGAATGCTTGGTTAGAGCAGATGGGACAAGTGTGGTGTTTTTGGCACCATGCTTAGATTTGTTTAATGCGACTCAAGTGGCGTGCATTTTTCTCTGATGTACAGGCCATGAGACTTAACTCTGCTTAGGAGCGTTTCAAGGAGGGCAAGGCAACATGACTATTGTGGCCTACATGGCAATTACTCCCCCTGACCTCCCCCACTCCAAATTCTCACCCCTTGTGAGGCTTCAGAAGACCGTTTCAGCAGGGGGCACACCAAATGTTGCCTTCTCAACAGGCCTCCCAATTCCTTGGGGAAGAGGCTGGGGATCGGTCACCAGCATCTAGATCCCCAAGGGGCAACAGATTACCCAATCTTCCGCACAGCCCTCCGCAGCTGCTGTATGACTGCTTAAGTATGGGTTTGGTGGCATATAATCTTCTGGTAAGTTTGATCACTTTTTTGCTCCACAAGTGGTAGAGCATGTCAGAACATTGGAAGCTCCAAACTGGTTAGAATGGATTTGCACTCCCTTTCCATCCTTCTAAAAACATACTTCTAACACCACAATGCCTTCCAGAGGATCCCTTATCCATTCTACGAGAAATAATTTTTTCATACAAGGGAGCCAGAGTGTGGCGGCATCAGAAGTCTGGACTGGTTGTTACTCCTGTTAATCCTTGGTGCTGAAAAACAGTGAAGGCCTCTGTCTAGCTATTGTTTTTGCCCTTGGAAATCTTCCTCAGGAAGGACAAGTTCCAAATGTTCACCCAAGTCTACATTGTCTGCCCTGGATCCAACCGACTAGATTTTAATGTTGGCCCTTCAGGATGCCTATTACTGCATCCCTGTCATGCAGTGCCACAGGCAGGGCCTGTGGTGTTAGGCCATGTTAACGTTCAGTTCTTGGATCTCCCCTTCAGTTTTACCAGTGCACCCAGAGTTTTCAAACAAGTGACTGTTTTGGTTGTTGCCAGGCTTTGGAGGTTAGGAATTTGTCTTCCCATATCTCAACTGTTTGCTGAGGTCGGGTTTCTTCAAGTCATGGACTATCTCCAGACCACTGCCATCCTTTTGATGTCACTGGAATTTTCCATCATTGTGCCATAACCACTCAGGACTCCTTCAGAGGCTCTACTTTATTGAAACCGTTGTAGACACATTGCTATCTAAGCCTCTCTGCCCACCCACCCCCAAACTCGGAGTCCAAAACATTCTGGCTATGATCTGATGTTTCAGTCCTTGACCTGGTGTGAAAGGGGCTCGGAGGTTTCCTGGCCTTCATTCTGCTTGTGGACTATGCCAAAGGGCACATGCCAAATGTGCAGTCTTATAAGAAGTCTGTGTGGTCTGTACCAATGGAAGCTTTCGTATTCTATCCAGGTGTGGGAGATTGCAAGAGATCTGCTGTGGTGGCTTCTAGACTGCAGTTGGATCAGTAGCATTCCCCACTTCTTACTCCACAAAGTATTAATGGTCGTGAGAGATGGAGTTCAGAGGTGTAAGGAAATGCCTCCTTGGCATGGTTACCCCCTCACTTTTTTCCTTTTGCTGATGCCAGTTATGATTGAAAGTGTGCTGGGACCCTGCTAACCAGGCCCCAGCACCAGTGTTCTTTCCCTACACTGTACCTTTGTTCCCACAATTGGCACAACCCTAGCACTCAGATAAGTCCCTTGTAAATGGTCACTCTGGGGACCCCTCACTCAGCACATAAACACTGCCTCACAGCTTGTGTGTGCTAGTGGGGAGATAATGACTAAGTCGACATGGCACTCCCCTCAGTGCCATGCCAACCTCACACTGCCTGTGGCATAGGTAAGTCACCCCTGTAGCAGGTTTTGCAGCCCTAAGGCAGGGTGCACTATACCACAGGTGAGGGCATATATGCATGAGCCCTATGCCTCTACAGTGTCTAAGCAAAACCTTAGACATTGTAAGTGCAGGGTAGCCATAACAGTATATGGTCTGGGAGTTTGTCAAACTTGAACTCCACAGCACCATAATGGCTACACTGAAATCTGGGAAGTTTGGTATCAAACGTCTCAGCACAATAAATGCACACTGATGCCAGTGTGGAAATTATTGTGAAATGCACCCAGAGGACATCTTAGAGATGTCCCCTGAATACAATCCGACTCCTAGTGCTAGGCTGACCAGTTTCTGTCTGCCACAACCAGGCAAGTTTCTGGCCACATGGGGAGCGTGCCTTTGTCACTCTGTGGCCAGGAACAAAGCCTGTACTGGGTGGAGGTGCTGCTCATCCCCCGTGCAGGAACTGTAACACCTGGCGGTGAGCCTCAAAGGCTCATGCCTTTTGTTACAGCATCCCAGCTAGTGGAGATGCCCGCTCCTCCAGCCACTGCCCCCACTTTTGGCGGCAAGGCTGGAGGAGATAATGAGAAAAACCAGGAGTCACCACCCACCAGTCAGGACAGCCCCTAAGGTGTCCTGAGCTGAGGTGACCCCTGCCTTTAGAAATCCTCCATTTTAAGATTGGAGGATTCCCCCAATAGGATTAGGGATGTGCCCCCTCCCCTCAGGGAGGAGGCACAAAGAGGGTGTAGCCACCCTCCAGGACAGTAGCCATTGGCTACTGCCCCCCAGACCTAAACACAACCCTAAATTTAGTATTTAGGGGCACCCCAGGACCCAGGAAATCTTATTCCTGCAACCTGACCCAAGGACGACTGCTGACCTGAAAGTCCTCCGGAGACGACTGCTTTGGCCCCAGCCCTACCAGCCTGTCGCCTGACTTGAAGAAAACTGCAACAGCGACGCATCCGACAGGGACCAGCTACCTCTGAAGCGTCAGAAGACTGCCCTGAACCAAAGGACCAAGAAAGTCCTGTGTGCAGCTTCTCTGCTCAACAGCAACATTACTGCAACTTTCTTGCATCTTTTTAAAGACCTCACTCTTCCCTCCTGAAGTGTGAGACTTCACCCTCTGCACTAAACACCCCCGGCTCGTGCTCCTGGGCCCCCACAGTGATGCATGCAGAGAGACTCCAGAGGCTCCCCCTGAACGTGACTGCCTGTAACAAGGGACCCGATGCCTGGACCAAGCACTGCACCCGCAACCCCCAAGGACCAGGAGGAAATGAACCTTGGTGCAGGAGTGACCATCAGACGACCCTCTGCCTAGCCCAGTCAGTGGCTGGCCAGAGAAGCCACTCTGTGCCCTGTCTGCACCGCTAGAGTGACTCCTGGGTCCCTCCATTGTTTCAAATACAAACCCCAACGCCTGCTTTGCACACTGCTCCCAGCTGCCCCTGTTCCACTGAGGGTGTTTTGTGTGCCTACTTGTGTCCCCCAGTGCTCTACAAAACCCCCCTCGTCTTCCCTCCAAAGACGTGGGTACTTACCTGCTGGCAGACTGGAACCGGAGCACCCCTGTTCTTCATAGGCACCTATGTGTTTTGGGCACTACTTTAACCTCTGCACCCGACTGGCCCTGAGCTGCTGGTGTGGTAACTTTGGGGTTGCCTTGAACCCCCAACGGTGGGCTGCCTATGCCCAGGAACTTGAACTTGTAAGTGCCTTACTTACCTGACAACTAACCATTACTTACCTCCCCCAGGAAATGTTGATTTTTGCACTGTCCACTTTTAAAATAGCTTATTGCCGTTTTTACTAAAACTGTGTATGCTGTTGCTCTAATTCAAAGTTCCTAACTTACCTGCGTGGAGTACCTTGCATTTTACGTATTTACTTCAAATCTTGAATTTGTGGTTCTAAAAATAAATTAAGAGATTTTTCTATATAAAAACCTATTGGCCTGGAATTGTCTGAGTGTGTGTTCCTCATTGCTTGTGTGTGTACAACAAATGCTTAACACTGCCTCACAGCTCCTGGCTAGCAGGGTCCCAGTGACACATAACAAACATACTGAAAACATAGGGTTTTCACTATGAGCACTGGGCCCTGGCTAGCAGGATCCCAGTGAGACAGTGAAAACACCCTGACATATACTCCCAAACAGGCCAAAAGTGGGAGTAACAAGGCTAGAAAGAGGCTACTTTCTCACACCCGCTACTTTCTGATTCCCAAAGAGAACAAGGGTTTTTGCCCTATCTTGAATTTAAGGGACGTCAATCTCTTGAACTGCTAACGCGTCCTATGTTAATTTATACACATGGGACTCGTTTTAGGCCGTTGAATCTTTGGACCCAGTGGTGAGACACCGTAAGACGAGATAACTGATCAATATATCAATCAATATATCAATAATATTGTCAACATATATCACCACAATATATTTCACTTTAGACATTAGTAAACCTTTGGCGCAACCATGACCTTTCAGTCATGAATAACCACACCTTACTGAAATTTTGTGAATTTTATTCCCTATTGATTACAATCTAATAGCAAATGAATTCATCTCAAAACCAAGAAGCAAAAGAGCATAGTCACAATATGGTAATAATACAAAGATCACAGTCATAAAATAGTAATATGAAGATGAACAAATCTAGACGCCTAAAACCTCATATATGTTTAGTTCAGCATAGCACCACGTCAGTCAAAATGAAATGCCTCATCTAACCATAATTAGCATCAGCATGTTGAACTTCATGCAAAACAATTTAGAACATCAATTTGGAAAACATCTAACTAAGGTCTCTAATCAAAAATACACAGCAGTTGGTACCTAGAAAGAAAAGGCAAATAAATGAATTTCAATAGCAACAACATAATTTACCCTCCTTGGAATAGGTCAGCATACAGGATCAGTCTTCGTCTTCAGGACATCAGTTAGATCGCCGTCAATCTATCTAGTCGAATGGCAGGGGACACTTCCCTCATAAGGAAGAAAGTGTAATGGGGCAGTCTATGGGTGAGGATGGTTTTGTCTAAGTCTCAAATCACCAAATAGAGTGACAGTTTCTGGATGCAATCGATATCATTCCCTACCTAATGCTCTTAGTCTCTTATGTCATGAGTTTTTATCCCTTTTTCGTAATACATTCCCCCAAAATTCAATTGGATAGTCACTACACCCCACTATCTGTAACCTATCAAATTATAAATTAAGTAATGCATTTGTCATTCTACGATAAATTACATTCTTCTGATTGGTCTTCATAATTGACGTCTTTCGTAGGTGGCATATCCGGGGTTACTTCATTTTCTGGCACGTTCTTCGGGTCAAGAGTTCTCTTTTCCGTAGTTCAGTATCCTTGAAAGTGTCCATATTTGTTGCAAAGTGTGCAATTTTATCCTAAAGCAACTAGCATGCGGATGAGAGTATAACAGTCAATGATACAATAAGCGAAGAAAAAGAACAAATGATGGGTCATGGCCTTTTGCAAGTCAGCACACTGGAGAAACAGAAAAATATGCTTTTAATATGCGAGCTACACAGCTAGTTTTCGACTCGTGCTAATTTAAGGCTTATGGATTCTAATAAAATGCAATTATCGTACATATTAATATATTCAATTAGTCATAATTCAAGCAATTATTCCACAGTCGACATTAGTTTATGCATGTGAAAAAATCTCTCCACGTTTAAAATACGTTTCAATGAATAATATTAGCGTTGTTAATATAAGCATTTCACATCTAAAATAGGTAATGTTTAAACTACGCTCTCGCAGTCCCTCCTCTGATGACGCTCGTCATCACACAATCTTTCTCTTTGATTTTAATTTTTCACCTTGCGCATAATACGCATTTCAACATCTTGCCCCTTATGTGAGTCTTCCCATATTTCATTGAACATTTTCTCTTTCACTTTCTTCATTTCTTCTGGTTCTTTTAGTCCAATTTCTTTTCACGTTGTCATTGATTTTACATGCCCCCCATAACCCTAATAGACAAATTAAAACAATTAATAGACCCATCATAATTTTTGCAAGTACCCCATTCCAAATGTTGGTAAACCAGCTTCCCACTCGGGCAATTCCTTTCCCAAATTTCTCCCAAACACCAGGTTCTTTCAAATCCTTCAAATCTGTACTATCTCTGGTAAGGTTAGTAAGCATGCTTCTAATTTTCTTACTGTTATCTGGAATAAATGAGCAACAATGACGCTCATTAAGCATTTTGCAAACACCTCCACTCTTTGCTAAAAGAATGTCTAAAGCAAGCCGATTTTGAAGAGTCATAGCTCTTTCTGCAGCAAGTTCAGTATCCATCAGGAGTATAGCTCCTGTAAAATTTGTCAGCATGTTATCCACAATAGTAGACAACTTTTGAATTTTCATAGAATTTAAGATAACCCCCACTGATGGGATTATGGCTTCAAATATATCACCAATGACAGCCGCCACTGATTCTCGTTTTTGTCTAGGATGTTGTAATTCAGACGTTTTAGGTATTTGTTTCAGATCATCAATCTGGTATATCTTTGGAAATACTATTCCCAAATAACATGTCCCATACCATCCCTTAGGGAGACGGTAATATGCATTCAGTCGACAAATATAATAGATTCCAGGGATTGCTGGATCTTGTCCATTTAACATAAAGGTCCATTTACTCTGAAACAAAAACACATGCCTACATTCACTCGTACCTACAAACAAATTGTCTTGATCAGATTTTGGTCTATATATACAGAGCCTACCTACATGTAATGCATCTGTAGCTAGTTTGCCTTGTGTTTTGATTGCAGTGTAAGCATAATCATTTGCATAAGTACGTTTTTCTAGTCCTTTTTATAACCTTTCTTTCAGTGCTTTGCGTCTATCATCTGTGTGATCTAAAAAGCTTTTCTCTACAGGAGATAATAAGCAAGTCAAATTATTGCGATGTGCATAAGCAGTTCCAAATGTAAGTGTTGGCTCAAAGAATCCTCTAACTATTTTAATATCATGCTCTTTAGCTAATTTATTTAGGAATTCAATCACAGGCACAAAAGAAAACACATCTAAGTTTGAATAAAAGTACTGCACATGCTCTTGATTATAGAATCTTGTTAATAGCAAACTGCAACTAATTCCATAAGTAAGAGGGAGGCTGTGATAAGTAACTCCCTCCTGCACAGATGAAGGGATTTTAGTACATACATAACAATCTTTCGCATCCATAGTTTCCACATACTCATTTAATAAGCGATAGAAGACATTAGTAGAAAGTTCCCCTTTTGCATTAGTTCCCTCATGCATATGTCTTGCTCAAATCTCTCCCACGGTGATAGTTTAGTAGTGGTAGTTTCAGGTTTCAAAGTTGCATTAATAGTTTCTTTCTCTCTCTATGGCATTCCCACAATCACTCCCACAATCATTACTGCACATACAACACCTATTATAAGACCTAACAAACCACACACTTTACTTCCTTTGCTACTGTAAGCCATGTTTGTATAGAATCAGAATAGCAGTTCAACAATCAACTTGAGGAAAAAATGAAAAAAAAAAATTATTTGCGTATATTAGTGTCTTCACTCACTCCAGGACCCTTTTTCGTCAATTCCGGTTAGCAGCTTGTCATAATCAGGTTTCTTTAAAGTCAAATCCGGTTTTAGTGTCACTTCCAGTAGTTTCTAAAGTCTTTACTTTTCTCTTTTCAGCTTTCACAAATTCAATTTTAGTCGAATTTTCGCTTTAAATATCTTCAGGTACCGTAATATTGGCCTGGTACTTCTCGATCAAAACAGAATGCTAAGAATTCTTGTTGCCATTCAGAGGTTGTAGCATATGCCCATTCAGGACCTGTATATCTTCTGTTTGCTATTCTTCTTTTTCTTTTTAGCCTTCGTTCACCTTGTTGCTCTCCTTCACTCAGATCATCTGCTTGTGAAGTATCACTTTCTTCTATTATTGTCATTCTATACCTCTCTTATTTTAGGATGTGACCTGTCTGGCCAATTATCGCCTGTGTGTCTTGGTTCGATGTTTTTCTTCAGGACGTTGGACAGCGCCCTCCTCTTGTGATATGGTGTTTTCTCTTGACGGACCTGTAACTGGTTCAGGAGACTCTGACACGTTTCTCCTTCTCTTTCGTCTTCTGGTTCTATGCTGAGTTCGGACTCTAACCCGTACTCGTCTACTTCTGGGAGAACCTCTCCTTGACTTAGTTCTCCTGCTGCCTCGACTGAGATAGGCACTCTGTCACCTCTCTCGAACTCATTGACAGTTTGAGGGACAAGGCTGTTCTCAGTGGGCTCTCTAGTAGTCTCAGTTCCTTCTTGACTGATCTCTGTACCGGAAGCTTCAAGTTCCTCTTCAACAGGACACGTTACCCTTTTTGTGTGACTGGCATGTATCCAGTTGGGAACCCCGGCACACTTCACAGCAGTGGTGGTTGTCAATATTACTTGATACGGCCCCTTCCAACGCGGCTCAAGACACGATTTTCTTACATGCTTCTTGACAACCACCCAATCTCCAGCTTGCAGAGAATGACCAGGTTCGCCAATTGGTGGCAACACGTTAGCTTCCACCCGGTGAGAGAGAGAGAGCGAATCACGTCAGTCAAGCCTTTGCAGTAATCCAACACCATATCATCTGTAATATTCACTAGTGCATTTGCAGGTACCGCTGGTAATCTCATTGCTCTGCCCATGAGGATTTCATGGGGGGACAGTCCTGTTTTCTTATCTGGGGTGTTTCTCATAGACATCAGTACTAGAGGTAAAGCATCTGGCCATTTCATGTTTGTTGCAGCACACATTTTTGCTATTCTTGATTTTAAGGTACCACTCATCTGTTCAACTAGTCCTGATGCTTCAGGGCGATAGCTACAATGCAACTTTTGTTCAATGTTGAGTGCGGCACACAGAAGTTTAATCACCTCATTGTCGAAGTGTCTCCCCCTATCTGATTCTATAGAAACCGGAAACCCAAATCTTGGTATCAGTTCTCTGAGTAGTAGTTTTGAAACTGTAAGACTGTCATTCCTACGTGTGGGATATGCCTCAATCCAATGACTGAAAACACACACAATCACCAACACATACTTCAATCCTCCACAAACGGGCATTTCGATAAAATCCATTTGCATTTTGTTGAATGGACCTCCAGCTCTCCCAATATGGCTCAGTTACCACAGTTCCTTTTCCAGCATTCATCTGTTGACCGATGACACACCTGTGGCAAGTGATTTCTGCGGCATGTCTGAATTTTGGATTGAACCAATCAATCTTAAAGGATCTGATCATGGCGTCTCTTCCTAGATGGGCCTGCCCATGGTATAGCCGGGCAAATTGTGACAAAAGACTATTTGGCAGAACCAGTTTTCCCTCTTCTGAAACCCATAGATCTGCCCTTTGTACACACTGCATTCTCTGCCAGGAACGTTTTTCTTCGTTGCTAGCATGACCTTGTAATGTTTTCAGTTCATCTAAGGTATCAACCACTCGTAATGCTAGACTTAAACTCGTGTCATTTTCAGGTTGTGGTAACAATTCCCACTGCTCTTTAAACAATATACAATTTAATGCACAAAATCTTGCGACCTGATCTGCATAACTGTTTCCCATGGACACAATCTTGTGATCTGGTATGAGCACTGCATTTCACCACGGCAATTTCAAGAGGTAACTGAATCGCATGTAACAAATCTCTTAGTTGTTCGCCATTTTTCACAGGAGAACCAGAGGAGGTCATGAAACCCCTTTGTGACCAAAGTTGGCCAAAATCATGCACAATTCCAAATCCATATCTGCTGTCAGTATAGATAGTGACTTTCAAATTTACAGCTGCGTGGCATGCCTTTGTAAGAGCTATTAATTCTGCCACCTGTGCAGAAAACACTTTCTCGAGCCAGGAGGCTTCGACAATGCCAGTTATGGTACATAGTGCGTAACCGGCTCTCAATGTTCCTGCTGAAGCTCTTAGACAGGACCCATCAACAAACATAATGCAATCATTTTCTTTTAACTGGGTATCCTGTATGTCTGGGTGAGGTTTGGTACAGAGCTCAGTCACCTCAAGACAATCATGCTCTAATTCTTCCCCATCTTTGATTTCTGTATTTTCATTGGGAAGTAAGGTTGCCGGGTTCAGCACAGTGCATCTCTTTAGTGTGACATTTGGTGACCCCAGTATAATCGTCTCATATCTAGTGAGTCGTGCATTTGTCATGTGTTGTCTTAGTTCGTGTCAACAGAATTTCAACTGAATGTGGAACCATTACTGTCAGAGGGTATCCCATGACTATGCCTTCACATTGTGAAAGGCTTTGACCAACTGCTGCAACTGCTTGCAAACAACCCGGTAAGGCTGCTGCGACAGGGTCCAAGGTAGCTGAAAAATATGCTACAGAGCGATTTGCATCTCCTTGGACCTGTGTTAAAACAGACAAAGAACAAGCATCACGTTCATGACAGAATAACAGAAAAGGTTTTTCATAATCAGGCATTCCTAATGCTGGTGCCCTGCACATGCATTCCTTCAATTCTAGAAATGATTCAAGCTCCTCTTTTGTCAAGGTTATTGTGTATGGCTCGTCCTTGACTTATTTTCCTGTCAATTTTATTAAAGGCTTTGAGATGATCGATAAGTTGGGTATCCACTGGCGACAGTAGCCCACCATTCCCAAAAACATCCTGACGTCTTTTTGTTATTGGGGGATTCATCTGCAAAACAGCTGTTATTCTTTCCTTTGATATTCTTCGGACCCTTTCTCAATCAAATGTCCCAAGTATTTCACTTCTTTTTGACAGTATTGTCACTTTCTGGGTGACACCTTGTGTCCATTCTTTCCCAGATGATTCAATAATGCAATGGTATCATATTTACAACTGTCTCTGGTTTTGGATGCAATCAGCAAATCATCAATGTATTGCACAAGGGTCGAATTAAAAGGCAGCACAAGAGGTTCCAAGTCCTTCTTCAATATCTGGTTGAAGATGGATGGTGACTCAGAAAACCCCTGAGGAATTCTGCACCAACTGTACACTTTATCTAGGAATTTGAAACTGAACAAAAATTGGCTGTGTTCATGAAGAGGTATTGAGAAGAATGCTTGTGATAGGTCTACCACAGTAAACCATTCAGCATCACAAGGAACCTGGAACATTATTACTGCTGGGTTAGGTACCACAGGGCAGCATTTTATCACAATTTTGTTTATTTTTCTCAAATCCTGCACAATTCGAACTTTCCCACAGGGCTTCTTCAAATCCATAATGGGAGAGTTGCACGGACTGCTCAAAACTTCTTTCAGGACTCCGTCTGAGAAAATCTGCAATTATTTGTGACACCTCAATGAGGACATCCTGGGTCATGTGGTATTGCGGTACTTGTGGGAACACTGCATTCGGCTTTATCTGAACCTTGACTGGTTCTACTCCTTTTATCAACCCTACTTCTTTCCCAGTCAAATCCCACACTTTCTCTGTTACGGTCCCTTGTAAATCAACAGGTGGGTCGATCAAAGGATGCATTGGGAATAAAGTAATCAAAGGGTAGTGTTCATTTGTCTCTCCTCCTTCCTCTATGTATTGACTCATCTCCCTCATCGTCGCTGTTTGTTTGTACTTCTATTCCATCGTTGGAACAGGTAATTGAACATTTTGTCTTACATAGTAAGTCCCTTCCTAGTAAGGATACTGGGCTTTAATCGCATACAACAAATCTATGCAGGCCTTGGAAATTACCAATTTCAACTTGCACCGGATCAGTAATCGGATTAGTCAGGTACTGGTTTGCCACACCAACCGTTCATATAGTATGCCCTGAGAGAGGTAGTCTCGGGACTTCTGCACTTCGAACTGTAGAGCATGTAGCTCCTGTATCGACCAAAAATGAAACCTTATAGCCCATTACTTTTCCCTCTACATATGGGCCTCTCTGATCCACCTCTAAAGATGCTGCAAGCCTGCACTCTTCACTGTCTGAGCTGTTATCTGACCAATCCTCATTCATGCCACTTTCACCTCGTAATGGGAATTGTTGCACAGTGTTATTTTGATTGATTACCTGGCCTGTGAACTGCTGAGGAAGCATCACCTGTTGCTGTCCCATCGGAGCCATGGGTAATTGCATTTGCTGTCTAGGCACCATAGGAATCTGCTGCTGCACTGGTTGCATTGATACTGATTGAAAATGCGGCATTTACATCTGCTGCATGGGCTGTACCCCTGGCATTTGTACCAAATTATTCTGAAAATTCGGGTTTTGATGTCTCATTTTTGGACCTCGTGGATTTTGTAATGTACCGACATTAATGCTTTGCTGAAGTGCACCATCCTACACCATATTCGGACAATCCAGTTTCCAATGCCCCACGCCCCCGCACGCGTGACATGGTGACATCATTTTCACTCATTGACTGTCGTTTTGAATAACATTATTCATATCTGAACCACGGTTAACAAACCCTCGACCTTTGCCTCTCGGCTGTGTCTGAAACACACCATTCATTTGCGGTTGTTGCTGTATCATTTGCTGAACTCCATTTCCCTGTATTCCAGCTTGTGCAGCCCTTATCTGCATCACCATCACTTTCTCATTCAACTTTTTCTGCTTCAACTCAATCTCATCACTACAGTATTTTGCATACTGCAACACTTCATCAATCGGTTTAGCTTGCCAACAAATCAAATGATTCTTAATCATCTGGCTAACCTCCGGTCTTAGCCCTTCGACGAATCTAAACACAAGGTGATTCATGTCCTTTGGTTCGATAGTCTCAGTACCACTGTAATGTTTGAACGCTTTTAATAATCTCTCGTAGTACGCATGTATTGACTCCTTAACCTCTTGAGAGGTCCGGTCTGTTTTCTGCCAATCGGTCACCTTCGGCGACACCTTTTGTTTCAAGAACTCAATTACTTTATGATATTTCATCACCTCTTCTGAAGGTGCTCCAGTCACCTTTTCTCTTGCCGGCTCCTTTGTGGGCCAATCTACCCCTCTCTTGCACTCTAGCCACAAATCCGGCGGAACAATAATCTCAAAGTATTCAAGTCTTCCCAGAGACACTTTGCAAGCTTCACGAACCTGTCCGTCTGATACCACTCGATCGGCTTCTCTCTTAGCCTAGGATAATCATTCGTAAAGGATAAAATGTCTCCTAGTCCATGGCACATGCACTAAAACACCACCAGCTGTGTCTCTCATAGGTAAGATTTTTACTGAATCTAGATTAGGTGTGGTCCTAACTTCATTGGACCCTGGACTATCTCCCTTTCCCTTTTCTTTGCCCATCGGCCTTCCCATTCCTCCAATGCACCCCAAATCTGTGCACTTTGCAACCGTTCTCTCAGGTGTGCCTTCATGCCTGCAGATCTCATGTGTTCACAATCTTTGGAGTCAAAATCTAATCTGTAACTTCTTTTCAAATGTTTAGTATTTTCGATATCGATATTGTATTTATCTGCCAGATTCGCTAATCTCTGATGTACTTTGCCTACCTCTTTAGTAATTTTGGGACATAAGTATCTCAATTCTGCCTCAGTGTATGATTCCAACCTATTTACTCCCATTGTTCCTTCCACTAACTCGGCAGCTTCTGTCCCTAATCGTACAATATTCAAGTATTCGTCTTGTTTTTCTTTTTCAGGTTCAAGTGTGGTTACTGTAGTCTTTTGTGAGGTACAAGTTTTCTCGAACCATTCATTTAACTGTTGTACTGTAAAACCCTGCAGTGAAATGTTCCCTGCATGTATCATTGGAGAGCGTGTGAAGTATTTGTACTCATGGTTTGGGGAGTTAAAACTCCCAACCCTGCTTGACGCATTGCTTCGAGAGGTGCCCCTACTGGGCTAAGGTCCATCAAGGGTCTCGGTGGTTCATTAACTTGCTCTCCCGGGGCCATTATCTGTGGAGTTCTCATACGCCCTCCTCTTATCGCTTCCTGAGTCATAACTCCCTGATCACACGTCCCTGTTTTATCATGCGCATATAATGGCACTGGGGGACCAACAGTAATAGGTAACGATATAGCGTCAGGTGTGTGACCTGAACTCAGACTTCTTGGCGCTGCAACACCATAGGTCTGCTCCAGTGTACCCGGTACAGGTACTAACGGTGGTCCCGCTACAGGGTTCTACCCAGGTATCAGCTGTGGCGATTGAGACACTAGCTTCGGGGCCGATTCAATCTGTATTAACTTTGGCTATGTGTATATCGGGTCTGGCGGCACTATCAAGTTCGTAGTAGTCTCAAGCACTGGAACATCAGGGTAAATTATTTTTATCTGCGGTGGAGGTTGCAACTGTATCGGCAAGTCTGGTGCAGTGGGTACACTGACACCATTCTGTATCAAAGCTGTATCGCTAGTCTGTACCGTATCAGTAACTCCCTTCTCCTGCGTCTGGTTCCCAGGATCCAAGCTAGTTCTTGGAGCGCTGTCGCTCACTGCATACGGTGGCGGACGATCATGTAACAATCTATCCATAAATTCCTCATCTGAATCATCTTCCTCTTCCCAGGACCTCTTATTTTCTTTAGTTTTGCCAGAATCTTTGTCGGTTTTACAAGAGGCTTTCTTTCCCTGTGTCTCTTCTCCCTGGGTTATTGCCGGAAATAACTTCAACCCATCTACGATTCCCCTTCTCCACATTTTGTTCTCGTTGTCCCACCTAGCTTCTGCATATGATTTTTCTGCCCTTCTCAGCCTTCTCTGAAACCTTTCTTGTCTGTGTCTAAGAGCCATTAAGTCCCAAATCGCTAAAGCCTCATATTGTGCCAGTCTCGGAGGTGGCTTCTGTGTACTTAACATCCACCTCAGGTTTTCTAATACCTTTGGATTAAACGTCCCATGCTCTGGAAACGCTAAACACCCTTCTTTTTCCGTTAATTTGCGCCACTGTTTCATCCATAAACAAGGTGCGACACCTTTTTCTTCCATCGCTGTGTAAGCCGGAGTACCCTCAGGTGGTGTAGGCTCACCATCAGTTGCTACAATATATACATCTCCTTTTAGAGCGCTTTTGAATGCCTTGACAAAATTCATTTTTGCAATTCTTTATTTCGTATTTAATCAGAAATGGCTTAGTTCCGAGGACACTCTTCACCTGCCCTTTCTCAACCTATTGCCTCTCACGGACGGCAGCCAATCCGTGCGCGACCCCTCTCGGCATCTGACCTATCTCAGCGCGGCACCCTCACACACACACTGCAGCTGACCCCTACAATTCATACAAACTAATGCGAATTATTGCGAGCACCTTAAAATGACAACACAAATCTGTCGGTTTACTACAGGGAGTGTAACACATTTGCTTCAGAACTTTACAGAGATTTCACTTGAAGCCTCGGCCGCTACTCTCTCCTTCTCAGTTCCCACATACGCAAGCAGAATTCGACCTGCAAATCCTACTCTCGACTGGTCAATGACTCCTTCTAGTGCACTTTAGAATTTGTCAAATCTCCATTGAAGGTTTCATACATACATCATAACTCAAACTCGACTTGTCAACCACGCCCGATTGACCTATTAAACTGCACAGTTTACAACATAAACCACATTTACCATCATACTCCGTAGTCTTAGACCTCAACAGGTCCGTACACGACAGTCAACCACGTGGATAATTTTGGAGCAACAAGCGCTACATTCACATGAAGTACGCCAACTTCCCTACTCTCATACTGTGGAGTACGCCTACTCCTGCTAAACAACACTTAATTTGGCCTAAATACACACAATTTTCACAACCACCTGCAAGATGCATAAGCTTAAGTAAGCGCAAAGACCCTAACCACACATACTATGGCGCCGAGAACATTCCCAACTCATTTAGGCAGGCCCTGAGATCCCGGGAAAGCCATGGCAAACTTAGCAACCCATCATCTCTCCAAATCGCATTATCACAGAAAAACAAATTAAACAATGAAACTCCGTCCAAGGGCCAAACCGTCGCTCTGCTACGAGAACTGTTAACGCGTGCTATGTTAATTTATACACATCGGGACTCGTTTTAGGCCGATTAATCTTTGGACCCAGTGGTGAGACACCGTAAGACGAGATAACTGATCAATATATCAATCAATATGTCAATAATATTGTCAACATAGATCACCACAATATATTTCACTTTAGACATTAGTAAACCTTCGGCGCAACCATGACCTTTCAGTCATGAATAACCACACCTTACTGAAATTTTGTGAATTTTATTCCCTGTTGATTACAATCTAATAGCAAATGTATTAATCTCAAAACCAAGAAGCAAAAGAACATAGTCACAATATGGTAATAATGCAAAGATCAGTCATAAAATAGTAATATGAAGTTGAACAAATCTAGACGCCTAAAACCTCATATATGTTTAGTTCAGGATAGCACCACGTCAGTCAAAATGAAATGCCTCATCTAACCACAATTCGCATCAGCATGTTGGACTTCTTGCAAAACAATTTAGAACATCAATTTGGAAAACATCTAACTAAGGTCTCTAATCAAAAATACACAGCAGTTGGTACCTAGAAAGAAAAGGCAAATAAATGAATTTCAATAGCAACAACATAATTTAACCTCCTCGGAATAGGTCAGCATACAGGATCAGTCTTCGTCTTCAGGACATCAGTTAGATTGCCGTCAATCTATCTAGTCGAATGGCAGGGGACACTTCCCTCATAAGGAAGAAAGTGTAATGGGGCAGTCTATGGGTGAGGATGGTTTTGTCTAAGTCTCAAATCACCAAATAGAGTGACAGAGTTTCTGGATGCAATCGATATCATTCCCTACCTAATGCTCTTAGTCTCTTATGTCATGAGTTTTTATCCCTTTTTCGTAATACATTCCCCCAAAATTCTATTGGATAGTCACTACACCCCACTATCTGTAACCTATCAAATTATACATTAAGTAATGCATTTGTCATTCTATGATAAATTACATTCTTCTGATTGGTCTTCATAATTGACGTCTTTCGTAGGTGGCATATCCGGGGTTACTTCATTTTCTGGCACTTTCTTCGGGTCAAGAGTTCTCTTTTCCGTGGTTCAGTATCCTTGAAGGTGTCCATATTTGTTGCAAAGCGTGCAATTTTATCCTAAAGCAACTAGCATGCGGATGAGAGTATAACAGTCAATGATACAATAAGCGAAGAAAAAGAACAAATGATGGGTCATGGCCTTTTGCAAGTCAGCACACTGGAGAAACAGAAAAATATGCTTTTAATATGAGAGCTACACAGCTAGTTTTCGACTCACGCTAATTTAAGGCTTATGGATTCTAATAAAATGCAATTATTGTACGTATTAATATATTCAATTAGTCATAATTCAAGCAATTATTCCTTACAGTCGACATTAGTTTATGCATGTGAAAAAATCTCTCCACGTTTAAAATAAGTTTCAATTAATAATATTAGCGGCGTTAATATAAGCATTTCACATCTAAAATAGGTAATGTTTAAACTACGCTCTCTCACCTCCATAAAGGAGAAAGTCAAGATGCTCACTCTTGCTCAGGTCTTTTCTGCCCTAGACCAAGGAGACTGGATGGTAGCGTTGGACTTGTAGCAGGCGTATTTTCACATTCCCATCCTGCCCGACCACAGGTCTTACTTGCGGTTCAAGCTGGGCCACGAACACTTTGTTTACTGTGCTCCCCTTTGGTCTCACCAGTGCCCCTTGAGTGTTCACCAAAGTGATGGCAGTGGTGGCAGCTCATCTGCACAGGTTAGGGATTTCAGTCTTCTCATACCTTGATGACTGGCTGTAGAAGGGTTAGACAACCCCAGCTCTTGAGACCCACCTTCAGACTATGGCAGACCTCCTGCATTTGTGGGGTTCACTATCAATGTGCTGAAGTCACACCTGACTCCTCTCAGAAGCTCCTTTTCATTGGAGCTGTTGTGGACACAGTGCAATTTCAGGCCTATTCTTCGAAAAGCGAGTCCAGGATATTCAGGTGGTTGTTCTGATGTTTTGGCCTCTATCCTGGATTTCGGTGATAGACTGAGGCTGTTGTGGCTCATGGCTTCCTGCATCCTATTAGTCGAACATGCCAGATGGCATATGTGGGCTCTGCAGTGGGACGTGACGTTACAATGGGCACAGCATCGGGGAAATATTACCGACATGGTTCAGATCTCGGTGGGAACTGCAAAAGACCTGCAGTGGTGGTTAGTGAACTGTGATTGGGTCAAAGGCAGACCCCTCTCCCTTTCCCAACCAGATCTCACGATAGTGACAGATGCGTCACTCCTGGGATAGGGCAGCCATCTGGGAGAGGCAAAGATCAGAGGTCTATGGTCTCGGGCGGAATCCGGGCTTCATATCAACTTGTTGGAGCTTCGGTCAATCCGGCAAGCACTACAGGCTTTTCTTCCTGTTGTGAAAGGGAAGATAGTGCAGGTGTGTAGGAAAATGCCACTGTTAACATGGTTACCCCCGACCTTTTTGCCTTTTGTTGAGCACAGCTTTGATTGAAAGTGTGCTGGGACCCTGCTAACCAGGCCCCAGCACCAGTGTTCTTTCCCTAAAACTGTACCTTTGTCTCCACAATTGGCACAGCCCTGGCACACAAGTCCCTTGTGAATGGTACCCCTGGTATCAATGGCCCTGTGGCCAGGGAAGATCTCTAGTGGCTGCAGCATGTATTATGCCATCCTGGGGACCCCTCACTCAGCACTTGCACACTGCCTCACAGCTTGTGTGTGCTTGTGGGGAGAAAATGACTAAGTCGACATGGCACTCCCCTCAGGGTGCCATGCCCACAACCTACTGCCTGTGACATAGGTAATTCACCCTTCTAGCAGGCCTTACGGCCCTAAGGCAGGGTGCACTATACCACAGGTGAGGGCATAGCTGCATGAGCACTGTCCCTACAGTGTCTAAGCCAATTCTTAGACGTAAGTGCAGGTTAGCCATAAAGAGTATATGGTCTGGAAGTTTTTAAAACACTGAATACTGGGAAGTTTTGTCATACTTCTCAGCACAATAAACCCACACTGATGCCAGTGTGAGATGTATTGAGAAATACACTCAGATGGCATCTTAGAGATGTCCCCTGCATTCCAGCCCAACTGCTAGTGCTAGGCTGACCGGTCTCTGCCAGCCTGCTACTTCCAGACTAGTTTCTGGCCACATGGGATGAGTGACTTTGTGCACTCTGTGACCAGGAACACAGCCTGTCCTGGATGGAGGTGCCTCACACTGCCCCCTGCAGGAACAATAACACCTGGCGGTGAGCCTCAAAGGCTCAAGCCTGGTGTTAAATTGCCTCAGGGCACTCCAGCTAGTGGAGATGCCCGTTCCCGGACACAGCCCACACTTTTTGCGGCAAGTACGGAGGAGATGAGACAAACAAGGAGTCACCCTCCAGCATGGACAGCCCCTAAGGTGTCCAGAGCTGAGGTGACCCCGTCCTTAGAAAATCCTCCATCTTGCTTTGGAGAATTTAGCCCAATAGGATTAGGGATGTGCCCCCTCCACAAAGGGAGGAGGCACAAGGAGGGTGTAGCCACCCTCCGGGACAGTTACCATTGGCTACTGCCCTCCAGCCCTAAACACACCCCTAAATCTAGTATGTAGGGGCGACCTGGAACCCAGGAAATCAGATTCCTGATGACCTAAGGACTGCTGACCTGAAAACCCCACTGAGGAGATGACAACTGTTTTGGCCCCAGCCATACCAGCCTGTCTCGAGATTCAAAGAACATGCAACAGACTCATCCAGGAGCCCAGCGACCTCTGCCGACTCAAAGGACTGCCCTGCAACCCAAAGGACCAAGAAAATTCTGTGGACAGCAGCTCTGTCCGGGAACATACCAAGAAGAATCCATCTTTAACGTGACTCCCACCTCACTCCTGAAGCGCAAGTCCCCACCTGACTCCCCTGGCCTGTGTCCAGAGAAACCAACACTGCAGCAAGGAGACCCCGCCCCCCCCCCCCCCCCCCCCCCCGGCGACTCCCACGGCATGTCTACCCTGAGATGACCTTCCGGCACCCCCACGGTGACTCCTGCAGAGAGAATCCAGAGGATCCCCACCCCTGACCTTGACTGCCCGGTAGCAACGAACCTGACGCCTGTAAGAAGCACTGCACCTGTAGCCCCCAGGCCCGAGAGGAACGACCTACCGGTGCAGGAGTGACCAGCAGGCAACCCTCCTCTTTGCCCAGTAGGTGGCTGGCCCGAGAAGCCCCCCTGTTCCCTGCCTCCACAGCAAGAGTGACCCCCCCCCCCCCCCCCCAGGTCCTTCCATTGATTTCAATACAAAACCTGACGCCTTGTTAGCACACTGCACCCAGCCGCCCCTGTGCCACTGCGGGTGTATTTTGTGTGCCTATCTGGGACACCCCACCTCCCCCTCCATCAGTGCTCTACAAAAACCCCTTGGTCTGCTCCCCGAGGACGCAGGTACTTACCTGCTAGGAGACTGGAACCGGAGCACCCCAAGTCGCCATAGGCACCTATGCTATTTGGGCCTCTCTTTGACCTCTGCACCTGACTGGCCCGGTGTTGCTGGTGCTGGGTGTTTGGGGTTGACTTGAACCTCCAACAGTGGGCTGCCTATGCCCCGGAGACTGAACTTGTAAGTGCTTTACTTACCTGACAAACTGTTAAAGTTTTGCACTGTCAACTTTTAAAATAGATTGCCATTTTATGCCAAACTATGTACATTACTGTTTTCATTCAAAGTTATATTTACCTATGCCAAGTACTTACTTGAAATCTGAATCTTGTGGTTCTAAAATAAATTAAGAAAATGTTTATGTATAAAACCCTATTGGCCTGGAGTGAAGTCATTGAGTGTGTTCTCATTTATTGCCTGTGTGTGTGTGTGTACAACAAATGCTTAACACTACCCCCTGATAAGCCTAACTGCACGACCACACTACCACAAATAGAACATTAGTATTATCTATTATTGCCACTATCCACCTCTAAGGGGAACCCCTGGACTCTGTGCACACTATCTCACTTTGAGATAGTATATACAGAGACTGCTTCCTACAAAGGGGTGTTTATTGCTCCTTTACTTTCTGACTAAATAGAACACCGGTTCATTGTGAAATCCCCAGAAGGGGCGATGAAGTCCTAAAAATAGCTAGATCTAATAAAAAAAATGACATCTTAGTGAGTGGTAGAGTAAGTTTTTCTTAGCCTGTAAATGGATTGTCCTGTTAATCAAAACTGGCTATGGATTGGCCAAGAAATATCGTCCAGAAGTCCTACGTGCTGATTCCACTAGAACTAAGGCTGCTACTATTGTGCTGGCGTGTAATGTGCCAGTCTTGGACATCTGGTAAGCTGCTACATGTGTCAGTTCATATATCACTATTGCCTGGATAGGCCACGTATGGTGAGAAGCACTTTGCCCATTCTGTCCTACAGGGTTTCCTGGTTGGAGTCATTCGACAGCCACCAGGTGGTTTTCAGAACCAGATCTGCTTCCCTGCCTAAGGTGGTTACAACCTTTCATCTAGGCCTATGCAGACCCCTACAGGACCTCCTTTCCTCCCCCACATCTACTAAAGAGTAAGGGAGCTTCCACATACAAGATCTTGAGAGCAGCTATCTTCTGCATTGATAAAACCATCTAGTTCAGAATCGAGGAACAGTTATTCACCAGATATGTAGGCAAGATGAAGGGCAAGGCAGTCCACAACAGGACATTATTGCATTGGGTCACCTTCTGCATAAAAATGTGCCACACTGTTGCTCACAAGGAACCACAAAAAGCATCAGCTCTCATTCCACCAAAGCAGTCTTCTAACTCTGCTCTGGCAAGAGGGGTCCCGGATCCAGAAGTCTGCAAAGCAGCAACGTTTGCTTCCTTCCTTACTTTTGCAAAGCATTACTACTTTGAAGTTCAAAATAGAGGTCGCTTTGCATGTTCAGTCCTCCAGTATTTCAGTATAATCAGCAATACATCCACCTCCTGGTTGGCTACCGCTTGAGTAATCTATGCAAAAACTGAGCAATCTGCAGGTAGATTTATCCATCAGAAGAAAACTAGTTATCAGTAATGCTCTTCCTCGTGGAAATTCCATTTCACTGCAGATTCCTCACTTTGTGAATGGCCCAATAGACTGGGTGGATCATGGAAATGTTCTAGGCAATTCCCCCACACTTCATTTGGTGGCATCATGCAGCTCTGTCGGGTCCGTCCCACCCGGACATGTTTGGGCCTCTACATAGCCACCTCTGCACGCTGACATCACTTTCTGAAATCTGTCCACGCCGTCAGAAGTGAACCCTTTAATA
Organism: Pleurodeles waltl; assembly: GCF_031143425.1. Taxonomy (NCBI): domain Eukaryota; kingdom Metazoa; phylum Chordata; class Amphibia; order Caudata; family Salamandridae; genus Pleurodeles; species Pleurodeles waltl. The sequence goes on along the minus strand of NC_090443.1, from coordinate 970,127,892 downwards.
ATTAGATTGTCGGTGCACAGAGCTCTAGATTGCACTCTTATTAGTATGGATTCAATTAGCATTCTAAACAACAGGGAAATGGGTGGATTGGTAAGAAATCAGGTTAAAGTAGCCACCAGAAAGTGCATTACTAAAAGTAGGGAACGTGTTCTTCTGAAGGACACATCTTATGAACAGATATCGGCGTTTAATGTTCGTTAATCCGGCTTGAAGAGGGTCTGACGAATTGTCCTTACACCACTCCACAAACGTACTCCATCTCCCCCAATACACCATTGTGGTAGAATGGATTTTGAGGACTGCAGGCACACCAGATGACATGCGCCAGTTTCAGAGGGAATGAAAAAGCATTCAGGTTACTCTGCTCGATTTCCAAGCATGAACGTTTGGAGTCCGGATGCTGCTGTGCAGAGCCTGCCCCCGTGATTGAGACGAAGTCTACCCGCTGAGGAAGGCTGAGCAAATGGCACAGGAAGAAGTGTATCAGTTCCGCGTATCACACACTTTGCAATGGTACCTCTTCTGTCTGAATTGGTGCTTGAGGGGCTGAGCTGCCCCCAGAGCACCAATGCAAATGAGCTGCACTTCTTTCGTTTTCATTGGGATATCAGCGCGCCATGCGCGTCATTTCATTGGGGATAAACTGCCTCTGCTGCTAGGGAACCTTTTCCCCCGCTAATTTCAGTAAAAGTAAATCCCTCTGAGTGATTTCCTGCTTCGTATGTGACTACGTCCTGCAGCCACCATCGGAGCACGAGGAGTTGGGCGGAGGATGGCACAAAACGACACGGTTTCAGAAGTATCTGGTTGGTATGCATGCCTGTGTGTATGGATGTTCAGTTGTGGACGTCTTGCACCAAGAACCTGGCCCCTACCCTATTTCTCTTTTTATTTTTTTAACCAAAATATGTCCCTGCCATTCTTCATTTTCCCTGCACACAAAAGGCTGTGACTTCTTGAAACTTAAACTACCGTTTATGGAAACAATTGATTAGAAAGCCTGCTCAAGTAGTGATATTTTTATGTTTCTACCTGCACATTTTTAACTATCCCAAGTGTGGGACTGAATCCCGAAGGTAACAACTCTCTGCACCAGAAGGTGGCATTGGCTCCACTTAAATTCCAGAAGCAATGCCCTTGTGACAGCACTAGAGCCATAGAGCACCGCCACTGGCACACTGGCGCTGGTTCCTTTTTTTTCGTACCATTGATGGAAATGTGGTGCTCGTTCCTCAAGAGAATCAAACGTCTGTCTCCCCACTAAAAAAAATAAGAATTTATGCCTTGGAGGGACTGTGATGGACATCATCTGCCTGGGGCGCTGCCATCAAGACTTCTAGCTTCTACCAGAGTAGGCACCTCAAAACTGTTGAGTGAAGCCAGGCTGCTCAGGGCCCTGGCTTTGGATGAACATCGAACGAAAGGGAAGTCCAGACCAAGATCAACATCGCTAGAGTTGCGGCGTTCCTCAGTCATCAAAACTCAAACCTAAGAAACATCACGACTGAGCAATGTCTATCTACGCAAAGTCTTCAAAGCATCTCCCTGCTCTGCAAGAATATGGATCCACTACTGCTTGCAGTACTGACACCAGGGCCCAGTCTAGACAGTCTTACTCTGTTCCCCAGCCCTGGAACCGATCTGGCTCACTTCTTAAAGGCAGTTTTGATGTTTTCATTTGAGCCATAGTCCCCTCTGCAGTGCTTTCTTGCCCCATAGGTCCAATGATATACTCCTTTTGGAGCTATCCCCATACTGTACTCCACAGCCCCGTTTGCCTCATTTGTACAATTGCCACCTGGCGCATTGGCTCAGACACCATCTGTAGCTTCAGTTCCTGCCGCAGGCTCAGTACCACGGCGGACATCTCTTACTATAACTTCAAGCTCTTCATCTTTGGCGCCGGGCTCACTCCGACATAGCAATCTACCCCACCTGCACTGTCGCAATCCGTACCTCACACCCACGTCATAGCATCTTATGGAGTTGCCTCCGTGATGATCACACAGAGGATCAGCTTCTCATAACAAAGTGATATTCCTTTGAATCTTTTTTAAATTACTTTTACATTTTTCAGTTCTCGAGCAGAGCGTGTGGTAGTGCGATTTCAAAACGATAGGTAAATGTGTCCATGAAGTTTATTTTTTATTTTTTAAGCAATCTAATTTCTGTAAAGAGATGTGGACTGCTTTGCATGCTTTCTGCAAGCGCTGTTATCTTCTTGCTTCTAGGCGGATGTTGCGCTTGGCCGTGACGTTCGGTGAAATAGTTGGCTTTAAACCCGACTGGGCTTATGTTATCTTCTGTTAGTGCTAGGGTGACCACCCGTCCGTAAATTTCACGGACTGGCCGTAATTTCGCCCTGCCGTCCGTTGTCTGATGAAAGCCTTAACGGACGGCATTTGTTCGTAATTTTAGCCTTATACCTAAAGGGCAACGGATGCAGGGCGAAATTTACGGGCAGATCAGTTTCTCCAGCTGGACTGGAAGGCAGGGAGGGAGTCTCGTGTGCTCAGAGGGAGGGGCAGACATAAGAATCAGCCCTTCTTGCCGGGGGTCCGCTTCCCTAAAGACATGCAAATGTGGGCAACTGGTAAATCTGCAAATGCAAAGGGGCTTGAAAGCCTGCATTGACTTTACTAAAAGGAGTCACTGGGAGTTTTCTAGTGGCAAAGATATTTCTTTTTAGAGGTATTGTAATGGTGTTCCAAGGTGAGCTGTGGAGTGTGATTTTAATGGAGTGTTATAATTTTTTTTTAGTACTAGCTATAAACTGTATATTATTCAAATCTGTATTTGAGAAGCAATTTTTTTATTTAACCGAAATGTATTTGCGCATTTTGTAGTAGCCTTTATTATAATGCAATTGTATTTTTTCACAGTTCTTTCGGATACCACGGTACCTCATAGTACTAACAAACATTGGCAAAGCCAATAGGTCTCATCTGTGAAATTTATTGGCTTTGCTAATGTGTATTAGCCATGTTGTACACCAGAGTAGCTGCTGTTCAGCATTACTTAGTTAGTGGCATAGTGGAGTAGAGCGGCATAGGAGCAGTGGCGTAGAGCCCAGTGGTGCAAAGTACAGCGCAGTGGGGTACAGTGCAGTTGTTTAGAGTGCGTTAGCGTAGAGTGCAGTGGTTTAGAGTGCAGTGGCATGGAGTGGCTTGGGACAGTAGAGTGGCACAGAGTGCAGTGGAGTAGAGTGGCATACAATAGATTGGCAGAGCAGTAGCGTATAGTGGTGCAGTGGCATAGATTGCAGAGTAGACTCGTGTTGCAGGGAGTGCAGTAGTGTAGAGTGGTGCAGAGTATAGTGCTGTGGAGTGATGTAGAGTGACATAGAATGCAGTAGTACATAGTAGATTGGTGTATAGTACAGTGGTAGAGTGCAACGCTACAGAGTAGTCAGTGCAGTGATGTAGAGTGGCACAGAGCAGTGGCGTAGAGTACAGTGGTACAGAGTAGAGGGCAGTGGTGTACAGTGCAGTTTAAAGTGCATTGGCGCAGAGTGCAGTGGCGTGGGGGTAGAGTTACATAGAGTGCAGTGGAGTGGTATACAATAGAGTAGCAGAGAGTGCAGTAATGCAGTGTGGTGCAGTCACAGACTCATGTGGGATAGTGCAGTGGTGTGGTGTGGAGTGGTGCGGAGTAGAGTATAGTGCCTAGAGTGCAGTGGCATAGAATAGTGGTGCAGAGTGCAGAGTTGCAGAGTAGCGGGTCAGTGCAGTTGTGTAGAGTGGTACAGAGAACAGTGGCATAGAGTACAGTGGTGCAGAGTAAAGCGCAGTGGCATACAGTGCAGTTTAGAGTGCACTGGTGTAGAGTGCAGTTGCATAGAGTGGCATTGGGCAGAGTAGAGTGGCATAGAATGCAGTGGAATAGTGTATTGGCGCAGAATGCAGTAATACAGAGCAGAGTGGTGTAGAGTATAGTGGCAGCCAGTGCAGTGTTGCAGAGTGTCAGCTTGCAGTGGTGTAGAGTGCATTGAACTAGAGTGCAATGGTCAGAGTGGCATAGAGTACAGTGGCATAGAATAGATTGTTTCAGAGTAGAGTGCAGTGGCATAAAGTAGATTATTTCACAGTAGTGAGGTGGCTTAGAATGGAGAGGTGCAAGGTAGAGTGAATTTGCATAGAGTGGCATAGTGTGATGGCATAGAGTAAAGTGGTGTAGAGTGCAGAGTAGATTAGAGTGACGTACAGTGTATTGATGTAGTGCAGTGGCATAGAATAGAGTGGTACAGAGTAGAGGCATAGTGTGAAGTAGCATAGAGTGTAGTAGCATAGAGTGCAGTGGCATAATGTGGAGTGGTTCAGAATGGAGAAGAGTGCAGTGGCGTAGAGTAAAGTAGACTGATACAGAGTAGGGTGCAGTGGCGTGTAGTGGTGCAGAGTGAGTGCAGTTTGGATGGTATGCTAACACTGCCATTACAGACAACATATTTTTGATTGAAATGACCATTACATTTGCACAGATATACAGTTTTTCAAATCAAACTATACTGTGCACAGACCATGTGTGGAAATTGCATCACCTAATGCAACAATTTGTTTTAATCATGTAAAGGTATTTGTTTCCAGCACAGTTCAGAATTAACAAAAATGTGCTTGATTTGTACTTCTAATTCTGATATATTCTGAAGTTTATTTAAATGTCATGTGATTGGAAAAAACTCTTTCCTAACCCCAGTATCCAGCAAGATTTTCACATAAATCCTCTCACTTTGAAGTCGGAGAAAGGAAAGTAAACACTAAGTTCCCACCGAAGACAGAGCCGGACATTTGACTTTGTTCTTTGAATGCACAGCAAATATGATAAGATAAGAACAAGATTTACAGGCCCGTTTGCAGAAAGGGAGCACCCGGCAGGATACTGTAAATAAGTTTTCGGCAAGGGAAGGGACGAATTCAAGCTGCATAGCCTAAAACAAATAAAGCCAGCAAATTGAAAGCAATAAATTGTGAGTTGCAAACCACAAGGCCAATGGCAAGCAACGGGCAGAATGCATTCACAAGGAAGCACTATGAATTTACTTAGTGACAGCTGTGGGATACTTTGTGGGGAAAGTCCAGTATTTTAGTCCATATCTTGCAGAGGTTTGGCCACATCAATCACCCAGGTAGTATGGCTAGAAGACCTGGAGTGGTTTCCTTGTTGCAGGATAGGTCTGTACACCCATTCTATCAGTTTGCCACCATTTCCTATGGTACAGAGCTGCTGGCTCACCTCTTGTAGGGTAAATGCTAGGTATCAGACATAAAATGGGGCATTTAATGATTTATGGTGGTTGTAAGTAAGGAGTTGACTGGGTTGAAGATGGTAGTCTGCCACAAGGGTTTGGAAATTTAGTAGCTCACTGTTCAGAAACAAAGTCCCCAATTTTAATACACCTGCAACATGCCACTAATGGAGTTGCTCTCAGCACAGCCATCCTGTGCGAGTGGGAAGGCTTAGCAATGGTACGCTAGGAGCATAGGTTTTCTTCGTGTCAGTGAGTTTACAGGTTCTGGCAAGGCAAGAGAAAGTTGTGCATGATAACCCCGGATGGTGATCCGTAGAATGGTCAGTAGGAAACAATGAACAGTGCATTAAGCCTTCACTAAAAGTCTACTGGTGAACCCCATCTCATGCAGGGAGGTGGGCAGAAAGCCAGCGAGCCACCCATTGGACCTGTGCAGCTGAATAATAGCATTCGAAGTCCAGAAGACCTAATCCACCCGCAGTCCGTTAGCTTTAGAGTGGAAAGAGCTCCCGATGGCGCCGCAGTGACCAAATCAGATGTGTGGCCTGTCTGAAGAAGGAATGAAGGACGAGCAGGGGAGAGTTTGCAAAATAATACTATCATTGGGGTAGCACACCATCTTCACTAGTGCCACGTGGCCTCTACAGAAAGCAGAAGAGAAGACCAAAAAGCAAACTGGGCTTGGAGGGACCGTTCGCTCTGCCGAGATTTTCATCCTGGAAATCAGTGTAAGAATGGTAGATTTTAATCACTATGTATTAAAAGGTAACTGGTTCCCAGTTCAATCTGAGATCTAATTGTATATAAAGGCGAAAATAGTGCCATATGTTAAAGAAACACTAATTCAATTTTAAAGTTTTGTTTGTGCAATTTACATCCCAAATAGTTTGACGTTTCTATGTGTACTTGACACTTAGGGATAACCCATATCTCTAGTTTGGCTTTTGCTCAATTTCAAAACCATTTAAAGACATGGACAAAGCGGGCAATTGCCTTGCACAGCCTTGCAAGGGGTCTGGGCCCTGCTCACCCTTCAAAAGCACTAACCGCAAACCATTTCACCAGAAGAAGTTGCCAAGGTGGATGGGTGTTGCTTGTTCAACCACTTGACAGTGCCCCTTCGGTTTCGCTCCTGTGTGCAGACACAACTCCCCAGGTACCAAATACCTTTGAATAGTCTTCCATAGGGAGAGTTAGTTTTGCCTATAACTTTGGCTCCGCTTGAGAAATCTTCACGAAAAAGTGTGTGCGGGGGGGGGGTGGGGCGCACACTGTTTCCCCATTCATGTTTCCATAGGGTCTTTAGACATGCATACAGCTCAACGGATTTATACCAAATTTGATAGAAAACTGAACCTTAGTCCAAAGGTTATGGTTTTTGTGATTAGGTGTAAATCTGTTCAGTCGTTTGAGATATTAGAGTTTAAAAAATATAGATATCTCTGATTCAGGTTTGTGGATTTGGGAGAAAATCAAGGCTGATTGGCTTGCCGCAACTGGGGAGGTGGGGGGGGGGCGGGGGAGTTGCTGCCACCATTTTTCGCATCTGCTCGGGGTGGGAAAAGAAGAGGGAAGAACACCAGGGATCAGGATTACAGGTTTCCTGACCCCATGAGAAACGGAGGTCCTTGTGGACAAAAAAAAGCCCCAATTTTTTTTTTTTTTTTCATCCGGTCCATAGATCCGCAAATCCTGGATTTGCGAATCCACTGGTGGATCCGCGAGTCCAGAGAAAAATAAAAATAAACACCCACTGTATCCAAGCTCATGCTGCACATGGCCAACAGCTGTGCACAGCTTGGGTGCCTGCAGGAGGGTTGGCAGCCATAGAAATTCACCATTTATAGTTATGGTTAACTCAAGTAACTATAACTTGCCCCCTAAGGTAGCTAATTACTCCACATATTACATAATTGACACCTATGGCATAATTGATATTAGTACTGCAATATTTGCAATAAAATTGATAAGAACTGTATTGCTGGGGCACACATTGTTACCTTAGGGCGCAAGCAATTTGTAAGATTTGAATTTTAAACATTAAAACAGTAATTTGCAAAAAATACACAAACAAGTACACACCAAACAAATACTCACATTTCTTAAGATATACTTATTTTATTTTGAAAAATATGGAAATAAAACTGACATTTTAATGGGAAGGTTGGTGCTGCATCTCGGCAGTTAACTTTTCAGGGTTTCAGTTTATTTAGGAAAGCTGAATCCTCTGGTCAGATTCTACATTTTGCAAGCGATTTTCTGTTTTATTTTTTAGGTGCCTAAGATCTGAGAAAGCTTTCTCACATAAATGTGGTAGGGAAAGTAAGTAAAACCATAAGGGCTTGTCTCTCCTTAGCCTCATGTATTTCATTTTTTATAGCACCCCTCATACCAGCGTAAGGTGCTGGATCACTTTACAGGGGACTACAAGGTGTAGGATTCACATGTCATCCATACTAGTAGGCTAGAGTGCTTGGTCTGGAGAAGCACAAACCCAGGATTCAGAACATTAGACAGTGGTTAGCATTGACTTTAATAATAACAGATTTCTACACCAGCAGATCTTTTTTTTTTATTTTTTTTTATCAGCGTAAGGATGAGAGAGTTGGGGGGGGGGGGGGGCAGGGGGGGGGGGGGGCTACTTAATTTGTGCCATGCAGTTTGCATGCAGTTCTGTGGCAGTTCATAGTTCACTGTCCTAGATTGATTGTAACTTATGAAATGTACTGTAACCAAATCTGACAAAAGCAGTAACCTACTGTGCACATAAAATACTGTTCTTCGCATGATAAATGTTCCTTGCAGCAGGCATATTAACAATCTGCACTACTTTTACAAGAGTCAAAACTGCCATTAGACAAAACTCCCATCTCTCTCTCCAGAGCATTAATTACCAGGGTTATCTTGACACTTATTTTTGCTAGGAAGCTGTTGGATCTACATGGAACTTTGCAGTGCTTTTAAAGTTGCTACATCAATGAAGAAGTAAATTTAAAAACGTTTCTTTCTAGGGGCCCCAGCTTGAGAAATGCCTTCCTTGCGGCCCAGGCCTGCGCTCCCCCTGGGATGTCACAGACCCCTGGGTCCAGAGACCACAGGATGGGAACCGCTATTCTATGGCCTCATTGATGTTATCACTGCAACATTTGCAATCAAGTTATTGATAAGAAAACTGTGCATGGTGGAGGCGTGAGTTATAGTTGCGTTAGGGCATAAGTTAGTTACTTGAAATGACTAACAGCTGATTTTTTTTTTTTGTTGTTTTGTGCATGTTAAGTCAGAACCTAACTATAACTTGTGTAACCTGTGTGTATGTGTATATGTATGTGTGTGTATCTTTAGCTCTAGCTATATTCTTTTTGAGGTTTTTTTAGATTTATGTATCAATCTTTGCTCCTTTAAGAGAATATCTTCTAATTACCAACAAATGGAATATGTGGTTGTGTAGTCCTGTGTAAACAGGGCTCAACCCCTTGCTATGGTGAGTTGTATTTTGAGGTCAAGCTATTTTTAGATTCCACTTCACGTGGACAAAGAACAGGTGTTCAGTCAGAATTAGCAATTAAGATGCCTTTAAATCTCATTCTTCTCACATATGCTCTGTGTTCAGAGACAAAAGTAAAGTCCTTTATCTTCTTGCAATGCAAATTTTCCTTGTGACTGCAGAGTTCCAGTGTTTTGTAAGGTGAACTGTCTGACCTATGTAAAGTGAAATGCTTCTGGTATCTGGTTTTTCCTAATGCACAACGTTTATATAACTAAGTCAACTTTACAAACATTTGAAAATATATTTCGGTAGCCGTGAAAGACCATTTTTTGTACTTCTGCGTGAAGAAAAAAATATTTTAAAAGGATGAAAAGTCAACACTTGGTGATATGCAAATGATAAATGTTTTCTGAAACACAATTTTCACAGATTATTTTTAATATACTTATCAGTAAAACTGCAAGTTAGTGGGAAGGTTTTTGGACATTTCTTGGAAATTTACTCTGTGTGCTACCACATCATGCTTTAGTAATAGATTTATTAAAAGTGAGTGCTTAAACATAAACTGAGAAACACTCCTGCCCTGATGGCAAAGCTATTAGAATACTTAGAGGCAAGTCATGCATGGATCATGTGTGCCCTTTATGTGGGCTAGATGTATTATACATTGAGCAAACGTTTAGTGTATCCAATCAAACAAAATGATTTTTTTTTTTACAGCAGACATGCTGAACTTACATATTGGAAGGTGCACCCATATGTAAGAATGAAGAAAAGGGTGACTGTGAAATACAATATTTGCCTAGGATCACACAATTTGAGACCTGCTTCTGGGTCAAGTACATTAGTTAGGTCAAGTAGATTACTCGAGCTAATTGACCTGCAGGTCTAGTAACACTTATGATTTTTTGCGGCCTGCTAAAGTAAGCGCTTTCCAACTAAGTGATTAGTTATTAGATTTAGCCAGTATAATTAGGCCAAATGTTGAGAGGTTGACTTAATGTTTTGACTAGCCCAAAGAACAGAATTGTGACGCCACTGTTCTGACAATAGCTTACTGTGATGTCACATTGCATCCTACTCTGACGGTTCTGGTTTCATTATAAAGCAACTCTTGCTGTGAGTAGTTCCCTTTTTGGGAGACTCCCCAATGAGTCCTTTCATAACTGGATTTTCACCTGGCTTATCCCTTTCATAAAGTTCAGCCATGAAGGGGACTAAACGCAACCCTAATAAGGGCATGTACAGTGACTTTGGTGTAGAAAACTTGCAATCTGACAGTATAGATAAATACCTTTCCCAAAGGTCGCGGATGAATACTCCAGACATCTCCCAGGATTCCGAGCTTGGTAGACAGTGGACAGCAGAAATCTCGGATGTTGTGACTAAGGGGATTGACATGGCTCTTTTACGTATTGTGAGTGACCTGCAGTCCGATAAAGACTGGGGAGATATCTTAGCTGGAAATAAAAGCCCACTGGATCATGATGCGAGAATTCGAACCGATGCTGAAACCAGAGAGCGTTTAACACCTCCCAAGAGAAGTGAGTCATTGGACCCAGGAGCCAGATCTAAAAGTGCCCCAGTAATTCGTGGAACTTTTAAAACACAAACAACACAAACCGAAGCATCCGAAGTGGGTGCTAATGTGGCTGCCCGTCTTAATCAAATGGATTTGAGGTATAAACAGGTTCTGGAAGGTATGAAAGCTGCAGTTGAGTCCCTTTCATTGAGAGTTGTTGCTTTGGAAACAAACCAGCGTGTTTACACAGATCACGTTGCTGACTTGCAGGAGCAATGTAATGCTCTAAAGAATGATTCCAGGCGTCTGCATAAAAAATGTAATCTGCTGAAGAGTGACAGATACAGAAATTTACGAGAAATGAGCTTTCCACTTCCTCCGTTGGGGGTTGAGTGCACAACAGAGGAACAAAGTGTTCGAGTTAAGGACATGAAGGATAAAATGCCGTCTATCCGTACCACCTTTTTCATCCAACCGAAACATGTCTTTGAGAAAACGCAGCGAGGCTGCATTCTAAACACAGACGCAGCTCGGAGGTATGGGATCGATAGTGCACGAGGGGCTTGGACTCGGAACCTATTTGTTGCATCACCGGGAGCATTTGTAGCCGCGTCACATGAGGAAATAGCTGTGGCAAGTAATCGAGGACTTGATTCTATTCACCTTTGGAAAGATACTTTGATTGTGTACACCTGGATGCGGTCTGGGTCGCTGGCATGGATAGCTAAGGAACATTTATGTTTTGCACAGACCTCTAAAATTGTTACCAAGCAGAGGGCAAAATATCTCGGCAGTTAATGTGTAATTCTGGAAGATAGCCTCTCCTCGATGCATAGCTTCGTGCAGTGTCTGGTGAAAAGCCGCCTTTTATTCAGACCAAGTGGAGGTTTTATTTCAGGCCATGCAGAAAATGTCTCGGATTCTTTCCAGAAGTTGTTCTCGCCAAAATACAAATGTGAATATAACAATTGACGGCATAGAGTATATTCTTAAAGAATAGCGCCTGATATAAAGTACCAATCCAATAGCGCACTTGAACCAATCCCATTAGGAGGGAACCTACCGTCGTGCTTTAGAGGAAGGACCCTGGAATGTGGTAACTTGTGCACCAACTCTCCATTGTAGACTTGGGTTCATCACTTGTGTAGTCAGTCGCCTTTGCTGTGTTCGTAACCAGTAGCGCTGCATGATGGTTCAATTACACTACCTTGTATACTTTGTTTTTATTAAACTGGCGTTGGACTCTTGGTACCTACTCTTTGCAGTTTGGTTTTCACGATTTAGAACTTTTCTGTTGGTATGTAAAGACTATTTATTTCGGCACCGGAAAACGTTGATTTTAGTTTCAGAAAGCTGCCATCTGCTTTACTACAGAAGCCCATGCTTTTTTTTGTTTGCTATTGTTTGCGTTGCCCAGCCATAACCCTTATGCACCGTTATACACGAGTGAAGAGAAAAACTATAAAAGGAGCATATTAGTCCTAGCCACAAAGAAATGTTGCTTTAAAAAAAAAAAAAAAAATCCGGTCACAATCGTGCTGTGAATGAGTTACAGACCGTGTTAAACACATGTATATTAAAAGGCTCATTCGTTAGCCAATAGATAAAAACAGGATTTGTTGTGCTGATTTTAAAATAACCTTGCGTGTTGGCTACATATGTATGGTATTGCAGGAGTTTGTTTGGAGATTCTTTTTTTAAACATACTACTTCAAACATGACCTGCTGGGGTTTTTATTGGTACTAGGTGATGTCGGTGGTCTTATGTGCTTTGTTTCTAGGGGCAGTTGCTTCCAACCAGACTATGAGTAAAGTGCTATGGTCAAATTTGCTATGACCTGAACAACATGTTACTAGAGAAATGGTGGCCTATGGCGGCCTTTGAGTAATTTGTTTCTAGTTTAGATCTCAACTTGGATTAACAATCACCTAATTTGAAATAAAAATGACAGTATAAAATAAGATGGTAATTTAAATTTCTTTATAGAAGTGTTAAGGTTTGGGTCTAAATTGATCTTTGCAGTTTCTTTCAGAAGAAAGAATATTGTTTTCTAAAAAGGGTTGCTTAATATTATTGATTCTGGTTTGTAATTCCATTGTGTGGGTAGCTGGTATAAGGAGGCTTCTATGGTAATCCAGCCTTGAGTATAATTGGCTGTTTAAAGGCGATGGCCTGTTTCAGCAAGAGTTCACCTGGTAGTTGAACGGGCAGTTTGAAGAGAGGGGTGTCCCACTGAGGAGTGTATTTTGTATTTGTGTATTTTTTAGTTAATTAAAACCATAAGAAGGGCAACGTCTGATGTAGATTAAAATATACTGAAAGTAATACTGCTAAAACAGTTGCATTCTAGTAGAATAGTGAGGCGGCTGTGGTAATCAAATGCTGAAGGTAGTGCAGGCAGCCATTTGGTACATGAGTTCCTTTTGCCAATTTAGCTTGACTCGTGTACCATCATGATGAGACAAAGGAGTTGATTGCCCTTGATGTGCTCATTAATTTGAAAAACTGAGCGTTTGTACTATTTTGTAACAGTTAATGGAGTGATTGTGCCATTGACAGCCCCGAGTTCTAAATACTCAAGGTCTCTAGGGTTTTTAAGGGGTTTTGAGTGATGGTTATGTGCAGCAGGAGTTCATTTGAGAAGTAAATGTAGGTTAAGGGATCTGGCCTGTCCATGGAGAGGGAGTGGTCTTTGTTCCTTTGGCTGCTAGTGATGAATTCAAATGTGAGAACTTTTACATGCATGTAAGAAATGGTGTGCTGAATAAAACTGATAATTTAGAAATACTTTTAAGCTGAGCACTGGTATTGGCTGTATGGGTTGCAACACTGCCAATTCCATTACAATGGAACAGTGGCTGCAAATATGAAAGGCTACTTCTGATAGGATTGCTTATTCTGGGAACTTGATTGAGATTTCTATGGCACGGTAAGCCTGGGGACCCACTTCTGAGTATACCTGTTGACTTTTAAAGCCATCGCACTGAGGAAAACAAAGGTGATTGATTTTTCTTTTGGTGGTTATTACTAGTCCCGCCCCCTAAAATATGGAATCACGTGATGGCATGTTGTGGCGCTGGACAGCGGTTGCTGAGGAATTTTTTTCCCCCCCAGATCCAGTCTGGTGTTGGGGTGATATTCATAAAGTTTATGAATCTACTGGATGATGCGTTGCGTTAAATGCTACTGAAGAAAATAGATTTTTCTTTCTGGCTGCAAATGTTCAATACTTAAATGCAGCCTAGCTATTTCTTTGGTATGTAAAGACTATTTGGTGGATAGCTACACCGGATTTATGAACTGTTATAGTAGGCAATAAATAACTGCTCTTCTCATTTCTGTTTCAAAAATATTTCGAAATACTTTTTTAGGTAGCGCTTAGACTGCTTGAACTGTTCCTGGGTACATCAGATGCTTACTACTTCCAACAGCAGCTAGGAATGTTGGGTTAACCTTATTCAGCCGTTGCTCTGTTGGAGTGTCATTCACACTTTAGTTCATCCCACTGCATAGTATATGTTGAGTGGGAAACTGTCAGTACCTTTCAAACACTGGTTTGGGTGGAATGTCAATCAAATAGGTCCTCCCGGAGGACAGCCACAGTGCATGACTTGTCAGGCAGTATAACAGTATTTCGCCTATCTGCTTGCTTAATGTCAGTCTCTTGAAAGGTAAGCCACTGATGGACAAAAGTTTGTCAATCTGTATGATTGTGGCCCTTCTACTGTCCTCTTCATGTTGCTCTCTGTTACTGGGGCCCACAGCAGTCTGCTGCTCCTCTACCTAGCCCATACTGCATGGCTACTCCTTTCTTTTCAACCCTGAATAACTAGGAATCGGAGTACATAGTAGTGCTTCAGTGTCCACACAACCGTTTGAGTTATTGATGGAGTATACTTCATATGACTACCACCCCGCCATTGCCACCATTACGGCCACCATATATAACACAAAACCGCCATATGCCGTACCATATCTTTACATATAAACATTGACCGTGTGTGCAAGAGTGGATCTTTTGGACATACCTTAGTTTGATAATCTGTGTACTTTGTTGTAAATTTTAACATGATTAGTGGAAGTAATGATCTTTCTGGGATTTAAACGTAATTTGCAAGTTGCGCTGGTAGCAGCCAAATAATCCTTAGCTAATATAAAAAGCTAGTAATCAAAGATCCATTAGCGAAAGTATAACAGCAGAATATAACCATTCTGTAAAAAGGGTAGATTCTGAATTAAATGTTTGTGGCTTTCAATGCTTGTATCCTTTAATAGTGACGTCAGACTATAATGTCTCAAATGTTCAGGGTTTTGTTCCTCCTCTAGCCGGACCTGTGCCACAGGTGCATCTTGAGGATGACCTCATTTATACCTATTTTATTTAGAATCCTTAATTTGTAAAGAGTTGAAATAAAATATTGCATTTTGGCACTGCATCCTTCCAAATAAGTACTCTAGATTTTTGTTTGACAAATCTGCCTCTCAACTTCTGTCACGGTGCGCTTACATGACTAGTGGTGTTTCTCTGAGTGCCTGTAGTTATAGGTTTAGAATGCTAGATATACATCAAGTGATAGGACCAATTTGTGTGTTCCAATGGACAATTATTGATCATATTGAAGCCCCGAAGAAGCAGGGACACGCTCAAAACACGTTGACTGCTCACGCCGAACCTTGAAGCCTTTATCATGTTGTTCTGATGGATAGCTCTACCTTTAGATTCTTCACCTGCAGAAGAACCCATGGCATCAGACTGAACCCAGAAACTTCAAAGCTTTGAAGTAGCCAGTAGAGGGACTCGGTCAGCATTGGAAGTGATGTTTGCCGATGCTACTAAGTCCATAAAGTGCCTGCCCCCGAGTACTAATGTTTCCTTTTTCCATGGCATCTCCGATCTCGAGCTCCTGTTTTGAAGAAAATCTTTACTCACAAACTAACATGCAGTACCTCCTTAAAAAAAAAAAAAAAAAAAAAAAAAGTCTCCAAAGAGTCAGTTTTTAAACCCTGCAGGGACTGTACAGGACAAATGTCCATCACTGATTGCAATGGTGTCTATGCTCCGACCATAACACTAAGTTGTGGTAGTCTTGCTTCCGCATAGATCCCCTTGCCGGTATGGAGCGTGAGGCTAGACTGTTATGGCTCGAGTAAAGGATGATTGACATTGCTGAAAATTGTCTCACTGCTCCTGTCCCCTTCGTCAGGGAATAAGCTGGATGAGAAAAAGCAGCCTAGAACTAGGTGGTCTCAATGTTCTCCTTCTCAAACAGCACCTGTGTCCGGAGTCTGAGCTAGTGTCTATCCCTACAGAGGATCCTCCACGCAGGCCTACCTCTAGCCCTGATGCCAGAAACTCCTTTGGTACTGACCGCAGCATTCCCAGAATTCCTGTTGCAGATCCTGCAGCGTATAACACCTTGTATGCCATTGTCACAAAGGCATAGGTGCTCTCTAGAGCCCATTTGGGTCCAACTGAGCCTCAATGATTCTAACACTTCTGGGGCATGCAAGCAGAGTGGATGCCACTTAACTTCATGACGCCACTAGCAATCACTCAAGTTTTTTTAAAGCGCAGCTAATCACCAAATAAGGTATCCAGGTGCTTTGAGGTCCTGGGGACTTAGTCGAGTAACCAGGTCTTGAGGGCCATTGGGAATTCCAGAAGTGAGGCGATGGTCTGGAGGTGTGTAGGGAGGCTGCTCAAGGTTTTTGCTGGGGCATTAGAGGAGCGTCCTCCACTTCTGCCTCGGTACATGTGGAGAGTATGGGCATGTGAAAGGGAGGCAGTCGGTGGAAGTTCAGACAGTGGTTAATTTATGTTGTTGCCTGAGGTGGTAAGGTGTGATTTGGGTTTGTCAGAGTAGGCAGAGAAAGAGTCTTGCTGCGGTATTCTGTCTGGTCTGAACTCTGTAGGAGGTGCATGGTGATTCTTACGTACAGGCTGTTGCCATAGTACAGTCAACTGGTGGATATGGTCTATCATGGTGCATCTCGTGTGCAGGGGTAGCCACTTGAAGATCTACTGTTGCGTGCATGAAGTGAGGAAGCGCGTGGAGGAGACTGATCTGTGATTTCATGGTGAGCTTGAGAGAATGGGTGTGGGTCTGAGGTCTTATGGCCACTAGGAGTCGTTCCATGTGTTAGTGCTGTTGGCAAAATCAGTACTTCGTCTTGGCTATGTTCATCTGTAGGCAGTTCTTCTTCCAGTCTGCAACGCTTGTCATGCGTATGTGGAAGTTGGTTCTGGTGGTGGAGGGTTTGTCGGTGAGTGAGAAGAGGAGTTTGGTTTTGTTTGTGCAGAAAACCATGTTGACTGTGGGATCTGACTGTTGCCCATTGGGGTTCATATATGCATTGAAGAGCGTGGGGCCGAGGGATGAGCCCTGGGAGTACACCGCAGGTGATCTCCTTTTTTTCCAAAGGTGGGAGGTTGATCTTCTGGGTTCTTCAGGTGAGGAAGGTGGTGATCCATCCAAGCACATCCCCTTGCATACTGATATGGTGGAGTTTCATCAGTATGTGATGGGATACGGTGGGAAGGCTGCCAGGAGATTGGAGGATCAAAACTGCTGTTTCTCCTCGGTCAAGAAGGGATTGGATGCCGTCAGCTGTGTCCAGAGCAGTTTCAGTGCTGATTGATGCAGAAGTCAGATTGGTAAGCATAGAGTATTTGGTTCTGCTCCAGGTATGTCATGAGTTGTTTGTTGATGACCTTTTCCTGGGAATGAGAACATGGTGATTGGCTGGTAGTTTTTGGTTTCGCTGGGGTCAGCGTAAGGTTTTTTGAATAGTGGTCTGAATTTGGTGTGTTTCCAGGTGTCGGGAATGTTGCAGTGGTGATGGAAGTGTTGAGCAGGGTGGTGAGTTGCTTGCTGATCCTTTGGTTTCCAAGGTTGAAAATGTGGTGTGGGCATGGGTCTGGTGGAGCTTCCTCGTGGAGGGATTTCATGGAGGTGGTGCTGTCCTGAGTGGAAGGAATGTGCCAGGTGGTCATTATGTGTTTTGTGTATTACTGTGGTGGCGTATCTTTGAGAAGTCTGTAGGTGTGGGTTCGGGTTTGAAGCTTCTGTATATGGTTACAATCTTGTGGAAGAAGTGGTAAGGATGTCACATTTTGGGGGTAGAGATGCTGGAGATGCTGAAGTGGACAATGGAGGAATCGGTCTGGGAGTGCTGTAAAAATGGCTGTATTTGATGCGGTTGCTGGATGTGAAAATGGGGCCCAGCCTGTCCTGCAGTGGGTGCGCCCATTGTCGGGGGTTTGCAGTGTTGTCGTTGTCAGGGTAGTCTGGAAATTTAGGTCGCAGAGGAAAATGTAGTCCTTGGAGTCTAAGGCTAGGGGTGCAGTAAACTCTACCATTGTTTTGCAGAAGCTGGAGTGCAGGCCCTAAGGTCGGTATGCACGGGTGCCTCTGGTGGTTTTGTTCATGTGGAGATAGAAATTGAGATGTTCGGGTGGGTGGAGGGGGGGGTATTTAGAAGAATGTTGGGGTTTTGGGGAGGAGGGTGGTGTGGTGTCATTAGTGGTGCACTGTATGGTCTTTGTGGATGATGGCTGTTCCTCCTCCTGGCTTGTTGGTGCTATCCTGGTGAGTGGGTCTGTCTCTTAGGATTGAGCCAGGTCTCTGACTGCCGGGTGAGAGGCTAGTGGTGAGGTCCTATAATGTTGAATGCTTGCATAGTGAGCGTGAGTTGAAGGTTGCAGGCGAGCTGGTGTTTTTGGTCAGATGGTGTCTGTGGCTTGTTCAGAGTGGGACTGGTCTGTGAGTTCGTGTGTGCGCTCTGGCAGGTGAAGTGGCAGTGGTTGCAGGTAAAAGGTGCTAATTTGGAGCATGGGTCGGAGCAGTGGCAGGGTTTGTTGCGGCATCTGCGGTCAGGGGTGTAGAGCTCAGTGATCGTGTATCTTCGGGGGGAGGGCTAGGGTTGTGTTGCTGAGCGCAGACAGGAGTAGACTGTGTTCTTTGGTGTGTCAGCAGTGTTCCTGGTGTGTGTCTGCTGTGCCCTGCATTAAATAGGTCCTGGGGTGGGTGGGACTTCTGTTGGCAGGAAGAGCAGTGAGTGGGAAAGCGGTCAGGAAAACACTGGTGGGAAAACACAGGCAACTGCAGTGTCGCTGGATCAGTCTAATAGTCTTGAACAGTCAGGAACTGGAAGCCACAGACAAGTGGCAGGTGCCTAACTAGCACAGTAGATGGCACCAATACCACTTCCACCGGCCTGAGCTATGAAGCCACTTGCTCTGCTGCTGAGCATCAGACCACTCTTTCATTCTGGTTGAGGGTCACAGAGTAGTCTGGATGAAAAGGCATATAGAGCCCATCTCCTTAAAATCTTCAGAACTGACTCAGACCCTGTGGCGCACTATCCTGACATAAATCCAGGGCTTCTTTAATTGAATTTTCATGTACCATCATCTGCAAGCAGCCTGGGCACTTCTCCAGAAATCGATATGGGTTATCATATAGGGCCACCTAAACCAGAGGTTGTCTCACTACACATTGTTGCTCAAGGCTGCTGAAGTACTGGACCTGAAATTGGCCACCACAGAGGTGAAAACTGTCCTCATGGAGGTTCTCCTTTCTTTGATGGCTCCAGCTGAGCCACTTCTGTTCAACGATGTTCTACTGGACCCAGTTCTAGCAGCATAGGAGAAACCCTCCTATTAACCAGCATTGGGTTGCCTTGTGGCTTGCTGCTATCATTAGGCACCTGACGACTCAACCAACCACTGAGCCTAGTTATACAGTCCTCTTGTTCAGGGGCACAATGCATCATGGCACATCATAAAATCGAGCTTGGACACTGGATTCAGTCACCAGAGCAGTTGGCATCTCCATCTTGATAAGACTGCTCGCTTGGCTTGCATTTCTGATTCTTTTTTTTTTTTTTCCCCTCCAAGCTAATCTCAGACCACCCTTCTGACAGTGTTCTGTTTATTTTGGGAGGCAAAGCTGACATTGTACTGGACAGTCACTGCAAGATTTGTAGGCTTGCACCCTCTGCCTGCTGGGACAACAGAAGTTTTTGAGGCTTTGGAAGAATTTTTCTTTCGTCCCCACCAGTACCCACCTTTGCTCCTGCACCAACAGCAGCAGAAGCCCTTGTCACGCAGCACAGAGGCTTTGACAAGGCAAGAGGTTGTGGATTCACTCTGGACCCCACCCCGCCTCTGTCCCAGTAGAGGCCTAGTTATCTTCCTCAACTCCATTAGGGGCTTGTGGGAGGAATGGACTCATTTTCTACAGGCCTAGAAAGCCATTACTTGGACCAGTGGGGTCCTACAAATCTCCCCCTATCATAATCTACCCACACAAACTTGCAGTGCAGCTAGTGCCAGAGAAGAAAAGGGGCCAAGGTTTTCATGCACATTACTGTTTGCCCAAGGAGGGCAGTGATGACTACCCAATCCTGGATCTCAGTAGCCTGAACTCCTTCCTCAAAATTGAAAAGTTCAAGATGCTGACCCTAACTCAAATTCCAATTGTGTTGGACTTTGGGGATTGGATGGTGTCCCTAGACTTGCAGGGTGCGTACTTTCAGACCCCTGTCTTGCAGTCTAATTGGACATACTTGAAGTGTGCGGTTGGTACACTACCAGTTTGCGGTACTACTGTTTTTGGTTCGATATCAACAGTTTGGGTTTTCATGAAGGTAGTGGCACACCTCAGATGTTTGGGCATCTCCATTTTTATGTACCTTAATGGCTTCAAAGCCAGTTTGCTGGTATTGGTGTTATTCCATCTGCAGTCAACAGCGTCTCCATGTTTGACCTGGGCTTTTGGATTGTTGGGTAGCTATTTGTTATAGCTCCATGCACATTATTTTAACATACTAGGACTGCTGCTGTGCACGTTAACCTAGATATATTTTATTCGGCTTAATTTTATTATTCTTACAATAGCCCCTTTTACAGTCTTGTTTTATTTCCACCTAACTTTTTGCCTAGGCCGGCACTCTGTTCTCAAACAAGACATTCTTGCTCGCTCTGTTCTTCTTCCAAGGCTGCAGTAAGATAGGTTGCTGGTGAACATGGTATAAGTTTGTGTCTGATATTCATAGAAAAACACACATCCTTACACAGGGACATTTTCTTAGCACATCAGCTGTTTTATTATAAAAAACACTTTCCTTTCCCTTACACGTTAGAGGGAGACTCCAGCCAGAGAACCACAACTGTATGCTGATTGCTGAAGGCCTTGCTACAGCTGCTTATGCAGACTTAAGGCCTTTGCTCAGGTATGGGGGATGTTGTCTTCCCAGGGGAACCTGAAGGGCAGAAGTAGAGCTTAACACGCTGTGCTCTATTATAGCCTAGGTAGGAATTAGTCCATTGACTCTAGTGACAATATGGTAGCGTTAAATCTATGCTTTACTTTCCATGTCACCAGTTTAATCTTGTCATGCTGTATCGTCCTGGTTATTGCAGCCCATGCTTTGCTATCTAAGATGCAGTCGCTTCAATAAAGCATTATTGAAACATACTTCCTCTGTTTGTCATTGTGTATGTGAGACTAATGTAATTGAAACGGATGAGACCTGAGTGACCAAGGTTTCCCTGAGAAATCAATGATGTCATGCGCTCGGCTGCCCAATCATCCTGCCCTTGGGTGGATATGAGGCACTGCTAGTTAGCTGGAGTAAAACCTGGATTGGGGCAACAGGTGTCACGTGTAGTGGGTCAGACTTAGTCTCCCACATTGCAGGCGGTTCTGCCTTTCAAAATCCAGTAGTCTCATTAGCATGAGAGCTTACGCGAGGTGGCTCCGCCAACGTTTGGCAGGTTCTAATTTACAGGTCCTCCTGTGTATTTGTCTCATTATATACAGGGACACGTCCTTGGTATTGAGGGTTTTCTCCTCAGCTAAATAGGGAATACCTATCGGACACTGTAGGTTGTTCAAGCTTGAACCCTAAAAGGAAAATCCCCATTCTGATGGATACAACTACCTGTGGATTACTCACCTTATGAATTCGATCCTTGCGCCAGCATCAGACGGAAAGTCGTCTTCCTAGCTGTCTACGTCGACGAGGACGTCATAATGGCACGGCTCCGCGTGACTGTCTGACGTCAGCGTGCCAATAAGAGGTCACCGTCGGCGTACTAACGTCTGTTTTCCTTTTTCCGTGCATTCAACTTCAACGGTTTTTCTTCCTGGCCCGTTGGTTACTGTAGCGATCTTTTGAAGTTAGTGTCGCCTCCGAAGAAGTCCGGGTTTAAGCCGTGTAGGGAATGCGGGGGCGGATGTCATTGACCCGCCCCCCATTCGGATTGTATTTGGTGTTTGAGCTCTGAGCATGATGGGGAAGGATGTTCTTCGTGTCGGAGCATGAATCCGAAAGCTCTGAAGGAACGAGAAGCGAAGCTCTTCTTGGCCAAGGCAAAGAAGAAGGAACACAAGAAGGTTTCTTCCCATGCTTCTCCCAAGAAACATAAGAAGCGGCGCCGCCATGACTCTCGGCGCTACCATGACTCTCGGCGCCGCTCGGAGCGGAGCCGATCGAGGAATCGGTCGAGGTCTCGTTCGTCACGGTGCCAGAAGACGTGGGTAATTAGTCCTACCGTCACACCTCAGCCGGAGAGTCCGGGGGTGTCACTGGCGCCTTCAGTCTGAGGTCACTCAAGGTAGTCCTTGCTTCTCACCGGCGCCGAGGGATCCTGATGTTCCCCAGACGTCTACACAGCAGTACCCAGCGTTCCCGACTCCAGGGACGGATCCGGCTGCATTTTTTAATGCGATGTATGCTGTGTTTCAAGCCATGGCCCCTGCTGGTGCACCGGCGGGTCCCACGGGGCCATTGGCATTCAATTTGGGCTCGCCGGCGTCATACAGGGCTGCTCCTTTCATGCCATTCTGCCCTTCAGAGCCTGGTGGTCCGGCGCCGGGGGTTTCCCCTGGCAGGAGTCCTTCGCCTGGGACCGTGGATCCATCGGCTTCTCGTCCGACTCATTCTCTGCGCCATCCGGCGTCATTGGTGGCCTCATCCAGATCGGTTCCATCTCCTTCTGCACATTCGGCGTCGAGGAGGTCATCTGCCGACTTCGGGCCGGCTCCGGTGCCAGTTGAATCCGGGAGCCTTCCAGAACCAATTCAAGGTCTGGGATCATCGGTGTCGATGGAGTCCTTGTCGATGCCGGCTCCGGAAACGCATTTAAGATCTCGAAGGAAGGCGTTGAGGCTTCTGGAGGAAGAATACAGAAGGCTTGAGGAAGGTGAGATAGAGCCTTCTGATGATTTCCAAGGACTTGCCACTGCAAGTGGTTTGGATACTTCCCCGGAGTGGGACATTGCTTCTCCGGGGGAGTTTACTGAGGAGGCCTCCTCTTTCCATGCTGTGGTGAGGAAGGCGGCTGACTATCTGGATTTGCCTTTGTCCTCTGCAGAAGTCAAGACTAACCTGCTCAGAGGTTCTTCATCCTTCTTCCTCCAGTGCTGACCCCCTTGTTGCCTTTTAATGAGGCGTTGACTGAGCCTATTATGGACCTGTGGAAAAAAGCCGGTTACATCTCCTGGGGTGAACAGGGCAGTGACGAAGGCATAGGAGTGCCCCAGGAGATCCATCATTTCTATCTCGTCACCCGACTCCGGAGAGTTTGGTGGTCAGGCATCATGTTCTGCAAAATCTGCCCCTGGTACATTCCCTGGTGTTCCAACAGACAGAGAATCCAAGAGGATGGAGCAATCCTCGAAGACAATTTTCTCCTCTTGCAGCATGGCCCTGAAAGCTACCAATTCCACTTGTGTGCTAGGCAGATACATTCATGCCTTAATGGACTCTGCGAAGGAGATGGCAAAAGATCTGCCACAGGAAGTGCGAAAATCTTTTGGGGCTCTTTTCTTGGATGCGCAAGCAGCTGCATAGCAGGTTATTCAATCTGGCCTGGATACTACGGATTCTATAACCAGGGCCATGGGAACATCGGTGGCTACGAGAAGGCATACCTGTCTAAGGTCTTCAGGTTTCTCGTCGGATGTACAATCTACTTTAATGGACCTTCCATTTGATGGGGAGAAGCTGTTTGGGGACAAGGCAGACTCTGCCCTTGAACGGTTTAAGGACTGTCGGGCTACAGCTAAGTCCCTGGGTTTGCAGACCCCTTCTGCTACATTGTACAGGCCTTTTCGTAGGTTTCGAGGGTTTGCTAGAGGTTCTGCCTTTCATAGGTCTCAATCTTATGCCCAACAACCTGCCAACCCGTCCTATCGTGCCTTCAGAGGGCGAGGTAGGGGCAGGGCTAGAGGTCCAGCCCAGCAGCTCTCTTCTTCTTCATCCTCCTCGGGTGGACAGCAGCAGAAGCAGCCCTAGTTTTCCCCACTTTATCAGTCACACGTCTCCTGTAGGAGGAAGATTGAGTCTTTTTCTGCAGCAATGGAGGTCAATTACAACAGACTCGTGGGTGCTAGGAATTGTGGAAAAGGGCTATGCTCTCCCCTTTCAGGAGTTTCATCCTCCCTCCCCGTCCCTTTTGTTCAGAAGAACATCTTCTATTGTTCCAACAGGAGGTTGTAGTCATGTTGGCAAAGGGCGCTATAGAGTTGGTACCGTTGCAGGAAAGGGGTCAGGGGTGTTATTCAAGGTATTTCCTGATTCCCAAAGTGGACGGTCGTCTAAGGCCGATCCTAGACTTGAGGATTTTGAATTTGTTCCTCAAGCAGGAAAAATTCAAAATACTGACCCTAGCGCAGGTGCTGTTGGCGTTGAACGAAGGAAACTGGATGGTGTCGACTTGCAGGACACGTACTTTCATGTTCCCATAGTCAAGTCGCACAGGAAGTATCTCCGTTTTGTGGTCGGATCGCAGCATTACCAGTTTGCGGTCCTCCCGTTTGGTCTTACTTCAGCACCCCGGGTCGTCACAAAGGTGATGGCAGTTGTTGCAGCACATCTCAGAAAGAGGGAGGTAGCGGTTTTTCCCTACCTGGACGATTGGTTGATCAAAGCCAAGTCTCCAGAGATTGTGTTGTCTCATCTGCGAATGACAACACAGTTGTTGTTCGATCTGGGTTTTTCGGTGAACGTACCCAAGCCTCACCTGGATCCCTCTCAACCCCTCCTGTTCATAGGGGCAGTATTGGACACAACAAGGTTTCGGGCCTACCCCCCGCCTCAGCGGGTGCGGGACATTCAGGCACTGATTCCTTTGTTTCAAACAGGAGCGGCAGTTCCAATCCTCAAAGTCTTACGCCTGTAAGGTCTGTTTGCTTCTTGCATTCTGTTGGTCACTCATGCTTGCTGGCATATGAGGGCTCTTCAGTGGTGTCTCCGCAGACAGTGGTTCCAGCACAAGGGGGATCTCAGGGATTCAGTAAAGATCTCTAGGGACGCTGTAGCGGATCTTCATTGGTGGACAGTGGACGGCAACCTTTCCCAAGGGAAAGCGTTTTCATTACCACCTCCGGTGGCCACAGTGATATCGGAGCTCCCCACCCTAGAGTGGAAGCATCATCTGGGGGACCTGGAGATCAAGGGTCGTTGGTCTCCAGTGGAACAGATGTTGCATATCAATCTGTTGGAATTGCGGGCTGTATGTTTGGCGCTCAAGGCCTTCCTCCTTTCCCATCGCGGTCAGTCAGTTCAGATCCTGACGGACAACACTACCGCGATGTGGTATATAAACAAGCAGGGAGGAGTGGGGTCGTATCTTCTTTGCCGAGAAGCCCTACGTCTCTGGTCCTGGGCTCAGGACCATCAGATTTGCTTGATGGCAAATCATTTGGCCGGAGTGTTGAATGTACGTGGCGTCTCCATCCGGATGTAGTCCTCCACATCTTCGAGATGTGGGGTACTCCTCAGGTGGATTTATTTGCCACTCAGGAGAACGCGCATTGCCCGTTATTCGGCAGCCTCCAGTATCCAATGCAAGGGGCGTTGGGGGATGCGTTTCAGATGTCCTGGAACAGCCAGTTGCTTTACGCGTTTCCCCCTATACCCTTGATTCCTCGGGTTTTGAGGAAGGTCCGTCAAGACCGGGCCCAAGTCATATTGGTGGCACCGGACTGGCCGAGAAGGGTATGGTATACAGACCTACTTCAACTCTCTCAGTGCACTCCGCTCCGTCTCCCGCTCAGGGCAGATCTCTCTCAATCGCAGGGGCAGGTTCTACACCCCCACCTCCAGAGCCTGCACCTTCATGCCTGGAGATTGAATGGGGCAACCTGAGTTTTTTCTCTCCCACCGGATGTAGTGGATGTTATACTATCGTCCAGGCGACACTCCACTAAGTCTATTTATGCTGGAAGGTGGGCAAAATTTGTGTTGTGGTGTGGAGAGAACCAAAAAGATCCTTTAAAAGCCCATCTTTCAGATGTACTTTTGTTTGTTCTCAGTTTGGCGAAGAAAGGCTGTGCTATAGCTACAGTTAAGGGTTATTTGCCAGCTCTGTCGGCGTTTCTTTGCCTTCCGGATCAGCCATCTTTATTCAAGTCTCCCATTGTACATAGGTTCCTTAAGGGTTTGGTGAATAGCTTTCCTCCTACTCCTTTTCACATGCCTCAGTGGGACTTAAATCTTGTGTTAACACTTTTAATGGGTTCGCCTTTCGAGCCCATGCATTCATGTCCATTGAGATATTTAGCCTTCAAGACTGTTTTCTTGATCGCGATTACTTCTGCTAGGAGGATTGGTGAGCTTCAGGCGCTCTCCGTTAAGCCTCCTTTCACTGTGTTTTTCCCTGATAAAGTGGTTCTAAAAACAAGGGCTGCTTTTCTGCCGAATGTTGTCACCCCTTTTCATTTAGGGCAGAATATCACTCTTCCTGCTTTTTACCCTCCTCCCCACCTGTCTAAAGAAGAGACTCCATAGGTTGGATCCTAAGAGGGTCCTGAGTTTTTATCTCGAAAGAACTAAAGACTTTCGTTTGGATGAGCAACTGTTTGTTGGGTATGCTGGTCAACAAAAAGGCAGAGCTGTACAGAAAAGGACACACTCCAGGTGGGTCATCTTGTGTATAAAGATCTGTTACTCTTTGGCAAAAAAGGTCCCTCCTGAAGGTATCAGGGCCCACTCTACTAGGCCTAAATCTGCATCCTCGGCTTTGGCGAGGGGAGTTCCATTGATAGACATATGTAAAGCGGCAACTTGGGCGTCCCTCCATACTTTTGTGAAACATTACTGTTTAGACTCCGAGATGAGGAGGGACGGTCACTTTGCTCGCTCGGTATTGCAAGATTTCTTGGTGTAATCAGGCTGGCACCCACCACCGAGTGCAGTACTGCTTGGGACTCTATTCATAAGGTGAGGAATCCACAGGTAGTTGTATCCATCAGAAGAACAAGTTACTTACCTTCGGTAATGCTTTTTCTGGTGGATACACTGACTACCTGTGGATTCCTAACGGTCCCTCCCCCCCGTTGCCTGCCTGGTTACACTCTTATCTTGCAGTATTTAGATTTATATTTATATATATGAAGGCGCATACGTATATGTATATTTATATGTGTATAGTGATATTTCTCTATTTATTTTGTATATTTATGTATCCCAGCTCTCAATAAGAATGGATTATTTAAATGATCAAGGTTTTTGTGTGTGTATCTTACTATATTTATCAATTTTCATGATCGGTTTACTCCTATTTGCTTTAAAGACACGAAAAAAGTGAGGTAAAACTGACGTTAGTACGCCGACGGGGACCTCTTATTGGCACGCTGACGTCAGACGGAGTCACGCGGAGCCGTGCCATTATGACGTCCTCGTCGATGTAGACAGCTAGGAAGAAGACTTTCCGTCGGATGCTGGCGCAAGGATCGAATTCATAAGGTGAGGAATCCACAGGTAGTCAGTGTATCCACCAGAAAAAGCGTTACCGAAGGTAAGTAACTTGTTCTTTAGTGTGCTAATCTCTGAACAAATCTATAATATGGCAAATCCGCAACAGGTAGCAATTGCAGTCAATATGAGACAACCCCTGACTGCACATTTATTGGCAAATGGCCTTACGGCCGAGGGGGGCATAATCACATTTGTGGTGGATGCACATGCAGCTTAAAGAACAGAACTTTATTCTTGGGTTATTTTCAGCAGTTGATGGGAACACAAACACATTTCAGCACTATACACTTGCAAACGTACCTTGACAATACAGAGCATACTTATATTTAGAAATACCTTTATCTTATCAAGAACATAATTGGCTTAATGACTCCATACCCCACACGATTTTACTAGTTAGATCCTCTAAGTAATGATGGTCCTTCCTGGCCTTTATTGTCGACTTAAACACCTCACCCTGCAGTAGCAAACTTAGCAGTAGCTGAAGTATGTCACTTATGAACTGAGCTGTCTGCAATATATAGACGATTAGTACAGTTTGTAATGCAAACATTTAATACAAACACAGCACATGCTGCTCCAGCGCAACCACATGCAGTGACGCCAGGTATTAACCCTGCAACTGTACATTCGATTATGGGTAAGGTACCCGCCAAACGAGGAGAAATTCCGTTTTGGCTAGGTAAAAAAAAAATGAATGCACTGGAAGCAGTGTTTCCCCGTAATTGACCTCAGGATAAACCTAGAATTCTAACGATGTGCTTGCTATTTGAGATGGTCCCCACAGTATATAACTGTAATACACAGGCACGGAGTTTGCCGCGCTCTACACCACCGCACACGGTACATCGACACTTGGCAACTTACCAGAAGTGTTAAAACAGATTCAAGGTGCATACGGGGCTGCCACGGCCCTGGGCTTGGGGATGCAATTAATGGGCAACTTTGCAACAGTATCCTCAATTATTTTTAGTAACCTAACGCTGGTATAAAAACAACAAACTCCTAAAAAAGAAAGGGGAGAATCTCCACGTACGGAGACCCCACCGAATAGATATAATCTCCGAAATAGAGATAATGTAAAAACGCCTGATAGATATGGATATATTGATAAGTGCCAATCTAGTTTCTTTTAGGACTCCTCGGAAAAACGCAGGGCGTTAAGAGCGAAGAACAGAGTACGTGAATCCAAGACGGGAATCGCAACGCTCAACAGAGGTTTCTGTTAACAAGGAAGAGAACTCCCCAACAAAAACCCCAATTAAAAAAAAAAAAAAGTGGCAACAGTTGCAGTTCGACATGCCACTCAAGAGGGTCCTCTTGAACAGGAAGTGGGCACTAGTGCTGCTAGACAGCGCGGCAGAGGTCAAACTAGTTCGCCGGAGACTTCTAGAGTATCTGGAGGTGAAGGAAACTGATCACTTTCTACAAGTAGAAACTGCGGACATGCGTGGCTCCACGCCTGATAGGGTGTATAAAGTAACACTACAGTTAGGGTCTATTGTGTGTTCAATGTCTCCTATCTTTTGGGATTGCATAGTAAATATAGATGATGTTTTGTTGGCCACTTGAATTTGTCCGTACCTGCCCATATGGGGAAGATGTTACACCTTTCTTGCCCCTTGTTCTGAAGGATCTCGCTGAATCCTATGTCATCGATTAGACATTGGCGCAGGCACCTGGGTTATATCGCAATTACATAGGCTGGGATAAAGAATCCCCCTACCATGTATTCCTATTTAAAATCAACCCCAACCTCAATATTCAATAAAACATGATGCAAAAGCACTTGTGAGGGAAATCCTCCCACAACTGGAGTACCAGGCCGTAATTGAACCCTGTGTCTCCCCAGGGAATAATCCTTTATTCCCAGTAGCTAAACCGAACCATTCATCTTTAACATTCTTAGACCACAGACATTTAAATAGTCCTACATGCACATATGCGATACAAAACTCATGTCACAGCACTGATTAACAATATAGTTCGCACAAAATACAAAACCCTGGACCGTTTCAATGGTTTCTTCTGCCAGAATATAGTGCCTGAGAATAGAGACAACCAGTTTCAGCGCACTGGGCTCAGACAAAAATTCTGTAGTTTATCCCAGGGGTACAAGAACAGTCCAGGACTGTTCGCAGCTTGAGTGACTGCAATTTTGCAAAAGGTGGACCCTGAAGCATTGTCCTATGTAGACGATATCTATCTCGCGGATGATTACTTGATGCAACATTTAAGGAGGGTAACCCGCATTGTTGTGGGATTTGCTGAATTTGGCTACTAATTGAACTTCAAAAAAATTAAATAGCCTTCCTCAGCGTCCTGTTTCTGGGATATGCGCTATTGAGTGAAGGAAAGAGCCTAGCGCCACAATTCTAGGAAAAATGCGCACAATTTCAACATCCAAAAATGATTGGGAAAAAAAAAAACTCCAATCTCTATTGGGTTTCCTACATTTTGACTGAATTAAAATTTCTGATTATGCAACAGGCATAAAACCTTTGACTTAATACTTCCTGATTTTTCAAGTACATTTTGGCCAGTCAAACACACATGCATTCTCAGAGACCTGCAGACAGACATGTTGCAGCACAACATCTACACACAAGGGACAATAAAACACACTTGGTCATCAGAGTAATTGCTGGTGCCATTGGTTTCACCTATAACTTTTAAGGGGGGTGAGACCGTCCCAATTACATGCAAATCACACTTGTACTCAGCAGCAAAACAACGCTTTGCTCCCACTGAGAAAATTCTCACTGCTTTTCAGATGACTGTCATTAAAGAAAGAACTCTAGCCCAGGGAAAATGCATCATAGTTGTTCCTCCTTTTCCAGCCCTTTAAGCTGTCACAAGCCAGCGTTCCGAGCGCTAAAGCATTATATCCACGTTGGATACAATGGGCCACGTCTTTGACAGCCACTGATGTAGACTAAATTTATTTTACCCAAAATTACAAACTCAATTTTTGCAACATGAACTAGAATACCATGTTCCTGCAAACACACTGCCCATTGATTAGTATCAGTCATGTACACCAATGGCTCAGCGCAACCTGCAATTGGCACAAAGCATCAATACTCCACTGTTTGTGCAGTCATAAGTGGCTACATGGAGGATAATACATTCTGTCCCCAACATACATTCATGCAAACCCTAGGGGATTGCACTGCACAACTAGCAGAGCTTAAAGCTCTGGTGATGGCACTGGAACATAGGATCCTGCACAGCTAATACTGATTATTTGTGATACGTACTCTTGTGTCCAGTCCTTCAATGACTACCTGCATTACTGGCGCCAGAATGGGTTCAGAGATTCTAAAGGCAACACCATCAAACAGACTTCTGTGGGGGAAAGTAGCGGATCTGAAGGAAACACTACCAAATGTCCATGTACATACACTTGGACACTAGCGTGTTGGAATACACATGGCTGGGAATACCCTGGCTGATGGAGCTGCAAAGTCAGCAGTTGCTACAACCACTGTTGCTTCAGTAACCCGCTTAGGTTGAACCGGACAAAGACATATGGGCTGCCGTGAAAGCTATGGCTGATGGTACGCCCTACCCAAAAGCATTTCCTGCTAAAGATTCCTATTGAATGGGAGGCTGCCTAAACGCGGAGTTTGATACCAGACGTAGAGGTTTGAGATATTCCCAACAAAGATGTAAGACCAGAGTTGATTAAAGCAGAGCATGAGGGGGAAGCATCTGCCCATGCTGGTGTGACGGCTACAATATCGTTACAAGCCTGTTATTGGTGGCCAGGCCTACAGAGGCCAAGCAGTATGATATTTGTTGGCACATCTCACAACAAAGGACACAATTTCCACTTCTAAACGCCCACCGCAGACACCCCTCCTAATCTCCAACAAACCTTTACAATGTGTGTAATTGGACCATTGCGGTTCCCTAACACCAGACAGTGCCTACAAATACATTTTAGTCACTGTCTCCTGCTCCAGATTTCCGTGGGTGTGGTCACAACGCTTGGTTGACGCTCGGACTGTTAAAGATTTGCGAGTCTTTATCAGTCAATATGCAGCCGCTGCTTTCCACTCGGACCAGGACCCTGCTTTCGTCTCAAGGGCATTCAGGGACGTCATGGCTTCGTTGGGGGTCCAACTCCATTACTTGTTTCCATTCCATCCCTAGGGAAATAGTCGTGGAGCGATTAAGCTGTGATTTAAAGCAATCCTTAGCCAGAGTATTGGGTACGGGTCGTAGTTGGCTTAACCACCTGTATGGAGTCCAGAGAGCACTTGCCAATCTGCCTAGAAGCTCCCTGGGGGAGAGGTGTCTTACTTCATATGAGTGCCTGCTCAGAATTCTAATGTATGTTCCAGATCTTGATGGTCCTGGCGTGGAGGCAGCCGAAACACCTTTTGACATAAATGCAGGTGTCACTGTCTTACAGGACTTACAACAGTTCCGTGACGACAACGCTTCTGCCAGTGCTGCCTCCACAGGAATTAAGGATATACAATGACAATGAACAACTACAGGCTGGCTTCCCTAAGTTGCGGATCCAGTATGTGAAAAGGTTGCTGTGAAAAAGGAATTTGGTCCTTATCGTGCACCAGTCCCAGTCTTGGGAATAGACGGTACCAGAACTGTCATTCTACCACTGTTAGCAGGTGCCAAAGAAAATCGTTTTTTCTCCATCAACAGTGTCAAACTACACCATGTGGCTGATCCTGCACAGCGGACAAAAAGGAAAACCAGTAGTCCCCAAATCCCTCACCACTAGTCAAGAAGTTCCTCTACAGGTTGTAAGCAGCAACACGGACACCTCTCCGAGCTTGGGGAGGGAGGAAAATAATCTTGCCTTAGTTCCTCGAACATCAAACAATAGAGAAATAATTGATCAGCTTGACACAACTTCAACAGACAGATGGCACCATTTAGTCTGTGCCACTGCGAGAAACACCAACACCACCTAACACAGCTCCAGTCTTGGCATGAACTGCTTCTGAATACTTTGCTAACATCAACGATGACATTTCGGACTCATTCACCTCTTCGACACTTGAACTGTCAAAAAACGTAATCTGATAAACTGGCTTAAAACAACTTACTTTATTCTTCCATGGAACTGTCTTTCTTTGACTGTATTGGCTTTCCTGCTTTGGATTGGGGTTGTTAACATTTTCTATTAATACATAGTGATTTTCTTCCTGAAAAATCAACAGTTGAACTGGTGGATGAGGTCCTCAAACCATTTTTCTTACAAGGTCTGCAGAGACTTGTCTTTTGTGAACATTTCGGCTATTCCAATTCCTGATGGGATTGTTTGGGATAAAGTACCATTTGATATATACGGACCCACAGAGGTCATTCACATACCATGTGTTTAAACTTTCAATGAACGATTTAATAATTCCTCGAGTTTTCTGATTGGGATGGGAAAACAGTTGATTCTGTGATGACTGACTTACACTATTATACTGTATTTGAAATCGAAGATGTTTATCAATCTAAAGAGAATTGTGGTGATATGTTTTGCTCTAATTATGGGCACTATTTCATCCACGGAGCAAGTACCCCATAGAGTGTTTTTAATTACATACAATGGGAACATTGTCCGACTCCACCGCAGGAAAGTTCTAAAACATAATCTGAAGTTTGCTATTTTTCAGGGCATGGTGTTAAAAATGCAGAGTCATAGTTTAAATTACCATCTACAGAAAATGTACGTATATTACTCACAAATACGAAATTTGTTTATTCGTATTCCTTTGTTTCCAAGTCGAGTGTAGAAGGCTATTAATATTGGCTAAAGTCGATTGACTAAGTGTGTGGGGAACTAGACATTGGCAAATACAGGGGAAGGAAACTTTATTTAGAATATGCCTGATACCTGTTCAAATTATATTTTGAAATGAAACTTTACAACAAACGAGTTGTTTAGGTTTAGCAAAGATTAAAAAATTAAACAGGCCCAGTATTCCTGCCCCTGCAAAAATTTTAGAAATGGCAAAAATATAGTAATGCAACTGAAGACCAGCTCGATGAATGGGTGGCACGTTTAATGTTTCACTGTCACGTCCTGGCGGGTGGTTATTGTGGCCAGTAGAAACAAATGTGTCATAAACGTTTTATAAACTGTTGGGAGTGGGGAGGGGGGAATATTGTGTTTGGAATTAGAATGCCGGACCCTTGCTATATATCGTCCGAACATGCGGGTATTGTAACATACAGTGTAGGGAAACTATGCCAGCAATGGTTGAAGAGTTCCTCACTAGATGCAGTTAGAAAACACCTCAGTCTCCTGTCTAATAACACTGACCTACAGGACTTCCTGTTAGGCCCCAGAAAACAACCCAGAAAGCGCTTATATGAAGTATATAATGAAATTTGGAAGCTTTCCCAACAAGAAGCCGCTGCCTGGTTAAGTCAACTTGACCAAGAAAACTTACAGAAGACATTAGCTGTTGTACATAAGGAGAATACCCTGTCTGGCCGGATAAACACCTTAAATTAAATAGTCTCTTCTGCTATAGACATCATACAAACATTACACCATGGAGAGTCAACTAAGGTCCATTATGCAGTTGGGTTGGACACTCCAAACACTGAAGGCAGGTTGCCTTACGAGGGAAATATTTTCTACATTTAATTTAACAAGACAAAAACTACTAATGGCTAAGAAAGAAGCAATTTGTCATGCCAAACATCGAAAATTTAGAAAAATTGCCTTTTACTGTGGCTGAAATACCATCTGAGTGGTTTATACACTGGGTCATTAATCTGCCCATTTCCACATTACAATTCACGCCCTGTTTAAAACCCATTCCGGTAGGCAGATATGAAAAGCTGGGAAACAGTTACATCCATGATGTGTGGGAGCTACCCTTCACGTACAAATGTCTCAGTGGCATGAAAAGTCTTAGTGGTAGTGACTGCAAGACTTCAGTCAGCCATTCGATAGTTTTTAAACAGCTGTCCTTGCATGGGGCATGTAATGCACCTGCCACGAACTTGGCTTGTTATCTGAAGTGAATTCCAGTCTCCTTGATTAGACCTATGTTCCAGGTGCTTTGAAACAGCAGCTATGTCCTCCTCAATGGTGAAGACTGTTGTGGGATGCGAGCTGGAATAGTTTATTTCGGTCTCTAAGATTGTTACATGTTACGGGAATGTACTCCCACTAGAACAAGAGGTAGCCGACATTTGGCCTCATATTGCTACTTCTAATGTGAATTTTGACAAGTTGAGCAGACTCAAGGCTTTGTTTAAAAAAGTGTGGCTCACATCTGCACGTGAGACCTATGCCCTTCAGGTGGCAAGGTTGTCAGCAGAGATAGTCTCTTAAGTACCAAGAGACTTTGAACTCGTGGGATGAATATTTAATGCGTCCAGTACTACTGGAATTGCAAATTTCTTTAAGGCTGTTGGTTTGGGTTTCGTTCACACAGTCTCCATATTCAGTTTAATACCATCAGCCATCCACTCCATATTCTCCAGGATTTTCGGGTGATTTCCAATAACTTTGGCTACAATAGTTGGCGTTTTGCTGTTCTTTTTTATGCGCATTGGCTGTCCCGCCGCAGTCAAGGTCCTGGTTCCTGTTTTGCATAGGAACCACAAACGCCTATTTAATTTGTGGAAGCAAATACCGACGTGACTATATACATATTGACGAATGTATTTCTTATACTTCAGACTGCATATTTAGTTTTCTCATATGGTCTCGTCATAAAGAACTTAAAAGGGTTAGAAACCCTTTTATCAAAGAATGTTCCTGTCTTCAACACAGTCTTTGTGACTATATAAAGTAATCAATATTAAGTCCACTGGCTGAGATGGTCCAATACAACGTGCAGACTATAGCGACATTTCAGTCTCTTATCCTTTATACTGCACCAATGTAGTTTACACAAACAGCCTCCACGTTTGAGAGACGTCTCCAAGCAGAATATGAAGGTGTTTCAGCCCTCTTGAGGACATGGGAAGGACAACCTAAAAAATGTATGTACAAATTCTGTTCAGTTCAATGTAACTCTGAATATGGGGCTTCCAGGCAGCCAAGAGTCACATCTTATACAGTTGGCCAAGAGTACATGACATATGCAGAAGACCATGTAGAGCCCAGGTGTCTATACACATTCAGCTAAAAGCATATAATGCGTATACTCTGAGTATAAAACCTGACTGACAAAGTGCAATTAAGCAAGCCACACTAAAGGACAAACATCTGTACAAAAGACATTGCAGATAGTTCAATAAGCATGCCACCATCACCCAACGTAAGGTGGCGATGTGAAGTTACCGCCAAAGCCTACAAAATTGCCAAGCAATTCGGAGCCTCGGAGGGGCAGCCAGAAGAATCAGTGCTAGTGTCTCCAAAGGCTAGAACATACAAAACCTGTAATTAGGCATGGTGTGATACGCAAAGCTAATGTAAAATTGAAAAAAAGACAAGGGACACGTACTTATCTGAAGAAAGGTGGACCAGGCCTTCCTCTCCATTATCAGTTGGTCCACCCAGATTGTGACTGACAACATGACGGCTATGTGGTATGTCGACAAGCAAGGCAGAGTAGGGTATCACCTACTGTCTGGAAGCTTTGACTTTGGTCTTGGGCACACCCTTAGCGGATCTGGTTCACCGCTAATAACCTGGCTGGGTCTCTGAATGTTATAGCTGACAGTCTGAGCCAAAGTCAGCTTGCTGATAATGAGTTGTCTTCTGCCAGAAGAAGTGCAGAACATCTTTGCAGAGAGGGGCACACCTCTGTGGAATTGTTTGCTTTCTTTAAACAATAAATAAATAAATAAAAAAAAACCTCAATGCTTGTAATTTCCATTGAGGTGAGCCTTGGGCGACCGGGTTCAGTTGAGGTGGAAGCTTCAGCTGCACTGCACATTTTTCCCATACCCCTGATTGCTCTTGTTCTGAGGAAGGTTTGCCAAGACCAAGTCATTTTGGCTGGGAATGGTGTGCTATACAGACCTGCTGTGCTTCTCAATACCCCCACCCCATGGCCCAGCTTCCACCCCCACACCACCCCTTTGCCTGCCATTCAGGCTGCATTTGTCAGGCTTTACTAAATTTGCCAGACGAGCTGTCACTAATCGGATCGCATGTGATGAGTTTTATCAGATGTTTCACACACCTTGTCTTGACTTTTCTTTTTGTATACGTCCTTTGAGCTTATCCATAGCTGCTCTCTGCATCTTTTGACCATAAAGGCTAGCTTT
Source organism: Pleurodeles waltl (assembly GCF_031143425.1). Taxonomy (NCBI): domain Eukaryota; kingdom Metazoa; phylum Chordata; class Amphibia; order Caudata; family Salamandridae; genus Pleurodeles; species Pleurodeles waltl. The sequence goes on along the minus strand of NC_090443.1, from coordinate 970,091,660 downwards.
CTCATTGCGATTGTCAACTTGCATGAGAACTACAGGCAATTTCAGTGCAGCACCCCTACACCACCTGTGTCACATTAGTGCGGAGGACCCTAGCTTTATTTTGGTAAACATTGTGATTGCCTTCCATGCTGGGCAGTCCTTAACTCTACAAGAGTTCTTTGCTCCCCTCACCGAAGGAGTCTTATTAGTCAGACACCCAAAAGGCCTTTATGTTTTTACATTGAATGTATTAAGGAGCCTAACGTTATGGACAAGCTTTTAGTTGGATCCTCTGGGGCAAATAAATATGTGCAGGAGAGTATCTTGTTGAAGTGAATGATCACCTGCATTAAGAGATGTTGTGCTCTTACTACTAAGCAGCCTTCACCTGCCCACCCCTCCCCAAAACAGTCAGAGGGCAGTCCATGAGGGAAAACTCTTGCTGCTTTTGTGCAAGGAGTGCTCGTCCTTTAATATCTTCCTGAGTGTCAGTGCATACTTTGACAAACCACTACTATAGCCTAGTCCAACAGTAAGGACACTTTGCCCACTCAGTTCTTCACTGCATTTTGGTCTGAGTCAGCTCCCGACTCTCCACCTTGGGGTAAATACTGCTTTAGTATCTATTCTCGAACGTGGAATCTGCAGTCAAAATTATTCATCAAAAAAGTTATTTTGGTAAGGTTTACTTGAATACCAGTTTCTTTATTGCCCTCCCTCCTCCTTGTTCTGTGAAGGAGTGAACTCTTTTTTCACATCCAAAATGGTCTCATGGTAATATTAAGCACATTGTCCTGAGTAATAGTTCTGTGTCTGAGGGCTTTTGTGAGAAAACAAAGGCAAACTGATTTCAGAGCAGAGGCATATGCAAGCACCTCTTCAGAACTATCACTTCTTGGGTGGTATGGAGCCAATGTGGAGCTGAACAGTACCACCCAATGGTGTGTGGGCGCACCACTCCCAAAGATATACCTAAATCCAGACTGGCTTCTGGTGAATGTTATAAGGTGAGGATTCTGTGGGTGAGAATATTCACCAGAAAAAAGCCTTATTGAAGATAAGCAACTTGCTCTTGCCTGGATCTCCACTGAGCTCTGAAAAACCAGTCTTGGAAGGGTACGTAGAGTCCATGCAAAATGCTCGATTCACCCACTTAGAGACAAAGTTGCTTGTGATGCCAAACAAATTTATAGTAAGGTTTTAAAAAAACATAAAATAAAAAAATCCTACCAGGCAAGCTTGGTACTCCGTTATGTAAACATGGCAGAAATGCCGGTCTCCTTTCTCATTTAGCCTGTTGGTTGACATAGAGAATTTTAATTTTTTTTCCCCCCTATGTTGCACAATTTCAGTAGAACTACACAGCTGTGGGGTCTAGCCTGAACGTCTACATGCAAAGGATCTGTCCTTTTGCATAGAAGTATCCATATGTAATGTTCAAGTCCAGGGGAATTTGGTGGTGTCTGTGTGCAGGGTGTTCTCTTCCATGTGCTGTTGAGAGAAGGAACCATGGCTGGTTATAAGTTAATGAAATGAGTTCAGTTAATTATCCTGAAATCTAGCCGGTCCAGAAAATGTATCTGTAATAACCCTATTTAAAGTCTGTGTTTTCCTGTTACGTTTCCACTTGCAGCCCATATCGCTACATTTGGGGATCCTCTCCCTGCTCATTGCTGGCATGCCATGTCACTTTAGAATGCACTGATGACTTCACAAAATCTAAACAGTTTGTAAATATTTCTGTCCACCTCAACTTACTAGTCTGTCAACCAAGCAACGGGTTTTAGTTAGGTGTGGATGTTATGTTGTGGTCATTTTGAAGGCTGTGTAGGGCAGAAATGATAGCATGAGGTTTTGTGCAAATCTGTGCTGTTCTCGCTCACTGGCCTTTGTTCTGTTGGATTTAACAATGGTCTGCAGAGGCTTTCCTGGTTAAAGGCTTTCCCAAAAAGTGTAGTCTTTAGGTCTATTATGAATCTGTAATGGCTTGAATTGTCTGTTTCAATGGGGATCCACTGCACTTACAATGTCTAAGAATGAACACACACTGCAGCTATGCTTTCAGCTGTAGTACAGTGCACCCTGCCTTAGGGCTGTAAGTCCTGTTGGAGGGATGACTCACCTACGCCACAGGCAGTGGTTTGTGGGCCTGGCACCCTGAGAGGAGTGTCATGTCCACTTTGCCTTTTTCTTCCCACCAGCAAACACAAGCTGCAAGGTGGTGAGGCGTCCCCTAGGGTGGCATAATACATGCTGCAGCCCTCGAGGACCTTACCTGGCCACCGGGTCCATGGGTTCCTTTTACAAGGGACGTAACGTTGTGCCAATTGTGGAAGAAAGGTACAGATTTTGGGAAAGAACCCTGGTGCTTGGACGTTGTTAGCAGGTTCCCAGCACACTTCAAAGTTGGCATCAACACTAGGCAAAAAGTGTGTTTGGGGAGGGGGGGGGGTAACCATGCTAACAGTAGCACTTTCCTACAGTATGTATCAAACCTATGTATCAACACCACTTTGTTTCAATTTGGCAGGATCAATGGTTTTCAAGAAAATAGCAAATGTGTTTTAAAAGTTGACGGTGCAATTTTCAGAAACCGTTCTTGGTGGTGGGAAGGGTGACAGTTTTGAGATAAGTACAAGGCTTAAAGTTCCAGTCTCTGGGGGTTAGAATGTCCACAGGTTGGGGTTCAAGTTAGCCCCAAACACCCACTACCAGCAACACGCGGCTGGCCTGATCTAGAGTCAAAGGTGCTGCAAGATTTAAAATGGTCTCCTATGGAGACTAGAGGCACTCTGAATTAGTTATGTCTGCAGGTAAGTACGTGCGTCTTTGTAGGGCAGACCTTGGGGGGGGGGGGGGTTTAAGAGCACAAGGGGGGCCACAGGCCAGCACCAAACACACCCTCAGCAGCACAGGGGCAGCTGGGTGCAAACCTAGCGTGGGCCTCCCTATGCTTTTGAATAGGGATTCCCTGGGGGGGGTCATAAGTAGTCTGCAGGCTGGGTCCAGGAGGTCAGTTCAGGGAAACCACAGGCTGGACAGTGAGAGTTGCCTGCTGTATGTTGCACTGGATATCAGGTTCCCCCAGGCCAGGGGGCTGCGGGTGCAGGGTGCCTTTTGGAGTCTCATAACTTCATCTAGATCCTTCACAGGCAGGGGGGTCCTCTGGATTTAGTTTGCAGGTGTCCTTGTGCTGGTCATGTGTCAACTCATGGTGGACACCTCCTGAATCACCTAGGAGCCTGCTCTCGACCGTGGACGTCTGGTGGAGAGTGGGCAGGATTTGCGGATCCAGGTTGGTTCTGGAGTACTTTGCTGGAGTTGTTTGCTGGACAAGGCTGCTGTCCAAGGGAGATCTTGGTCCTCTGGTGAGCAGACAGTCCTCTTGGGGTTTTGAAAAGGCTGCTGGTCCTGCAGGATGCGTCTCCTTTTTGTAGTAGGGGCTTCAGAAGCTGGAAACAGGCCGGTAGGACTGGGGCCAAATCAGTTGGTGTCTTCAGTCTTCCCTGCCGGGGGTTAGCTTAGCAGTCTTTTCTTATCTTGAGGTTGCCAGGAATCTGACGAGCTAGGTCCAGTGGAGCCCTGAAATCCTGGATTCTTATGGCTACAACTACCTGTGGATTCCTCACTTTATAAATTCTCCCAGTGCACCAGCATTCAACAGAAATTGTTTTCTAGCGCTCCAGGTCGACGTCATAATTGCACAGCTCTGCTCTGATGTTATCGGAGCCATGAGAAGTCCTCGCCAGCATGCTGACGTTGGTGCCCTTTTTTCTGTGCCTTGGATACTAACTGTTTTCTACCTCTGTTTATCAACTCTTGAGGGGAATTTCTTGTAGTGCTATATGTCTGCTGAAGAAATACAGCTTCAAACCTTGTAGCTAGTGCAGGGGGTCATATGTCAGTGACAGATCCGCACAAGAACTGCCTTTGGTGTTTGAGGTTGGATCACGACGTGGCAGGTTGCTCATCTTGCCAGCGCATGAATCCAAAGGCTTAAAGAAGCAAAGCTCTTTCTCTCCAAAGAAAGAGAGAAGAGGATGTCGTAGATGAAGAACTCTGGACACTGTCGCACCGATCGGGGTCCCACAAGAAGTGACGATGATACAATTGACAGTGCGGTTTGTCCGTAGATCAGTCTGTATCCCCAACTTCGAGATAACGGTGCCGCATGACTTGGGAAGTCAGTCCCACCTTGTCTCCCCAACCGAAGTCAGCAGAGGCCTCACTGGTGCCAACTTTGGTAGAGATTTCAACGTCACCTTCGAGTCCAATGGCTCATTTTGTCCCTGTATTCTCCCAAGGTCAGGAGTTTCTGACTCAGGCGTCAGTTCCAGCCCAGCCACCGCAAGGGGAACAAGAGTATCCTGCCTTTCCAACTCCAGGAGCAGATCAGTCTTTGTTCCTAAATGCTATGTTTAGCATTTTTAATAGGACAGTGGTCCCCTCTGGTGGACCTGCTAGTCCCACGGGCCCGTTGGCTTTTGTGCTTTGGATGCCGGTGCCGTTTAAGCAGGCCCCATTTATGCCTTTTCTACCAGCAACCCCTTTGGATTGTGCTGGCACAGAGAATGTCACCACCTCCACCTGAGATGACGCAGTCAGCTCATTCTACTCTGGCGCGGAACGTGGATCCAGCTCCTTCACCACTAGTCTTGCTTTCTCCTTTAGGGGTGTCGTTGAAATCCGTGAACTCTATCGATGCCATGCTTGGAGTCTAGGCTAAAATTTAGAAGGGAAGGCCTTAGGATTTCTGGAAGAGCAGCAATATCTAGAGGAACAGGAACAGTTGGAAGAAGGGGAAATTCCTGTGCCTTCAGATGAATACCAGGGATTAGATACTACTAGTGGGCTGGATACACTCTGAGTGGGAGCTTTTAACCCCTGGTGGTGAGTCCTCGTCAGAAGTGATGACCTACCATGGGGTGATTAGGAAGGCAGCACAAATTTTAGATTTGCCTTTGCCTATGTTTAGACCAATATTCTGACAGGTTCTACAGCCATCAGCTTTGTCTTCAGAGCCCCTTCCCTTCAATGACGCTTTGACTGTACCCATAATTGGAGATATGGAAGAAACCAGTTACTACTTCTGCGGTTTCAAAGCCTGGAGGTATAAAGTTGCTCCAGGTGAACCACTATTTTTTTACCCAACACTGGAAAGTTTGGTGGTGCAACCTTCTTGTTTCTCAAGATAGGCTCTTGGGTCATTATCTACAACACCAGCGGATATGGAATCCGAGTATGGCGCAGTCAGCAAAGAAGTGCTTCTCAGGAAGCATGTCTTTAAAATCATTGAATACGACTTGTGTACTGGGGAGATACATTTATGCCCTAATGGATACGGCTATGGAGGTGGCCCTAATTTGACACAGGAAGTTCAGAGACATTTTGCCGAACTGTTACAGGACAATCAAGCGGCAGCCAAACAGCTGCTGGGGCCATGGGGATTTCGATTGCAACTAGGCTTAACTCAGAGGTTCTGGTTTTCCTTCGGATGTACAAGCTACATTGATGCAATTACCTTTCGATGTTGCCAGGCTGTTTTATGCAAAGGCGGACTCTGGCCTGGAAAGGTTTAAAGATGGTAGTGCCATTGCAAAATCTTTGGGCCGTCAGGCATCATCTGTGACCTTCAGACCATTCTGTAGATTCAGCAAGTTTGGATGTGGGGTCATCCTTTCGTGGGAGGCAGCAGTTCCACATCCAGCAGCCTGCCAACCCCCTCTACAGATCCTATACTGGTTGTGAAAGTTAAATGCGAGTAGCATCAGCAGCCTTCCTCCTCTTTCTCTGGGGGAATCCAGCCAGGGAAGAAACCCTAGTTTTCACTCCATTCACCAGCATGTGCTGCCTGTAGGTGGAAGGCTGTTAGATTTTGTCCATGAGTGGGGACTAACATCCGACTCTTGTGTGAGTGTAGTGAGAAAAGGTTATGCCACTCCCTTTTGGGAGTTTACTCCACCCTTCCCTCCCAGTCATTTGTTTTGCTCAGAAAAGCATCTCCTGTTGCTTCAACAGGAGGTGCAAAGCCTTTTGTTAAAGGGTGCAGTGATGTTCGTTCCGGAGCAGGAAAGGAGTCAGGGATGCTATTCAAGGTATTTCCTGATCCCAAAGAAGGATGGTCGATTGAGGCCTTTGTTGGACCAGAGGATTTTGAGTTGGTTCCTCAAATAGGAAGAGTTCAAAATGCTGACCCTAGCGCAAGTTCTTCTTGCTTTGGACAAGGAAGACTGGATGGTGTCTGCCGATTTTGCTGGATGCTTATTTTCACATCCCTATTCTGAAGTATGTCCAGTTTATGGTAGGATCGCAGCACTACCAGTTTGCGGTCCTTCCTTTTGGTCTTACTCCCGCACCTCGAATCTTCACGAAGGTGATGGCAGTGGTGGTGGAGCACTTCAGAAGTAAGGGAATATCTGTAATCCCTTACCTGGACGATTGGCAGATTATAGCCAAGTCACCAGAGTTAGTGCTGCATCTTTTCCGGGTGACAACCTAGTTGTTCAACCTGGGCTTTTCAGTAACCGTGCCCAAGTCTCACCTGGAGCCCTCTCAGTGCCCCCTGTTCATAGGGGCAGTACTGGACACAACATTGGAATCATGCCTACTTTCCTTATCAGAGGATTTAGGGCATTCAGGCTATTATTCCAATGTTGAAAGGGGCGCAGCTGTTCCAGTCTTAAGTCCTACATCTGCTCAGTCTGTTTGCTTCCTGCATTCTGTTGGTAATCACGCACGTTGCCACTCTAGGGCTCTCCAGTGGTGCTTCTGCAATCAGTGGTCTCAACACAAAGGGTATCTGAGTCGATAACTATCTCCAAACCTGTTGCGGTGGATCTGTGATGGTGGAGTGTGGATAGCAACCTCTCAAGGTCTTCCACCTCTGGTGACCAGTCATAACAGATGCCTTCACTCTAGGGTGGGGAGCTCATCTGGTGGACCTGGAGATCAGAGGTCTTTGATGTGAAACATCTGTTCTACTGGAGAACAATCTGTTGGAGTTGTGGGCAATATGTCTAGCTCTCAAGGCCTTCCTCCTGTCCATTTACTGTCAGTACAGGCCTTGACTGACACTACCGCGATGTGGTACATCAACAAACAAGGGGGGGGGTGAGGGAGGGAGGGAGGGAGGGAGGGGAGTAGTCGTACCTTCTCTGCAGAGCGACTCTGGTCCTGGGGACAGGACCATCGGATTTGCCTAGTAGCACACTATTTGGCTGGAGTTCTCCACATACATGTGGATGGTCTGTCAGCATTTTTCAGCTGATCACAAGTGGCATCTCCATCCAGAGGTTGTTAACTTCTTTCAGTTGTGGGGAATACCTCAGATGGATGTCTTTGCCACTCAAGAGAACATGCACTGCCTGTTATTCTCTAGCCTCCTCTACACTCTGCAGGGGGTGTTTGGGAACCCTTTTTAGCTGAACTGGAGCGACCGGCTGCCTTACAGGTTTCCTCCCATTCACTCGATTCCTCAAGTTCTCAGGTAGTTTCCACAAGACCGGGCCCAAGTCATATTAATAGCCCCAGATTGGCCACCAAGGGTGTGGTACAGACCTTCACCTCACTGTACCCTCTGCTCTTTCTCCCTCACAGGGCAGACCGCCTCTCGCAGTCACAGGGGCAGGTTTTACAACCCCACCTCCAGAGCCTGCACCTACATGCCTGGAGATTGAACAGGGCAATGTGTTTTTTTCGCTCCCTTCGGAAGTGGTGGATGTTACTTTATTGGCCAGGTGACACTCCAAGACTATCTATGCCTGGCAGATGGGCACAATTTGTTAATTGCTCTAGAGCAACACAAATTGATCCCTTTAAAAGTCAATTTGTCTAATATTTAGCAATTTGCACTTTCTTTAGTGCAGAAAGGTGTCACAGTTGTGAAAGGGTATTTATAGGCAATCTCTGCTTTTGTTTACCTTGTCAACCCTCTTTAAATCCCCTATAGTTCTTAGCTTTCTTACGGGTTTAACAAACACATTTACTCCCACTCAGTTTATAATGCCTCAGTGGGGGTTGAATTTGGTTTTAGCTTTTTTGATGGGTTCACCGTTTGAACCAAATTATAGTTGCCTGTTGACGCTCCTAGTTAATAACAGTTGATCTAACATCCATTACGTCGGCAAGGCGTGTTGGTGAGCTTCAGGCTGTTGGTGTAAAACCCCCTTATACTAACTTTCATGCTAATAAGATGGTTTCGAGAACCAAGGTGGCTTTCCTTCCTAAGGTAGTCACTCCCTTCCATCTAGGACAATCTATAACTTTTCCGTCCTTTTACCCTCCTCCCTGTATTGGAGGAGGAAAGCCTGCATCGCTTGGATCCGAAAAGGGCCCTGAGCTTCTACATAGAAAGGACTTAAGAACTGATGACCAGCTCTTCATTGGCTGTGTGGGCAAAATGAAGGGCAAAGACATCCACAAGAGGGTTTGTCAAGGTGGGTCATTATTTGCATAAAAATGTGTTATTCACTAGCAAAGAAAATTCCCCCTGAGGGCATTAGGGCCCATTCTACCAGGGCTAAGTCGGCCACTTCGGCTTTAGCTAGAGGTGTGCATGTTGCAGACATTTGTAAAGCAGCAACTTGGGCTTCCCTCCACACTTCCGCAAAGCATTATTTTCTGATGGCTACAACTGCCTGTGGATTCCTCACCTAATTAATTCTCCCCATGCGTAGCATTCGACGGAAACCTCTAGCACTGCACGTCGGCGAGGACGTCACAATTGCCTGGCTCTGCGTGATGTCATCGTGGCAATGAGGCCCTTGCTGCTGTGCTGACGTCAGTTCCCTTTTTTCAGTGCCTTCGATAACTGTTAATTTCTGGCTACCTGTATCGTTCACTCTTCGGAAGGGATACTTTGGTTTTTTTCTTGATGTCGGCTCCAAAGAAATCTGGTTTCAAGCCCTGCCGGGAGTGTGGAGGTCAGATGTCGGTGACTGACCCTCACAACGACTGCCTTTGGTGCCTCAGTTCGGATCATGACGTCCAGGAATGCGGCTCCTGTCAGATGATTCTGAAGGAGCGTGAGGTGAAGCTATTTTTAGCTAAGTCAAAGGAGAGGAAGCAGCAACATGGATCATCTTCAGGAAAGTAGTCTCATAAGAAGTGACTTCACTGACTCGACGTCAATCCAGGAGTGGGTCGGAGTCTAGGTCTCCGTCAACTCTGCGCCGCAAGCCGTGGGAAGTGAGTCAGACGGTGTCCCCACAGCCTGGGACACCACAAACATCCCCGGCACTGTCAGTCTTCGAGGTCGTGGAGCCTCAGTCATCTGGCTTCTCCAGTGCATCCTGGCTCCCAAGAGTCCAGTCCGGCTCTGCAAGGTTATCATTCGTTCCCGAATCCGGGTACGGATCCGGCGGCATTTCTTAATGCCATGTTTGCCATATTTCAAAATATGGCCCCGGAGGTTGTGCGCCGGTTGGCCCCACCGGTCCCCTGGCATTCAATCTTGGCGTTCCGGCTCCATACAAGCTTACGCCGTTTATGCCTTTCTGTTCGGCTGGAGAATCTAGTCGAGCACCTCTGTCCGCAGTGCAGCCCTGGACGTCGAGGAAGAGACCTTCGACTCTGTTGTCGGAGGAGATGGAGCCTAGAGGTCGAATGGCATCGTTGGATGCAGGAGCCTTGTCCATGAGGCCGATGGATCCATCTGCAGTGGGTCCGGAGATCCTGTCATGACTCCTTCCCAGCGCCATTCACCGACGTTGTTGCACTCCATGTCGATGCCGGGGCTGGAGGCCAAGTTGAGGTCTCGGCGAAAGGCCCTTCGGTTGCTAGAAGAAAAAGAATATCAGCAACAATTCCTTGAAGAAGGTGAAATCACTGATCCCCAGAGTGAGTTCCCAGGACTGGATACTGCAAGTGGACTTAACACTTCTCCAGAATGGGATCTGGCCTCTCCAGGAGAATATACGGAGGAGGCAGCCGCTTTCCATTCAGTGATTTGGAAGGCTGCAACTTTTTTGGAACTTCCCTTACTTACGGCACAGGTTAAGACCAAACTGTTGATGGAAGTTTTGCATCCTGCCACAGCTATGGCGAGCCCTCTTTTACCTTTTAATGAGACTCTAATGGAACCAATCGAAGAGGTGTGGAAGAAGCCTGTCACCTCTTCGGCAGTTAGATCAGTGGCCAGACATTACAGGTCTGCGCCTGGGGACCCGGAGTTTTTGTCAAAACACCCTTCGCCAGAGAGTCTAATGGTGCAAGCATCTTGCTCTTCGAGGTCAGCCCCTGCTTCGTTTCCGGGAGTCCCATCGGACCAGGAATCCAAGCGAATGGACCAATCGGCCAAGAAGGTGTTTTCGTCATGCAGCATGGCGCTGAAATCTGCCAATGCTACTTGTATTCTTGGCAAGTATATACATGCTGTAATGGATGTGGCAAAGACTGTTCTTCCGGACATGCCCCAGGACTTGCATAGCCTTCTTTCAAACGCTCAGGCGGTGGCTACGCAAGTTATTCAGTCAGGGCTGGATACCACAGACTCTGTTGCAAGAGCCATGGGGACTTCCGTTGCCACCAGGTGTCATGCGTGGTTACGCACTTATGGTTTTTCTTCTGACGTCCAGGCCATGCTATTGGATTTGCCTTTTGATGGGGCAAAACTATTCGGATCAAAAGTTAGAGCGCTTTAAAGAATGTAGGGCCACTGCTAGGTCTTTGGGTCAGCAGGCTGCTTCCACCCTGCTTCGGTCATTCAGACGGCTGAGTTTTTGGTAGAGGGCTTCTTTCGTGGGAGGTCACAGCAGCCGGGGCAGCAGTCTTCCAGCCTCCCTTATCGATCGCTTAGGTGGCGGGGTAGAATCCTCACAAGAGGGGCCACCCAGCAGCAGCACCCTTCCTCTTCCTCTGGAGGGTTACCACAAGGAAAGCAGCCCTAGTCCTCTTGCCATTGTCTCTCATATGTCTCTGGTAGGGGGGAGTCTTTCTCTTTTTCTTCCCATATGGAAGTCCATAGCATCAGATTCCTGGGTCATCAGTGTGGTAAAAGGTTATGCTCTTTCCTTTCAAGAGATTCCTTCTCCCTTCCCTCCCCGTCCTTTTGTTCAGAAGATCTGTTGCTAGAACAGGAGGTTCTCTCCCTATTGTTGAAGGGCGCAGTGGAGTTGGTTCTGGAGCAAGAGAGGGGTCAGTGGTGTTATTCCAGGTACTTCCTGATCCCCAAAAAGGATGGTCTGAGACCTATTTTGGACCTGAGGGTTTTGAATTGATTCCTCAAACAGGAGAAATTAAAAATGCTGACTCTGGCACAGGTGCTTTTGGCGTTGAACAAAGAGGATTGGATGGTTATTTTCACATTCCCACTCAAGTCGCACAGGCAGGATCTCCGGTTTGTGGTAGGGTCGCAGCACTATCAGTTTGCGGTCCTTCCTTTTGGTCTTACTTCCGCACCTCAGGT